>NC_087511.1:40787463-41399650 GCF_036417665.1 Passer domesticus
AAAGAGGTCCCGCTGTCCGGCCCCCCCCAGACCGAACCTCTCTCACCAGAGCCTTCTTTGTTAACTTATTTTCTCCGTTTATTTCAGTTGGACTCTCCCTCATCCTAATGCAACTTCTGTTGATGACCCACCCAGCTGACACGTGGATCGTTCCCCAACCGAAGGCGAACGTCTGGCGGACCTTGGCTCAGGCAATGGGACAAGACCACCTGTGCCTGTCCACGACCTCTGCAGCAGACCCCCTCTCGACTTGCCTCGTGGGAATCCCATTCGGGGTTGATGATTTTCCCTCTCCCTTTTTCCCCACCCTAAAATCCTTACTCCCCCAATATGCCCCTGATCCCCATCCCGAACCTAGAATCTTGTGGCGTGCGGTCCTTACAGTACTCCAACACGCCCCCGAAGAACCCACACAATTCGATCTGCTCGGCTCCGCCCGCGCCTCCCTATGCTTTCAGTTCGTTCCCTACCCTGGGGAGAGCCCATTTCAAGAGGTCCGCCAGGGAAACAAGAAGTATATTGCCGCCAACTGGTGTGACCACGTTGCAGCAATCAGAGCTCCATCCACATTCTATGGGCAACCCCGAATCCTCCCTAAGGGCGTGTTCCTGATGTGCGGGGACCGAGCGTGGGCTGGCATTCCCTCTCGTCTGTCCGGAGGGCCCTGCACTATCGGGCGGTTGACGCTGCTTACCCCCAACTACACCCAAATTTTAGATTGGAAAAATAAAAATGTCACACAGAATTCGGCCCGAATTAAAAGAGACACCCGCAAATTTGACTCAGAGTGTGACACCGAAATTGTACATTGGTCTAAACCCAAAAACATTGCGGTTTTGGTGTTTTTGCCGTGGGTGGCCGCAGCAAAGGCACTAGGGGAATTAGGACACCTCGAGTGCTGGGTGGTGAAGCAAGCGAATTTGACCTCAACTGCCCTAGCGGACCTCCTAGCTGACGAGGAAACAACGAGGAAAGCGACCCTCCAAAATAGGGTGGCAATCAATTTCCTTTTGTTACTTCACAACCATCACTGTGAGGAATTCGAGGGGCTCTGCTGCATGAACCTGTCGTCACGAGCCGAGGACGCCAGACGCACCATCCGCCAGATGTCCGAGGACGTTGACAACATCCGACAACAGACCTCGGACTGGTTGGGGAACTTGCTGTCCAAAATGGGAGTGACAGGCTGGGTGGGCTCCATCATTCGTACCATTTTAGTTATTATCTTCATTTTGCTCTGTTTAATTTTTGGTTTCTGCATTATCTATAAGTTACTGACCAGAATTTTGTTTGCCACAACCCCCCAAATCAACCATGTTGAGGCTCCTGCTGACCCTGCTCCCATCCCTGAAGAACCTTCCTGTGAGAAGATGAATTGGGAGCAAGCCCCTCAATCCTCCCTATGGTTTTCAGTTACTACGCCAGTTTAAGAAAAATTTCAGTTTTGTTTTTATTTTAAACAAAAAAGAGGGAGATGTTGTGGTGCAGGGTTCATTTGGTTTGTTCTGTTTCCCCCTAAAGTTATAATGGTTCGGTCCTAGGGTTCCCCCCCCCCCTCCTCCCCTGGCAACCCCTCCTTTTGAGAGTGTCAGTTTTTTGTCTCCATCCCTGTTCCCCTGGTTACCCTCTGTCAATCCCTCCCTGAGTTCCTGTCTATCAGCCACTGTCCCCTTCCCTATTTCCAGAAAGTTCTCCCCTCCTCGGTGGGTGATTGGATCGGGAACAAGGGTCCCTCCCTGTCACATTCCCTATTGGCGAGCCGGCATGTTTGTCACGAGTTTGTTCCCTCCCAAGTTCTCCCTCATTGGTTGAAGTGTTGTATGTTCCACCCCCTTTATAATCGGCTGTACCCCCACCTCGTGGTCCCGACTCAGCTGGCCTTCCCTGGAGACATTAAAGAACTCTGGACTTTGCCCCGATTCGGGTCCCTCTTTTCTACTTCGCCTTCCTGCTGATCACTGCTGCCTCCTGCTGAGGCGCTCCCCGGACGCCCCCGGCGCATCTGGGCAGTGCCCCCCGGCTGTCAGCTGCTGTGCCACAGTTCAGCCATGCAGCCTCCTCCCCTGCTTGGGGGAGTAGAGAAAAACTCGGACAGCAACTCGGCATAAATCGGGTCGGATTTTAGTCTGCAGCTGAACTATCTCGACACAATCGTGGGCGGGGATGCCTGAGGCTTCTCCATATAGGAACTGGGCAGGGTTTTGGGCTGTTGTGGTCTTAAGTTCTAAATCATGAGAGTTAATTAGAATAGCCTCGTATTTCAGAAGCCGTGCATCAGTGAGCCATTTCTCTGCTTTTTGCTGCAAAATGTTTCTCACACTATGTGGAGAATAAACTTCTAGAGGGGCACCGAACGTTACCTTTTTGGCTTCCTCTATCAGTACGGCCGTGGCTACTATGGCTTGGAGGCAGGTGGGCCATCCCCTGCTGACAGGGTCCAATAGTTTTGACATGTAACCCACCGGTTTCTTTGATCCCGCCCAGTTTTGGGTCATTACCCCATATGCAGTGTAGTTGCTTACATCTATGAATAATTGAAAGGGTTTTCTTACATCTGGTAGGCTTAAAACTGGAGCCATTATAAGTGCCTCCTTTAATTCTCTCAGGCTCTGTTCGTCTTGCTCACCCCACTTGGGCTTTTCAGTAGTTAACTTCTCATACAGAAACTTAACCTTCTCGCTGTATCCCTCTATCCACTGTCGGCAAAAGCCCAGAAGCCTCAATATTTGTCTTATTTCCCGCTTAGTTTGGGGTGAAGGCAGGGAAATAATCCCTGCGATTCTCTCTGGGTCGAGCTTTTTCTTCCCCTTTACCAACCAGTGACCCAGATATTTCACTTCGGGCTCCGTGAACTGGAGCTTGGTCCTTGACACCCTTAAACCTCTATCCCCCAAGAAATTCAGCAGGGCGATGGTGGTCGCCCTCACCCCCTCCTCCTCGGGTCCTGCTACCAAAAGATCATCCACATAGTGCAACAACTTAGTCCCTTGTTCTGGGACAAAATCGCTTAAAAGCTGTTCAAGGGCCTGACCGAACAGGTTGGGCGAGTCTACAAATCCTTGGGGCAGGGAGGTCCACCGGACTTGTTGTTTACAATTAGTCTCCGGATCCTCCCACTGGAAGGCAAAGTAGCTGCGGCTTTCCTCAGCTAGAGGGCAAGTCCAAAAAGCATCTTTCAAATCAATTACACTATACCAGTCGTCCTCTGGTGAAACATTATTCAGCAGGGTGTATGGGTTGGGGACATGGGGAATAGGGTTTTAGTCCTTTGGTTTACAGCCCTTAAGTCCTGTACGAGGCGATAACTCCCATCCGGCTTCCAGACTGCCAGGATGGGGGTGTTGTGCCTCGACATACACGGCTCCAAAGTACGCTTTTTAATAAGATCCTCTATTATTGGTTTTGAACCCCACTGACCTTTGAGAGGAATTGGATATTGTTTTACCCTGATGGGGTCCTCGGGTTTCTCCACCTCTATACGAATAGGCTCTATTTCTAATTTCCCCGCTTCCCCCCCCCCCCCCGTATGCCATACCCGAGGGTTAATTTTTCCCTCATCTGCCATTGTAAGTTTGTACAGGCTTACCGTAAGCTGTGATTCTTGTGCAATGAAACTTATCCCTAAGAGTACCATCAGATCCCTCCCCAACAGGTTGTAGTCTGCTTCTTCTACCAGCAACAAGTTCCCCAAACATATTTTATTCTCTGATTCTATTTCAACATCCTTTATCACAGGCACCTTGAAGGGTTCCCCTTTTGCCCCAATTACCATCATAGAGTCTTTGCTCCTTGAGCATCCCGGTGAAAGGTGTTGTACGGTAGTCCTCTCGGCACCTGAGTCTACTAAAAATATTACTTCTTGTTTATGGGATCTGATCTTAAGTTTTATCAAGGGCTCTCTTGGTGTTACAGACCCCAAATTGAAGAGCCCCTGACACCTCTAATCCTCCTGAAACATTTTTTCGTCTTTCATCCTTTTCTTACATTCTTTCCAAAAGTGCCCCTTCTGTTTGCAGTAAAAACATTCCGGTGCCTCCCTCTGTCTAGGCGCTGGACTCTTTATCAGACGCGCCGAGTTCTTTAAGGTTTTTCAAGTCCTTTCCGCCCCCCCTTTGGCAGGTTCTTTTTCCTGTTTTTGTGCTTCCCTGACTGCAGCCACCAGGACCTTAGTTTGCACTTTTGGCTTCTCGTCCTCTCTCCGCATGTATACCTTCTGAGCCTCCCGTAATAGCTCTTGCAGGGACCTTTCCTGCCAATCCTCCAATTTCTCCAATTTCTTTCATATATCCTCCCATGATTTAGCCACGAATTGAGTTTTTAATAATATGGCTCCTACTGGGGGGTCAGGGTCAGTACCCGAATACATTTGGAGACTTTTTCTTAGTCTCTCCAGCCACTCAGTAGGAGTCTTGTCTTTCCCCTGACGTTCCCCCAGTGCTTTTCCCAGTTTCTGCCCCTTCAGTACTGCCCCTCGGATACCTTGGATGACCATATTTCTTAGATCTACCATTTTCTGCCTGTCCTCCTCTACCTGGGCATTCCAGGGCGGCCTTTGGTTAGGCCATTTAGCTTCCCCGCTCCCCACTTGTGGGTTTCTATGTTCCCAGTCTTTGATCACAGCCGCCCGTATCATATCCCGCTCCTCAGCGTTAAATAGCGACTTCATAATAGCACACATATCATCATACGAATAAATGCTATTTCCCAGAAATTCATCTAGTCGTTCTGCCACTCCCAGGGGATCGTCCATAATCTTTCCCATTTCCTTCTTAAAGGCCTGCACTTCCCCTGAGTTTATTGGTATGTTTACATAACCGATGACCCCCAGAGCGGTTGGGACTTCTCTGAGTGGGTAAAGCCCCTGCTGCCCCCCCTCATCCCCGCTATCGTCTGTGTGTGTTTTCCGGGTTTTTCTTCTCGTGCGGCTTGCGGGCGGGGACTCATCCCCTGCCGATGGCAGTGTGGCAGTGCGTGTACCGTGAGTCCCTTGGGTGGCGCGGGAGGATGGACTGTAAAAACAGTCTCAACAGCCACCACCAAAACAGACAGTGTATCACCCCCGGTCGGTGATACGGGTGAATGTGAGGAAAGGACCCACTGGTGCCTGACCTCCCCGTCCACATCAACTGCTTCAAGGTAGCAGTTCTTATACAGTTTATTTTGCCCGCGGCAGGAAGGAAGTCTTTGTTTCTTTCTGAGTTCTTAATATTCAAGTTGGTTTCTTTCTCTGGACAAAGCCTCCGTCCGGGAATAGAATGATCCATTTCCCTGGTTCCCGGAATCTGGCATTCAGATTCGAGGTGTTGATGGTTCTGGTCCCCACAGATAGGCATCTTGTCTGGGCCATCAGCACCTGGCGTCTTCTGGCATTGGTGCTGATGACTGCTCCTCTCTTGGGATGCAAATGCCGTGATGTCCATCTGCCGCGGTTTTGAGGTCTCCTGATTTCATCATCCTGTTGGATTTCTCAACCTGAAGGAAACGAAGGGATTTCTCCCCCCCCCCCCCCCCCCCCTTTCTCTCCCCGGTTTACTCTGTTCACATATATATTTATACGCTGTTTATCTCCACAAATTGCTACCTATATTTCTAACACCCGTGAAATTCTGCTTTTAAAACTTGCTGTTGAAAATGCAAACACAGACCACAGACTGTAAGAAACTCCTTAAGTCCCTGCCTAACCAAGAACCAACTCTTACTGAAATGGTTGAAGCATGCAACCATATTGGGACAATAGAACATCAATATGAAACCATGGCCACAGCTTTTGCAGCCATCAAAGGTGCCTTTGGAACTTCAGCAGGTTGTTTCAGCTGCGGCAAACATGGCCACCTTAAAAAAGACTGCTTTGCTCAGAAAGAGGCTAAGCCAAAAACCCCTGATATATGTCCACAGTGTCATAAGGGTCGTCATTTTGCTAACCAGTGTCACTCTAAGTATGATTCTGAAGGTCGTCCAATCCAGGGAAACTTGAAATACAGCACAGCCCTGCACCACGCTCCAACACAAATACCCCAGCCGACACAAATACCTCAGCCACCACTGCAGATGCTGTCACTGCAGATGTCAACTGCCCAAGCACAGCTATCAAGAATACTCAGCAAAGGATCGCCTCAAGTCTTCGCCTAGCAACTGCAGGCAGTGCTGGACTGGACCTGGCAACCTCAATCACAGTAACATTGCTCAACTCTTCTGTTCATTTACTCCCTACAGGAATTTTTGGCCCACAAGGACCCCAGAAAAGTGCTTTGCTGGTGAGGAGGTCTTCAACTACCCTTTTAGATCTTTTTGTCCTCCTGGGAGTTATAGACTCAGACTCTGTTGGGGAAATTAAAATCATGGCTTGGACTCCCTTTCCACCCTGTACTGTCCCTCAAGGTACATGTATCACACAATTGATTCCTTTTTCACACAATTTGTCATCCCCTATAACAGAATGCAATACAAGGGTGGGAGGATTTGGTTCTTCAGGAACCCCACAAATATTATAGGCGCAAACAATTTCTGATGAATGTCCCACTTGCAAATGTACCCTGTCATTACAGGGGGAACAAATAACACTCACTGGTATTTTAGATACCAGAGCTGATGTCACTTGTCTCTCAAACCAAGTGCCCCCCCCCCATTTGGCCCCTCACAAAGGTACCCCAAGCTCTCACTGGGATTGGGGGGAGCAGTCACAGTTACCAAAATCACCATCTAATTCAGGTGACAGGACCTGAAGATCACATAGCCTCTGTAAAGCCATTTGTTCTGCCCATGGCCATGGTATTATGGGGGAGAGATGTACTTTCTCAATGGGGTCTCAAAATTCAGTCTGATTTTTAATAGGGGCTGTTGTGGCACGTGACACCCTGAAATTAACCTGGAAAACTGAAATACCTCGGCTGGTGCATTAGGACCCAGAGTATTTCTCCTCAGCCTTTACAGATTCAAGCAAACATTCATACTTTGCACGATGCTAAAAAAATTTTGGGTTCAATTAATTGGGTTCCTTCTTTGTTAGGATTTTCAAATGCTGACCTGAGCCCTTTGTTTGATCTGCTAAAAGGGGAACCAGATCTCCTGTCACCTCAGACGCTCACACTAGAAGCCTGCCAGGCACTGCAACTGGTATCCAATGCTATTTCAAATCAGCAATTGGCCCAATAGGCCCCTGAGTTGCCCTTTTCCTTAATAATTCTGAATCCAGCTAGGCAACCCCATGCTTTGATTTTTCAGTAGGATCCTAAAGCGCCTGACCCCTTGCTGATCATAGAGTAGATTTTTTTGCCAGACCAGATGTCTAAACTGTAAGCACACGACATGAGATGTTTCCTTTGCTCATTGTAATAGCTAGACAGAGACTTACCACACTTGCAGGTGTGGATTTTTGTTTGATCTGTTTGCCTGTTACTACTGTCTATTTACAGTGGCTGTTGCCGCAATCTGAAGTTTTTCAAATGGCCCTCACTGACTTCTCTGGACAGCTTTCTACACATCCCCCGAAGCACAAGCTTGTGGCAACCAGCTTTAATCTCCTAACGTGACCCAAGAGAAGCGAGGTCCCATTACAAGCTTTAACTGTTTTTACAGATGGATCTGGCCGCACCCACAAGTCAGTACTGCTTTGGTGGAACACAGAGCTCAATCAAGGGGAGTAGGATGTAACTACTGTTTCAGGTTCCCTCCCAGATTTCTGAATTGGCAGCTGTTGTCTGGGCCTTTCAGCAATTTGTTACCCCTTTTAACTTAATAACAGATTCTGCTTATGTTGCAGGGCTAGTGGAGAGAGCTGAAGCTGCTGTGCTAAACAATGTGCCCAACAAGGAATTGTTTCAGTGGTTACAACAACTTGTTTTCCTTTTAGATACTTGACAGCACCCCTACTTTGTTATACATGTCAGGTCTCACACAACTTTACCGGGTTTTATTGCAGAGGGGAACCAGCAAGCAGATTTACTTGCGTTACCTATTCAACTGCTGGACCGCTTTTCCCAGGCAAAACTTGGTCACTCATTTTTTCACCAGAATGCTGCCTGTGCCTTTGACTTGACTACACGCCAAGCTGCTATATGGCTGTGTGCCCAGACTGTCAAAGACACTCCTTCCCCACCATTGTGGCAGGTGTTAACCCTAGAGGACTCGAAAGCCTTCAAATTTGGCAAACAGATGTTACTCATTTTCCGGAGTTTGGCAGACTTAAGTACATTAATTCCTCTATTGACACCTTTGCAGGTGCTTTGTTTGCATCCTGTCATACAGGAGAATCAGCAAAATTGCTGTCACTTTACAAGTGCCTTTGCAGTCCTGGGAATCCCCTCACAAATCAAAACTGATAATGGCCCAGCGTAATTTCCCAGAGGGTTGCAAATTTCCTTTCCCTCTGGGGGGTAACATACAAAACGGGAATTCCTCTATCTAAACGGGACAAGCCATAATTGAAAGGGCCCATGCTTCACTGAAGCATCTTTTGTTAAAACAGAAAGAGGGAATGGGGTATGCTACCCTGGCAGAGCGATCACAGAAGGCATTGTATGTTTTTAACATTTTTAATTGTTCCCTCATGGATCCTAACACTCTAATTGTGAGACATGCTGTCAATAACTCTCAGTTAGAAGTTAAACAGAAAGCCCCAGTCCTTATTAAGGACCCAGAAACAGGTAAAATTATGGGACCTTAACCCCTTGTCACACGGGAAAGAGGTTTTGCTTGTGTCTCTACAGAAAACAGCCCGAGGTGGATCCCAGCCAAGAATATGAGACCTTTCAGAGAATCCTTGCATACCTCTCCTGAGGATCCTGATCACCCTGGAACTTCCTCCATGGTTTTGCCTGCTTCACCCTCAGTTTCACCTTCTGTCCTGGGTTGGCAATATGATACTTGTATCCCCAATTGTCTGTTCTGTTTATGATAGAGAATAAGTTTTGCACCTTTAAGACTTGTTCAGAGAGCAAAGGGAGAAGAGAAGAAGTGCGGAGTTTGTTATCAGAAACTGCACTTGCTCCCCCGCATCCTGCTCCTGGACGGTGTTGTCTGTGGACAGACAGCAAAACAGAGCTCTCCTTTACTTTTACTTTTTAGCTAGCTGAGGCAGAGAAGTTCCCTGGACTGTGTTTTTTCTTTTTCTTTGGACATGTTTAAACCTGCTCTGGACTGAACACCCAGAAGAGCACCGGCAGCTCGCACCTGTGGCCCACTGGGCTGGGGCTGGGCCTGGGACACGATATTTCTAGCGCTGAAGGGACTGATAAGAGACTGAGTGAGCCAAGCTACACCCCATGGAGGGGACTTTTCTGAGTTTGTCATCTCCTTTGGAGCAGCAAGAGGTTTTTTTGCTTAATATTGTTCATTTTTTTTTATGCTGGTGAATGCTTTGCCTGTTAAATAAACACTTTTTTTCCACTTTTCTCCAAGGAACTCTTTTTCCCAAACCAGTTGGGGGAGAGGCCACTTGAATTTGTTTTTCTAGAGGAAACCCTTTTAGAGGTTTTTCTCCCAGAATTGCCCTAAACCAGGAAAAACACAATTTTTGGTGCCCAAGGTGGGTCCCAAGAAAGTGGAAAAAACCTGCACTGATTGCATTTTAATTGTGCTTACTCTGTATTGGAATAAAGCAGTCAGTAGCCATGTTGCTTGAGTTTGTAATGTCCCTCGGAGTGGAGGCCTTCATGTGGTTCTGGTCACTAGGATTATTTTTTAATCAAGAAATAGCTCCAGTATTGTTCCTAACATGTAGTTTTTACAGTAGAGGAGCATGGATTAGAATAGCTATTATGCTGGGTTCAATGATCATGATTTATAGGGAGTTTACAAAGGTACTGGAGTCTGTTCAAGATAAGTATGGTTTATGGTTTCTTCATCCTACCCTGCGCCCTAGTTCCAGTAGCATGTTTTGGGGGTTTATTAGTAATTGTACGTAGTTTGTGAGAGGAGGAGCAGGGGATGAGGCTTTTCAGCCTTTCCTTTTCTTCTCCTTTGAATCTGTTACATCATTTTTTGAGAATGTTCAGTTTCCCCTGAATGTTAAAGATACAACTGTCCTGGCATTTAATTTGGTACGCTTCCTTTATATGGTCTGCAGTTTGTCTAGAATTAGGGCTGAGATGTCCAGAGGAGCTGATGAGACCCCTGACCCAGAAGTAGACCCAGGCATGGAAAATCCTGAATTGTGTGGAGAATGGGAGGATATGGGCCAAATCCTGAAGGAATTCTCTGACCCTGTAGCCTGGAATTTTCCAGGTGAATGAATTCAGAACCCAGCTGAGGTGGGGAAATACCTGAAAGAGAAGTGCCATGATGACTCTAAGGAAAAAGGATCATTGCAGTAAGCTGGGACTTGGCCTGTGCTTATCGCACACTACTAGATAGTGTAGGGCAGCAAATAGAGGCAGGGGAGCAGGGAGGTAAATCAGCAGCTACCCCAATCACTCAGGCTGCAGCCAACATCCCAGCTACTCAGGTTGTAGATAAACCAGACAGCGAGCCTAAGCCAGCAGCTAAACCAGACAGTGAGCCTCAACCAATGGCTGTTGCTCCTACGATGGCAGGTGGAAAACACACATTTAAAACTTATCAAGCAGTGGATGATGATGATCTGTGGAAAGGACCCTCAAAGCCAAGAACAAAATCAGAGGTCACTCTTGAGTCCTTTTCCCTGAAGGACCTTTGTGGTCTAAGAAAGGATCACACGCGACGACCTGATGAATCTATAGTTAGTTTGTTAGTCCGTCTTTGAGATGCTCAAGGCAAGGCTACAATTCTGGACAGTAGTGAAGTGAGGCATTTGGGATCCCTGTCACATGATCCAGTTATAAACCAAGGAATGATGAGAGGGGCTGACCCTCACAGTCTCTGGGCACAGGTCCGGGGAAGTGTCACAAAGATATCTGTGTGCAGATGATCTCTATATGCAGCAAACCCAGTGGAAGACCACAGAACAAGGGATTCAACGTTTAAGAGAAATGGCAGTGGCAGAGATTGTCTTCTCAGATAACCTAAACACTGTAAATCCAGACTTGGTACCATGTACACCTGTGATGTAGTGAAAACTTGTACAACTTGGGCCACAAGAATACCCTTCTGCTTTAGCAATAATGAAGTGGGATAACAGTGAGGAGACCGTACTTGATATGGCGAAGAAGCTCTGAGCATATGCAGATCCTGTGCATCGCCCAACACATGCAAGAATCGCAGCGGTGGAAACACATCTGCAGAAATTAGAAGATAGAGGAGAATCACAAGAAACTCAGGGAGGAGATGAAAGAGGGCTTTCTCCATATCTTGGCAATACAGATCAGAGGTTCTGGTACCAAACACAGATGTCCCCCAGATGTGGAGAGAAGGCACACCCCACAATCTGAGCTGTTCTTCCTGTGTGATTGTGGAGAAAAAGTGAAGAGATGGGATGGAAAATTTACTGCTGCTCTGGCACGACAGGTACTTTAATTGGAAAACAGCAAGATTCAGAGAGGAAGTTCCACCAAAAAGGAAGCAGCTCCACTGGTCTGTAACCGAACTGTCATGTATGATGATGATGACAACATGTCCAATCCCCTTGAAGGAACCTCCCAGACATATGCCCAGGGAAGGAACCTGTGTGGTCCTTACCGGTGCTGGGGTGGATGTTCAAAGCAAAGGTTCTCTCTATCCACCATGCCACCAGTGCCACATATAGCAAATGGATTGCCCTCATCACACAGTGCGCCTGTGTTGGAAGACTGAACCACCCTAGGATTTTGGAGATAATTACAAACTGGCCAGAAGGTGAAAACTTTAGTCTCACTGATGAAGAGGAACAAGAACAAGTGACACATGCTGAAGAAGCTCCACCATATAACCAACTGCCAGCAGGAGAAACATGCCATGCTCTTTTTATTGATGGTTCTTGCTGCATTGTAGGGATGAACCAGAAGTGGAAAGCAGCCTTATGGAGCCCCACACAACAGGTTGCACAAGCTACTGAAAGAGAAGGTGGATCAAGTCAACTTGCTGGACTCAAAGCCATTCAACTGGCCCTGGACACTGCTAAAAGAGAGAAATGGCCAAAGCTCTACCTCTATACTGATTCATGGATGGTAGTCAATGCTCTGTGGGGATGGCTGGAAAAGTAGAAAAAGGCTAATTGGCAGTGTAGAGGAAAACCAGTCTGGGCTCCCGATGAGTGGTAAAAATGCGGGTGTTGAATGGTGGGTGCTGCTGCCTATTATCTGTTCCAAATAAACCTCTCCTGTAGAAAAGCAGGTTGGGTTAACATTTAGGCAACACAGATCCACACACAACACTCACCACAGCTGGCTCAGCGAGAGAGGTCAGAAAGGCTCCTTTTTGCAAGGTTTTATTCCAGCGAAGTATATCACATAGAGCTAGAGGGCAGAGTGTTTGGTGAGGGCGAGAAGGGGAGGGCTGGGCCTCCCCCAGACTTGGATCAGAGGGGTGAGTGTTTAGCTTGCTGAGCAGGGATGAACCTGTGCCAGCCCACTGCTTGGGAAGCTCAAGGCTATATCCCTGCCACCCCGTCCCTCCCCCAAACATTGCTCTCAACTTCTCTTCCTCAGCATTTTTCCTTTGCCGAAATCCTGAAGACGATCACAGCCACGTGTACCCTAAAGCTGAGTTATTTAAGGGCACAAGGATTTTCTTGCTGCATTCCCGCATCACATGGCTTGCCATGGCACCCACCGCCCCAGCTGCTGCCAGGGGCTGGGGTACAGCAGGGTGGCACCGCTGACACCTGCTCTTGGTTTTGTATCGAGGACTGGAGATGGAGACCAGCCCCTGAGACCTGAGCTTCCAAGAAAGATGGGTGCTGTGCTGCAGTGGCAACATTGTCCCATGCCAGCATAGCCTTGTGGGGGCTGTTGCTGGCAGAGGATGGGACACGGGTTGTGCTGTCGTGGGTTGATGCTGGCCAAATGCCAGGCATCCACTAAAGCCACTCTCTCACTCCCCTTAGCAAACGGAACATGGAGAGAAAATATAACTAAGGGTTCATGAGTTAAGGACAGGGAAAGATCACTCATCAAATACTGTTGTCAGGAAAATTAATCCACAAATACCAGACATTTATGTCCAAAAAAGAGACAGAGTTACATTATTCGTATAAAGGGAGATGCCATAGGGCGTTTCCCCTGGGGTCTCTCAAATTTTTGGAAGATGCAGCCTCCTTTTTATCCTAATTTCTAGTCTGCATTTCCCTCTTTCTTTCCCCATTGGCTGAGGTACTTGAGAGGTACAGACTTCCCAAAACACCTAATACCTGACCCCCTTCTAATGTGTACTTCCCCCCTGAAATAAATGGGCAGGAGATCTTTCTCCTTTTTAATGCCTTTATTAAGAAGAATCAGCTCAGGTGGGAAGAAATCGACGGGTTGCGCCCTCGCCGCCGCTGCTCCCAGGCGTGGCACGAAGGAGGAGGATGATGCAGTTTTGTCCGCTGGTCTGCAGACAGAACTGGGGACTCTGTCCTCACGGGAGAGTCGTTGAGTCCTTAGTTTGTTTGTTTAAAAACCCGGGGGGTCTCTTTAATCAGTTTCTTTTCAGGTTAGGGTGAGAAATAAAAAGATCCAAGCAGGTACGGGACTATGCTCCCATCCTTAGACGTCACTTTAAGTCACTTGTTGGCTCGTGATTTTAGGGGTTTTTCTTATAAAAACTGTAAAACTGTAAAAACCCAAGGTGCACTGCATTTCTTATTTGCATACTGGCTCCGATGTCACTCCTATTTTCTTTACCTCGGAGGGGTCTGTCCTGGCAAGTGGCCAGCATCAGGGAAACAATCAGTTAATCACCGTCCATTAACAGGTATTCGAAGAGCTTTTCTTCAGCAGCGAAACCAAAGGAATCTGACCCGGTCTGGCTTGGTTTTTTTAACTCTGAAACTTAAAAAAAAATACAACTTTCTATTCATAACACCCCCCCCCCTTTGTCTTTTCCCTGTGTCAATTAGTGTAATTCTGTCATAGGTTGACAAGGAAGTGAGTTTTCTCCGGAAGTTGTAGCCAAACCACTCAATTGTCAGATTTGAATATTGACACCTGGTGTAACCACTGAAGACATGGACACGCTTCTGAGAACACAGGGGGTTAAAAGCAGAGAACTACCAGAGGAACTCTCTCTTTTGTTCTGGTCAGTGAAGAGTTCAGACCTCCCCTTCCCAGCCACAGGCTGAATGGGGGAGGAGAAGCCATGCGGCCTAGGCTGAGGTAGGGCAGGAGCCCTGCACAGAGAAGGGGGGTGAAGGGAATGGAACCGGGCCGGCCTCTGCAGGACGGAGGGCTGGAGAAACACTGAGATGTCCCGGGCAGTCCCCCCAGAGAGAGAGAGAGAGAGCCTGTGCCACCTTGAAATTTGATATCATGTGCTGGCAGCACGCAGGCAGAGGAGAAAGGGGGGTGGGGGGGTGGGGGATGCCCAGCCGTGGGAGTCCCGGGCAGGCTGTGAGATTTCAGCCATCCTGAGGGCAGCAGAGCCCTTTCTTAGACTAAGAAAACTTTGCGAAACATTAATTCTCGTTGATCTGAAAGAGAAGAGAGCCTGGGACCCGAGATGTCAGAAGATGAGAAAGAATCCTAGGTGGGAAGAGATGATGGAGTGGCCTTCGGCTGGACTTTTTCTTGTATAGCCATAGACTGAACCAATTTTCCTGTAACACAGAGACTGCATTTAGGGGGATGCAGTGGTTTGAGCCAAGAGAGTGACCTGCTGTAGTGATTGCCAGTGCAGGAGAGTGACCTGCTGCAGTGACACCATGTCGCAAGAGTGAACAGAGAAAGATGAGGAAGGTGTGGTGGTGCCTTCTGTCTTCAGGGAAGAAGAATGTGAAAAACGCCAATCACTTGTTTTTAAAATTTTAATAGTAATAAAATGATTATAAAAATAGCAATATAATTAGAGTAATAAAAGTTTGGACAATTAGGATTAGGACAACATGAGACAGTAATAACAAAGAGTTACGGACAGTCCAGGTACCTCTTTCTGGGCAAAATAAGCCCGAAAAAGGAAACAGTTAACAGAGGATTAACCCTTAAAAGCAATAGCCTGTTGCATATTCATACATGATGCATAAATTCCATTCAAACAAAGGATTCTGTCTGGTCAGTGTCAGCTTCTTCCTCTTAATCCTAATGGTGTCTTCAGGGCTGAGCAAGGCGGGAAGAAGTTTCTTCTGATAATGGAGCAATAAATTCTCTTTGTCTGAAAGATTTAGGTGTCCTGTGGCTGCTATCTGGTGCAAGTATCTCATTCCTTTCTTTAAAAAAAATATCCCACATACATAGTTTCTATTTTAACATTATGTTATAACCTAAAACTATATTTAAAACACTTAAGAAAATTAATACAGCATAACTTTCTAACATAACACATATAATATTCATTTTAATATTTGCAAAAAGCCAATCATAAAATACGCATTTTTCACAAAGAAGATCTCTGTTCTCAAGACCCTTGGCCCCAGGGGAGGTGAAAATGGGGGAAGACTATTGTCCCAAAATGAGAAACTATTGTTTTTGGTACTTGGCAAAGCATCCTTAAAAGGAACCCTATAAGCAGTTTTGGTCCATGGACGGTGATGAGAGCACTGTACATGGAAGGAGGATGTCACGATGGCAGATTTTCTCCGGGTGGTGCCATGTGTGACATGGAAATATAAGAGGTTTCAACTATGTTTCCTGTGGAAGACTATGGTACTAGAGAGACTCCTCTCTCCCTTGATGAACCGAGAACTGATTATCTGAGAGGTGGTAACTTGACTGAGAATCCAAGATTTTGTCTCACTGTGATTTGGTGGAAATTGGGTGGGGGGAGGAGGAATGTTTTGGAAGGTTTTCATTCTGAATTTTGTGTGTTTCTTTTATTATAGTGTAGGTTAATAAAGATTTTTTCTTTATTTCTAAGCCTGAGCCTGCTCTACTCTGTTTCTGGTCACATCTCACAGCAGCCATTTGAGAAAAATATATTTTCATGGGTGCACTGGCACTGTGCCATCGCCAACCCATGACAAATTCCTTATGGAATGTATGGTTCTTTCCATTGTTTCTTTCATCTCTCAGTATTCAGTTTTATTTATCAGCAGACCTACAGTTTGTAAAGACAAATCTCTCATTCTGTTTATCAATCAGTAGAATCCTTCCCATTGTTTCTTTTATCTCTCAGTATCTAGCTTTATTTACCAGCAGACCCACAGTTTGTTTGTAAACAGAAGTCCCTCATTCATTTCACTGTCATGGGCAAAGCAGGCTCAACTTAGAGATATGAATTTTGTTACTAACAAAATCAGTGCAGGATAATGAGAAGTAAAAGAAACCCATAAAAACACCTTCCCCCCCACCCCTCCCTCCTTCCAGCTCTACCTCCTCCCACTAACCGTGCAGGGACACAGGGAATGGGGGTTACGGTCAGTGTATCACCCATGATTTCTTTCCCTGCTCAGGGAGAGGACTTGTTCTCCTATGGGGTCCCTCCCATGGGAGGCAGTTCTCTGGGAACTTCTCCAATGTGAGTCCATCTCACAGGCAACAAGTCTTCCTCAAACTGGTACAGCATGTGTGTCTTGGTTTTGCATGGCCTGATTTTTGGTAGTGGGGGGGCCACAGAGGTGGCTTCTGTGAGAAGCTGCTGGAAGCTTCCACCATGTCCAGCAGAGGCAATCCCTGATGGCTCTGAAGATGGACATGCTGCTGGCCAAGCTTGGACTAATAGAGATGTTGGTAACACTTCTGTGATAACATATTTAAGAAGAAAATCAAAGCAAAGTGGGGCACAGGTTTTTTTCTAGCCAGAGAACAGGAGAAGATAAGAACATGTGAAGGAAAACAACATGGTGACACCAAGGTCAGTGGAGAAGGAGGGGGAGGAGGTGCTCCAGGCGCTGGAGCCGAGATTCCTCTACAGGCCATGGTGAAGACCATGGTGAAACAGGCTATCCCCCTGCAGTCCATGAGTCCATGGGGGATGCAGAGATCCACCCACAGCCCTTGGGGGAGGTCCCCATGCTGGAGTGGGCGGATGCCTGGAGGAGGCTGTGATCCAGTGGGAGACCTGGTATGTGCCTGAAGGAGATTTAACCTTGGAGTAAGAATAATCTATGGTGTAAGTTATATGTTGCAGGAGGTAAAGTAGCAGGAGTGACATGAACTGACAAAGAAAGAATTTTGCGGACAAGGAGAATGCGATGATGAGCTGGGACAGTGTCAGTGGCCAAACATCAAGTGTACTACTTCAGCTGTCCTGATCCCTCATCCTGCTGTAATGGAGACCTGGAGGGATGTGAAAGGACAGGCTATAGTAGTTAATGAAAAAAAGTATGTTTGGAATAGAGATGGTTTAAGGATGTAGTTTAAGTTGTATGTGTGGGTAAGAAAGGAGTCCAGTAATGAGAAATGCATATGATGGAAGAGTTGGAAGATATATAGATTATATGGGATCTGAGTATGATGCAAATGGTATGGAAAAAGGGGTAAAGATTGAACTGGGTCTGATTGAGGTAAAGTTCACAGCCCTCAGAGTGCCATGCTTTGCATTAGTAGCTGGACAGGTTCATAACAGACCAGTGTTTTGGCTACTGCCAAGCAGCGCTGTCCCTCTGACATTCCTTCACCCATCAAAGGGGATGGGATTGGGCAAGATCCTGTGAGGGGACACAACCAGGCCAGCTCACCCTGTAAGCCGT
Source organism: Passer domesticus (assembly GCF_036417665.1). Taxonomy (NCBI): domain Eukaryota; kingdom Metazoa; phylum Chordata; class Aves; order Passeriformes; family Passeridae; genus Passer; species Passer domesticus. Next base: position 40,805,114 of record NC_087511.1, read on the forward strand.
AATGAGAGATGCGGGACTCCAGGCGGCTCTTCCAAATGCAGTTTATTACATCCAAGACGTTACAGCAGTCCAGGGTCATGGGCGACAGAGCCTATGCCTACAGATGTCAACTCCAGCTGCAGGCAGGCTTGGAGACCCTTAGTTTAGGTTACAAATGCATTCTATACTTTTCTTTGCTGAGCATCTTAGTACAGTAGAACCAATCTATACCTTAACTTTTATCTATAGCCTATCATAACGACTATAATTACCATATTCATGTTACTATTCTCCAATCACTAAAAGTTAGTACATTACAGTTTAAGCTAGAAGTTGTTTTTCAGTTTTCTTGCAGTGGAAAATTCTGAGACCTTTTTTCTACTTGCAACATCTGCTGACTTGTTTACCTGTGCTATCTTTCTGCTTGGTAAAAACATCTTGTTTGAGATGGGTTTATCCTTTGCTCTAAGTCATAAAAGCCCCCTTCTAACTAACATACCCTTTGCCTCCTTGGTTATCCAGTAAGACTGGCTCAGCAATCCTTTTTTTCTATATCAAAACTTGCTTCCATCTCTATTCATTCTTCAGATTCTACATTCAAAAATCTTTCTGCCAAGCATCCATATCTGTGATGCTTTCTTGTCAAACTTTCATCCTTCCCAACATGACCCAAATTAGCCAAAGGGATATTCCATACCATATGACATCAGCTCAGATATATAAAGCTAAGGGAGAGAGGAGGAAGGGGCGGCATTTGTGATTCTTCAATGTTTGCCTTCTGGAGGAACCATTACGCATGCTGAAGCCCTGCTTTCTGGGAAGTGTCCAAACATCCCTGCTGGTGGGAAGTAGAGATTGACTTTTTTTTCCCCTTAGCTTATGTGCATGCAGACTCTTGCTTATTTACTTCCTTTCACTGTAATAAAACTGCCTTATCTCACCCACTGGTTGTTCTCCATCTTATTATTCTCTCCCTTGTCCTATTGAGAAATCGAGTGATAGAGTGGCTTAGTAAGCACCTGGCACCCACCCAAGGTCAACCCACTACAATGGGTCACTCTTCCACTGGGTGCAGTCCTTCAAAGACAGGCTGCTCCAGCAGGAGCTCCTCTCTCCACAGGTCTCCCACAGGGTCACAGCTTCCTCTCAGACATCCAGCTGCTCCAGTGTGGGTCTTTTCCACAGGCTGCAAGTGGATCTCTGCATCCCCATTGATTTCCATGGGCTGCAGGGAGACAGCTTGCTTCACCATGGTCTTTACCATAGGCTGCAGAGGAATCCCAGCTTCAGTGCCTGGACTTGTTGGGGTTCAGTGCAGTGTAAATAGGACTCCACAGGATCCCACATCTCCACTGTAAGTTTTAACTTCCCCTCTGATGCTTGCTGCTGTTTGGGGTACCAGCTGTACTGTGGTGCTGAGGAAACTGTCCCATGCACTAAGGACAAATTGATCATTCCTGCCCAGTGGTCCCACCCTGGAGCTGAACTGTTTCTAATCTGGGATCACTGTACCATGTCCAACCATGGTCCATTCTCCTGTGCCAAGGCCACAGCTGAGCCTCAGCTGTGCCAAACAATGGAGTGCAAAGCACTTGGGGATGGCCCAGGCCAGCCTCCTGACTCTTCACAGGTCTGGGGCTGTTCCCAGTGTCTGAGGGCAGCTGGGCAGCATCTGCCTGCACTTGTTGCCTACAGAGCCCCAGCCAGCAGGAGGAAGATGTAAAGCCCAGGGTGAAGCTTTCTTGTTCAGATGTATTGAGTTTGTATTGCTGTTTTGGGATTTTTTAAATTATACACATATATAGAGAGCTCATTAGATAAACTCCATAAGGTTTTTTCTCTGCCTGTTTTGTGGTTCCTGTAGTGGTGCACTCTGTGCGTGCACATGTGCGTGCATATGTACATACATACCACAAGCATGGGTGTAAAAGTAGAGCCAAACATGAGCAGAGCTGTGGTCTTTCAATAGTGTTTGTATTCAACCTTCAGGATTTTACTAGGAAGATAAATGCATGTATATATTTTTCTACAGGAACAATTAATTCAGGAAGCATTTCTGGGTGTTAAGGTGGAACTGGGAGGCGCATGAGGCAATCTGGCTTTGTTTTTAAATGCAGTATTTTTTAAAAAACCTTTGTATTTCCATTAGGAGAACTTTTATAGTTCTTACCTTTCTTGGCCCACTCTGCCATGTGTCTTTTCCTGAGAAGGGCTCCTACAAAGTGGGAGGCACATTTGACTGACCTTTGTATTCTTCCACTACAGTACCACAGAGAAAACCTCTGGAATAAACTGCCAGGAATCCTTTTTTTTTTTTTTTTTTTTTTTTTAAGGAGGAATCACTGACTTGAAACAGGGGGTCCTTTTGGACAAGGGAGGAAGGGCAAGCATCAGGTGTCCATCAGGGGCTAGGTGTACAGCTGTATATTGCATTGTACAGGGCAGGGAGGCTGGCTGCTGCCACAGCTCTGGCACAGGGTGAGGAGACTTCATTAGGCACTGTTTAATTTATCACCTGGTTTGAAAGGCAAGGGTATGCCACTGGTTCACTCCACTGGTCCTGGTGGAGTTTGACAGAGAAACTTGGAGGGAGAAGACAAGTTAGTGCACAGATACAAGCTGCTTTGTTTTTCTCAGTTTTAATGAGACCTGAATGTTTTATAGTAGGGTTTTTTAAAAATATTTTAAATGTCAGTATTGAGAGAAAAAATAAAGTAAAAAATATACCTCCTTGGGGTGAGTTGTGATGGGAGATGCTGGGGCTGTGCTTGCCCTGGCCTGGGTACAGACAGCAGGGCTAAGGAAGTGGCTTGTCTTTCACTGGTACCAGGGCAACCCCATGGGGGTTCTGCATCCCTTTGGGGCTCCCAGCATGTGGCTGACAAAGACAGGAGTGGGGGCCAGCTGAGGAGAATCTATGAATGGTGGGGTGGTGGAGCTGGGACAGTGAAGAGGGCTCCTTGCTGGCAGAGTGCCTGAGGGGGCTGGAGAGATGCTGGTGCTCAGCTCTTGACAAAGAAAAGGTGGCCCTGGAGCTGGGTAAGAGGCAGCAGCACATGTACGCAGGGACATTCCCCACTGAAATCAGGAAAAATGTTTGCTCATAAGGCACCAAGTAAGAGCAGCCATAAAGGCAGATGGTTTGAACAAAATCCCATGGGCATTGTGCTTGGGAGGGGCCTGGGCAGAGTCTGCCAAACTCCAAATGGGGGACATGGCTCACTGCCCTCTGCTGGCAGGAGCACCCTGCTAAGCTCAGAGACTTGAGGTACTGCAGGGTCCCAATCTCTTGGGTCAGGGACCAACCTCTAATGCCAATGCCTTGGCTGGGGCAAGGGGATGCAATCCTTCATTCTGTATACACCATGGCTGGGCTACACATTGTGGATGCTGAGCGTCTGGTCAGAGAGAAAGTCAGATAACCTTTCCCAGGCATTGCTCTGGGGGAGCTTGAGAAGGCTGACTTTCTCTCTGACCAGACTGTCAGCATACACAACACATGGGCCTCTGTGGAGCCTGGCTGTAAGGCTGGGGGCAGGGGATGGACACGGGACACACAAGGACATGGGGATGTAGCTCTGGAGCCACATGGGGAACCCCAGGGGGCATGAGAAGATGCCGACCACTGCAGTGAAGAAAGGGCCTCCCTCAGCTGCTCACCTCACTAATCTTGCTCCATTCAGGACAAGCTCCAGCTGACAGCACCTTCCTCCTGCCAGCACCTTTGGGGCTGCCCAGTCTCCCCAGCAAGATCCTGGGCAGGGGAGGAGTATGCTGTGGAAAGGCTCTTGCCCATGCAGCTTGCAGGGGTCTCTGCTGCAGGGGTGGCCCCTGGAAAAGAGCAGATTGGGGCCAAATACAGTCCTTGGGGCTGCTGGTGGTGGAGATGCATGGGGGTGAGGGAGACCCTAGCCAAGCTCCCTGATAGATGCAGGTGTTGATTTGGGGGACACCTTCAGCCCTCCAGCAGTTTTACACAGATCCAGTGCAGGGTGGATGTTCTCAGTGCCACTGTGGGAGCTGTCCCCATGAGGAACCATGGAGCCATGTCCCAGAGGTGGCAGGGAAAAAATATGAGGGTTTCAAGCCCTTGTGATGGATTTAATTAGCATTTGCAATTATGAGAGGTAGCAGGAAAGGCTTTGGGGAGCTGGGACACATACACCCTACTCTCCTATACACTGCTTGTCCCAGCCTCCACAGCAGAGATGCCAGGGTAGATCTGCTGGGGGCTTGCTGAATGGTCACATCCCCAAACTGGCAGGAAGAAATTCATCCAATACCAGAGCTGAGGAAGGTTTTTGGAAGAGTCCTAGAGAGCTCCCAGCAGGGGTGGAGAACCTTCCCAGGTGGCTGGTTCCTGACCTGCCTGGAGCTGCCTCTCTTGGGCTTGCACTGATGAACAGGTAGGACACAATGAAAGCGAAGCCAGTACCTGCATCCACCCTGCTTAGAGGAGCACAGATCAGCAGAGAAAAGTACAGGCAGGGAAGCAGTCCTGGAGTAAAGGTTTTCAGGTGCCAGTTATCCCCAGAAATGGAAGTGCCAGCCTGAGAGGGACAGGCCATCCTTAACCCTGCTGCCATAGACAGTGGTCAGCATTTTCTCTGCAAAGCAGAACAGAGGCGGCATAAGGACAGGGCAAGAGTGGTGCTGGCAGGGAGACAGCTCTTAAGCAGGACAGAGAACCTGAGAAGGGGCTACCCCCACTTCCCAGGAGCTTACATGTTCTACCACAGGAGGTGTTTTTTCCCATTGCTATGCACTAGTCCCCCTCTCATGGATAGTCCCATCCTTCTACCATTTTGAGACAAGACTCTTGCATGTCTCCCCTCTCCCCTTAAATCTAGCCAGGTTGCTGAAGTTCTCCTAGGTCTGCCAAGCTCTGGGGCTGAAACTCATATTGCTGAAACTCAGGCCCCACATAACTCCTGCCACAGGGGAGGTTGCCCTCTTCAGTGTGGCTCAGCCCCAAAAGCCTAGGGCACCCTTCTCCCACACAATCAACATTTAAACTTTGCAGAAATCCTCAGTTCCTGCACTCTCCAAGTCAATAGCACATGACCACTCTGTGTGTCTTATGGCCATTGTCTCAAACAGGCTCTCCCCTTCAGTTCACAGCTGGATCATATCCAGCATGCCACACTGCTCCTGTGTGCATGATGAGACCAGACCCAGGGCTTCTCTCATATAAAACACTGAAGTACAGCAGTACAGTTCAGAGATGGCAAGGGAAAATAAACCAAGGAGCAAGGCAGCAACCTGTAACCAGAAAGGAAGGATAAGAACTATGATCAAAACCAAACTACAGAGTATGAGGCAAAAAAAGGGGCAGGCTGGCAGCAGAGAGCCATGCCTGTCATCAGAACTTCAAAAGTACTGCAGGGGAAGGGGGAAAATCTCTCCACAAAGCCTGATGAACAGTGCTGCAGCATCCCCTTTTCTAATAATAGGGTCATGCTGCACCACAAACTTCAGAGACAGCCCAAGAGCCCCCTTGTACCAACCTTCAGGCAGGGCAGATAGAACCAGGATTACTGAAATCCTTTGCTGCAGAGGAGCCAAAGCAGCAGGAGACCCAACAGCTCAGGGCCAGCATCAGAGAAGCAAGAGATACCTGCTATCAGGCTCTCTTAGTTGGTGCTTCCTGCCGAATTGCCAAACCAATTTTTTCTGTTAACTTGGGCTAAGAGACATAACAATGTAAAACAACCTCGAACACACCAGGGAAGCATGCATACATATAGGCTCCACCAGACTGAGGAGTGCTCAGATAGCATGAGACATGGAGTTTACAGGGACAACACAAACTACACTGTACCAGGCATACACAAAGGAGTGTTGTGGGATTTTTATTATTTTTTATCATTTTTGTGGGATTTTTTAAATACAGGCTAGCATTGTATTCTTTACTAAAGCTGCTGATTCTGCCACATAAACTAGCACAGAAATTTCTCAGAAATTAAGTCAGTTCCCCTCCTTGTTAATTCACTGTCTGCCTCCCAACCGAACACCACTCTGGATTTGTGTTTGCAGAAAATATTCCCTGTACAAAGTCTGGTGTGCAGCTACACTGTTCTGACTGAAGAATGAAGAAGCTAAGAGTCCACTGAACACTGGATATTTTTTGCTGTACAATGTGGCCTGATGTGGAGCTGGTCCACCAAGCTGAGTGTTAACCGTACAGATCGTCGTCATTGTCTTCGCTGTACACGTTGCCCCCGCTGCCACCTCCTGTGCCTTGGCTTGGACCGGTACTGCCCTGGTTGCCTGATGGGAACCTGTGTGCAGCAGTGCAGGACAAGAGAGAAGAGATGCTGTTTAAAAGCCTCCTTGCAGCTCAGTGCCATACCCTCCCTCTGTGCCAAACCCCAGTGACAAGGACAGGGAGGAGGAATGGGATGAAACCTTACAGTAGATGACGCAAAAGGCTTATATGACTTCTGGGTATCACTTGTCCTGGGTAACCCAAAATGTTATTGTAGTCCATATCCATCTGAGCCCAAAGATTGTTACTGTCTCCTTAAGACCCTGCGGCCGGAAATGGAACTGTGGGGCTGGGGGATGCTTGGGCTTTTTAAAGTTGGGGCATGAAGGCAGACCTCTCTCTTGCCTCTACTAGCAACAGTAGCAACACAAGAAGCTGCATTTTGCAATCAAAAACTCCTACAGACTGAATTTTGCCAGTCGAGGTTGGGCCACCATTCTTAGGTGCTCAGAAGTCTTTTTTTCTCACGCATCAATCAGAACAGGGACCTAAGACAGCAGCACCAACACCAGTGGCTTGGAGGCTGCAGTGCCGACACTGGCTGGATCCAGCTGGCCAAGGAAGAGGCAGAGAGAGAGAGAGAGAGAGAGAGAGAGAGAGAGAGAGAGAGAGAGAGAGAGAGAGAGGAAGCTTGCTGAGCCACCATGAGAGCCTATGTCAGCTCCCCAGCAGCATTGACTCTTTTGGGACAGAAATAGTTTTCCCAGGTTTTGTTTGCCCCTGCTCCCATTGTTCGTTTGGGGGGAGAAAGGAGCTTTGGAACTGTGGAGGCTTGTTTGCCACATAGATTCCTTTGTTCTCTCTCTCAAATGCATGGCCCAGGAAGAGGACTCTCCGCCATTTTGTCATTGTTCCACGGGACAGTTAGGGGGATCTCCTCTGCATTTATGGGTGGAGATTAAACTGTTTTGCCTTTGTTTCCCCACACATGGTCATCTGTGGAGGGCACCATCTTCAGGGGGTTTACTCTGCCATTTTGAGTTTCTCTTCCTGGGGACTCTGAGATTTAGCAACTTTGTAACTAGTGATTATCACTGTTATTTTTTTGCCTGTTGCTGTTTTGTTTTTTTAGTAAACTTTCATTTTTTCACTTATATCTACTCATGTTTGTCTCTCCTTATTGGTAGAAAGGGATTATTTAAAGCTATAAGGGGAGGTAACTCATTTTAGAGTGTTCCTCTTAAATTGTGTTAAACCAAGACACTTGAGTTAAAGGAAAAAGGGTTGTTGGACTTCAGGAGTACTAAGAGAGCAGCTAAAACCAACCTGCAGCACAGCCTACACCTGCCACACACTCAGCTTTCTGCTGTACATGCTGGGGAAAATGCAGTGGAAGAGAGAATTTTTTACCCAAAATCCAGCAGAAAGCTGCCTCAATGCTCTGTTCTGGGACTAACTGAGCCACACTACCCTTCTCACGTTTACCTGAAGCTGCCAAAGCCACGGCTCTGCTGTAGGGTCTGTGCAAACATCTCATATTTCCTGATGTCATTGTCACTGACAGAACGGCGAGCAAAGCGCATGGCCTCCTCAAAGTGATCCCTGCGTATCTCAGGAACTGGGTCGTCCTCCTCCACCTCCTGCAGCAGGACAGAGGAACCAGGTGAGCTGCATGCCCAAGCTCTGTAGCCCAACAGCCACACACAGCCTCCCACTCGATCAGGAGGCTCCAACACCCACCAAAGCTGGAACTGGAGAGAGACACTGTGGCAGACTAAGTCAGGGCTGTGGCAGGGGCTGGCTTTCTGAGCAATGCTGACAGTGAGGTACCCCAGGAGGGTATCATGCTCCCATTCCATGCTCTCTGCTGAGACCCCACTCATCTCTAACCGAGGATTATGAAGAGGAATGCATCCTGCCTCACCCATAGGCAGAGGTGGGCTGCCTGTGTCATAAGTGGGGAAAGCTCAGAGTATCCCACTCACCATGGCAGAAGGGTTGGTCTGCCTCTCACGTTCTCGCCTGATCTCACTCTCGATGGATTCGCGAATGGCCAGTTTGCAGGCACGCTGGCAAATTTCTGTCAGGTCAGCCCCCGAAAAGCCATTGGTCATCTTAGCTAGGAAATCCAGGTCAACGTCCTAGTGGAAAAAAACCCAAACAAAACAACAAAAACAAAAAAAAAGAAAAAGAAAACCCAAAAAAAAAAAACCAAAAAAACAACCCCCAAGAGAGGCCTGTCCTTTATACCTTACATCCTCAGGTGACAAAAAAGTGTCTTTAGATCTCATGGTATAAAGGTGCTGCCTCAACTTTGGCCAATTTTGAAAAGATAAGCTGTTAAGGTTCTTGGTTTTGGGAAAAGTTAACCACATATAAAGGCAGGCCATACTCCCCACATACCCAGTAAGATCCTGGGAAGCAGCTGTAAATCACAGAATGGTTTGGGTTGGATGGGACCTCAAAGATCATCTAGTACCAACCCTCCTGCCATGGGTGGGGACACCTTCCACTAGACCAGGCTGCTCAGAGCCCTATCCAGTCTGACCTTGAACACTTCCAGGGATGGGGCATCCACAACTTCTCTGGACAACCTGTGCCAGGGCCTTACCACCCTCACAGTAAAAAATTTCTTCCCAGTATCCCATCTGACCATGCCCTCTTTCAGTTTGAAGCCATTCACCCTTGTCCCATCACTACACACCCTGACAAAGAATCCCTCCCCATCTTTCCTGTAAGCCTCCTGTAGGTATTGGAAGGCTGCAATGAAATCTCCCCAGATCCTTCTCTTCTCCAGGCTGAACAGCCTTAGGTCTCTCAGCCTGTCTTCATAGCAGAGGAGCTCCATCCCCCTGAGTATTTTTGTGGCCTCCTCTGGACTCGCTCCAACAGTTCCATGTCCTTCCTATTCTGGGGGGCCCAGAGCTGGACACAGTACTCCAGGTGGGGTATCACGAGAGTGGAGTAAAGGGGAAAAATGCCTCTGCATTGTTTACCCTCAAGAAGAGGCAGGTTGTCTTGTAGATTTAGGATATTATTTACTCTGGTCTCAGCATAAGGAGTCAAATGAAACGCTGTCAGACTAGAAATAGGAATGATACACAGGCAGACCACGACAACTAATCTTCTGCTCCTTCCCTTCAACTGAGGGAGTAGTACTGCAACCTCCTTTGAAACTTTCCTTGCCAACAGCACCTAAAAAGGTAAGCTTGGCATAAAATAGCTTGAGCTCTCACTTGACGTCTGTTTTTTTCTGATTAACTATCAGTTTCATTATTGCCTGCTCCCTATGCAAGGAACATAGCTCTTGCAACAATTCAATTCAGCAACAATTAACTTCAGTAGTTCCTCTTCAGTTTCCATTTCCCACCTGTTTTCTACATTTACTTTTCTTTCAGAGTACAAGAATCTTTTCCATCTTGCCATAACAGGCTTTCCTGTTCCCACACTGTGGGCAGAACTCCACCATGTGACAAAGACCTGCTGTGCTTACACGCCAATACCTACCTTTATTAATACCTACTCTCAGAGCTCAAGCCTCCCCCTACTTCTTCACTTCCATCCTTCAGGGACTGAAGGTTTCCCAGCTCTGGATTGCATGGAGCAGTCACGAGCCCTCTGCTCTATCCCCAGCTTGTGAGGAGCATGTGCAGCTTACAGTAAACCAAAGCCAGACACAGTCAAAGCACAGATCCTACCTTGGCAACTGGTGATTTCCTCAGATTGGCCTTAAGAATTGCAACCCGGGACTTCTCGTCGGGCAGGGGGATGTAGATGAGCTGATCTAGGCGGCCGGGGCGCAGGATAGCTGGGTCAATGATGTCTGGCCTGTTGGTAGCACCAATGATGAAGACATTTTTCTTGGTGGACATGCCGTCCATCTCAGTCAGAATCTGGTTGATGACACGATCTGCAGCACCACCGCCATCACCGATATTCCCACCTCGGGCCTTGGCAATGGAGTCCAGCTCATCAAAGAAGAGCACACATGGGGCTGCTTGGCGAGCCTGCAAAAAGCAAATGGGAACAATTACTCCATGTTAATACCACTAGGCAAGGAGCATGCTGATTTCACAGTAAGCCTACCCTACATTTAAAGCAGCTTAGAAGAGTACACCAGAGCTCTGCTGCCACAAGGACAGCTTGGAGGAGTTGCTATGGAACAGTCTCCTGCCACACAAACACTCAATTAAATTCTCCTGAAAAACAAGCTGCATTTCCGCAAAGCTAAGAGCACTGTGAACCAGGCAGAAAGGTGGGAACTCCAATGCCTAGAGGAAAAGCTCGAGCCAATTTGCCTGGACCAGATCTCCCTCCAGGATTGGGGACATCAATTGGTTATTTAGTGTCTTGGGGTGACTTCATAATACTGTATCCCCTATTGTATGCTTTATGCCCAGGAATGGGTCCTGTAACTTTCAGCTGGGTCTGAGAGAGGGGAGGGAAGCTGGGGGAATTCTTTCGGTGGTCTGTGTTCAAACACACATCCTCTGCCATGTTTTCTCAGTTGTGCTGTGTAGCATGAAGAGGAAGAACATCTTTGTGTTTAGCTAGCTTCTTTTTTGTTAGCTGAGGCAAGAAGCTTTCCCGGGACTGCATACAGCTTCTCTGTTGACTTCTGTGGCTTCTTGTGAGAAATGACTCTCACTTTTAAAATTTTAAAAGGTTTATTAAACCTTAACAAAAAAATACAACAAAGGACTGAATAAGGAAAAATTGCAGTGCTGGGAGTCTCTGTGACTAGCAGCCATGTGCTCGTCTACAAAATAGATGCTCTGCCTTTTATACCCTTAGCCCCTCCCAAAGTTTTGTCTTGATTGGAGGTCAGGTATCATTACGCTGCACCTCCTAGTAATAAGCCGGCCCTCTCCAAATGCCTTGACTACTAAGGCTATTACAAGGGGGAGGGGAAAGAGGACTATGGGAGGACATATTACAATAACATCACTATACATCTTAATATACACATAATATCTATCTCTTAATTGTGAGAGACAACCATTACATTACTCACCTATAACAAACCCCCCTTTTCCTTTTCTATAAGTCATTTGGCTCAAACAATTAACTCTCATTTTTGATTCTGGTAATAGCTCTTGTATGGCCTTTTTACTCCCATCTACCATGCCTATGGGGTTGCTACTCATAGCAGGTGTATCTTAGTGGTGAATACAGAGGCCAACTCGGTCTTGCCTTCTAGTCTCTTTTTTATTAAAAGACAACTGAGGAATGATAGAGGTCTCGTATGGCTTTCTTGTCCCTACCTTACCATGCCTATGGGATTGCTGCCTGTAGCAGGGCTATAATCTTCTCGGTGACGAACACAGGGGCCAACCCGGTCATGCCCTCCATTTCTTGTTTTACTCTACTTTTTGGTTCTTAAGGAAACCGCCCCAATACCTCTTACAGTTCCCTGTGCACTTCCCCCATAACAGATGCTTGTAATTCCCATCTATTAAAACAGGACAATTGCATCAATAAACAATACAGTTCAAACTCCCTGCTCAAAGTGTTAGTTAAAACAATCTTCAAGCCGGCTGGTGGAAGCTCGACTCTAGTTTTTGCATGCCTTCGAGCTTCTTTCATTATCTCTCACCCGGTCTGGATGTTACAGTCTATTCTTTGGGTTCTTTTACTGGGCCTTTAATTCTGTTGACATTAGTCCAATCTTGTTCTGCGGTTCACACAGCCAATTCAGTGGTTAGCAGTACCTGAAAGGGACTTCCCCCCACTGGGGTTAAACTGAAGACAATGCACACAGCACTGCCTCATATGTTTAACTGAGTCTTAAAGTAGTTACTACTGTTGACACAAGGGAACTGTGGCCTAGGAAGCATTACAATCACAGAGAGGTTTAGTACTTGGCCTAGCATCCCATTTTGATGGCAGCAGTTTTTAGGGAACGTGGGTTAGAACAGCAGTGGATCACAGCGATTGTAGATACCTCTGTTTATAGGGATTTAATGGAAATTTAAACACTATTAAATTTGATGGAAATCACTGTACACAACTTTACATAAACTTTTTGGCAAACTTATACGTAGAGGCAAATTTTTTCTCCTTACAAGAACAGAGTTTACACAGAGAGCCAGGGACCACTCTAGCCAGCAGAGGTAGGTAGTGACACACACACAAATACATATAAACACATACATCTGTTTTTCCAGGTGGGACAGCAGCCAGATGCACAGAGCTGTGTATTTAGAGCTATGTCCCTGGCCGTGCCCAGCCTGTGTATGCACACAGGGACATGTGCAGAGCTAGTGCACATACACACAGGTACCTGTACCTGCTCACTTGCACAGAGCTCTTGTGCACTACGGTACTTACTAGCAGCACAGACTTGTGTACACCTAACCTGCCACACTAGCACATGTGCTACACAGACACTCACTTATGTACAGTCCCTACTAATGCACATGTGCCTACAGGTGCAAGACCTGCTTGCACATAGAGCTTGAGTACACCAATGTGTGCAGTGTCATACACATTAATATACGCATGTCCCACTCAGAGCCATGCTCACACTTGCAGAACTTGTGCACACTCACAAGCATGGAGCTGTGCATAGACCCACTCACACCTGAGAGTGTGTAATTTCACACACATGTAAACAGCAGTGCACACATCACGTATACATGTCAGCAAATCTATGTGAATAGTGCTGTGCACACTAACACACATGTACACTATGCAAAGCAGGACGTGTTTACCCACATCTGGGCACACCAGAAAACACATGTGCACACAGAGCCATACACACTGGCACACGTGTACAGCACTCTCTCAGAGCTTTCCTGGCCCAGACGCCCTTGTGGGTCTCTCCTCGTGGGATCATGTCACAGTGGGGATGGGGACTGAAGAGGGGAGTATGGGTGGGACATTGTGGCACAATTTAAAGAACACCCTCTGTGCCTTTGGGGTGGGAACAGACAGGCCTGTCTTAAAGGAAAGGTCAAAAAGAGACTGCTGGATTCTTGCTTTTTGCCTCTCACTCTACAAGGGCAAAACTGAGTACTTTTTGCTGCCTTGTTTTCTCTAGGAGCTTGACTAGCACAAAGGAGAGGAGTAGAAGGATTTATTGAAGATCACTGCTAGTGCATAGCACATGTGGTGTTTCACACCCCTTACATTATCATGGGATGTTGGGGTAGGAACTAACAACAGCCATACTCCACTGCCTTGGAAGCTTGTGTTTTGTCAAGGGGCACCTTTTACTTCTTAACTGAGGAGGGGTATTTGTGGCCTTTATTACTGTGGAGGGTAGCTTACAGTCTTCTGGGGATACAGTAAGGAAAGCTTCAGGCCTCTCTGCAGAGGTGACAGTGACTTTGAAACAACGTTTTTTTATCAAGATTTAATCTTGGACTGAAAGAGGGAAAGGTATCTATGTTATGTATGGAAATTTGAGTGGAAAACAACTGTAATTTCTAATAAATAATTCTCATCAATGTATGGTCTCCTGTTTTCTAAAGAAGTTTGGTTTAGTCTGACAGAAAATCACTTCCGGATGTACAGCCGTCAGTGCTGACTCAAGGTACACTTTTACAAGGTACATAGTTTTCTACAGCAGTGCCAGAGATTCCATGAGCATCTGCATCCTTGCAGTGTAACAAAGCACATGAGCTCTGATGCACAAAAGAACATAAAATATAGATACACTTTAGTTCAAACCTGAAACATTCATCTTTTAGGAATTCCATTTCCACATGAAGTGTGGCCGGATGAACACTACTGAAGCACACAAATACCAAGACCACCACCACAAACTGCAGAAATTACTGAAAGAGTAAACCTGTCTAAAGGTTTCTTTGTATGGAGAGCAGCTACAATTAACGGTTTCAACATCAAAATCAACTGGAAAACAACAATTTCAGGTAAAGTGTTAAAAAATTAACACTGTATTTCAGGGATTTTCTCAGACACATTTTTAAGATGATGTACACAAACTAAACTGCCTGAGGGAAACAGAGCATTACAGTGTACTGTAAGACTCAGCTTTTTCACGGAGTCAAGGGAAGAGCAGAAATTTAGCAAAGCTTTGCCAATTTCCTTTCCTCTCACAGACAATCTAAGTAAGGTTTAAAATAAAAGTGACTGCAGTAATGACCTACCAGTACTACTCAACACTATGCTACAAGAGCAGATCTAAAAATAGTATTCACAGAGAAAGAGACAAGATGGCAGGAGATGGTAAAAGGGAGGAGGAAAACAAAGTACACTCTAAGCTAGTGTTTTGTTTTTTTTTTTTTCTGGAGTCTAGGATTTTGTTTGGATGGAGTAGGGTGTAGAGTAGTTAAAACTTGATACATCTACTTTTCTTTTGACTCACACCATGGCTAGTACATATATTCAATCTCCTTCTTATTGTATTTTATTACATAATATTACATACTTTTGGTGTTGGGGTCACATCTTTACTGTTATAGATACATTATAATATTGGCTTTTCGCAAATATTAAAATGAATACTATGTGTGTTATGTTGGAAAGTTGTGCTGTATTAATCTCTTTTAAGTAGTGTGGTAAATATAGTTCTTAGGCTATAGCATAACATTAAAATAGAAACTATGTGATGTAAGATAATTTTTGTAACTAGCTCAAGGAATGGAAAAGATAATAAAGAAATTCTTTGCATTATCCTATCTGGATAGAGATAACAGCAACAAGACAACAAGATCCCAAGAAAAAGAATTATTGCCTCCTTATCAGGAAAGCTCAGACTTTGAGGAACCAAGAAGATTGATTTACAAGATGAAGGGGGAAAGCTAAAATTAAGCAGAAACACCCCAGTGTGAAAGGAATGTTTGAATCATGTATGAGATATATGAATATGCAATAGGCTATTGCTTTTAAGAGGTAATCCTTTGTTAGCAAGGTGTGCTGTGTGGCAGAGTGCCAGGCATCCGGATGTCCATAATTTTTTGCTGTTTATTGTCTCTTATTGTCCTAATTTTTATTACTATTTTCATTACTGTTTTCATTATTATTAAACTTCTAAAATTTTAACAAAGGTGAATGGTGTTGTTCGCATCTAACAGGTTTGTTTTCTTCTCAGTGGGTTATTGGGGGGATATACCTGTTGACATCTCTGTATTTCCTCCTTCTCTCTTTGGGAGCTTCCTACTTGTTCTCAGTATTACCTTAATCAGTCTAACTACAGGCTCTCCCAGATGATCTGGGAGATCATTTGTGAGAAATGACCCTCACTTTTAAAATTTTAAAAGGTTTATTAAACCTTAACAAAAAAATACAACAAAGGACTGAATAAGGAAAAATTGCAGCGCTGGGAGTCTTCATGACTAGCAGCCATGTGCTCGTCTACAAAATGGATGCTCTGCCTTTTATACCCTTAGCCCCTCCCAAAGTTTTGTCTTGATTGGAGGTCAGGTGTTGTTATGCTGTGCCTCCTAGTAATAAGCCGGCATTCTCCAAATGCCTGACTACTAAGGCTATTACAAGGGGGAGAGGAAAGAGGACTACGGCAGAACATATTACAATAACATCACTATACATCTTAACATACATATAATATCTATCTCTTAATTGTGAGAGACAACATTACTCATCTATAACATTCTGGCACTGTTCAGCTTTGCTCTGGTCCAAGAACAGACCATCGCCGGGAGCTGGCGGGGAGGCTCCAGGATGCTGCATTCCAGCTCTGGACCTTGGGAGGAGCCACACCACACCTACAGAAAGAACTCTGAATCCACCAGCTTTTTCTGCAGCGAGGTTTTAATATTTAACATTATTAGTTTTTTCCCCGTGCCTGCATACACTCTGTGTGTGTGTGTTAAATAAACATTTTTTTTCACTTTTCTCCAAGAAATTCCTTTCATATGACCAGCAGCAAGAGGGAGAACATGCAATTCCCTGATGCAGGGCCTGGATGAGATTAACCCTTTCTGTGCTGTAAAATTCCACTTGAGAAGAGATAAAACCTACAGATGCCAATCTTCTCCCGAGTCAGAGAAAAGGAAAGGTGAAGGCACGTGAAAACAACAGGGCGACACCACCAAAGTCAGTGAAGAAGGAGGGGCCGAAGCCTGGAAGAAAGGAGAGGAGATGCTCCGGTTTTGGAGCTGAAAACCTTTTGCAAGCCAAGGTGAGAATATAATACACCAGACTATTTCCCTGTCATTCATAAAGCACATGAGGGAGATGCAGCATTCATCCGCAGCTCAGAAGAGAACTAGAAAATATAGATGTTGAAAGAAGCTGTGATCTGACTTGAACAGAGAGAATCTTTGCTTTCAGAAATAGAATAACATAATTTTTACTTCCAGAGACAGAAGAAAACTTTTGTTTCTGTAATAGAACAGCTCATCCTTAAAATTATACCCCAGTAGCCAAAATGGCCCTCAAGAGCAGTTGTGGGAAAAACTGTAAGTCAATGGGAGGGACTTTCACGAAGCAAACAAGTTTTTAACGGGCAGACTGTTTAACTGTGAACTTAAAACCACAAGGAAACTGTTTCTTGTGGCTTGGCAGAAGAGACTCCTATCCTTAAATGAATTGAAAAAAGATTCTTTTTTAGAAGTGGTAAACTGACTGATAATCACAAGTTTTATCTCTTTATGTTGTTAGTGAGCAGGAAAGAGGGGCTGGGGGAAGAAAAGTGTTCTAAAGGTTTATTTAGTTCTTATCATTCTTCTTTTTGTTCTGTTAATAAAGTTTTCTTTATACCCTTTAAAATTTTGAGCCTATTTTGCCCCTAAAGCATTTTCTCCTAATCCTTATCTCAACCCCATGAGCTTTAGTGTAACTGGTTTTTTTCCCCCTCCTCTGCTCCAATTATAGCAGAGGAAGATGAGTAGACGATTTTCTATTTCATTAATGCACTGGCATTTGGCCGGCGGTCAACCCACTACAGGGAGGGAGTGCCAAAACCTGCCTTCTTCAGAGAAGACATTCTTTCGGGACATTTCCTCCTAAACTTGTCTCAAACTGAGATATTTAGGCACTTGAGTATCAGTAGGTAAGAAATATCAAATGGAAGGGGGAAATCCAATCTGTCTTCAGCTACCTAATGTTATGAATAGAAAGTTGTATTTTTTTTTAAGTTTCAGAGTTAAAAAAACCAAGCCAGACCGAGTCGGACTCCTTTAGTTTCGCTGCAGAAGAAAAGCCCTTAATCACCAGTGAATGGCGGGTGATTAACTGATTGTTTCCCTGATGCTAGCTGTATGCCAAGGAGATACCAAGGGAAACCCTCCAGGGTAAAGAGATGGGCAGTGACACCAGAAACAATATGCAAATAAGAAACGCAGTGCACCCTGGATTGTTACAGTTTTACAGTTTTTATAAGAAAAACCCCTAAAATCACGAGCCATAAGTGACTTAAAGTGACGTCTAAGGATGGGAGCATAGTCCCGTACCTGCTTAAACCTTTTTATTTCTCACTCTAACCTGAAAAGAAACTGATTAAAGAGACCCCCCGGGTTTCTAAACCAACAAACTAAGGACTCAACGACTCTCCCGTGAGGACAGAGTCCCCAGTTCTGTCTGCAGACCAGCGGACAAAACTGCATCATCCTCCTCCTTCGTGCCACGCCTGGGAGCAGCGGCGGCGAGGGCGCAACCCGTCGATTTCTTCCCACCTGAGCTGATTCTTCTTAATAAAGGCATTAAAAAGGAGAAAGATCTCCTGCCCATTTATTTCACCTAATATGCAGAGTTATAGGGAAAAGGGAGCTATATCCTTCTTCAAAATGCACAGTGTTATAAATATGTATTTGTTTGCTTTCGCTATTATGTATTAGCTTTTGCAAATTATTATTAACGGTGATTTTCCTGTAGTACAGTTTGTAATCACTTTTTAACTGTTTTTGATATAATTTGTCCATTTTTGTGGCCATTTCCCTGGCCATGTGTACCTTATGTATGTATTAGTGTGATAAATACATATTGTAGTTTAGGCTTTCGCAAAATATTAAAATAGAGACTATGGAATGTTAACTTTTGCAGAATGCTTTTATTTTTAACTAACTGACAATAGTGAGAAAAACTTAGATAAGTTTGTGGAAATAGCTAAAACTGTCTGTATGATTAGATAACATTGAAGGAACCACACAAATAACATCAAAAGAAAGGATGTGAAAAGGACTTCTGCCACTGACCCTGGGGCTATCAATAATTCCCCGTTTGACGTTATGAAGACATGGCATACACGTTGTGAGGAATTACACTATTGCGCACGGGTCAGAGGTTGAACAAAGCTAAAGAATTCACGGAACATGTAAATGAACTCAGAGGAATGTTTGAATATGTATAATCCTCATGAATATGCATTTAACCAGTGTAATGAAAAAGTATATAAGAAAAATTGTTTTGAGCTAACAGTGTGCTTTTGGCAGTTTGCCAAGCACCCCAGCACTGGATATCGTCCCTTTTATCCCTTATTAAACTTTTAAAAAATTTTAAGTGTGAGCCTTGTTTCTCACACACAGCAAAAGGATGAAAGACCAGAGACACAAATGGCTGCAAAGAAAATTCCAGTTAGAAATAAGGGGGGAAAAAATCTTCACAATGTGAGAGCTCAAACACGACCACAGGGCCCAGAGAGGTCAGGGATTCTCCATCCTTAGCACATGTTCATAACACAGGGCCCTTGTTGGAAGTTAGGTTGTTTTCTTTTTTTTTTTTTCCCTTTCTCTCATAGAATTTTGTCCCATTTGTTGCTAAGAGACAATAACCACCAATACTTGAGAAACAAAAGATGTGGCTGGGAGGAGGAGGAGAGGAAAGGGTGCAGCTGGCTACTCTCTTACCTGAGGGGTTTTCTCTTGGGAAGGGCAGAGATACTTCTATATTTTGGCCTGGGGGTGAGGGGCTGGGCTCAACTCCTCTCTCTCTCTCTTGTGCTTGGGATCAGAGAGAACAGTTGAGTTGTTGCTATCCACTGCAGAGTCCAGCCCATTACTGTTCTCTCCTATCACAAGTGAGGCTTTTGCTTGTACAAGCAGCTGTCACACTGAGACCTTATTAACACCCTATCTCTCTGGAAAGGACCCTCACCATCTACTCAGGTGCCTCAGTGGAAAATCCAGGACCCCGAGCCCCTCCCCCTCCAAGGGAGCCTCTCCTGGCAGTGTTTGGAAGCCCAGCTGCTGCTGCCCAGTCCCACCGTTTTTCTGCCACTGCTCTGGGGTTTTCGCTACACTGCAACCCAGCACTGTGCCTACCAGGACACCCTGCGGCTCCTGCTACAACTGCGGAGTTTCTGATACATTCTCTTTGCTACCCCGGGTCTGCTCGTCCCTGCTATTCCAGCTTGCTGCTTCAGAGGTTCCTGCTACAGCTCATTTTGCTATCTGGAGGGGCACCGGGACTGACTGCCCCCGCGTGAGTTTGTAAAGGAAGCCCCTTTTCCATCTCTTCTGCCAGCTGTGCCCGCCATTACCCACATGAGAGACAGCTGAGCTCATGCCACAGCGCCTCCTGCAGCCGCGAGTGAATTATTGCACCTGCCCTGCTCAGCCAGGAGTCAACAGTGCCCCTGCCGGCCATGACTGTAACTACACCAAAGGGGAAAGTGCTTGACAGCTGACAGAAGGCTGTTACTGGGTTTTCTGGTTTTGTTTATTTGCCTTATTATACACATACATATTAGTAAAGAACTGTTATTCTTTTTCCCATATCTTTGCCTGACAGCCCCTTAATTTCAAAGTTATATTAATTCAGAGGGAAGTGGGTCATATTTTCCATCCCAGGGGAGGTTCCCACCTTCCTTGGCAGACACCTGTCTTTCAAACCAAGACAGTCCTGAGCAATCTGATTGAATTTCCAAGCTACCTCCCTGCTCTGGACAAACAGCTGAACCAGATAGCCTCTGAGGTTCCCTAAGTTTTTCTCTCTCACTCTCTTTCCAACTTTGCTCTTTCAGCACCTCCCCTGACCACAGGAGTGAGGGTTCCCAAGATAATCCATGCAGATAACCTCCTGGGACAGGAGGTCACACTATCTACAGGGAAACTGGGCAGTGGAAGTGAGCTCCTTTGCAAGCCATATATATTGCAGGAGAGGAGAGGAGAGGAGAGGAGAGGAGAGGAGAGGAGAGGAGAGGAGAGGAGAGGAGAGGAGAGGAGAGGAGAGGAGAGGAGAGGAGAGGAGAGGAGAGGAGAATTTCAGTTTGAAGCGGCCTACAATGATCATTTAGTCCAACTGTAAAAAAAGAAGAACCCATAACATCCTTTAAAAATCTGTAGAAGGTGATGGCTAATGAGGTGTTGAAATAAGTTTTCAGGGATGCAGAGAATATCTATGCCATCCTAATGCTAACCTCACTGCTAAGACACTGGGGCATTTATAATCTTGTAACAACAGATACAAATTCCAGTAGAAGAAAACCATCTAAATAGCTATATTGTAAAAGAGAATAAATACCTGTGTTAAGTTGCAATGCAAGGTGTAACCAAAAGTATGTATTCTATTACCATCTGTTAAAACCAGGTGGGACAGTGTTCTTTATCTCTTCTACAACACATCCTCCCTCCAGGGGGATATCTTCTGTTAATGAGCCATTGAGTCTCATTGCACGACTGATAAAATTACATCATCCCATTGTGAGATGCTCCACCCAAGGGGAGGAGCCAAGCATTCCTACCTGGATATAATCTGAGGTTTGGAACACCACAGTCAGCCTTTTTTGACTAGATTCCCAGAAGACTAGACCCTTCTACATCACCACTGGATCTTCAGATGAAAACTACACCCTTCTACAGGATCACTGCTTCAACAGAACCACATCTGTCACTCCAGGAGGACTGCAGCCACCACTTAATCAGACTTCTACCAACACCCTGACCAACAAGGTGTTAGGTTGTATCCTGACTCTGACAGTGTTTTTTGTACTACTGCATTTTATTTTAATTTTCCTATTAAGGTGTAGGGTTTTTTTATTTATACATACTAGTAAAGAACTGTTACTCCTATTCTCATATCTTTCACCAAGAGTCCCTTAATTTCAAAATTTTAATAATTTGGAAGAAAGAAGTTTGTATTTTCCATTCCAAGAGAGGCTCCTGCCTTCCTTAGCAAACACTTGTCTCAAACCAAGACAATTCCCTAACATCAGAAAAGCAGCCTCTGCTCTCAGTGCAAGCAGGGAAAACAAAACCAGGCCAGTAAGATGGGTGCAGTAGAGGGTTTGGGAGTAACTCAGCACAAACATAGCACAAGGAATAGAAGAAATACTTACTTTGTCAAAGATCTCACGCACGTTGGCTTCAGACTCACCAAACCACATGGTGAGCAATTCTGGCCCCTTGATGGAAATGAAGTTTGCCTGGCATTCATTAGCAATGGCTTTGGCCAGGAGTGTCTTACCACAACCAGGTGGCCCATAGAACAGAACCCCTTTTGATGGGGTCATGCCAAATTTGAGGAATTTGTCTGGGTGTTCCACAGGATACTGAAAGAGAACCAAACAAACAAATTAAAACCTCTCAATATAAGCTAGAACAGGACTATATCTTAGAATCACATAATTGTTTGGGTTGGAAGGGACCTTCAAAAATCCTCTAGTCCAGGGGCAGGAACACTTTCCACTAGACCAGTTTTGTTTCTGCTTCTAACAGAAGCACTACCTGAGATGACTTGTGCAAAGCATTTGACAGTGTCCCACATGATATCCTGGGCTCTAAACTAGAAAGATTGGGATTTGATGGGTGGACCACTCAGTGGATAAGGAATTGGCTGGATGGTCACACTCAAAGAGCTGCAGTCAACAGCTTGATGTCCAAGTGAAGACCAGTGTCCACAGGGGTCAGTGTTGGGACTAGCACTATTTACCATCTATGTCAGTGACATGGACAGTGGGACTGAGTGAATCCTCAGCAAGTTTGCCAATGACACCAAGCTGTATGGTGCGGTCAACACGCTGGAGGGAAGGAATGGCATCCAGAGGGACCTGGAAAGGCTTGAGAGGTGGGTCTATGCAAACCTCATGAAGTTCAACAAGGCCAAGTGCAAGGTTGTGGATGCTGACAGTTTAGTCAGAAACAGATAACTTTCCCAGGTATCATCCTGGGGAAGTTGTGAGAAAGCTCAGAGAAAGAATTAACATAATTCTTATCTTAATCTCTCCACCTGGTGTTTGTGAACATGTGGAATGTTTGTACGTGATGCTTATGGAAACATATTTACAAGAAGGTGTTGTTCCTAATTAACCAATGGTGTGAGGGGTGTTGTTTAAAGACCAATGAGGTTCTGGGTGAACAATCCTGTCTATAAATATGTGTAGTTTCTAATAAACCTCGTTTCATGCCTTCTAAGAAGCACTGGAGTCTGTGTTGTCTTTTCCTTGTTGTTCCTAACTCAACAGCGACATCTGGTCGCCCCTCCAGAAACTGCAGGACGAATGTGACGCTTCAGATCGACCCCACCGGGACATGCCGCAGCAGCCCCACCAGTCCTCGCAGGACTGACTGGACGCCCTCTGTCCTCCATTTAAGAGAGGTAACAGTGATTTTCCCCATGCCTCCTTGAGATGGCTGGTCTTTTTGTAACCACGTGTAGCAGCCCAATGTCAAAGAGCTAGGGTGGAATGGCTTTTCCCACCATAGCTAAAGTGTCTACATCCTGGGGTAGACTACTGCTTTGTGTGGGCTGCTGGGAAGGGTTTCCTTTAACATGGGGAACCAACTTTCTACATGGAAGGACGCTTTGCCACGTATGGGGGTTCCTGTGTCAGATAATTCCCTGCATGCTTTACTTGCCTGGGCAAGGTCCCATGACTTTTCAGTAGACGTGAACACCGCACTTAATCCAGAGACTTGGCCTTTACTAGGCAACTGCCTGTGGGACGAGGTCATCAGCAGAGATAAGATGACACCTCAGTTAGCAGTTACCTAGGGAGTCCTTTTGAGGGCTTTGAAAGGTTGGACCCCAATGGGAAGTGAAATGGAGATGGAGGACTCAGAAAGTGAAGATGCTCTCTCTGTGGACACAGACACCCTGGGGGGAGAGGGAGCCGGGCAGGGGGCTGCCAGCTCTTTCTTGGCTCTGCCCGGACCCCCGAGAGACATAGGGATTCCCCGCAGAATATATCCCTCGCCCAGGGACTATGTTCCACTGAAATATTCTTCTCCTGCGACGCTGCCCCCAACAACTTCAATAGTCGCATCCCGATTGGACCTGGCAGAGCATCCCCCTCTATTCGCGCCACCTTTGGCTCCCCCAGCACCGCAGGCAGCAGCCAGGATGTCTCTGCCACAGCCAGTGATTCTGGCTCCCCCTGCACCATGAGAGATTGCGGGGGGACCCTCGCCGCAATTGGTTTCATCCCCCCCAGCAGCACCAGCTTTCTCTGCTCCACAAGCGGTAAGCGGCATGTCCTTGTCACAGCCAGCTTCACCCTGCCCACCGGCGCTAGCTTTCCCTGCTCCGCAAGCAGCTTTGCTCCACCCACCAGCCCTTCCCCTCTCTGCACCACAGTTGGCTGGGGGACAGCCCTTGTACGGCCAGCCAGCTTCCCTAACCCTGCCGCCAGTTCCTTCTTCCCCTGCACTGCAGGCGGTGGCACAACTGCCTCCACCATCAGCGAGTGACGTGGCTGGAACGACTGCTCCTTTGGCTCCTCCGTTCCCATCTGTGGAGCCAGCACAAGTGTATGTGCCACCCCCCGCTGCACTGCCAGTGCTCGCTGGTGCGCCTTTGTTCCTGCCGACTTTGTTTCCCCTGCCAGTCCCCTCCTCCTCTGTGGCGCAAGCGCAAGCAGCAGCAGCAGAGCCTTCACCGTTGACAAATGATGCGACCAGAGCCGTGGTCTCTTCCGCCCCTCTGCTTTCATCTGCAGAAATGGTGCAACTGCCTGTGCCTACTCTTCCTCCTCCTCCCTCTGCTTCGTGCGGATCAGTGGGCATTGTCTCCTGCAGCTTCACCGCCACAGCCCATGTTGCTCACCATGGCCGGGTCCCCCGCCTCACCAGCTGCTGCTGACTTCCCCACCTCAAGGCTTGCAGCCGGCTCCACCGCTTCAGTGACTCTAGCCAGCCTGACATCCTCCACCTCCTGCAGGCTGTCCCGCCTGCCCCTGGACGTGGACAGTGACAGTGACAAAGATTGGCAACCTGCCCCCCACTGGGGGCGTGGCCTGGTGGCAGAATGCCAGCACCGACAAGCAGCCATATCATACCAGAGTCATCTCTGGACGGTGCCCCCTTGTTGAGTGACTGTGTGACTGACGAACCCTTGCTGGTTTTGGGAATTGGTCAGTTGCGGGCTCTGGAAAATGGGGATTGGGACCTGTTAGAGAAGGTGGGAATGCCTGGGGGCAGACTCATCAACACGATAAATGCGGAGGAAGGGACCACAGGGGACAGTCAATCCAGCATCTGAGGAGGGAACACAGGTGGATCAGGAAGGTAATGTTCCATTATAAGGGGTAGTCCAAGCCTTTCCTGTGTATAAAGCTGTCCCAAATACAGGACAAGTCGACAAGCACGGTGTCATAGCATGGAGAGTCGTGCAAGATTTGCAAGGTAAGGTAGAAAAAGATGGGCTTGGTTCTTCACAAGTTATGCAAATTATCAGTGTTAAACACTGACCTGCTTGCTCCATTTGATATTAAACATATAGCTCAAATATTGTTCCAACCTGTACAATTTAAAGTTTGTAAGGACAACTGAAGGAAGATGGCTGATAAGGCTGCAGCAGAGAACCTGCGATTGCCTCTGAATGATCCCAGGTATGCCGTGGCAGTGGATGCTCTCATGGGAAAGAATGCCTTCTCTAATCCTGATCTTCAGGCTATCTGGGACCCTGCCATTCTCGAGCAGTCAAAATATAGGCTTTGGAGCACTGTTAAAGCTATAGAAATGGCTGCTCCTAAGCCACAATATGTGAAAATAACTCAAGGAATAAGAGAACCATTTCTACCATTTGTTGAGAAAATTGCAGCAGCCCTGGAAAAGTAGGTTGAGGATGATAATTTGAGGCAGATGTTATGCAAGCAATTAGCAAGAGACAATGCAAATGACGATTGGAGGAAGATCATAAATGCTCTTCCAGGCGACCCAACATTACCAGACATGGTCCAAGAATGTTCAAAAGTAGGGTCTGTAGACTACAAAACATCTGTTTTGGTGGCTGCTTTACAGCCAGGCTGAACATCCTGAGGGGATGGCCAACAGAAACAGGTGAAAAACAAGGGCAAGCAAAAACAGGGAACACAGAAACAGAAAGGAAATAAGACTAATTTCTCGTGTGCTAAGTGTGAAAAGCCAGGTCATTATGCAAACCAATGTAACTCTAAATACCATGACAATGGTCAGCTTTTGGCAGGTTTGGTGTTGGGAAGGATGAAAGTTTGACAAGAAAGTTTAACAGATACTATGCTTGGCAGAAAGATCTCTGAATGTAGAACCTGAGAACAAAATAGAGATGGAAGCAAGTTTTGATATAGAAGAATAATAGATGTGTAAATTGAGGCTTGCTGAGCCAGTCTTGCTGGACAACTAAGAAAGCAAAGGTTATGTTGAGTTGGAAAGAGATTTGATGACTTAGAGCAAAGGATAAGCTGACCACAAACAAAAAGATGCTTTTACCAAGCAGAAAGATACCACAGGCAAACAAGACATATTGATGTGGCAAGTAGAAAAAAGGTTTAAGAATTTTCCACTGCAAGAAAACTGAAAAACAACTTCTAGCTTAAACTGTACCATACTAACTCATGTAATTGGATAGTATTAACCATAATATGGTAATGACAGTAGTTCTGATGGGCTATGGGTAAAAGTATAGATTGGTTCTTATATATTAAGATGCTCAGCAAAGAAAAGTATATAATGCAATGTAACCAAAACTAAAGTGTCTTCAGGCTTGTCTACAGCTGGGGCTGACAGCTGTAGGTGCAGGCTGTCACCCACGACTCCCGACTGTTGTAACGTCTTGGATACAATAAACTGCATTTTGAAGAGCCGCCTGAAGTCCTGCATCTCTCATCTCAGGCTCTTACTGTTCGGGAAACGGCAAGACAAGCGCAAAGGGGAACTGTGCTCCGACACAAATGATTCCCCAGGGCATGGTACCGGCACAGGCTTACTCAGCCAGCTTAGGGGTAGCACCCACAGAGCAGCCAGGGTGGATGCGCACACTGCAGCAACAATCCTCTCAGAATCTTGTTGTGTATATAAGGTTCCTCTGGATGCCTTTGGACCTTTGGGTCAAGGATCTAGTGCCACCCTACAAGGAATTTTTGTGCATCCAGGTGTCATTGACTCTGACTTTACAGATCAAATTTGTGCTATGGTTTCCATGCCCACCCCCCCGTCACTATCCCGGCAGGGACTCATATTGCTCAGCTTGTGCCTTTTCAGTCATGTGTCCCCAGGACTGACCAGTGGATTCTTGGAGATGGTGGCTTCGGATCCACAGGACTGCCACAAGTCTTCTGGACTGCAGATATATCTGTTCAGAGACCACAGATGACATGTACCCTGATTCTACTGGGTGCCAGCCCACTTCAGATCCATCTCTGAGGTTTGATCAACACAGGGGGTGATGTGACAGTCATCTTCTTCTCTGCGTGGCCTCCTATGTGGCCTTTGGCTTCCATAGGTTCGGCCATCAAAGGGGTGGGGGGTGCAACACAGACCTTTGTAAGTCAATGGTCTGTGCTGATCAAAAACATAGATGGGCAGACAGCTACAGTTTGGCCCTATGTCACTGCAGCTCCAATCAACCTCTGGGGGTGGGATGTATTGGCAGCCTGGGGGGTATGTATTGGGACATTTTTGATTGGGGCCACTGTGCTGAAGGGTGCAAAGTATCCTACACTGCCTTTACAGTGGTTAGTGAGCAGACCCACCTGGGAGAACCAGTGGCCCCTGACAAAAGAAAAATTGGTTGCCCTTTGTGAATTCATTCAGGAACAATTGCAACAGGGACACAATGAGCCTTCTACTAGTCCCTGGAATACTCTTGTCTTTGTGATAAAGAAAAAATCAGGGAAATGGAGGCTGTTACAGGACCTCTGAAAAATTAATGCAGTGATGGAAAGTATGGGAGCATTGCAGCCTGGTATGCCCTCAGCCACCATGCTCCGTATGGGATGGGAAATTTTGATGATTGATTTAAAGGATTGTTTCTTCACAATTCCTTTGCATCCTGATGACAAACCAAAGTTTACCTTTACTGTGCCTGCAATTAACAATGCTGAACCTGTGCAGATATATCAATGGAAAGTTTTGTCACAGGGCTGTAGAAACAGCCCGACTATTTGTCAGTGGTATGTGGCTCGGGCCTTGTCCAGAGTCTGCAAGCAGTTTGCTGGCACATATTGCTATCAATACATGGATGACATCCTGGTAGCAACATCCACCCAGGATGAGTTGCTGAGGATACAGCCTCAGCTGTTCACTGCTCTGCATTCTTATGGGCTACAAGTGGCTCTGGAGAAGGTTCAACAGCATCCTCCTTGGAAATATTTAGGAGTCAAAATTCTGGATCAAACCATTCAGCATCAAGAGGTGCAATTCACGGATTCTATTTAGACTCTGAATGATGCCCAGAAATTGCTGGGTGTCATCAGTTGGTTACGTCCTTATTTAGGGCTAACCACGACACAATTGTCCCTGTTGCATAATATTTTAAGGGGGGACCCTGACCTGAATTCACCTAGGAAATTGACTCCTGAGGCGCAACGAGTGCTGGAGGAAGTCCAACAAGCTGTTTCTGCTCGTCAGATTTATCAAGTAGATCCTTCCAATGATATCACTGTTTTCATTACCAATCCAGATTTTCATCCTACGGGTATCATTGGCCAATGGAGTGACAAATGGTCTGATCCTTTGCACATTTTGGAATGGGTCTTCTTGCCCCATCAACTGAAAAAGACAGCACCCACGTTGTTTGAATTAATCGCTCATTTGATAATCAAATGCCATCAACAGTGTTTGCAATTAATGGCAGTTGATCCCTCAAAAATTATTCTTCCAATAGAGTGGGAAGTCTTTGAATGGAGCTTTATTAACAGTGCTCCTTTGCAAAGTGCGCTGCAGAACTTTTCAGGGCAAATTGCCTATCATATGCCCAGTCACAAGTTATTGCAGTTGGCAAAATCAACCAATCGGTCTTTGCGGCCAAAAAATAGTCGGGTGCCGGTGCAAGGACCCACCGTCTTCACTGACGGCTCAGGAAAAACAGGGAAAGCCATTGTTACTTGGAAGGATGAATCTGGGTGGCAAGTGCTGGAAGGCCATGAGTCAGGCTTGGCCCAATTGGTTGAGTTAAAGGCTGTTGCCATGGCATTCCAGAAATTTTCTCAGGTGCCTCTGAACTTGGTCACTGATTCTGCTTATGTCACAGACATAACCACACATTTGGATTGTTCACTTCTGAAAGAAGTCAATAATGCAGTTTTGTTTCAGTTATTGAAAACTTTGTGGTGTGCAATTCAAGCCTGAGTTCATTCATATTACATCTTGCACATTCAGAGTCACACCAATTTACCAAGTTTCATAACAGAAGGTAATGCCAGGGCTGACAGGTTGGCTAACCCTGTGTGGGTAGCGCCTCAGCCTGACAAAATTGTGCAAGCCAAAGCGTCACATTATTTTTTCCATCAAAGTGCACATACCCTGCAGAAACAATTTCAGTTAACACCAACTGAGGTTCGTGACGTTGTCTTGTGCTGACTGTCATGGTTACCACCAGGGGTGAACCCCAGAGGCCTAAAAGCCTTGCAGCTTTGGCAAACAGATGTCACTCATATTGCTGAATTTGGCCGACTAAAGTATGTGCACGTGTCTATTGACACCTTCTCCTCTGCTATGTGGGCATCTGCTCACACTGGAGAAAAGCGTCACAACATGATTACCCATTGGAGGATGGCTTTTGTGATTTTGGGTATACCTTCTTCTGTGAAAACTGATAATGTTCCCGCCCACGTCTCATAGAAGACGCAGCAGTTTTTATGCTTATGGGGAGTCTCACATAAACTTGGTATTCCGCATTCTACAACTGGTCAAGCTATTGTTGAACACGTTCATGGTACTTTAAAGCGTGTTCTGGAAAAACAAAAAAGCGGAACGCCCGGAGAAACCCCGCACAGCTGATTGGAAAAAGCTCTATATACAATCTATCATCTTACAGTGCCACAAAATTCAAACAATCCTGCCATTTTAAATCACTTTTTCTCATTGCATTCTTCAGGTGAGATGCACCTGCCTTGAGCAAAAGTCTGGATAGGGGACCTAACCACTAATAAGTGGGAGGGCCCCTGTGAGTTTATCGCTTGGGGTCACCGGTATGCATGCATTTCCATGGACATTGGGGTATGGTGCATACCCGCAAGATGTGTTCGCCCTGAATTGCAACACCAAAAACAGAATGTGGCCAACAGGCAACCTTCAAATGATGATCAAGCTGCCAATCATCAATCAGATGGTCCTTCTACGAGTAGGGAATGAGCATTCTCTCTTTTTCTTTGTTTCTGGGAAAGGGTTGTTGACATGTTAGACGGCCAATTCTTTGAGCAGACTAACAATGTTTTATTACTGTATTAGAATTAGTAAGGATTTCTTGTAAGAAGGAACAAAAATACTTGATGTTGGTAAAAGGATGTGATTGTAAAGAATTCGATGGTATGTGTTGGAGAATCTCCCTGACCATTCTAAGTCAGTGTCTGACTGAGGTTCTGGTTGATAACTGGCAAATTGCTAAAGGGACCTCTTGAGCTGTGTTTGCTCTCCTTCCTGCAAGGGGCCCCACAGAGGATTACAAACACTGCCTTCTGCTTTAAACAAAAAAGGGGGACCTGTGGATGCTGACAGTTTAGTCAGAGAGAGAAACAGATAACTTTCCCAGGCATCATCCTGGGGAAGTTGTGAGAAAGCTCAGAGAAAGAATTAACATAATTCTTATCTTAATCTCTCCACCTGGTGTTTGTGAACATGTGGAATGTTTGTACGTGATGCTTATGGAAACATATTTACAAGAAGGTGTTGTTCCTAATTAACCAATGGTGTGAGGGGTGTTGTTTAAAGACCAATGAGGTTCTGGATGAACAATCCTGTCTATAAATATGTGTAGTTTCTAATAAACCTTGCTTCATGCCTTCTAAGAAGCACTGGAGTCTGTGTTGTCTTTTCCTTGTTGTTCCTAACTCAACGGCGACAAAAGGTCCTGCACCTGGTTGGGGCAATCCCAAGCACAAGTACAGGCTGGGAAGAGAATGCATTGGGAGCAGCCCTGTCGAGAAGGACTTGGGGGTGGTGGTTGATGAGAAGCTCAACATGAGCCAGCAATCTGCACTCGCAGCCCAGAAACCAACTGTGTCCTGGGCTGCATCAAAGCATGGGTAGCAGGTTGAGGGAGCAAACAGCTCTTGTGCAGGCACATCCTGCAGCAGAGCAAGAGACTGCAGCAAACAGTGAGTTTCTAAAGGCAGGGTAACCCCAGGAGAGTGTCAAGACCCAAGTGGAGCTTGAACAAGAGCAGCTGACTCAGCAGAGGCCGGGTCAGGAGTGACAGCAGATGATTTAAGCTCAGTCTGTCACTCACAGAGGTGAACAGCTCAGGTGCAGGAGCCCCCAGGGAGCACGAGACCAGGAACACAGCAGAGGGGGCAAACAGGACATGGCACGTCAGCCAAAGTGGGGTGCAGCAGTTTGCACTGCAGTTGACAAGGAAGGGCTCCTCTCCATAGGAGGGCCAACATAGTAGCAGTACCAGAGAGCAGGAAATAAGAGCAGCAGTTAATGCCAAGGGGCAAAGGAAGCCCTTTCTTTCCCAGTCTTACTAGTGTGAACTCCCAATGTTATGGTGATGACACACTGTAGAGCTCGTTCCCCAGTGGCTGTTGGAGTTGCTGCACCAGTGACAGACCTTCTGACAGTACATGTAGCTCTGCAGGCCTCTGGTTGTAAGGAGTGCCTGATGCCTGTCTGGGAAGCTGGGGCTGAGTCATCTCCTTTGCAGAAGGTGTGTCCCTGTCAAGGAGCTATGTCACCAGGTCAAGGAGTTATGTGAGGAAGCAAGCAGACTGCACAGCATTCATGAAGATGAGAAAGTGATAGACAGAATATTGTCAGAGACCCTACAGACTCAGGAGTTTCAGTCCCCCTCTACATTGGAGATGCATGCAGGCTCTGCACCATGTCTCAAGAAATCCAAAGTCAAAAGAATGCTGAAAACTAACCACTCTGTATAAGGAAGAATTCTCTTTTTCCTCCTGAAGACTTGCTATTAACAAACAGGTTTAGTGCCCTCCAAGCCAAGGAGCTGGGTAAGGCTTTAAGCAAAGCAGTAATATATCTTAGTTTTGAGATCTCACAGGAAAAAAAGAAGCTTGGGAAGCAGCTGAAAAGAAGCCATTTGTCAGACTCCAGAGCAAAGGACTACAAGCCTACTTAGGTATGGCCAGATGGTGTCAGTTATGGATTGACAGTTATGGAGTACTGGCAAAACCCTTGCATTATCCTCCACCAAAAAATACTTTGTTTGGATTCCTGAGAGTCAGAGGGTCTTTGAAGCCCTAAAAGAACCTTAATGACAATACCTGCACTGTGACTCTCACCTTTGAACCAAACCATTTGAGTTATCTGGGCATGAAAAGATGCACCTGGCACTAGGGGGACTGGTGCAGCATTTGGGGTCATGGAAGCAGCCTGTCCAAACAATTGGAACAAAAAGGAAGACATTGGATATCGCCAGCAGGATGCTGAAATACCAGCAGGACAATGTTGAGCTGCTTAAGGTAGCCACTGCTTTGAACTCAGCCATGTTTCTCCAGGCTTCAGAAGAAGCCCAGAGACCTTTGTACCATGACTGCCTGGTAACCATTGGACAAGTGTGTTCTGGCAGACTGGATCTCAAGAACAATCCCATCCAGGACCAGGAACTGCACCTATACACCAGTGGGAGCAGCATGGTACAAAACAGAAAATGGGCAGCTGGGTATGCAATGGGAACCTCGACCCAGACAAGAGAAGCCCAGGCTTTACCTTTTAACACATCAGCACAAAAAGCTTAAGTAATGACTTTACAATGAGTGCTAGATATCACTGAAAGAGTAAACAGATGGACTGATTTAAAATATGCTTTTGGAATAATACACATCCATGAAACCAAATGGAAGGAAAGGAGATTGTTATTGGCACAGAGGTCTCCTATTAAGTACAAAGAAAAAATTGGTCAACTACTACAGTGTGCAAAACTCAGAAGAAGTGGCCATGATGCCCTTGTAAAGCCCATCAGTTTGGAGACTCCCCAGTTAATACAGGGAATCATTTAGCTGCCAAAACAACTAAAGAGGTTGCTGGAAAAGGTATCCTTGCACTAATACCAAGCAAAAAGTTGAATGTCTGGGAACAAAAACAAAATTATAGTAATCAGGACAGGCAGTTAGCCCCATCATTAGAAGCTATGGGAAATCCCAGCAGGTGATTGGTAACCTCATGTGGGCAGGTAATTGTACTTCCACAATTAATGTATAAGATAACAGAACTAAAACATCAGGAAACACATCAGGAAACAGAAAATATGGTAACTAGTTTATCAAGGAACATAGTTAGCACAAAGATGACAGAAAATAATAGATTAGTTGTTGAAAAATGTGTGATTTGTTTTGCAAAATAATCCCAAGAAAGGAAAAAGGCCACCATCGGGATAGTAAAACAGGGGAATTCACTAGGTGATAATTGGCAAATTGATTTTGAAGAACTGCCCAGGCAGAATGGGGACTGGTACATTTTGGTATTGGTAGATACTTCTTCTGGATGGCCAGAAGCTTTCCCGTGTTGCACCAACAAGTCTCAAAAGTTTTGCTGAAATTAATATTTAATAGCACTGGAACTAACTCTTTTAAAAGGTACAACACTGTCAACAGATCATTTGGGCTAGACTTGCTTGTACATCCTTTCTGACCAGGAGATAGAGTGTGTATCAGAACCTTGAATTTTGGACCAATCCAGGAGAAGTGGAAGGGACCATATCAAGTCCTCCTGGTAACCTACACTGCACTCAAGGTAAAAGGAATCGAGCCCTGGCTTCATCACGTGGGTAAAACCAGCAACCACACATTAAACACAGCAGATACAAAACTGACTAAGATCTTGGAGTTTTTTCATCTAAATCCTATAGTTTTAGGTATAGAATGTGATTTTCTAGGGGGATGCTATTTATTTGACGTAGATGAAGATGATAAATAATTGCATATTTATAATAATAATAGAAACTATGATCTTAAATTCTTGGAAGGGGAATATGGTCCTAAAGTCAGATTACAGAATGTAACTTCTATAACAGCTTGTTTACCAATACCAACCTCTGCAGAAAATCCAGTTCTGTGGGGAACTTTAGTCAGCAATTTGACAAAAATCTGGGAACACATGAGAAGGATACGAAAACTATAGTGGGATGGATATAAAAATCCATCTTTATTCCTCAAACATTACCTTTAGGAACAGACTAGCTATACACAATTTGACTGCAAATGGAAGCTTTAGCAAATACAACTCAATTGGGGTTTGCTGAAATAAATGACCAATTGCAAGGCACAACTAAAATGACCTTACAAAACAGATTGGCTTTAGATCTATTGCTACTACATGAACATGGAGTATGTGGATAGTTGAATTTAAACAACAATATTTGTTGTGTGCACATTCTGAATGTGACTGCTAAATTGGATGATCAGATAGGATAAAATCAGTTGCTGCATCTAGCAGAAAATTAGGGACAAAATTAAAAAGTGTAACTGGTTAAATAAAATATTTAAAGGACTTGCATTTTCTCTGAGTGATTGGTTGGCCTCACTTTTGCAAAGCATAATTGTGATCATAGTAATAATTGTGATTATGATGTTTGCTTTAAGCTGCATAAAAAACATGATTGCTAATGCAATGCAAGGAACTCATATGATGTTATTAAAAATCAAAGTGAGGCTTATGAAGGTTTAAAAAGACAAGCTTCACAAGCCTCAAAGGGGGGAATGTTACCAGATGAAAAATTGTCTACACCTGGTGAGCTAACACAATGCTCGTTCTTCAAAACCCACTGGCCTATGGAACTGCAAAATGCCCATTGTGTAAGAAGGAGAACTGGAAGTTCACCAGTCCCAGTGCCCTGCCAACTTGACCAGGTCAGGTATTACATCAGGGTCCCTCAATTACTAGAGACCATCAAAGAAATCCCCAGGACAAAAGACACAGAAAAGGGGAGGAAAAATATGTTAATGATTTCAGGAAAAATATTATCATATGTATGTTTATTCTGGGACAATCAATGAATATATATGTAAAATACAGTATATAAACAGAAACTTTCCTGTACTCACTGTACCCAACTTTAGGAAGAGCTATCCCCTCATGCATCTGGCCAAATAAAGAATGCCTGCTTCTAAATGCTGCATTGGTGTTAAGGAGATTTTTATTTTACCAAATTTTTGGTAACAGAATTACGTGCTGCTTGACCTCATACTAACAAACGGGGAAGGCCTTTTTGGAGATGTAAAGGTTGGCGGCAGCCTTGGCTGTAGTGACCATGAGATTGACGAGTTCAGTATCATGGGAGGAAGAAGCAGGGCAGCAAGTAAGATTGTAACCATGGACTCCAGAAGAGCCAACTTTAGCCTCTTCAGGGATCTTCTTGGAAGAATCCCATGGGAATAAGTCCTACAGGGAAAAGGAGTCCAAGAGACTTGGTCAATATCCTCCCGGCTCAAGAATGGTACATGCCAATGAGCAAGAAATCAGGCAAAGGGGACCCAAGCAAAAGCAGGAAACACAAGAGATGGAAGCAGGGTCAGGCCACTTGGACTGAATATAAAGAGGTTGTTAGAGTAAGTAGAAATGAGACAAGGAAGGCCAAGGCCCATCTGGAATTAAAACTGGCCAAGGATGTCAAGGACAACAAGAAGGGTTTCTTCCTTCATCAGTAACAAAAGGAAAACTAAGGATAATGTGAGACCATTAGTAAATGGAGAGGGGACCCTGGTGACAGAGAATGCAGAGAAGGCAAAGTTACTGAACATCTTCTTTGCATCACTCTTCACTGACAAGACCAGCCCTCAGGGATCTCTGACCCAGGGGACTAGGGTAAAGGAATGTTGGAAGGAAGACTTTCCCTTGGTCAAAGAGAGTTGGGTCAGAGAACACCTAAACAAACTTGATATCCACAAGTCTGTGGGCCCTGATGGGATGCATCCATGAGTGCTGAGAGAGCTAATGGACACCAGAGCGAGGCTGCTCACAATCATCTTTGAAAGGTTGTGGTGATCAAGAGAGGTGCCTGAAGACTGGAAGAAAGCAAATGTCACCCCAGTCTTCACAAAGGGCAAGCAAGAGGACCCAGGGATCTATCAGCCAGTCAGCCTCACCTCAATCCCTGGAAAGGTAATGGAGTTCCTCATTCTGGAGGCCATCTCTATCCACATGGATGACAAGAAGGTGATCAGGAGTAGTCAGCATGGATTCACTAAAAGGAAATCATGCTTGACCAACCTGATTGCCTTCTATGATGAAACAACTACATGGATGGATGAGGGGAGAGCAGTGGATAGTCTACCTTGACTTCAGCAAGGCTTTTGGCACTGTCTCTCACAACATCCTCATAGGCAAACTCAGGAAGTGTGGACTGGATGAGTGGACAGAGGTGCATTGAGAACTAGCTGAATGGCAGATCCCAGAGGGCTGTAATCAGTGGCATAGGGTCTAGTTGGAGGCCTGTCACTAGTGGTGCTTCTCAAGGTTCAATACTGGGCCCAGTATTGTTTAACTTGTTCACCAATAACTTGGATGAAGGGGTAGATGCCTCCCTAGCAAGTTCGCTGACAACACAAAGCTGGGAGGAGTGGCCAATACCCCAGAGTGCTGTGCAGGCATTCAGAAGGACCTTGACAGGTTGGAGAGATGGGCAGAGAAGAACTGTCTGAAGTTCAACAAAGGCAAATGCAGGGGCCTGTGCCTGGGGAAGAATAACCTCAGGCACTGGTATAGGCTGGGGGTGACCTGCTGGAAAGCAGCTCTGCAGAGAAGGACCTGGAGGTCCTAGTGGACACCAAGTTGTCCATGAGCCAGCAGTGCCCTTGTGGCCAAGAAGGCAAATGGGATCCTGGGGTGCATTAAGAAGAGCATTGCCAGCAGGTCAAGGGAGGTGGTCCTGCCCATCTACTCAGCCCTGGTGAGGCTGCATCTGGAGTACTGAGTCCCATTCTGGGCTCCTTAGTACAAGAGAGACATGGAGCTCCTGAAGCAGGTCCAGTGGAGGGTGACAAAGATGATTAAGGGACTGGAACATCTTTTTTATCAGGGAAGTCTGAAGGAGCTGGGCCTGTTCAGCCTTAACAAGAGACAACTGAGAGGGGACCTCATCAGTGTGTATCTGTATCTGAAGCGAGGATCATCATGAGGATGGACCAGGCTCTTCTCAATGGTACCAAGAAGTAGGATGAGAACCAATGGACAGAAACTACAGGAAGTTCCACCTGAACATGAGGAAGAACTTCTTTACTGTGCAGGTGACTGAGCACTGGAACAGACTGCCCAGATAGGTTGTGGAGTATCCCTCAGTGGAGGTATTCAAGAACTGTCTGGATGCAGTTCTGTGACGTGCTCTGGGATAACCCTGCTTGAGCAGGGGGGTTGGACCAGATGATCCACTGCAGTCTCTTCCAACCTCAACCGTTCTGTGACTCTGCCCCTGTGCTCCGCTGTTCTGAGACCCCACCTGGAGTACTGCATCCAGTTCTAGGGCCCTCAAAATAAGGATGTAGACCTGCTGATGCAAACACAGCGGAGAGCTGATCAGAGGGCTGGAGCACCTCTCCTATAAAGATAGGCTGAGAGAGCTGGGGCTGTTCAGCCTGGAAAAGGCTCTGGGGAGATCTTAGAGCAGCCTTCCTGTACCTAAAGGGTCCCTACAAGAAAGCCAGAGCAGGATATTTTACGAGTACATATAGTGATAAGACAAGAGGGAATGGCTTCAAACCGAAGGAGGGTAGATTTAGATTGGATATTGGGAAAAAATTCTTTACTGTGAGGGTGGTGAGGCACTGGCATAGGTTGCCCAGAGAAGTTGTGGACATTCCATCCCTGGAAGTATCCAAGGCCAGGCTGGATGGGGCTCTGAGCAACCTGGTCTAGTGGAAGGTGTCTCTGTCCATGTGTATTCTGTTTGCATGGCCTGGTTTTGGTAGCGGGGGGGCTACAGGGGTGGCTTCTCTGAAAAGCTGCTAAAAGCTTCCCCCATGTCTGGCAGAACCAATCCCTGGCAGCTCCAAAGACAGATGTGCTGCTGGTCAAGGCTGGCCCAATTAGAAACAGTAGTAACGCCTCTGTGATAACATATTTAAGAAGAAAGAAAAGTTACTGCACAGATGTAATTGCAGCCAGAGAAGAGTGGGGTGAGAATATGTGAGAAGAAAAACTATGGAGACATCAAGGTCAGTAAAGAAGGAGGGGGAGGAGGTGCTCCAGGCACCAGAGCTGAGATTCCCCTGCATCCTGTGGGTAAGACTATGGTGAAGCAGGCTGTCCCCCTGCAGCCCATGGAGATCAATGGGGATGCAGAGATCCACCCGCAGCCTGTGGAGGACACCCATGCCAGAGCAGGTGGATGCCTAAGAGGAGACTGTGACCCCGTGGGAGGCCCGTGGAGAGAGGAGCCCTTGCTGGAGCAGCCTGTACTTGGACAACTGCATCCCATGGAAGAGTGATTCAAACTGTAGCAGTTTGAGGACTGTTGTCCATGGGATGGACTCACATTACAGCAGTTCACATTTAGCTGTTGCTCATGAGATGGACTCACGTTGGACAAGTTCATGGAGAACTGTCTCCCATGGCGAGGGACCCCACAGTGCAGCAAGAGAACAACTCCTCTCCATCAACAGTGGAAGAAACCACGGGTAATGGACTGATCAAAACCCCCATTCCGTCTCCTTGTACTGCTGGGGTAGGAGGTAGAGCTGGAAAGGAGGGAATGGTGGGGGGAAGGTGGTTTTTTAAGGGTTCATTTTACTTGTCATTGTCCTGCTCTGATTTTGTTAGCAATAAATTCAATTCATACTCTAATTAGAGCCTATTTTGCCCACTATGGTATTTGATGAGTGATCTCTCCCAGTCCTTGTCTCAACTCATGAACTCTTTGTTAAATTTTCTCTCCTCTGGCTGGCTGCAGAGGGGAGTGAGAGAACAGCTTTGGCAGGTGCCCGGCATTCAGCCAGGGTCAACCCACTATACCATGGCTGGAGGGTTTGGAATGATCTCTGAGGTCCTTTCCAACTCAAATAATTTTGATTTCTGGTGGGTTAAACACAAGAGTCTGCCTGTTCAGTGCCACTGGTGTTTTTAAATGGGCAGTGGTTTAAAAAGCATCACAGCTAAATTGTAAAGCCTATGAACGAAGTGCCAGTTCAGGTAGTTTTCCAGCACATTTAACCCCAACTTCAGTCTGCCCTGCAAAAGCAAATGAGAACAGCTAGCTCATTATCTAACCTATTTTCTCTGCCCTCCAAAGACAGTCAAGATGTCTGATGTGAGCATTTATCCTTCCAACATGATCAGAGGTGATGATTTTAATGACAGAAGTTAGATTGAAAAGTAGATTCGTTTATTCACAGACAGGCTGTTTCTACAGTGCAACTGAAAGCAGGATGTATCAAACCCAAACCACCTCAATTCCACAGACTGTTCATGACTTTGTTCCAGCTTCTCCTTTCACAGAAGGCTTCAATTACTTATCACCTCTATGCTAACACTGCTGCAAAATCAAACTTCAGAGGCTCTCTGCATGAGAATCTTCATCTACTTTCCAGCATATTAAAGCCATCACATAACAGGATTCTTGGCAGCAGTGCTATTGCTAGTCTCCACTTAAGAGAAGCAGAACTGCTGCTGTTCCTGCATGTAGCACAACACCCACCCAAGATGTCCCTGTATACTCAGCTCAGGAAAGCCTGATGCTGCTTCCCAGCACCTCCCTCTCCCCAGGTTCACTAAGATGGAACAGCATGATATTTTCCATCCATTACATGAAAATACCATATAAACTTTGCATTTACCCTGGTCACAGCCCAAACAGGAATGTGCAGAGGTTCTGAATTTTATTATTGTCCTGGTTCTGGCTAGGACAGGGTACCACCTCACGTCATGCAGGGGGCAGAGGGAGGGGGTTCCTTTCGGTCGGATAATGTGAAGCAAGCAGTTGGGGATAATGTCATGGTCCGTATGGTGAGCATTCACATGTGAATCATTCACCTGTCCTGTACACTGTTATTAATACTGTTCATTTTCTTATCTCATTGCTGTTTCCAGTAAATTGTTCTTATCTCAACCCATGATATTTACCTTTTCTGCCTCCAATTCTCCTCTCCATCCTGCCACAGGGGAGGGGGGAGTGAGTGAGCAGCATGTGGTTTGGAGTGTTTCAATGGGAACACTTAATTGGGGAATACCATTTCTAAACCATGACAATCATTATTTTTCAAGCTGACTAGGAAAAAATCTGTTGGAAACCCTTACCTGTACAAGTTCCTGGAGTTCTCTCTTTACATCTTCTAGACCACCAATATCTTCCCAGGTAACTTGTGGCACCTCCACCACAGTCTCCCTAAGAGCAGAAGGGTTGCTCTGGCTCAGAGCCCACTGTCGTTAGAAGAAACAGCATTATATCAATTCTAATATTTTATGTTCACTAGCTTCAGATAAGCAATTAGACATTGCACACAAAAGAAAGAAGGGTACTCCTCCATTACCCTGAAGTCATCCATGGTCACAGCCAGCGAGTTCATCACTTCAGCATCGATGGTTTCATCTTCTAGGTCTATGAGATCCATCTTCTTTCTGATAGCCTGAAGAGCAGCTTCTGAGCAAAGAGCAGCCAAGTCAGCACCAACATGGCCATGGGTCTCGTTTGCCACCTGAAAGCAGAGCATTAGCTATGACTCTCAGGAACACAAGCAAGCACTCTGCAAGGGCAATGCATGCTCTGGTCCCTCATTCAGAGGTGCAACAAAACTCTGAAGGACAGAAACATTAGTGCTTTGCTGCAAATTCAAGATAAGTGCTATCACATTTAGCAGCCAAAGACACTGCTGTTCTACCTCTTACTTGAGAACAAAGTTGCAACTGGAATAGATAGCGTGCAGAAAGATAACCCTGAGGACTGCAGTTCTTCATTCAGGACAGATATTAGATCCATCCAGTATTAGTACAATGTTCAGCCAGCTCTGTGAGTGCTGTTTCAGGCTTGCTTTATTTTTAAAGAGAATGCCACAGCAAACAAACACAGGACAGTGGCAAGGCACTTCCAGACTGGACTGGTACACATTTGTTTCACTTAGCCACAGCATTCTTAACTAGCAAGTGAGGATTTTTGGTCACTGGTAATCTAGTTAGGAGGAAGCTCAGAGGTCACATATTTGCTCAGTTTCATGCTGTCCTAAATGAGCAGAGGCAAGCTTTCATAACAGCATGCTACTCACCTGTTCCAGATCCACATCATCAGCCAGTTTCATATTTTTTGTGTGAATCTGCAGGATCTCCAAGCGCCCGGTGGCATCTGGGATACCAATATCTACCTCTCTGTCAAAACGACCTGGGGAGTACAAGCACACGTTGAGTTGCTGATTCTGCAAACTAAGGGAGCTATAGTTGATACCTTCCTCTGACACAGGAACTTGATGACAAGCCAGTAACAATTTCAGAAAATGCCAGAGCTTTGGGTTTCTCTGCAGCATCAATCAGCACAATAGCAGAGTCAGATCAGAGAAGGCAGAAAGGCTTACGGCCATTTAGGGAAAGTAAGACTACTGCATTAAGTAGAGTTCAGGATTATATAAACACAGAGGATTTCTGCTTTTTTCCATTCCTAATTTATAGGAAAATATGCTATCCTAACCAACACACCATGGTACATTTTTATTTATTCCTACCTTTGTGTCCACAAATACTGAGAGATTAAATTTTTCAGAACTTTCATAGCAGTACCCAAATGGTGAAAAACATGAATTGCCCCAATATCTGAGGAGGCAGGAAACTCATGTATTACTGCAATATTAACTAGGGCATGTACATCTATCATTTTCTTCTAGCTATAGCTGTGCATTCAAATGCCTCACTAGACATTTAAGAGGCCATTTTTCCTGCAAATTTTATTTTACCAACTGGTCATACAACAGATGTTCATTTACACTGCAAAGTTTTGAAAACCTGAATCTCAGAAACTACCAGATCTTTCATCAATAAAAGATAAATGGGACAATTCAGAGCCTCCTGCAACCTGAGGCATGAACAACCCCTTAAGCATTTAGTCCTGAAATAGCCTCATCTAACTGATGCAGTGAAAAAATGTGCTACCCTCTAAGTATTTTATTATTTCTACAAGTTCTAATCTAATAAAGCACGAAAGATTATACCAAAAGCTGAAATCTAGAAATTATTTCCAAACAAGTAGCTGGAAAGAAGCTTATATAACACATAAGATGCTTAATATTCATTTCTACTCAGTCTTTCCAAGGCCCCTGAAGCACAGTCCATAACAAAGTATCTGATACACAAAAAAAGAGATGGCAATTGTGGTTACCAAATCGCCTGAGAGCTGGGTCAATGCTGTTAGGTCTGTTGGTGGCTGCCATAACGATCACATGTGCTCTCTGTTTCAGTCCATCCATGAGAGTCAGCAGCTGAGACACGATGCGACGTTCCACCTCTCCGTGTGTCTGTGGAGAGAGAAAGTAATATTTAGACCAAAAGCTCTAAAACACAGCACAGGAGCTAGTACTGCACCAAAGCAGACAGATACAACAGACATGAGCTGTTAAGAAACATCGTAAACTACATCAGATTCTTCTGCTACCCAAATTCTGACATCCAACTGCTTTCAAGCATTAAGTGAAATACTGCTTTACCCTATAGTCAAATGCAGAGACTCATGCCAGCTGCTACCAAAAAGGATTCACTCCTTTATCTTCTAAAGGCTTTCTTTACCTTCTCTCTTTTAGGAGCAATAGCATCCAGTTCATCAATGAAGATGATGGCAGGAGCATTCTTCTCTGCTTCTTCAAAGGCTTTCCTCAGGTTGCTCTCAGACTCACCAGCCAGCTTGCTCATGATCTCAGGACCTAAAAAAATAGTAACTGTGGCACCCAGAAGAGAGGCAGCTAGCCCCAAAAACATGAGGCTGATTTTTTTTTTAGTACAAGGTTCACATGTATCTATATTTCAAGCCAAAGC
Source organism: Passer domesticus (assembly GCF_036417665.1). Taxonomy (NCBI): domain Eukaryota; kingdom Metazoa; phylum Chordata; class Aves; order Passeriformes; family Passeridae; genus Passer; species Passer domesticus. The sequence goes on from NC_087511.1 coordinate 40,847,477, forward strand.
AAATACTATCAACCAAGTTCATTAAATTTACATCTGAACAGGCAAGACCAGCATGCAGAACTATTTACTATCATCATTTCAGTGTTTTCAGTTTAACAGAATGTAACACTAGCCAATGAGCTACCATTAGCTGCCTCTTCCCTTACCCTATTTCACACTTAGTGAGCTTCTCTGAAATGTGCCACCACACACAGTTAATGCTCACAATGGAAGCAATCAAATTATATGGTGACAAGTTATCAGGGTAGGGAAAGAAAAAGCTGTAAGATACCAAAGCTGTCTATAGCACGTATTACACAGGTATGCATTTACCTCTATAAGATTTTATAAATTAGTTCCAAAAACCCAATTGTTGGGAGGAATGGGTTAAAAAGCAAAACACTGATGAGTGCTCAAGTGACCTTGCAGCTGAAAATAACCCTTCATAAGGCTGTGTGAACAGTAGCCAGCGATCCTCTGGCATGAACTAACAGTGCCAATGTTTCTGCTTGTGTGCCCCTGTGCAGGTATTGCTTCAGGGATCCCTCAGTTATTTAGGTAATGGAAATAAATTTACTCTATGTTTTAGCCATGGGTTTATGGTTGCCCTGGCTGCCTGACTATTGACTCACACACCAACTAACCAACCAACCAACCAACAGCAACAAGCCACCACCAAACAACCAACACCCCAAACCCCATCTCCTCTCAAAGAACAAATAATAAAAATGTGTAACCACATTAATCCCAGAAGGAAGGGCAGCATTCCTCAGATCTCCTACAGTTGCTGAACACTAGCGCAGGCTCACAGATTTATTCTGTTTTTACAGATTTTCCATCATGCTGAAGGGAGTGGCAATGAAAAAAAAGTATGCTTCTAAAGGATCCAAGAAAAAGAAACCTGACCTTTGGAAGTGCAAGGCTGCCAGCTGACCAAAGCAGGCCAGCTGCAGAGACGCTGGTATGAGCAGGTACTAAGAATGCTTCATTACAGGTGTCCTGGATTGTCAAGCAAATTGTATTCTATTTGCCATCTGTATGGCAGTTGTCTTCTGTTAAGTGGGAAGTTTTCCTTATCTCTTTCACAACCATTCCTCCCTCCGGGGAGACATCTGCTGATAATAGGCTATTGAATGTCACTGCATGACTCATAAAAACTATAGCATCCCATTGTGTGATGCTCTGCCCAGAGGGAAGAGCCAAGCATTCTACCCAGATATAATCTTGAGTTTCTGGAATACAAGCTTTCTGCACTGGATTTCCCAAAGGAACAGTTGCCTCTTCCACTGGATCTTCAGAGGAAGACTGCACCCTTCTGCAGGATCCCTGCTCCAACAGAACCACACCTGACACTCCAGGAGGACTGCAGCCACAATTCCAATTGGACTGCTACCAGCACCCTGACCAACAGGGTGTCAGGTTGTGTTCTGACTCTGTCAGTGTTGATTTGGTTTACTGCATTGTTTATTTTATCTTTTTTTAAATTCTCTTCCCTATTAAAGAACTGTTATTTCCTGCTCCCATATTTTTTGCCTGAGAGCCCCTTAATTTAAAATTTATAGCAATTTGGAGGGGGGGGGGGGTTTACATTTTCCATTTCAGGGGAGGCTCCTGCCTTCCTTAGCAGACACCTGTCTTTCCAAACCAAGACAACAGGTAACTCACTAATTCATGCCAGCTTTATCTACAACACTGCAGCTCAATGCTTGGGACTAGCAGACAAAGAATGCATGGCTAACTCTGACAATGTCATTTTAATTATGCAATAGAAATAAAATGTCCAGTTCATTAGTGTTAGGGATACAGTTAGTAATTTGTGCCGATAAAATATAGACTTCTATAAAGTATATGAATCAAACTGGCTGTACAAGGGGGGGGGGCTAGGGATCTCATTCTCAGGATGGCAAAACCGTGGCAGGATGGCAAGGGAATACCATGTCATTTACATATGAAGGAAACCTGGACTGCACAGGAGATGGTCGTTCACAGTGGCATGTCCCAGAGATGATGGCTCGCAAAGATACCCATCTGAGATAACATGGGCCATCAACACCTGCCACCTGAATACAGGATTCCGGGGAATCTGGGAGAAGAATTAGACAAAAGCTTTGTGCAGTTCAGACAGAAGGACAAAAGCTTTGTGCAGTTCAGACAGAAGAAAAGAACCAACTTGAATATGAAGAATTCTAAAAGGAAACAAAGAGACTCTGCCGAGGCCGGAATAAAGAGTATAAAAACTGTCCCCTCGGAGCTAGGGAGCAGCTAGCGTGGACGAAGGGGGATTTGGTTCGATAGAGGCCAAATCCACGTTCACCCAGCCTATCTCCCGGGGGTGTTGTGCTGTCAGTTTGATTATTGGCTGTCGGGACTGTATCATGGTCGTGAATAAATTCTTTTTGTTTTTCTATTAGAATTGCACATATTGCATTTTTACCTATAACAATCTTGGTGACTGTGACATGATCTGATTTAGGATTCCAGGGTCCCCTCTCGAGGTCCGGGCGGCGACCCGCGGCCGGACAAGACTGGGAGAGCTCAACTGAACCGATCGGATTACACAAACCTTTTGTAGCCTAAAAGCCACAATCAAAGGATAAAAACGGGCCCAGAGTTCTCGAGGACAGAGTTAATTCTCTGTAAAGCCAGCAATTTTTACTCGTAAAATCAACGTGCACGAAGACTCCACACGGGAAAACGAACCGTAAGTATCGTGTGGTTGAGTGAGGAGTGATCGAGTGTGTGTGCGAGATGTGATATTATCACGAAGCAAGTGTGGACCCCAAGATCGCAGTTCCACTCTTCGGTGAGGAAAGTAGTCGGTCGCGAGGGAAGCGGGTGAAAAACTTGTTAGAAAGCACACACACCAACCCAAAAACCCCGGGAAATTGGGGATGGAAGAGGGTTGTTTTATCGATCACGGGCTGGATCAGAAGGGAATGGGAATCTATCAACAATCAGGGACGATGAGACCTCACTGGATCCAGGGATAGGTAAGAGAGCTCTTCTTTTTTTTCGACTAAAAATCTGCAGATCAGTTCACTGCACGATTAGTACCGGTAATCAAGGACGTAGAAGCAGAATCTGAAAATAAAATATGCTTGGGGACTATGTTGCTAGTAGAGGAAGCAGACTATAATTTATTGGGAAGGGATTTGATGGTGAATTTGGGCATTAGCCTAATAGCTCGGGAATCGCAGCTTGTGGTAAGTTTATATAGGCTAACCATGAAGGACGAGGGAAAGATCAATCCCAAGGTGTGGCATACTAAAGGGGAGGCGGGGAAACTAGAAATGGAGCCCATACACATAGAGATTGAGAAGCCTGAAGACCCTATTAGGGTAAAACAATATCTGATACCCATGGAGGGAAGGCGGGGGTTAAAACCCATAATAGAGGATTTGATAAAGAAAGGTACTTTGGAACCGTGCATGTCGTGACATAATACTCCCTTTCTTGCTGTCTGAAAACCGGACGGAAGCTACCGTCTAGTACAAGATCTGAGGGCAGTTTATCAGCAGGACTAAGACCCTGTTTCCCACGGTTCCCAATCCATATACCCTCCTCAATAATGTGTCACCAAATGACATTTGGTATAGTGTGATTGATTTAAAAGATGCTTTTTGGACTTGTCCTCTAGCAGAAGGGAGCCGGGATTATTTTGCATTTCAATGGGAGGATCCAGAAACAAATAGTAAACAACAACTCAGATGGACTCGCCGCACCTGTTCGGCCAGGCTCTCAAGCAACTTTTAAGTGCGTTTATCCCGACAGAAGGAACCAAGTCACTACAATACGGGGACGATCTATTAATAGCAGGACCTGACAAAGGTGAGGTAAGGTCAAACACCATTGCCCTTCTAAACTTCTTAGGAAACAAGGGTCTGAAAGTCTCAAAATCCAAACTACAGTTCACGGAGCCCAAGGTAAAGTATTTAGGACACTGGCTGGTAAGAGGAAAGAAAAAGCTAGACCCTGATAGAATAGCCAGGACCATCTCCTTGCCTTCCCCTCAGTCTAAGCGGGAGGTAAGACAGGTCCTGGGACTTTTGGGATTTTGTAGGCAATGAATTGAGGGGTATAGTGAAAAGGTAAAATTTCTATATGAAAAGCTGACTATGGATAAACCCAAATGGACTGAGCAGGACGAGGAGAAATTTAGGGAACTAAAGGACTCTCTTATAGTGGCTCCGGTATTGAGCTTGCCAGATGTAAAAAGACCGTTCCAACTGTTTGGATGTAAGTAATCATACTGCTTACAGGGTGCTAACACAGGATTGGGCAGGGTCAAAGAAACCAGTAAGCTATGTGTCTAAGCTTTTGGACCCTGTCAGCAGGGGGTGGCCTACGTGCCTACAGCCTATAGTGGCCACAGCTGTGGTAGTGGAGGAGGCCAAAAAGATAACCTTTGGGGCTCTTCTAGAAGTATACACCCCACATAATGTCAGGAGCATTTTGCAGCAGAAGGCAGAAAAATGGCTCACTGATGCACGACTTCTGAAACATGAAGCTATTTTAATCCATTCCCATGACTTAGGACCACAGCAGCTCAGAATCCGGCTCAATTTCTATATGGAGAAACTCTGGGTGTACCTGCCCATGATTGTGCTGAAATCGTTCAACTGCAGACCAAGATCAGACCTGATTTGGAAGAGGAAGAATTGGAGGAAGGGGAAAAGTGGTTTGTGGATGGATCAGCCAGGGTTATCGAAGGAAAACGAAAAACAGGGTATGCAATAATAAATGGGATAACCGGAGAGACGGTGGAATCAGGTCCTTTAAATGCAGGATGGTCGGCACAGGCAACAACTTGAATATGAAGAATTCTAAAAGGAAACAAAGAGACTCTGCCGAGGCCGGAATAAAGAGTATAAAAACTGTCCCCTCGGAGCTAGGGAGCAGCTAGCGTGGACGAAGGGGGATTTGGTTCGATAGAGGCCAAATCCATGTTCACCCAGCCTATCTCCCGGGGGTGTTGTGCTGTCAGTTTGATTATTGGCTGTCGGGACTGTATCATGGTCGTGAATAAATTATTTTTGTTTTTCTATTAGAATTGCACATATTTCATTTTTACCTATAACAATTAGCATACAGTAACACCTTCCACATACTTAGAAAATATATGATAAAGACAACATATGGCTAAAAACAGTCCATTTATATCTGATATGTTGAGATATAAAGCAAGTCACTTCCCTACTGCTGCTCACTGCTATACTGTGCTATATACTTCTTTGCTTTCACCTTCATGGGTCTAAGTGACTGAAATCAGAGAAGAAAAGCATCACTCCTTAAGTACAAATGTTCAGTTATTCCAATACTGAATGTAAAATGGCACAGAAAAGCACTGAGGAAAAGTCACAGTCTGATCTTTACAGGACATAAACCAGTATCCACCCCAACTGCTACAGGTGAAGAGTGATCAATAGGAGAGTCTGGCACTTGTAGCTAAGTCCCAAGGTACTCATAGCTTTCAGGATAGTTCCCCACAATTAATGTTATATAAAACAGAACGGGTCTTGTGCTTTACTTGAGGGAAAAACAAATCCACAGCAGATCAGCTTCTTTTCTGAATGGAACATGCTGGCAGCAACAGAAACAAGTGTCCTGCACCCATATTCATAGAATAATCTCACCACTCCCAGCTCTGCCCTCAACAACATATGCGAACACTAAGCCAGACAGACTCCAGGTCCCTGTATTGCGAAGCTGTCTTTCCAATGAGCCAGCTACAAAACAATCAAGCTTAAGGGAAGTGCCACAATAGATACTTCCACAAAAATGGCCTCCAAGTGTCCGCAGATGCACACTTCAAAGAGGTAAGAAAGGATGTCAGGGAGACAGCATGGCTCTTACAAGCCCTATTGACACCATTCCTTACCATAAGATGAACAAGTGAGCACACAGCAGACCTGGGGCCAAAGCAGCCACAAAACTTACCATTGATCAGGAAGAAGAAAGCCCCTGTTTCATTGGCCACTGCTCGGGCAATCAGTGTTTTACCAGTGCCAGGAGGACCATACAGCAGGATCCCACGTGGAGGCTGAGGACAAAGGCAAGGGATTTAGGTGGTATCTGAATGCCTAAGTAGATTCACAGCAAATCTGTAAGCATTTGATAAAGCCAGTCTGAAATTGTGATGCAATCTTATGCAACAGCTGCCACATCAACATTGCTATCAACACCCTTACTACTTCACACAACACACAACAAAAACCTTGCCAGTAACTAGCAAGGCTGATTCAAAGCACCCCTCTGCTTTACAAGTTGTGAGTACTTTAATCTGTGTCCAAAACATGTAAGGAGATACTTTTCTAACACCAGCATTTAAAAAAGCCCCAAACATAAGCAAACCAAACCCCCCCCCCCAAAAAAAAAACCAAAAACCCCAAATTACTTATTCCCCTCTCAACACCTCATGAACCTCTGATATCAAGTCATCTTCAAGGGCAAGCCCACTCATCTACTTGGTGCACATGGGGACATACCTTCACCCCTATGGCCTTGAATAGAGCAGGGTGTCGGAGGGGAAGTTCCACCATTTCTTTGATTTGAGCCAGCTGCTTCCGGCAGCCACCAATGTCATCATAGCCCACTTCATTCAGCGACTCCTCTTCATCCTACCCAGGAGGAAATACATCAAACATCTGAGTTAAAACAGTAGCTCAACAATCCATCCTAGACTACAAAACCCAGGTTTTTGCTCATTGCCATTTCTTTGATGTCTTGAGTTTCTAATTTTCAAGTCTTTCTGGTATCTTCTACAACTGTTTCTTAGCTCTCTCTTCCCAGACATGAAGAGGGAAATTCCTCACTGAAGCCTACCCTCTTGAATGACAGCCTCTGCTGCCAGGGCCCCTACAGACTAGTGCAAAACAAGTTGTGTGACCCTCTGATTTGGCTAGCAAAGATGATAAGACAATGAAGCCCAGCATAAAATATACTTATTCCTTAAACTCTAAGTGGTATTTCTAACTACCTGACATACCCTAGCTACCATACAGTTCTCCAACACAGTGTTTTCTCTTGGGATTGACTCAAATTAACAGAAAATGTTACAATCCAGATGTGCAGATAAGACCACCTGCAACCAACTCTTTGAGTATAGCTCTACAGGATCCGTTCATTTGGCTGTCCAAATTTCTACTGGCCTTAGTTATCTGTAACATTAGGCCATGCTAAAATAAAATAACATAGCCTGGAATCTCAGAGGGGACCAGTCCGAGTCCCACAAACTGGAACTACTACACTTCAAGCAGGTTGCTCAGGGTCTAGCCCTACCAAGTGCTGAAGGTCTCCAGGTCTGGAGGTTCCTGCCCTCTCCAGATCTTGTTCCAGGGTTTGTAGAAGCCTTTTTCCATTGGGAATTTTCCTTGATCCAGCTTGTGTTATTGCTTCTAGTCCTGTCCCTGGGTGCAGCTCTTGGGAGAGCCTGATTATCCACACCTTCCTATCAGGCAGTTGCCAGTAACCCTGAACCTTTGCCTTCCCTTCTTCGTGCTGCATCAACTCACTCCCAGCTGTTTCTCATTCATTCTGACCTCCAGCTCCCTCATCAATTTTGGTGGCCTTAGCTGAACTTGCTCCTATCTCTGTGGTATCCTGAAGAACCCAAACTGGACTCATCTAGTGCCCAGATATGGCCTCACAAGTGTCAAATAGAGGTGAATATTTTTGAAAAGGCAGAGCTAGCTACAAACTAAGACTCAACCTGATTTGCAGGCGGTAAAAAGGCACTTACTTTATGAAGCATACAGCTACCTTAGCCCATTCCTGAGATTTCCTACTCTGTAACAGTAAGGTGGCCAAGACCTGACACACAATCCACTCAGGCTGCCTCAAGCTTGGGACACCCAAGGCTAGACACCTTAAGGGACTGGGAGGAAAAAAGAAAAAAAAAATCCATAATTTACATTTCAAATTTCTCACTGAAAAAGTACCAATTGCTTTCTTTTCACATGGCATGAAATTCAGCAACATCGTAAGCCCTCCCTGCTAGGTATCAAGGGAATTTTAGAATTAAAAGATTAATCTAAGTCCAGCATGAGATATATGGAAGCAGATGCAAAAGAGCTGCTGCCAAAGTATGGCATCTTGTCAGCAAACCTATGCACTGGTGCTATCTCAGCATATGAGGAAGGATACTGGAAGCACATTTCTCTGACTATCTTCAACAGCAGCTCATCTCCTGAAACCAGAGGTTTTAATCATTACATTCAATACACAAAATGCCAAAACAGGAACTGCAAAGACCGCTGCTCTTAAGGAGTGTCACTAAAACAGATTTCAGACAGAGGGGATTCAGTAGCACTGCACAGCAGCATTCTGCTCACCTCTCTTTTGATGGGCTCTCCCTCGCAATGGATCACTGTGTCCGGAGCCACTATGCAGTATGGGCTTGGATCTGTCTCCACCACTTTGAACTCCACTGCACGCATCCCTCCACGCACCAAGAAGATGTCACCTATAAAACCCCACATTTCAGTAGACCACTGCAAATGTCAACCCTTGTACTACCAGCAGCCCCAGAGGACAACGAAGTGGGTTACACAGGTATACACTGCCGGCATTTTTAACACTGCTCTGCATTTTAAATTCAAGAGCTGCATGTACTGTGACCACTCGAGCACCATCAAATTTCATCAAGAAACACAAACAGCAAACAAAACCAGCAAACAATAGAAAAATTATATTCTGCCTAAATACAAAACACAAAGGCAAGGCATCATGATTCTTTTCCATCCAGTTTCAATTTAACATTTCTAAAAATGGCAAAAAGCTTTGACTTAATCTAAATTAGTTTTGAAGTTATTATAACTAGACTGGTTGTCTCCAAAAACAGAATAATATATGGTACTGCACTATGAATCCTAGGTAAACTGGACTACAGAAACTGGATAAATTCAACTTGTGTACATATTGTATTAGGACCTATTTATTCCAGCAGAAGTGCTACTAGCACAACTCTAAATGTATATTTGTTTTTTATGCACTTTCCCAGTTATTAATTAAATTACTTTGGAAAAAGTGCATTTAGTCAGGGTGCCATTTAGTATATCTAACCCACTGATTAATATGTGGGCAACTCCCCAATCCCATCAAGTGGTAGCAACTCAGGAGAAAAATCTCATTAAACTGACTTCGACCTAAGCCTTTTTTGATGTCCTCCCATCCCACGTAGCAAAAAAACACAGGAGAATGTCCTGGTGTCATCTGGGATAAGAGTTCATTTTTTTCTGAGTAGCTGGTACAGTGCTGTGTTTTAGATTCAGTATGAGAATAATGCTGATAACACACTGATGGTTTTGGTTGTTGCTGAACAGTGCTTACCCTGAGACAAGGGCTTTTCAGTGTCTCATGCTCTGCCAGTGAGGAGCTGCAAAAGGAACCAGGAGGGGGCATAGCTGGGACAGTTGATCTGAACTGGCCAAAGGGATATTCCACACCATAGAATGTCATGCCCAGTATGTTAACGGGGGAATTGCCCAGGAGCCACATATTGCGGCTTGAGGATGGTCTGGGCATCAGTCAGTGGATGGTGAGCAACTGTATTGTGCATCACTTGTATCTCTTGGGTTTTATTCCTCCCTCCCTCTCTCTCTCCAATTATTAGTATTATTATAATTAATATTATTAAACTGTTCTTACCTCAACCCGTGAGTTACTTTTTTTCCAATCCTCCTCCCACTGAGAAGTAGGGAGGAGGTATGAGCAAGCAGCTGCATGGTACTTAGTTGCTGGCTGGGATTAAACCATGACAGAGAACTATCAAGCTGTTCTACCAGCCAGCAATAGATATCACTCTTTTTTCTGAAGTTTAGGAAAAAATTAAATCCACAACAGCAAAATCTTACTCTACAGTCATCAGTCTAATGCTCCATGGAGATCTGTGCAAGCTTCCAGAAATTCTTTTTATTTGGTATCAGGACTTCAATAACAGGTCCTATTACCTTTCCTGATGGGTCTGTAAGCTTCCAGGAAATATGGCTTGAGATAGACCTCAAACAGATTCCCTGTGATCCCTTCTACTGTGTCATCAATTGGTAACACATGGATACGTTTGCCATATTTCACATCTGGGCAAGGCTGGATGCTGCAACAGAAGAAAACTCCAGTTAACCATATCATGCTGGACTTAAAAAACCCAGTTTGGGAAAGGCAGTGATGTCCCTTCTCAGGCCAGTATAAATGCCAGAAAGGACCCTCCAAAGCCCTATGGAGACTTCACACGTGCATAAGAATGCTGACAAGGCAAAAATCATGCCCATCAAAGAGCTAGTCTTTTCAACACGCGCTTTCCTTCACTCCTCTCAGCCCTATCCAAAACTGCTGAAGCGTTTCGTACTATCTCCCCCCCCCGCTCTTGTGTAGCTCCCCTTTGCTGTGCCCAAGATACATTCACAAGTTACTAATGCAGCCTCAAGACCTGCAAGAGTCATGAGCTAACTTTTGTTTCAACACATGCTCCTGCACCTAGGTCAGGGCAATCCCAAGCACAAGTACAGCCTGGGTGGAGAATGGATTGAGAGCAGCCCTGCTGAGAAGGACTTAGGGGTGTTGGTGGACAAGAAGCTTGATATGACTTGGTTATGTGAACTTGCATCCCAGAAACCAACTCTGTCCTGGACTGCATCTAAAGCAGCGTGGTCAGCTGTTGGGAAGGATGAAAGTTTGACAAGAAAGTCTCACAGATATGTATGCTTAGCAGAAAGATTTTTGAATGTAGAAGCTGAGGAAGGAATAGAAATAGAAGCAAGTTTTGATATAGATGAAAAGAATTGCTGAGCCAGTCTTACTGGATAACCAAGGAAGCAAAGGGTATGTTAGATAGAAGGGGGTTTTTATGACTTAGAGCAAAGGATAAACGCACCTCAAACAAGACGCTTTTACCAAGCAGAAAGATAGCACAGGCAAACAAGTCAGCAGATGTTGCAAGTAGAAAAAAGGTCTCAGAATTTTCCACTGCAAGAAAACTGAAAAACAACTTCTAGCTTAAACTGTAATGTACTAACTTTTAGTGATTGGAGAATAGTAACATGAATATGGCAATTATAGTCGTTATGATAGGCTATAGATAAAAGTTAAGGTATAGATTGGTTCTACTGTATTAAGATGCTCAGCAAAGAAAAGTATATAATGCATTTGTAACCTAAACTAAGGGTCTCCAGGCCTGCCTGCAGATGCAGCTGACAGCTGTAGGCACAGGCTCTGTCGGCCACGACCCTGGACTGCTGTAACGTCTTGGATGTAATAAAGTGCATTTGGAAGAGCCGCCTGGAGTCCTGCATCTCTCATTTAGGCTCTTACAGTGGCGCCCACGTTTTAGTTGGCAAACTCGGACTTATTGGCAGTAAGAGACCTCCCGGTGAACTCAGTAGGAAGTGGCTGCACAGATCAGGCACCTGGAAGGAGGGTGACCGGGGCCCGGACAGGAGTTGCTGCTGGACAGTACCTGGATTGGAGCCTCTACGTACAGCGCCTGCTGCATAGCTGGACAGCAGGTGAGCACTGGGAATAATGGGGCAGAATAGGTCTGTTCCTTGGAGAGATGTGTATCAGCATTTAAAAGCTTTAATTAAGTCAAGTCCAAAAACCTTGCCTAAGCGAGAGCTCAAAGAGCTTTTAAAATGGACTATAACTCATATCCCAAATGCTGACTCTGAAGCCGTCTATACTAGAGACTTTTGGGAATCTGTGGGGGTTAAACTCTATAATGCTATCTCTCAGCGTGACAAAACAGCAGCGGAACTTCTCCCCGCTTGCCGAGTCCTTGTGGAAATCTTTGCCATGAATCCCCTGCTGCCGCGCCCCTCTCCCACCCCCATTCCACCCGCACCCTCGCAACCGCGTCCCTCCGAGCAGTCCTGGACGGCCTCTCAAACCATGAGGAAAGGGGGGGGGGGGGAGGAGAAGACTACAGCAACTGCTGATGCAGTAGGAGAGGCAGACAAAACTAATGCTAACTCGGAGAGAGGGAAATTGCTTTACTCCAAAGCCAAGAAACCCCGAAAACCAACTAGAAATGTTTCAAAATAACGCCAGGGCTTGCTCCAGGAATGAAGATTTTTCAACCCAGAAAGAAATACCAAGCCCCGGGAATTCTCCGTCGCTGCTTCCTGGTTTGGAACAATCCCCACAAGCATCAGATTTCCAGCAGCCCGGCAGTCCCAGAACAGGGGTTCCCATCTCCCATCAGAAAATTAAAGAACCGGTTTTACACAAGAGCAGCCTCCACAGCCCGGCACCTGTCCCTGTGCAGCAGGGCCGGCATGGGCTCCATGGCCAAGGTGCATGGGAGCCGGCAGCACCGCGGGGTCCAGCTCAGCCACTTCAGCCACGGCTCAGGCACCGTGGCCCGCCGAGTGCTGCAGGTGCGCGAGGCACCCAAGGCGGTCGAGAAAGACTAAGACAAGAGCCAGAAGTTCACTCTGCAGGGGCAGCGAAATCTACATCTCATTGCTGGGCAGGTTGCCACCAGCACCAAGAACCACTGAGGGAGCCAAAAAATCATCCCCCAGATCTCCTACTTCTGAAACTAGCAAGGCTTTGGAGAAAATTGCCAATGCTCTGCAAAATAGACAAGCACATCACTATGTTCTAGCTAAACCTTTTTTCCTTGCAGTTCTAGGAGAAACGCTGAGACAGTATGGCCTCATTTTCCAATGGGATTCTTCTCAAAATGATCCTTTGTTAATAATTTAATGGGTTTTTCTTTCTTACGGGTCACCAAAGACAATCTTCACATCTTTAGAGATGATTTCTCAAATTATCATTAAGGGCAGAGCAAGGCTTCTTTCTATAGCAGGTTGCAAATTTAAAATAATCTATTTAACTATGATTAAATCCTATTTTGATTGGGCCATGCAAAAGTCAGAAGATTTGCTGTATGCCTTGTTAGATTTTCCAGGTGTTTGCTCCATTCATTACCCAGCACACAAACTGATCAAAGCTAAATTATGCTACAAAGAGAAACCCCTTATCAGTGAAGAACCTTTAGATGCAGTTACTCTTTTCACTGATGGATCAGGACAAACACACAAAGCAGTAATTACATGGCAAAATAAAAACATCAAATCCTGGGAGCAAGATGTTCAAAAGGTCAATGGTTCTCAGATCGTTGAATTGGCTGCAGTTGAAGAGCATTTCAGCTCTTTCCAGAACCCTTTAACTTAAGTCACTGATTCAGCATATTTTGCTAATGTTGTTAAGAGAATTGAAGGGTCTGTTTTAAAAGATGTTAGCAATGACACATTGTGTCTTTGGCTTACCTGTCTTTATCAAATTTTGCTACATAGAACTAATCCTTACTTTGTTGCTCACATTAGAGCTCACTCTGGTCTCCCAGGATTTATGGCAGAAGGGAATGCACGAGCTGATGCATTGGCATCAGCAGCGTGTGATGAAGGAACTGCAAGAGACATTAAAGATTGCACTTCAGTGCTTCCTGCAGCTACCTTACCTAACATTGTTGAACAAGCTAAATTGAGTTATGCCTTTTTTCACCAAAATGCACAGGCTCTCAGACGAGATTTTCACATCTCCCTAGAACAGGCACAAGCCATTGTACGGGCTTGCCCTGACTGCCAGCTTGTCCAGCCTATCCCTTCTACGGGAGCAACCAACCCAAGGGGGTTGGAAAGTTTGCAGAAGTGGCAAACAGATGTCACAAAGTAACCTTCTGTTGGGAAATTTTAAAATATCCATGTCTCTATTGATACATTTTCAAAAGCAGTTTTTGCGTCTGTACATACAGGAGAAACAGCTAAGCATGTTTGCCAGCATTTTTCACAAGCATTTTCTTCATTAGGTGTCCCTCAAGAAATTAAAACTGATAATGGTCCTTCATATGCTTCACAAGAATTAGCCACGTTTTTAAATGACTGGGGTGTTCACCATACATTTGGTATTCTCTATTCTCCTACAGGTCAGGGAATGGTAGAAAGAACACATCAAACTCTAAAATGCATTTTAGATCAACAAAAAGGGGGAGGGGGGGGGGGGGGGAGGAGCCCAGGATACACCTCAAAGAAGGTTGAATAAGGCTTTGTATATTTATAATTTTTTGAATAGCTCTGCAGAAGAGCCAGATCCCCCCATTTACAGACATTTCAAGAACAACAAAAAAGCAAAACTGAAGGAATACCCTCCAGTTTTAATTAAAAGTCTAGAATCAGGAAAAATAGAGGGACCATTTGATCTTATTACATGGGGCAAGGGGTTTGCGTGTGTTTCTACAGATACAAGACTCAAGTGGATTCCAGCAAAAAACGTGAAACTGTACCACCCCTCAAAGCCCGTGGACGCTTCCACACCAGCCAGTGATCCTGTGAGTGGAAGCCGAGAGACAGGCACGCAAACGTGATCTACGCAGAATCACCCAGAGAAAACTGTCTGCCAGAAACGGATCAAAAAAGAATGGAGTTGTATTATTATTTGCGTGGGTGTATGTTACTTTTAACCTTTTGTTTTTATCTTTGCAGTGAAGCTTTACCTGTAACTCAACCAAAAACAAATGTTTGGGTTTCTTTAGCCAAGTCTGCAGGCTCTGACACCATTTGCTTATCTAACACTAGCCCTGATAAACCTTTTTCAACTTGTTTAGTTGGGAGTGCCTTTCCCAGAAGGTTTTGATAATGTTACTTTTGAGAAATACTGGCCATATGATGATCATCACATTTCCCAACTCCTAGCCCAAGACACCAAACTTATATTGATAATTTTAAAATTGATAAATCTGATCTTAAAGAATTAGAAATTTTAGGTTCATTAACTATGGGCACTTGTTATTTGTTTCATTTTGTAGGAAAAAATGGGCCACATTTAAATGTTACTCCTTTTCACCCAGTTTATAGCAATATGACTTCTTGGTGTCATCAAACTAAGCTTCTTATATATGATGAACCTCACACAGATAGTTTTAACAAACTTCCAATTTGATTTCCTAAAGGAATTTGGCTTATCTGTGGAGACAGGGCTTGGCAAGGTATTCCCTCAAAACTAGACGGTGGCCCTTGTGCTCTGGGACAACTTACAATAATTGCTCCCAGTATCAAAAAAGCAATCAAAAAGAAAAATAGAAAAATAAGATCTTCCTTAGGGCATCATTATGAGAGCAACTGTGATAGTGAATTTCACCCTTAGAACTCTGGAAATTCAATTGTTACAAGCATTTTTTTTGCCTCAGTTAAGTTCTGCAATTGCACTGAAACAGTTAAACAAATTAGGGTGTTGGCTAAGTAAAGAAGTGAATGCCACCTCTACCATAATTAGTGCTTTGCTGACAGATGAGGAGGCAGTCAGACATGCCACTTTACAAAACACAGCTGCTATTGACTTTCTTTTACTAGCACATGGGCATGGTTGTGAAGATTTTGAAGGACTGTGTTTTATGAATTTGTCTGATCATTCTGCTTCTATTCATAAACAGCTGCAAAATTTAAGAGATTTAGCTAACCAAATTACAACAGATGAATCATCTTGGTTAGACAATTTGTTTGATGGTTGGAGCTTTGCACCTTGGCTGAAGGAATTTTCTAATTTAGGCTTGATTGTGTTAGTGGTGATAATTGCAGTTATGGTAGTGGTACCCTGTGCACTTCAGTGTGTGCAGAGAATGATGAATAAGACAGGTTCTAGCATCTTTTTTGTTCATCAGAACGGGGGAGATGTTGGGAAGGATGAAAGTTTGACAAGAAAGTCGCACAGATATGTATGCTTAGCAGAAAGATTTTTGAATGTAGAAGCTGAGGAAGGAATAGAAATGGAAGCAAGTTTTGATATAGATGAAAAGAATTGCTGAGCCAGTCTTACTGGATAACCAAGGAAGCAAAGGGTATGTTAGATAGAAGGGGGTTTTTATGACTTAGAGCAAAGGATAAACGCACCTCAAACAAGACGCTTTTACCAAGCAGAAAGATAGCACAGGCAAACAAGTCAGCAGATGTTGCAAGTAGAAAAAAGGTCTCAGAATTTTCCACTGCAAGAAAACTGAAAAACAACTTCTAGCTTAAACTGTAATGTACTAACTTTTAGTGATTGGAGAATAGTAACATGAATATGGCAATTATAGTCGTTATGATAGGCTATAGATAAAAGTTAAGGTATAGATTGGTTCTACTGTATTAAGATGCTCAGCAAAGAAAAGTATATAATGCATTTGTAACCTAAACTAAGGGTCTCCAGGCCTGCCTGCAGATGCAGCTGACAGCTGTAGGCACAGGCTCTGTCGGCCACGACCCTGGACTGCTGTAACGTCTTGGATGTAATAAACTGCATTTGGAAGAGCCGCCTGGAGTCCCGCATCTCTCATTTAGGCTCTTACAGTCAGCAGGTCAAGAGAGGCTCTTTTGAGACCCCACCTAGAATATGGTGTCCAACACTGGCCCCCCCAACATAAGGAGGTCATGGACCAGTTGGAGCAAGCCCAGAGGAGGCCACAAAGATGGTAAGAGGGCTGGAGCCTCTCTCCTATGAAGAGAGGCTGAGAATGTTGGAGCTGTTCAGCCTGGAGGAGAGAAGGTTCCAGCAAGACCTTATAGCACCATCCAGTACCTGAAGGGAACCTACAAGAAGACTGGAGGGACTTTTTACAAAGGCATGCAGTGACAGGACAAAGAGGAATGTCTTCAAACTGAGAGAGAGATGACTTACATTGGATAATAGGAAGAAATTCTTTACTGTGAAGGTGGTGAAGCCCTGGCACAGGTTGCCCAGAGAAGTTGTGGATGCCCCATCCCTGGAAGTGTTCAGGGTCATACTGGATAGGGCTCTGAGCAGCCTGGTCTAGTGGAAGGTGTTCCTACCCATGGCAGGAGGGTTGGGACTAGATGATCTTTGAGGTCCCTTCCAACCCAAACCATTCTGTGATTCCACGAGCTACTGCTGAACTAACTGTAAGGAAAAGGGAGTTGAAAGGAAATCTTTGTTCCTTCCTCTCTTCCTCATAACTTAGAATAGAGTTCCTGTTACTGATAAACCTGATTCTGAACAAAGGTTCTCAGTACCAACCAGGGATAGCTAGGTGTCTGTCAATCCCTTTTTGTGGAAATTAACATTTAGGGTAAAGTCTGAAGGCCCCTTCCCCCTTTTTAAATAGCAATTTCAGCTATTATTTTACAAGATAGGCCAACAGCCTACTGTAGCAATACATCAGAGCATCAAGCTGTGGTAGAGGCAGAAAGCTCAAACTGGCTTTGCCAGCTAAAAAAAGCCTATGGGCAACTGCAGCTGAGCACGCAAGTTTCATATGCTAGTTTGTTAGAGACTATTATGAGATTGTTTAACTACATGCTTTACAGTGAGGATATAGCAGAAGAGTAAATGAAAAGACAGACTGACCCACAGAAGGAAAACAGCTGACAGACTACAAGCAGGAAGCGATTAGTGCATGAATCTGGATTTTGGCAGAAACCAAGCCAAAGAAATTAACACAATAAGTACTTTAAGATCAGCAAGAAAAACTTTGAGGGCAAGAGGTGTGAAAATTCTCTGACCCTTGCAATGAATCCAAGACAATCAGTAACACATCTGATAGGCTGAGAACTGTTACAGACAGTCCAAGCAGAGAAGGGGATAGCACCAGCTGAACTGTCACACTAGAAATTACTCCAACAGTAACCTCATATAAAGTAAGGATTCACCTTTATTTTAAATCCACAGACTAGCTCAAAGCACTGTTCCAAGTACAGTCATGTTTAAAACTTGCATTTTCTAATGGTAGAGAGATGGGTGGAACAGACTTGTCCCTCTCCTCTACAGTTCATATGAAACACATTTTTATTTAAAGATTATTTCAGATATCACCCCAGGAAGTCTAGTGTCAGAAATCAGGTTCCAATTTTCCCAGAACATGCACAATATTCCAGATTAAAAGAATGCTCAGGAGAAATGTCTGCTCTCACATATCTAAACCTGCAAATTAGCATTTTTATGTTTAAGAAATGCTGACATATTTTTTCTTTCCACTCCCATCATAGAATGGAACCTGCCTCCTGTAAGCCAAAATGTATCCTTTAATGCTTTCCCACTACCTTCTGCAAGCATTGTACAAAATTCCTGCAACACTTCCAGCATTCCTAATTTTAAAATTATTTTATAACAAAAATTGGTATATAAACAACCTTCAGGGATTTTTAATATTGATATTTGACTGCTTCAAGTTTTAACTTCTGTTTGTTATAGGGCAGCTCAGTGTTTGAGCTAGCCAAACTATAAGATCAATTACAATGTTGCTTACTAGTTTTCAGTTATCTTGCGAACATAAAAAATTTAGATGGAAAAAACTTGTGAATTCATTTGACAATGTAAATTTGGGAAGAATACTATGACAACAGTGGGGTAATTCAACTACTTAATGACAGGACCAGGGCTTGTGAAGGTCCCAAAGAGTCTTCAAGAATCTTAGTATTAATCTGAATATGCATACAGCCAGAAAGACATGCAAAAGTAAACCGAGATCCCTGATGCAAGACACACTTGAAAACATTTCTGCGACCTCCTCCAGAAGATGCAAGAATACTTCCTGCAGGACCCTGTCTCTGCTATGGAGTAAAACAATTCAAAGCCAGGGCACAAATTATTTAGGCAACCCAGGGATACACAACAGTTAACAAACTAGTCCTCACCTGATGACGTCACCCAGGCGCACTCTCAAGTTGTTTCGAACAACCCTATTCATGCGAATCTTCTCATCTGAGCAGGTATCATCTGACAGAACAATGCAGACTGCTTCTCTCCTCTTCTTTCCTTTTAGCAGGACAGTGTCTCCTCTAAACAGCTGCAGTTCATCCATTTTTGCCTGTAACCAATAACAGCATTAGAACAAACTTTTGACAAAACAATTGAAGCAGTTAGTGACCTGCTGAGCCCCTTACACTGTCACCGGTCTATGGAGCCAGATGAGATTCACCTGAAAGTACTGATGGAGCTGGTGGAAGAGCTCACCAAGCTACTCACCATCATTTATCAGCAGTCCTGGTTAACAGGGGAGGTCCCAAAGGACTGGAGGTTGGCCAATGGGATACTCATGTGCAAGAAGGATTGGAAGGAGGATCTGGGGAACTACAGGCCTGTCAGCCTGACCTCGGTGCCCAGCAAGATTATGGAACAGATCATCTTGAGTGCAATCACACAGCAGACACAAGGACAACCAGGGGATCAGGCCCAGCCAGCATGGATTTAGGAGGAGCAGGTCCTGCCTGACCAACCTGAGTTCCTTTTCTGACCAGGTGACCTGCCTAGTGGATGAGGGAAAGGCTGTGGATGTTATCTACCTAGACTTCAGTAAAGCCTTTAACACTGTCTCCCATGACATTCTCCTGCAGAATGCTGCAGTCCACAGCTTGGACAGGTGCACTCTGCTGGGTTAAGAAGTGACTGGATGGTGTGGCCCAGAGCATGTTGGTGAATGGTACTGCATCCAGTTGGTGGCCAGTCACCAGTGGTGTCCCTCAGGGATCAGTGTTGGGCCCAGTCCTGTTTAATATCTTTATTGATAATCTGGATGGGGAGATCAACTGCACCCTCAGTAAGTTCTCAGATGACATTAACTTGGGTGGGAGTATCTGCTGGAGGGTAGGAAGGCTCTACAGAGGGATCCGGACAGGCTGGATTGATGGGCTGAGGCCAACAATATGAGGTTCAACAAGGCCAAGTGCCAGGTCCTGCACTTGGGTCACAACAACCTCATGCAGTGCTTGGAGAAGAGTGGCTGGAAAGTGGACCAGTGGAAAAGGACCTGGGGGTGCTGGTTGACAGCAGCTGAACACAAGCCAGCGTGTGACCAGGTGGCCAAGAAGGCCAATGGCATCCTGGCTTGTATCAGAAATAGTGTGGCCAGCAGGCTGAGGGAAGTGATTGTCCCTCTGTACTTGGCACTGGTGAGGCCACACCTAGTACTGTGTCCAGTTTTGGGCCCCTCACAAGAAGGACGTTGAGATGCTGGAGCATGTCCAGAGAAGGGCAACAAGGCTGGTGAAAGGTCTAGAGAGTCAGTGATATGAGAAGTGGCTGAGGGAGCTGGGATTGTTTAGCTTGGAGAAAAGGAGGCTCAGGGGAGACCTTATCATTCTCTACAACTCCCTGAAAGGTTGTAGCCAGGTGGGGGTTGGCCTTTTCTCCCAGGCAACCAGTGACAGGGTAAGAGGAAATGGCCTCAAGCTGCACCAGGGGAGCTTCAGGTTGGACATCAGGAAGAATTTCTTCATGGAAAGGGTTGTTAAGCATTGCAACAGACTGCCCAGGGAAGTGATGGAGTCACCATCCCTGGAAGTGTTTAAGAAACAACCGGACATGGCACTTAGTGCTATGGTTTGGTTGACATGGTGGTGTTTCATCAAAGGTTGGACTCCGTGATCTTGGAGGTCTTTTCCAACCTTAATGATTCTATGAATTCAAGCATTTGAAGGAGAGTTAGTTGATTTCGAAGGATTACATCTTAGAAGCAATATACTAGATCTACAAAGGCAGGGGTTTTCACTACACTAGTCAAGATCTAATCCTAAAACCAGACTAAGGGCATGAGCTCAAGTGAATCCTAAAAGTTAGAATCAGAATGTATGTTATCATTTATTAATAATTATTATATATGATTATTCCCACCTCCCTCACTTGTAACTGCTGCAGCTTCTGACACAAATACTTAGATTCATGTTGCAAAATTAGATTTCAAGTTAAAAGACAACAACAGCTTGCAAATTGTCAGAGTAAATGCTTTGCTTTTATAGGTGACACACCTGGGACAGTGACACAACACTGTTGTCTTCATTGATGGCTTCATCAACAATTAACCGATTAGGCCTGTTCTTCTGCTTCAGAATAGCAGTTGATAAGTCATCGCCTTTAGAGCTGGGAGAGAAAACAGAAGTTAAGGAGTCCAAGTGATATTGCTTCCCCTTTCACACCCACCCCTGTTTTGTTCTCCATTTTCTACAGGTTTCTTTGTTGTCTTGTCTTTTAGAAACTATACTTGTTTGCAAGAGTCCTGGTTTTGTCTGGGATAAGAATTAATTTTCTTCTCAGTAGTTGGTACAGTGCCGTGTTTTGGATTCAGTATGAGAATAATGCTGATAACACACTGATGTTTTGGTTGTTGCTGAGCAGTGCTTACCCTGAGACAAGGGCTTTTCAGTGTCTTATGCTCTGCCAGTGAGGAGCTGCAAAAGGAACCAGGAGGGGGCATAACTGGGACAGTTGATCTGAAATGGCCAAAGGGATATTCCACACTACAGAATGCCATGCCCAGTATATAAACTGGGGGGAGGTACCTGGAAGAGGAGCCAATCTAGGTTTGGGAAGGGGGTCTGGCATCAGTCAATTTACTACTGAAATGGATACAAGCTATGAAGCTATCTATAAAAAGAAGTGGTCAGTGAGATGCTGCTGACTCTAAGATGCTTTGCCTAAAAGAATTAGTCAGACTCATCTGAAATCACATAACTGCTGCCACAGAAACAAAAGCTCAAGTCTATTTAGCGTCAAATCCCAGATAAATAGGGAAATTAAAGGACAATGCTGTAGCTCTCCTGACAGGAAGAGCTGTAAGAGTTTAGCCTGTCAAAGCCTATTAGTTAAACCTAGCAAGCCAGTAGAAATATTCAAGTGCTCATGAAAAATGGGGTTTACTTTTTTTTTGAAGATATAAGCACCTTTTCATAATACCATCACAGGACTCACTGCAGCTCTAGCCTGTTACACCATATGTGACATAATTTGTTTGCCTTGACAAAATTGAGCACACCAAACAACAAGGAAATGGAAGGAAGGCAGATTAATTTATTTACTTCAAAATCTAATATAGCAAATAGTTCATTTTACAAAATAAATATGAACTTGAACCAACTGATTCCTAAGGAGCTCTTAGAAGTTGTATATTAGCCAACCACAATAGCAGCAGATTACTGTAACTTGCCTTGGTGGGCATCTGACTACTCTCTCAAAGCAGTCCAGATGTGCCAGTGACTAAGGTCAAAACAAACTTAGCACAGTTTGGTTTGATGCTCACAAAAAAAAAAAAAAAAAAAAAAAAAAAGTCTTCCTTTGTCCTAAGCAAACAGCAAGCACCAGCAAAGAGTAGGAAGCTTTGCGGACAATGGTGCTAGATGTACACTTTGGCTCCATTTTGCTGTTTTAGGGACAAAATAACCAGAAGAAATCAAACCTTGAGTGGAAGTGGCAGAGTAAGCAGCTACACAGCATAAACAGACTGTGTCAGCAGTGCATCACTTGACATGTTCACTGCATTTTTAAAAGCCACCTTTTCCCTCTCTTCATTAAAGAATGCAAAAGGTGAGACATCAACATCCATCACTTTCAATGACCATGTGAGATGTTACAGATTCATTTTCCAAACCCAAAGAAGACACAAGAAAGGCTATTGGATACCTCCAGGGAGGAGCTCGTGAATTCATTCCCCCTTAAACCTAAAACATGGTCCTGGTACAGTCCTAAAAGGTCTGGGATTTCCAGGAAAACAGAGTGCAACAAGAAACCAATAAATCATCAGGCCAAACAGGATCTTGTGGTTAAAGCAGTGGATAAAAACAACCACCTACTTGTAAGGACCTTGCCTCAACATTCCTGGACACTGGAAGTTAATGTAGCATGTATATTTAAAACATAAGCTAAGGGACACAAAAAAAAAACAATTTAGTCTATTCAAAGTGTAAATGCAAATCATATCCTTCTACACATGAAATGTGGATCCAAAGGCCTTTTGATAAGAAACCAATGCCAGACTTTGGCTATATAAGTCATCACTGAA
Organism: Passer domesticus; assembly: GCF_036417665.1. NCBI lineage: Eukaryota > Metazoa > Chordata > Aves > Passeriformes > Passeridae > Passer > Passer domesticus. The sequence goes on from NC_087511.1 coordinate 40,870,212, forward strand.
ACTGAGCAGCTGCCCCTCAGGATGTAGAAATTGCTGTGCAGCCTAAAAAATGGTCTGGGATACAAGATAAAAATAAATAGAAGAGGAACTGGGCAGCAAGTGGAAGCTTTTGGACCAAAACTTCCAATAAATCAAAAGTTGTATTATATATATCTGGGAAAAAAGTTCAGATACCTTTGAACACACAGAAGTGCTGAAGAGCACAGCAAGATGTCCACTTAGTTCTGCTGAGTGTGAGAAAAAATGTTTTAGTACTGAAGAACTGAATCTGCACTTTCCTAAGAAGCAAAACTGGATCAGTGTTGTCAGTACATTGCTGCACTTAAAGCAATTGAAAAGCTCTCCAAGAAACACAGCATGCAAGTATCTAAATGCATGGGGTCAGCTTCAGTTATCTGACCTAACAGTTCTGCTGACAAAGAAAAAAAAGGTGTTAAGAAATTATGACAGCTACACAGGAGTGATGTTATTTCTCTTACAAGAGTAAGGACTTTGACAAACAAGCACTACCTATCTTCCAATAGCAATTTAGAATATTATTATCACCATTTGCTAACACTGCATCTCTCCTGGGGGTTCATAAAATCATAGAATGGTTTGGGTTGGAAGGGATCTCAAAGATCATCTAGTTCCAGCCTTTGGCCCTGGAAGTGTTCAAGATCTGGCTTGATGGGGCATTGAGCAACCTGGTCTAGCAAAAGGTGTCCCTGCCCATAGCAGAGGGGTTGGAACTACATGATTGTTAAGGTCTCTTCCAACCCAAACCATTCTGTGATTCTACAATTACATCACTTCATCACTTTTCTGTGTCAGAGCTTTCCTTGTTCAGCATGTGATAATGCCCAGAGGCTATGCATTGTGGTAGACAGTATGAAGAGTGAGATCAGAAAGTAATTACCAAATCTTCTGAAAACAACTACCAACCTTCAGAGCTCCACATAAAGTAGGGAAGTAACTTGTTCCTGCATGTCTATGTTAAATATACAATGAAAAGTCACCAACTCAAAATTATTTCAGCTTTAGTAACTAAAGTGAAAACAGTCATGCTTCCTGTATGCTGGTGTACCTTTTTATCAATATCCTCATGAACTCACTTCCTAGATAAAATCTGTCACGTGTTTTGTTACCACCCTGAACATCCTAATTACAGTCTGAAATACTTTCTTTGGGTAAGTATTTAAAAAAAAAATCCCTTGAGTGGAATACCTGATGATTGCAGCCACTTTACTGGAACACCACATGACAATCAAGCAGCGAGTTCATACCCATGCTCAAGATGCTAAATTCTCAGATACTGTTTCAGACAGGTACGCACACAAATCCAAGATTTTTTTCAGAAACACTCTATTAGGTCTTGCAATGCTATACTCTGTGCTGAAGCTCAATTAGACAAGATGGCTGCCAACAGCACTGACCCAAAACATGTAACGAAGAAGTAACTGTTTTCCAGTTGTACGGGAACTTTTTTTGATTCCTATGTGTTGAGAATAATTTTGCAAAAACATAAATTTCTTTTTAATAACACTGCTCACCTCAGACTCAAAATACACCTCTGAGACCATCACTTCCATCACAAGCTCTACCACAGACCTTAAATTCTTGGCCCACCTTGCTGGAACTGACTTAATAAGACCAAGTGGGTCTAAATTGCAGAAGTTGCAAAAGAAAAGGAGAAGATAAACCACAGACACTAAAGGGACTAAAAGAGCCTCTGGTGAAGCCAACAAGTCACTTGAAGTATTCTCGGATTTGAAAATTAGCTTTAGGTTTTATTTTTACTCCTCTCAAGGGACTGTTAAGTGACTTGCACACGTGAGCTGGGCGCAGAGAGGCCAGTATTACTCAACTGACTTTTGAGGAGCACAAAATATGACCCTCAGCCTGGAACTGAAGACAGTAAGGCAAGGCACTGGAGACAAAAATAGAGCTGATTGCTTCAGCTGCCACAGGGGCTAGTCCGGTACAACAAATCTTCCTCTTCCAATGCCAAGTCTTTTCCAGCCCCGATCCGAGGGCCGCTGCGGACCTGCGGGGAGGAAACCAGGACACGCCTCTTCCCCCTCATGTCCCGGCCAGCCGCTCACCCCAGCGCTGGGGGCTCTGGAAAACAAAGCCTTTCCTGGATGAGGCCTAGCCCAGGCGAGATGGCCCCGGCCAAGCCTCGCCCCGCATTACTCAACACTTCCCGAGGAGGCCCGGCAGGCAAGGGGCGGCGGTACCTAGGGCCCCACTGCGGACAAGCTCCTGGCTAGGCAAACACGAAGAGCAGCCCATCCCCCTCCCGGCCCCACCCCCACTTCCTCAGAACCTGAATGACACAGCGGGATCGGGAGGAGGATTGGGCCCGCCGTCAGGCCCAGCCTGAGTGGCGCCGCGCGAAGGCGAGGTAAGGAGAGCTAGGCCGAGCCGGGCCCAGCGCCACCGCAACGGGGCCTAGGCCGCGGCCTGCTGGCGGACGGCCCACACTTACTCGGATCCTGAGGCCATGGCGCGGAGAAGAAAAGAGGTGAGGCGGCCGGCAACAGCTCCTCAAGACGGGTGACGGTAGGTCTCGAACAGACTCGCAGAAGCGATGGTACGTCGGGCGCTTCGGGTTGACTGAACCTCAGAACCGACTCATCGGAAGAGGAAACTCCGCCTCGCGCTGCCTCACCCGCCTACCAACAGCGTGCGTTGACCAATCGGAAATTTCGTCCGGCCACTATCTCAGCCAATCGGAAAGGTGGAAGAGAGGGGACGAGGAAAAAAAAAACCGCGCACTCTCCCTCCTCCGCCCCGCTCCTATTCTCTCCCAATCATCACGAGCCAATAGCAACACCCGTCAGCCAATTGCAGCGCCTTCCTTGCTGTGGCTGTTCTATAGGGCAATACGGGTCGAGCAGCCAATGGCAAAAATCCACCAACGCGAAAATCCAGGCGGAAAGTCCCACTACGACAGCCATCCGAGCTACCCTCGCCTAGCAATTGGCTAAGCACCCGGGGAAAGGGAAACGTGTGGGAAGGATTGCAGCCAAGCAGGAGGGGCGGGAGGCGAGTGCTCGAGTGCGCTTTGCGTGCCCGGGCTCACCTGACTGGACCGCGCGCCTAGGTTCGGGCAGTGAGGCAGGTTTGGACCCGTAAAAGGTGGTCTCTTTGCGGCCTCGGCGAGGCTTTGCGGGCAACATGCCCCAGAGGCTTGATTTTCCCCCGAGTGAAAAGGTGTGTGTAGGGACCCAGCCCTTCCTCTCCACCCAAAGGTACCTGTAGGACTCCTTTCCTCAATTTTTTTTTTTTTTTTGCAGGTTTTTCCTTTCCCTGATTGATTTTTTAGGCAGGACTGGACTGCCCCACCAGGCCCCACTGCAGGACTCATTCCTAGCCGCTCGTCCCAGCACAGACCCTGTTCCACCAGGGGTTTGAAGCTCTGGTTCCCCTTGAACCACCTGAAACAGACATCCCACAGCTCTTCCATTACCAGCCACCACTCCACAACCACTTCTCGGTCTGTTTGGGCACTCACATCCTCACCTGGGTGGCATTTCCTTAGGGCTAGAAACATTGCTACAGCCAAGTGGCATTGCATCTACAGCCCCAGCCCTGCTCATATCAGGAGGAATCAGACATGTATGATGCTTGTTCTCAAGCATCCAGTGCTGGCAGGCACTGCCTTGTTTTCTCCTAGATGCTTATGAATAATGTAATTATCTGGTGGTCTCTTCCAAGGAGCCAACTAGTACTTAATCCCTGCCTCCTCTCTTCTGCCCTCCTTTTTCTAAAGCCCAAGCAGTAAGGTGGGACTGAAGAAGAGCAGCTGTGGGGCTCTTCCAGCCCAGAGGAATCTGTCTCTGCTGAATTAAACCTCTCCCAGCAAGGTATTTGTCGTGGTTTAGGAATGGTACTCCCCAATTTGGTGCCCCCACCTAGACTCTCCCAAACCACAGGTTGTTCTCTCTCCCTCCCTCTTCCCCTTTCGCTTTCCACTGGGTCATTGGGATCGGGTTGAGACTTTGAGGCACAAAACATGAAGATCATGGGTTGAGATAAGAACAATTTACTGGAAACAGCAATGAAATTAGAAAACTGAACAGTAGCAGCAACAATATTAATAACAAAAGGTATAAGAAAAAAAATTACATGGAAAGCCCCCAACAATAAACAAATGTCAGACTAGTCTGCCACGTTTTCTCAGCCCGGAGGAACCCCTTCTCCTCAGAAGCAAGAATCCCTTTCCCCCGCCCCCGGCAATGATGTGAGGTGGTATAGAATAACCTCCTTCCCAACTACTGCAAAAGTGAACCCTGTCCTGGCCAGAACCAGGACAGCGTTTTCCCTCAGCATCTGGGTTTTCAATCCCCTCTGTTCATCCCTCACTGTCCAAGTTACTTTTTCTGAAGGAATTGCAGGGCAAAGTCCTCTTAGGGCCCCTTCAGCATTCAGAGGAAGCCACAGCAGCTCCTACCTCACACTTCTCTGTCATGTCCTGTTTCCTCTCCCTCAACTCACCCTTTGCCTTGCAGTTCCAAACTATTTCTTCCTTCTTGTGGGAGAGAAGGCTTGCCAAAAGCTTGGCTAATGTGATTGTGGGACCTTCTTCATACAAAATTAGCTGCACCAAACACCAGGTGGGAGCAGGTGCCCCTTCACCCTTGCTCATTGTTGCACAAAGGCGCCCAGAGCCATGCAGTGTGGTTAGGACAGACCCCTCCCCCCCGAGGATAGAGGGGACACATGGGCACAGGTCTCAACACTGCCACCTTCCCTGGCTAGTGCAAGGTGATTGAAGTCAGACCTAGAGCTGCGTGCTTCAGGCAAAACCACTTCTCTGGGCTCCAAACTACAGTGATCGAGTAAAGCACCAGTATACAAAGCACAGGTAGGACAGACAATTTGACAATCGCATTGCATTATGAGATGGTCTGGCTCTGACACCAGCTCCCTGGAGCAGGGAGCACAGAGCTTGCCCCACTGTATACAGCAGCACAGTCGATGCCCATTTCAAAGGAATGAGGACATCTCTGCCCTTGATCTCCCACAAACCCAGGGCATAGCCCACAGGCTCACAGCAGCTCTAGGCAGCATCAAGGCCATGACTGCAAATGTTCACTCTGGAAAAAGGACACAGTAAAACTTAAAATAAAGCCTCAGCTCTATTAGAAAAGGAGATCTAGTCTGTTTCACTCCTTTGGGAATCCAGCTTTATCCAACAGTAATTTTGAATCTTAGAGGCCTTAAAGGCCTCATGCCAACCTGGTGCAGGGAGACTTCAGCAGCTGGGAATGGGGAGACTGACTGGGTTAGCTTGAAGGGTCCTGGCTTGTAGTCCCAAAGTAAACCTGTATGCTTCTGGCAAGCGACTCACTGTGTGGAAAGGTTGTCTGCTTCAAACACCGTTGGGAAGAAAGGTTTAAAAGTAGAAGAATGGTAAGAAGGATGGTAGATTTGCTCAAGGGACCTTGTAGCTGGCAATGCCAAGGCCTAGAGAATAACAGTGTAGGAAACTCCATGTATTATGCCTAGTGCTGTTTATCCTCTGTCCGTTATGAGAAGTAGAATCTCTGTGTAGAGATAACATAGATCTTTGAAGAGACTTGGAGGCCCTCTCACTGATATGCTTGAGCTCCCTGTTTTGGGAGAGAGAAGATCAAAGCTCAGAGATTATAAAAAAGCACAGAAATCACAGCATGGTGGTAAAATACATATGCGCGGGCCCTTGATAAATGAGTGCAAACAGCAGCCCCACTGCCTACTAACATGGACTGAGCCTGAAGGTGCTGTGTTCCCGCTTGAGTGTCTCCGCCCAGGTGTTGCTTTGGGATCCTCCCAATAGCAAGGTAATGAGATAAATTTACTCTTTGCATTTCAACCATGTTTTTGTGGTTATTCCTGCTGCCTGCCTGTGTCAACTCACACAGACACAAAACCACGTACAAAGGGAAAGGCCTGAAAGAAAGGGAGTATCGCAGCATTAAGAAGTTTACCCCACCTCCAGCTTCTTCCCTTCCATTTGCCATCACAGAACCGGGCTTTGGCTTGGTGCTAGCCCTTTTGTGCCCTGGGGAGTCCTGCAAAGCTACAGCCCATGGTCTCTCAGAGCAGACACGTAGGGAAGCTCTTCATACACACTGGAGCTGTGGGTGCAGGCTAGCAATTGATAAGCTAAAATGTCCACCGTTTGAAACACAGGTGCCCTGGTTTTGTCTGGGATAAGAGTTCATTTTCTTCTCAGTATCTGGTACAGTGCCGTGTTTTAGATTCAGTATGAGAATAATGCTGATAACACACTGATAGTTTTGGTTGTTGCTGAGCAGTGCTTACCCTGAGACAAGGGCTTTTCAGTGTTTCATGCTCTGCCAGTGAGGAGCTGCACAAGAAGCTGGGAGGGAGCACAGCCAGGACAGCTGACCTGAACTGACCAAAGGGATATTCCACACCATAGAAATCATGCCCAATATATAAACTGGGAGAGGTACTAAGAAGGGAGGCCAGTCATGTTTTGGGGACAGCTTTTGGCATCAGTCAGCAAGTGGTGAGCAACTGTATTGTGTATCACTTGTTCTTCCTGGGTTTTATCTCTCTTTTAAAAAGATTTTTATTATAATATTTTATTTTGTTTCAATTATTAAACTGTTCTTAGCCTACAAGTTTTACTTTTAGTTCTCCTCCCCCTTCCTCCGGGGTGGGGAGGAGATGGGGGAGAATGATCGAGCAGCTGTGTGGTGCTTAGTTGCTAGTTGGGCTTAAACCACGACAGTCCTTTTGGGTGCCCAGTGTGGGGTTTGAAGGGTTAAGATAACAACAGATCTGACCACAGCATGTTAAAACAAGATTATTATAAACATTCATTGTACTGGTTTAATAGTTGCAGGTTACAATGTGGATTTATTTGCTCTCACAGTTGTTGCATTTTGTCTCGGGGTTTTGTTCTGTAATACCAGTAATACCTCACTTGCAGTATATGTTCCCTGGTGTAATGTTTATTGTCCTTGGGGCCTGGGCTAAGACTATCATTGTGGGGTACTTTTTAGTATTGGCTTATGATATGACAATGTCACTCATCAGGACACCAATCTGGTGTATGTATTCAGTATTGCAGGCACCTCTGTACTTTGGGAAGCACCTATAGGGAACGATTAATAATCACAACTTCAGCCTTTTCTCCTCAGAGGAACAACATATGGGGGAGACACCTTCCTACATCTTTCTTCCCTCCTTCTTTCTTTCCTTCCTTCTCCTCCAGGCTGATTGCATTAACATTTGAGAACTTTGAAGATTTTGAATACCTTTGAAACTAATCTGGTCTTTTTGCTAGGAGCCAGCATGTTGCTGCATATGGTTCAGGTCTTCTTTAAGGGATGTCCAGTACACCTTGAATCAACTACCCCACGGGTGGAAACACAGCCTTACTATCTGCCGTGGACTGATCCAGACTGTACTGGAACAGGGTGAAGCTCTAGAACACCTGCAATACATTGATAATATCATTGTGTGGGTGTCACAGAGATAAGAGGAAGAGTTTAATATGAAGGGTGACCCAAAAGAATATATTCCATATCTTCTCTAAGTCGACCCGCCCAAATTCGTTTATTGCCTTTAAGACCCGCACTCAGGAAGCGGAACTTCTGTGCTTTACCCAAGTTCACAGAAGGGGGAGGGGGGTGGTGGGGGTGCAGGGTCCCTTTAAAACAGGCAACAGACATACAAAGCACTATCTATTGTTCTTTCTAGGCTCCCGACTCACAACCCAGGAAACTTCATTTTGAAATCCAAAGCTACTTTGAAGTGTATTTCGCGATGTGAAAAACACATTCACTCTCCTGTGAAAATTTTAAAAATTTAATAAAGGACAATAGGAGACAAGGACCATAGAGCAAAGGTTATTATGGCCGGGTGCATCTTGGCATTCAGCCAAGACCACACTCATATCTTCAGATACCCCTTAAATACTTTTTCCCTTACACCAGCCTGTTGCATATTCATAAACCCTTATACATAGTAATTTTTTTCCCCCAAACTAGTTTCAAGAATTGTTTAGCATATCTCCTCCTTGGATCCACCTTTTTAGAGCATGCATATTCCTTGGCTGTGGTTTTAGTCCTTTTTTATCATCATCTTCAGTTTTGGCCCCGGCCCACATTGTCTTCAGACAGTGGGTGCTCATAGTTGGCATATCTGTAGCAGGTGTCCTCTTCATATGTTCATTGGATGTTATCCCATCCAAGCAGGCATTTTAACACAAGCATGCTTATATCAGCTATTTCACTAAGCTTAATCAACAACAGAAAAAAAACTCTATACTTTATAACAAAGTTACTTTAACATTACACATACAAAATCCATTTCAATATTTGCAGAAAGCCAATATTATAATATGTGTCTGTAACAGCAACAACTTCGCTGTGGCTGCCTGCTCTTTTGCAGAGGAGGGGTCAGACCCGCTCTCCACAAAAGTTCCAGCTGCCTGCCGTTTGCCAAAGAAGGGGGGGGCGAAGCTTGCCTGAAGCTGCCGGAGACACTTCTTGTTACTGCAGACAGGACCTTCGCAGCCTTGGGAAATGGTATTTCACACCCTCCAACTGCCCTGTCTGTGGCATGGAGCAGGCAGCTCGGCAGCAGTGACTTTTTTTTTGGAAAAAAATAATTCTTCCGGGTTTTGGCTTTGTCCCTGTCCCCCACAGGTTGTTCTTTGGGGAAGGAGGGAGTTCTGGAACCACGGAGGCTCAGTTTCTGTGTTGTTTTTCCTTTGTGCTTTCATTCAGTCACATGGTCTGAAGAAGGGGGCTTCTCCACCACATTGTTTTCTTTGTTCCGGGGAGGGGCATGTGAGAAACGAATGTTCACTTTACAAATGCAAAAGGTTTATTAAACCTTAACAAAAATACAACAAAAGGACTAAATAAGGAAAAACAGGCCAGGAAGTTGCCCTCGTGGCTGCCTACCACGTGGCTGGCTCGTGTTCAAGATGGATGCTCAGTCTTTTTATACCCCTGGGGGGGGTTGCATCAGCCAACCCTGGCCCCTCCCAAAGTCTGTCAGTCAACTCTTCTTTGCCATTTATTGGTGGAGACTGCTTTCTTGCAACTTGATTGGAGGGTCAGGTGTTGTCATGCTGTGCCCCCCTAGCAACAAGCTTTTCCATTCCCAACTGCCCCATGTAAGGGGCAGATGTGCACGCCTTCTTTTTACCTGTCCTAGATAACCCAGGCTGTCTGATGGCAACAATACGGGGGGAGGGGGAAATGAGCTATGGGGAGAACAGAGGACATCTAAACTACAATAACATAACTATCCATCAATAAAGCTTCTCTTAATATTCACACAATATTCATCCCTTAATTGCGAGAGCAAATCATCTCATTATCCATCTATAACAGGCAGGACTCGGCACTTTTGGATCTAGTTGTTATTGCTGTTATCTTGGTTGTTTCTATTTTTCCATTTAGTAAACTGTTATTTTTTCACTTATATCTCTTCACATTCATCTCTCCTTATTGGTGAAAGGGGGGTGGTTAAAACTAAGGGACGGTAACTCATTGTGGAGTCTGCCCTGTATAATTGTCTTAAAGTATACAGTGGGGAAACACAGCAGAAGTTTTTGAGAAAGAGAAGAAAATAGTTCAAATAATTCTGAAAGCTGATTTAGCCATAAACCAATGTAAGGTAAAGGGACCTGCCCAGGAGATCCAGCTTTTAGGAATAAAATGGCAAGTTGGACATAGTCAGATCCCAGTGGAAGTGATTAACAAGATAACAGCAATGTCTCCACCAACTAACAAGAAAGAAACAGAAGCTTTTTTAAGTGTTTTGGGATTTTACAGAATGCACATTCCAAATTACAGCCTGATTGTCAGCTTTCTCTATCAAGTGACCCAGAAGAATGATTTCCAATAGGGCCCTGAGCCACGACAAGGCTTTGAAAAACTCAAGCAGGAGATAGTTCACGCTGTAGCCTTCGGGCCAATCCAAACAGGGCAAGATATAAAAAATGTGGTTTATACTTATCAGGAAAATTAATCCACAAACAGCAGAGGTTTATGTCCAAAAAGGAGACAGAGGAGTCCTGTTACTTTGTTTGAATAAAGGGAGAGGCCATGGGACATTCCCCTGGGGTCTCTCAAATTTTTGGAGGATGCAGCCTCCTTTTTATCCTAATTTCCCATCTGCATTTCCCTCTCTCTTTCCCCATTGGCTGAGGTACTTGAGAGGTACAGACTCCCCAAATCGCCTAATACCTAAGACCCCCTTCTAATATATACCCCCCTTTGTCTTTTGCTTGTGTTGTTGGAGTTTTGGATGCTGAGAATTTTAGACTTTCTGTGCTGACAGACTCTGACTCCCAGGAGAGCACTGCATTTGACCTGAGGCTGTGGAGAAGGCTTCCAAAACTTATTGATAGCACTGGGATTACAGGTGTGTAGTTGATTAGAAGTGTGTAATATAACAGGGTGGAAAAATTAGCATTTGGGGTTTTAGAATATAGTAATATATATTGTTAATGATATAGTTAGTAATTCGTGTAGATAATATATAGATAGACATCTATAAAATATATAAACCAAACTGGCTGTACATAATGAGAAGGGGGGGTAGGAATTTCATTCTCAGGATGGCAAAACCATGCAGACTGGCAAGGAGATACCAGGACATTTACATACAAAGGAAACCTTGGCTGCACAGGAGATGGGCATTCATGGAGGCATGTGTCCAGTGACACCCAAGAGATGATGGCCCGGATGTGATACCCATCTGAGATAACCGGATGTGATACCCATCTGAGATAACCGGAGCCATCAACACCTGCTGCCTGAATACAAGATTCCGAGAATCAGGGAAATGCATTGATCAGTTCCCGGACTAAGGCTTTGTGCAGCTTGAGCCGAAGAAAAGACCAAACATTAATATGAAAACTTCGAACAAGAAACAAAGGATCTCTGCCACGAGCAAAATAAAACGTATAAGAACCATGGACTGGGGACAGTCGGTGTGGACATGGGGATTTGGTACTAGCGGGTCCATTTCTCACGTTCACCCGTAATCACCGACCGGGGGTGTTATGCTGGCCGATTTGATTGGTGGCAGTCGGGGCTGTATTACAGTCGCGTAATAAATTTTATTTTTAATTTTTTTATTAAAATTGGCTATTTTTCATTTTTCATTTATAACAATTTGGTGACCGCCTGACGAGATCTGATAAGGATTCCAGGGCCCCCTTTCGAAGTCCGGGTGGCGCCCCGCTGAATTCAGTGGTCGGACGAGATCGGGGTAGCCCAGCGGAACCAATCAGATTAAAAACTAAATTTTGTAGCCTAAAAAGCCACAATCAAAAGGCAGGTACAGGCCCAGAGCTCTCAAGGACGGAGATAGTGCTCCGTGGAAGCCGTCTATTTTACTCATAAAATCTACGTGCACGAAGACTCCACACGGGAAAACAAACCGTAAGTATTGTGTGGTTGGGTGGGAAGTGATCGAGTGTGTGTGTGAGACGTGATATTATCATGGAGCGAGTGTGGACCCCAAGATTGCAGTTCTGTCTCTTCCACGAGGAAAGCGGTCGGTCGCAGGGGAAGTGAGTGGAAGCTCGTTTGGAACACACATCAACCCAAAAGAGCCCTGGAAAGGAGTCCGGGGAGGGCAGGGGGGTTATTGGATCGATCACTGGCTGGATCGGGAGGAACGACAAACCTCGCTGGATCCTGGAATAATGTAAGAGAGCTCTTTTGTTGACTAAAAATCCGTAGTTCAGTTCACTGCGTGACTAGTAGGTCGGCAACGTTTTTTTTCGGTATACCAGTCAAAACAGGAGAAAAGCAGTTCTGCAACTAAAAATAGGCCTAAGGAGGTAAGTAAGATACAAAATATGGGGTTAAAAAAGAGTAAAATCCAGGGAAAATCCCCTGACAAACTAGGGAGAAACGGAAGGTTTAATCTCCCTGACATCCCGAGGTATAGCCCTTTGGGATGGATGTTAGAGTACTGGGAGGAGTGCCCTACGAGAAGGCAAAAGTCTAAGAAAAAGGTGGTTTACTACTGTATGGAAAAATGAGCGTATGTGGAAATCAGGAAGCATATATTCTGGCCCATATTTGGGTCATTTAATAAAGAAATATGCCGGGCTTTAGGGGAGTTTGTGTTCGAGGAGGGGGCGACTGAAGAAGAAATAGAATATGCTCGAATATGAGAATATGCTAGTGTCACGTTATACCCTGTTAGAGCATGTAAACAACCCAAAGGTATGGAGAAAACCTGGGAACCCCTGGAGAATTTGCCTCCCCCATACCCTGGACATCACCCGGTGGCGCCACAGGCACCGCTGCCAGAAGCCCCACGGGAGCCTGTTCCCGCGGTCCCCTCCCCATCAGAACAAACCCTGTCCCCTCTCCCTCTTCCCACACCGCCCGGGGAACACACGGTACACGCACATTCATCGGCAGGGAATGAGTCCCCGCCCGCCAGCCACACGAGACCAAAAACCTGGAAAAACACACGCAGACGATAGCGAGGACGAGGAGGGACAGCAGGGACTTTTTCCACTCAGAGAAGTCCCAACCACTCTGGAGGTCATCGGTTATGTAAATGTACCAATAAATTCAAGGAACGTGCAGGCATTTAAAAAAGAAATGGGGAAAATTATGGACGATCCACTGGGGGTGGCGGAGCGACTGGATCAATTTTTGGGGAATAGCATTTATTCGTATGATGATATGTGTGCCATTATGAGATCGCTGTTTAATGCTGAGGAGCAGGATATGATACGGGTGGCTGTGATTAAAAACTAGGAACATAGAAACCCACAAGGGGGGAGCAGGGAGGCTAAATGGCCCAACCAAAGGCCATCCTGGAATGCCCAGGTAGAGGAGGACAGGCAAAAGATGATAGAACTAAGGAATATGGTCATCCAAAGTATCCGGGGGGCGGTGCCAAAGGGGCAGAATCTGAGAAAAGCATTGGAGGAATGTCAGGGGAAGGACGAAACTCCTACCGAATGGCTAAAAAGACTAAGAAAGAGTCTTCAAATGTATTCAGGTACCGACCCTGACTCTCCAGTAGGAGTCATACTATTAAAGACTCAATTCGTGGCTAAATCGTGGGAGGATATATGAAGAACATTGTAAAAATTAGAGGATTAGCAGGAGAGGTCACTGCAAGAGCTGTTAAGAGAAGCCCAGAAGGTATACATGCGGAGAGAAGATGAGAAGCAAAAGGTGCAGGCTAGGGTCCTTGTGGCTGCAGTCAGGGAAGCTCAAAAGCAGGAAAAAGAGCCTGCCACGGGAGGAGCAGAACTCACTCAGAAACCCTTAAGGAATTCAGCACGTCCGGTAAAGAATCCTGCACCCAGACAGAGGGAAGCACCAGAATGTTTTTACTGCAAGCAGAAGGGACACATTCGGAGGGAATGTAAGAAAAGAAAGATGAGAAAATGTTCCAGGAGGATTAGAGGTGTCAGGGGCTCTTTAATCTGGGGTCCGTAACACCAAGAAAGCCCTTGATAAAACTTAAGATTGGACCCCATAAACAGGAGGTAATGTTTTTAGTAGATTCAAGTGCTGAAAGAACTACAGAGCAGTGTCTGCCCCTAGGGTGCTCAAGGAGCGAGGACTCCATGACGGTAATTGGGGCAAAGGGGGAGCCCTTCAAAGTACCAGTAATAAAAGATGTTGAAATAGAAACGGAAAATAAAATGTGTTTAAGGAATTTGTTGCTAGTGGAAGAAGCAGATTATAACCTATTAGGGTTATAATAGGTACTACTATATAGTACGCTTAGGCATAAGTTTGCACGGGAATCCCAGTTTATGGTAAGCCTGTATAAACTGACATTGGAAGATGAGGGAGAAATTAACCCTTGGGTATGGCATACGGGGGGGAAGCGGGGAAATTAGAAATGGAACCTATATGCATAGAGGTAGAGAAACCCAAGGACCCCATCAGGATAAAACAATACCCGATCCCTCTAGAGGGTCGGTGGGGTCTAAAACCAATAATAAAAGATCTTATTAGGAAAGAGACTTTGGAGCCGTGTATGTCAAGGCACAATACTCCCATCCTGGCAGTCCGGAAGCCAGACGGGAGTTATCGCCTTGTGCAAGACCTCAGAGCAGTGAACCAAAGAACCAAAACCTTATTCCCCACGGTCCCCAACCCATATACCCTGCTGAATAATGTTTCACCAGAAGATATCTAGTACAGTGTAATTGATTTAAAAGATGCTTTTTAGACATGCCCTCTAGCAGAGGAAAGCTGTAATTACTTTGCCTTCCAGTGGGAGGATCCGGAGACAAACCGCAAACAGCAGCTCCGGTGGACCTCCCTGCCCCAAGGATTTGTAGACTCGCCCAACCTGTTTGGTCAGGCCCTCGAGCAGCTTTTAAGTGAATTCGTCCCAGTAAAAGGGACTAAATTACTACAATATGTAGATGATTTATTAATAGCAGGACCCGAGAAAGAAAGAGTAAGGGCAACCACCATTGCCCTGTTGAATTTCCTGGGAGATCAAAGTTTAAAGGTATCAAAAACTAAACTCCAGTTCACGGAGCCCAAGGTAAAATATCTGGGTCACTGGCTAGTAAGGAGGAAGAAGAAGCTAGATCCGGAAAGAATTGCAGGGATTATCTCCCTGCCCTCACCTCAATCAAAGCAAGAAGTAAGACTAATCTTGGGGCTTTTGGGATTTTGTCAACAGTAGATAGAGGGATATAGCGAAAAAGTTAAATTCCTTTATGAGAAATTGACTACTGAAAAGCCCAAGTGGGGTGAACAAGATGAACAGAGCTTTAAAAAATTAAAGGAGGCACTTATAATGGCTCCAGTGTTAAGCTTGCCCGATATAAAAAGACCCTTTCAATTGTTTGTAGATGTAAACAACCATACTGCATATGGGGTGCTAACTCAAAATTGAGCAAGATCAAAGAAGCCGGTGGGCTATGTATCACAACTGTTAGACCCTGTCAGCAGGGGGTGGCCCACATGCCTCCAAGCTATAGTAGCCACGGCCATGCTGGTAGAGGAAGCCAAAAAGATAACTTTCAGGGCTCCTTTAGAAGTTTATTCTCCTCATAATGTAAGAAATATTTTACAACAAAAAGCAGAAAAATGGCTCACCGATGCACGGCTCCTGAAATACGAGGCTATTTTAATTCACTCTCACGATTTGGAACTGAAGACCACAACAGCCCAAAACCCTGCCCAGTTCCTATATGGAGAAGCCTCGGGCATCCCCACCCATGATTGTGCTGAGATTGTCCAGCTGCAAACAAAAATCAGACCTGATTTAGAAGAGGTGGAACTGGAAATAGAGGAAAAATGGTTTGTGGATGGGTCAGCAAGGGTTATAGAAAGGAAGCGAAAGACGATGTACACTATTATAGATGGAGTAACTGGGGAAACTGTAGAATCAGGACCCTTAAATGCAGGGTGGTCAGCCCAAACTTGTGAATTATATGCTGTGCTGAGGGCACTTCTAAGATAAAGAGGTAAAAAGAGAACAATTTACACTAATTCTAAGTACGCCTTCAGGGTAGTTCACACATTCGGAAAAATCTGAGAAGAAAAGAGGTTGATTAGCACCAAGGGAAAGGAGCTAGTACATGAAGAGTTAATAAAACAAATTTTAGCTGCTATCAGAGAACCCGAAACAATTGCTATAGTACACGTGAAAGGGCACCAGACAGGGACCCAATTTAAAACACGGGGTAACAATCTAGCGGACCAAAAGGCAAAGCACGCAGCACTCTTACAGGTAAGTACTCCGGAGGTTTGTGAAGGTGAAACTCAGGAATTTCCCCCCCGCCCTTCTGAAAAAGAGATTGATAAATTTAAAAGGTTGGGTGGGGAGTTCGAAGGAAGTAAGTGGAAAGTGCCTGACGGCAGGGAATTAGTCTCTAAAGAATACACCAGGAAAATTTAAAAAAGATTACATGCACAGACCCACTGAGGAACCCGGGCCTTAGCCGACCAGTTCCTAAAATTCTTTGGGTGCAAAGGCATATATAAATTAGCAAAGCAAGAGGTACAGGGGTGTATGATATGTCAACAAATAAATAAAACCCGAACAAAGCAAACTGCCATGAGAAGCTGCCCGGTGGCATACCGACCCTTTGAGAAGGTCCAGGTTGACTTCACCGATCTGCCAAAAGTAGGAAGATACCGGTGCCTCTTGGTAATTGTAGATAAATTAACACACTGGGTAGAAGCATTTCCAAGTTCCCGGGCAACCGCTCACGTAGTATCTAAAATACTCTTAGAAGAAATTGTACCAAGATACAGATTGGTAAAATACATCAACTCAGATCAAGATACACATTTTACCTCTAGGGTAATAAAGGAGACAGCAGAAGCCTTGGGAATTCGCTGGGAGTATCACACCCCTTAGCATCCACAAAGTTCGGGTCAGGTTGAACAAATGAAACAGACCCTTAAAGCGCAATTAACAAAATTAATATTAGAAACCAAAATGTCCTGGGTTAAATGCCTTCCCCTAGCTCTGCTAAATGTCAGGACCCTGCCAAATTCAGATACGGGGATATCGCCTTTTGAAATGCTATATAGGATGCCCTATGAACATGGGATGCCAGTAGGGCACCCCAAGATCGAGGACGGACAAATAAGACCATACTTGATAGCTATTAACAAAAACTTGCAAGAGCTGAGAAGGCAAGGGATTATAATGCAAAGGACTCCTGTGGGTTTTTCCATTCACCCTGTCCCTCCCGGAGATCCTGATCCTGGAAGAACATACCATTATCCCCTCATTGGGAAGGACCTTTTCTTGTTCTTTTGACTACAGATACAGCAGTATGAACCGCTGAAAAGGGGTGGACACACGCATCACGGGTTAAACGAGTAAAACCCCAGAAGGACACACCGGAGTAGGAAGTCATCTCTCCCCCTGGAAATCTAAAACTAACCCTGCGCAGACCACGCTAATGACTGAAATCGACTGGATAGAATGCCAAAAGTCTAATTGCCCTTGTCACCCATTTGTAACGTTTAGGTGTTTCTATTGTAAAATATGGTAGGTAGCTCATTGTGATAGGTGTTGCCTTAAGATTAAGGTGTGACGACCTGGTTCCATGGGGCGCAGCACGACGGCCCAATGCTTTTGGGCCGTTCGGGCTAAGGACACGCAGACATCAATGTGATAGACGGTCCAAAAGCCCTTTATTGGTTTTCTCCTCAGTATATATACCCGTGGTCCTTCTTACCTTCCGGGGTCTGACTTTTGCCTTATATGGTTAGTAAGGAAACTGGGTGGAGGCCGTGTTAGGGGGGGTTACAACATTCTTGGCCTCTTGTCCTGCAGCTATCCTTATCTCTGGGAGTCAGGGGAGAGAGGCCCTATCAGGTTTCCGTGACAGCCCGAAATCTTCCGATCGCCTGTCCCTATTCTCTCTGCCACATCTCCCCCCCCTTCTCCCACAAATGGATGAGGTAGTCGTCTACATGCTGATATGAGGTATCTAAGGTTGTCGCTTGACAAGGAAAGGGGATTTGGGGTTCCTGAGTTAGTTTTTCTGCCTGGCAAGTTCTCTCTCGGGTTCTTGCGTCCGGCAGCGTTCCCTGTTGAACTCCCTGTTGAATTCACAGCATCGGATGTCTGCCTAAGAGCAGGATGTTGGTCCGTTCCAAGCGGGTCCGGATGAATGAGACTAGCTTGTTCAGTAGGCATGGTCCGAAGGTGACGGCTAGAAGCAGGATTGCTAACGGACCTATTAGGGAAGAAATTAGAGTGGTTAGCCATGGTGATTGATTGAACCAGGATTCGAACCAGCTTTGTTGGTCGTCTCTGTCTCTCTGTCTCTGAGCCAGTCTGTTTCGGAGTTCTGCCATGGAGTCTCTGACGACTCCTGTGTGGTCTGCGTAGAAACAGCATTCCTCCTTCAAGGCGGCACACAGGCCTCCTTGTTGCATGAGTAGGAGGTCCAGTCCCCGCCTGTTCTGCAGGACCACCTCTGAAAGTGAGGAAACTGATTTCTCTAGAAAGGATATGGATTTTTCTATTCTCTGCAGATCCTCGTCGACGGTCCTCTGCAGCTGGGACAAACTTTGGTGATGGGTCGCCAAGGCCGTGACTCCCGTTGCTGTTCCTGCTGCTCCTAGGCCGAGCAACATTGCGATTGTTATGCCTGTTATTATTTCTCTCTTGTGGAGTCGGCTGGGTTCTCTGAGGAGTTGGTACACCTCCTCGTCTGAGTGATACAGGATCCTGGGAACGATCAAGACTTGGACACAGAAGTCTGTTGAGTCATTGAATTTGTCTAGGAACACACAGGGACTCACTCCGGATCTTTGGCAAACCCACATGCCCAATGCGGATGGGACTACCCACTTTTTTCTCCTGTCGGGTTTGACTACTTTGGTGCACACGTTGCCTTCCCGCCTAGCTAGGGCTGCATTTCCAACGCATCTCCCCCTCCCCGTGACCTGACTCAGGGTGATTCCTTTGCGGGGAGTGTCCCATCTGCATTGGTGAGGGGCGTCTGCTGAGGAATATGTGAAAGGGGTATCTAAGGCGACTCCTTCGTAAAAGGGTGGTTTGACATTGTAGCATAGCCAACAGGAATTGGTTAGGTTAGGGTTGGATTCGTTTAGGGATAGGAAGGTAGCTTCTAACATGCGAAGGATTGGGTCCGAATCTGACTCTGCTAAGCGATTTGTCTGAATGGTTCTCGCTAGGCTTGTCTGGGTATTCGTGACCCTTGTAGGTAAGGTTTTGGGGTAGGTCGTGTTTTTCCCTTTCTGCGCGCTTTTGATTGCCTTGTTCGGTCCGACTGCTCGGGGTACTGACGGTATGAGCCTGATAATCTGCACGTTTACCCACTCGTTTGTCCCGTGAAGGACTACTGTCCACATTTTTCCGAAGGCCCAACTGGGGTCTCTGGGCTGCAAGACTGTCATGTTGTACCTAATACATTTCCGGATTTTTGGGAGTTTGTGACTGTTTCGATAGGTGCTTTCGTGATGGAAGAGTGGTGTTTTGCAGCCTTTTGGCGCCCAAGTGAACTGTAAGAATCTGTCGGGTTCTTGTGGGTCCCACCCCGGCCCTGTCGGTCTGGTGTCTGTGACTATTGTTTTGCAACCGTAGTGTCCGCAATATCCCCACCCCAGGCGATTACAGTAACTTTTTCCGGGGTTTGAGGCTGGGCACCAATAGGATAGGTATGTGTTTTTGGCGTATGGGGAATGAGGGTCTGGCTTTGGTCGTCCCGGGAACAGGTCTGTAATGCGAAGTATGAAGGATGGGGCGTCTGGTGTAATGACGTGTCTGAGCACCTTGTCATTGGTGAGGTGCCGTATGACCCACCTGAATGGCTGATGGGGATAGTACTGTGAGCTGGCTTGCCCCCTGGCAACTAGCCCCAGCAGCAACATTACCCAGAGATACCCTTGATGACTGGATCTCGCCGGTGCCGGTCCTTCGGGTGCTGTCTGGCGGCTCGGTGGTCTGTCTCTCTCCTCCGGAACGCGAGTGTGCACGTCTCGCGGACGTCCCTCGATCATGTCCTGCAAACAGAGACTCGCCATTCTCATTAGCGTCACCCTGATCCTTTTGGAGATCTGGTTTGATCGATTTAAGTGGACACCACCTGATTTCTCCGTCTTTTTTGACTGCTGCGTACCCTCGTCCCGTGAGCATTAACCTCCAACCCCGTTCCCATTCGCCTAGCTCGTTCCTTATTATTACTCGTGGACCCTCCTCCTGCATTCGAGTGGTCCAATGTTTTTGGACGGGACTGTTTGTCTCGTCCCCCCTGGGAAATTGAGCGCTAACAAAGCTGTTGCCAGTATGCGTGCCTGCCCTCCTGGGGGAATGGAG
Organism: Passer domesticus; assembly: GCF_036417665.1. Lineage (NCBI taxonomy): Eukaryota > Metazoa > Chordata > Aves > Passeriformes > Passeridae > Passer > Passer domesticus. The sequence goes on from NC_087511.1 coordinate 40,890,000, forward strand.
TTGGCAAAGCCGTCTGCTTTTGCCAACAGCTCTATTCTGGTTTTTAGGGTCTGATTTGCCCGCTCTACTATTGCCTGCCCGGTACTGTTGTAAGGGATACCTTGTACCAGGGTGATACCCCATTTTTTGGCGAATTCTTGCGCCTGCTTGGAAGTGAAATTCGACCCGTTATCTGTTTTGATTTGTTTGGGGACACCGAGCCATGCCATGGCTGTCAGCCAGTGCTGAATCATGGCCTTTGAGTCCGTTTTGAGGTGCTGCGTGGCTACTATCGTTCCGCTGAAGGTGTCTACTGTCACTGCTAGCCACGCTCTTGGCTTCATCAGGTGGCACACGGTAAAGTCTGATTGCCAGATTTCTGAGGGCTTGAGGCCTCTTGGATTGACCCCGCTGGTCCACAGTGGTGACTTCTGGCAATGAGGACAGGTCGCCACTACGTGTTTCGCGTCCGCTGTCGAGATTCCGCATGTCTTTGCCAGTGCTTTTGCCCCGATGTGAAGCGAGTCGTGCAGCTGACGCGCTTCCTGCAACGTCCAAACTCCTTTCGCTGCGGCGTCCGCTTTGTCGTTGCCGATCTGGAAGTAACCCTTGACTGGGTTGTGGCTGTTGATGTGTATGATGGATATGGTGCCCTGTCGTGAGGAGAGCGCTTCTTCCAGCATTTGGGCTGCTGCTGATGTTGACACCCCCGGTTCTGCCATGGCTAGGCAGAGTCTTGCCACGTATATGGAGTCTGTCACGATATTGAGGTGTTCCTCTCGGAAGAGTCCGCACGCCAAGGCTACTGCTGCTGCCTCCAGTTGCTGCACTGACAGTGTTGGGTCACACGCTTTGATGCAATGCCATTGCTCTCCTGCCTGCCACACTGCCGTTGCGGTCGAGGTCGTGGAGGAAGCGTCTGTGAAGACTGTTGGTCCTGGCTGCGGTCTGTCTCTGACCTTCGGTGGCATGTCTATGTCGACGATGGTCAGCAGCTGAGTCCAAGGTGGCTTGGCGGAGTAGGAGATTTCTCCTCCGAAGCCGGTGAGTGCAAGGGCTAGGTGCTCCGATATTGTCGATTCCGTTGCCAGTTGCTTGCGGAGCGGAAGGTGGATCCTTGTTGGCTCTGTTCCTAGGTGTTTCAGGGCGAGTTTTCTGCCTTTTATGATGAGGTTCGCGATGTATTCCGTTCCTGGGGAGAACGCTCGAGCTGGTCTTCCGAGGACCACCCATTGGATCGGTCGGGACTTCTCGGTAGGTCCTTGGGCCAATGCTGCCACTCCTCCTTTCGGCGTGAAGTGGACGTACAAGTCCAGGGGCATAGCTGGGTTCCACCTGGCAAGTGTGCCAGTGGACATCTGGTGTTCGATGAAGTCGAGGGAGCTCTTTGCTTGCGGTGTCAGCTCCTTTGGTTCCCAGGGCTGCTTCCCTTTCAGGAGGTTGTATAAAGGGTCCATGACCTCCGGAGGAACCAGGATGATGTTGCGAAGCCACTGCAGTGATCCTACCAGGCGCTGGACGTCGTGTAGCGTCTTGACGTCTCGGTTCACTCTCACCCTTGGAGGGGTCACGTAGGAGCTTGTGATCCCTACTCCTAGGAATGTCACGCAGGGTCCTTTCTTGATCTTTGCGGTTGCGATCTCGAAACCGTTGGCTTGCAGGGTTTCTGTAACTGTGGACACCAGGTGATCCACCTGGCTCGTTGATGGAGCTGCGATCAGGATGTCGTCCATGTATTGAATGATGGTTGCGGTGGGACAGGAGTGTCGAACTGGCATCAGCGCTTTGTCCACGGAGATCTGGCATATAGTCGGACTGTCCACTAAACCTTGTGGTAGCACTCTCCACTGGAAGCGCAGATTTGGCCGCTTACCATTCGGAAACACAACGGAAAAGGCGAATCGTTCTTTGTCCTCAGGGTGCAAGGGTATGGAAAAGAAACAGTCTTTGATGTCCAGCACTGCGCATGGCTGTCCCTCGGGTATGGCTGAGTTTGCGGGTATCAGGGTCTGAACTGGACCCTTGGGTTGAATTGTCTTATTCACTTCTCTTAGGTCGTGGATGAGGCGGTACCCTTCCCCTGACCTTTTGGGGATCACGAATACAGGGGTATTCCATGGGCTAGTGGTCGGATCTATGTGACCCTTTTGTAACTCACGATCGACCAATTCTAATAAGGCTGCCACTCGAGGCTCAGATAGGGGCCACTGCTCGACCCATATGGGGTCTGATGATTTCCAAGTTATTTTGATTGGCAGCGCTGGGTGTATGGCAGTGGCCCTCATTATAAATTTGTGATCCTGACTCCTAACATAGCAAGGACGTCCCTTCCCGACAGGGGTGGAGAATTCTGCAGGATGTATGGATAGACTGCTACTGCTTTTTCTGGCCCTCTTTTTGTGTGAAGCGTTATAGCTACCAGCTGGGTGCTCTTCCATGCTCGGGATTGTCCCCCCACTCCGTTCACTGGTGGGACTTCTTTAAATTGCCAATGTCTGGGCCAACTTGCTAGGGGAAAAACCGTGCAATCTGACCCCGTGTCCGCCCAAAACTGAAGCCCTATGACGTGGGGGTCTAGGCTGTTATAAAGGCGGCATGCCCCCCACACCTTTGAAGGCTCCTTCCCTATTTTCATGGCCAAGGCCACCCAGGGGCCCCGCTCTGGGGCACCCCCTGCTGGCCCTGCGGCATCGGCGTGGTTTGCGGCTGTGGCGGATGCGAAAGTACCGCTGGTGGTGCTGGGCAGCTCTGCCATTGTATTGCTGGCAGGGGTGTGGTACTGACTGCTCCCTGTGATGGCATAGGGTAAGAGGGTCCCCTGCCCCCCCGGGGATTGGCATAGGTGGGCCGTCTCGTATTCATTGTGGGGGGAGGCCGAATATGGCCCATGTGGCTCCTCCCTCTCCCGTTTCCCCGGGGCCTAGACCTGCAATCCCTGGCCATGTGACCCTTCCTCCCACAGCTCCAGCAAATCTCCCCTGTGCGTGTCTGGAGCGATGGTGCTGCTAGAGGAGGTTGTGTCGGGTGAGGACAGCTTGCTGCGACATGGCCTGCCTGGCCACATTTAAAGCAAGCCATAACACTGGTTAGGGTATTGACAGCTGCCTGAATAGGTGTCAGCTGTTCCTCCCTTACCACGTGTTTTATCATTCCAGCCAGGTTGGTTCCGGCTGGCAGGGAACGCAGGATCTCTTTGGTGACTGAATTACACTGCTGGCGAAGGCAGTCGGTCACCACTGATTCTATGGCTGTTACGGGTATTGTGGAGGAATCCAGGGCTGTTTTCAGCCGGTCTATGAAATGTGTGAAGCTTTCACTCTCTCCCTGTTGGATGGTAGACCAAGGTGCTGGTCTGGTTACCACCCCAGAGGCTGTCTTTATAGCCTGTCTGGCTGCCCTAGTTGTTGCTCTGACCTCCTCAGCCCGTAGCTGTGCTGCTTGCTGCTGTGGTGTAGCTACGTCGTCATGCTTCCCTAGCAACCTGGCTAAACTCGAGCCATGAAGTTGTTGCCCCTCGCCTGATGCCTGGGCTAAAGCTGTTGAGCAATGGTTTGCCCATTCTTGCTTAAATACAATCATACCCGCCGCATCAAAGATCATACGAGCGATTTGTCTAATATCGAAGGGAAGTAAATCGTCATTGCTAAAAAGCCCGTCTATTAAAGTAGTAACCACTGCTGAGTTGATCCCTTTTTCTGAAATTGCTTTCGCTATTGTCTGAACCTCTTTTACATTTACTGGTGTATACGTTCGCTGCTGATTTCCCTGGGCCCCTGTAACTCTGACTGGGTAAGCATGAACGCTGGCCATATCCACCCAGTCTGCACATGCTATCTTTATTTTGGCCCAGTCTGTGAGCTTATGTTGTGTTTGCTTTCCGGTTTTATTTAAAGCTTTATTCGGTTTCGCTTGAAACCGCGTTAATTCTGCTCTCTCGGCTTCCGAGTCACAGTCAGACTAGGTAAGCTCGGTTGAACTGACGGAAGTTGAATGCCAGTACACTTCCGCTTTGCTCCGCGTTTTCCTGCGGCTCCGCCCCCGCTCCTCCCCTCGGAGGTGGAGTCGCGCCTCCCCTCGGGAGCGGCGTCGCTCTCGCTCCTCCCCTCTGGAGCGGCCCCGCTCCTCCCCGCGTGGGCGGTGTCGCTCCGCCTCTTGGGAGGGGCGCCACTCTCGCCCCCCGTGTGTTTCCTGCCCCCTGCGGGGCGGGGTCTCCCCCTTATACGGTGGCGCCGCTGGGCGCGGCTCCCGTTCGGGTGTCCGCCCCTCCGCGCCGCCCCGCGCATGCGCGGTAGTGTTCATTCTCGGTTCCGTGCCGTTCCCGCCGCTGGGCGGCTGGCCCCGCCCCTCTCCCGCGTGGCCCGCGCCATTTTCAAACCCATACGGCGGCGGCGGCGGCTGTGGCTGCGGCGCGGCGGCGTTGGGCGTCCCGCTCACCGGCGGCGCGGCTCCGGCGCCGGGCGTCCCGTTCGCCGGCGGCGCGCCGCCGCCGGACACCGCGCCCGCCGCCGGCGCCGCGGCGCCGGGTCCCCCGGCCGCCGCCGGCACGGCGCCGCCGGACCCCGCGGCCGCGATACTCTCCGCGCGGCGCGCGTCCGCCGTTAAACCTTCCCAGAACGAACGCGCGCGCTGTTCCGCCGTCAGCGTCCCCGAATCGGCGGTTTGCGGTGGGGGGAGGGGGGGGGCGGCGGCTCCGCGATTTTGGCGGGCTCCTCGTGCGGGCTGGGGTCGGGCGCACTCCGCGGGGGGTTCAAGGGGTCCCGCAAGGTGGGCTGCGGGGTTGGGGAGTCCTGCGGGCACTGCGGAGGGGTCGAGGGGTCCCCCCGGGGCGCCGGGTGGTCGCGACCCGGGCTCGCGTCCGCGCGCGGGTTCGGGCGGGGAACGCCCGCCTCCCGCGCGCTCCCCCCCCCCCTCCGGGCTGTTTCCAGGGGCAGTTTGGGTCGCAGCCACGCTCCCGATTTTTGGAGTTGCTAACAGCATGGTCTCCGCTGCTTCTCATGCCTCCTGCTGTTCTGAAGCCTTTTTTAAAGCTTCCTCTGCTTTAGCCCACGCCTTAAGGCATTTCCCACTGCCTGTAACCTTCAGATCTTCGGCTAAAGCGATCGTACATCTCTCCCACACCTCCGAATTTAATATGTCTATGGGACGATTTATCGTCCCTAGCTCTTGGAGCCTATTAATAGCAAGCTGAAAGTGCTTGAAGTCACATCTAATACCCCACTGTAAATTAAAATAACTCACGACTCAGGCCACAACTTCCACGAGGCTATGGCGGTCCCAGAGGCGTCCCTCTTCGCTTTGGTGGGGTCCAGGACCCCCCGCAGCTGCTGGCCCTGTCCAGGAGACTCCCGATCCCAGGTTCTGTTTCTTCTCTTTTTTCCCGGGTTTCGGCACCACTTGTTGCCTTAAGATTAAGGCGTGACGACCTGGTTCCATGGGGCGCAGCACGACGACCCTCTCCCTTTGGGCCGTTCGGGCCAAGGACACGCAGACATCAATATGATAGATGGTCCAAGAGCACTTTATTGGTTTTCTCCTCGGTATATATACCCTTGGTTCTCCTTCTACTTTCTGGGGTCTAACTTTTGCCTTTTATGGTTAGTGAGGAAACTGGGTAGAGGCCGTGTTAGGAGGGGTTACATTCTTGGCCTCTTTTCCTGTGGCTATCCCTTATCTCTGGGAGTCAGGGGAGAGAGGGGCCCTATCGGGTTTCCGTGACAGCTCGAGATCTTCTGATCGCCTTCCCTATTCTCTCTGCCACAGATAGGGGGGGTGAGACCCAAGGGTTTGTGCGAATATTGCTATAATCACGAAGTACGCGTGACTAACCTATTCTTGACGTTCCTCACAGAACTGCAAGTGATCAAAGCAGATTCCATATTGTAGTTCAGAATATTCCAAAACGGACTGGGAGGAAAGCTTCAATATCGAGCCCAAAATTCTAGCCATCGAGTGCCGGAGAGAGAACAAAGTACCCTGCAGTACTCGGCCAGTTAGACTCAGCCGGTGGGGAGTATTTCAACGAAGGTACGCAGCCCGGGCTAGTTATGATCTCCGCGAGACTACTTCCTGCTGCCAAGAAGATGGTTCTCCCCGCCGCTGGTGGCAACCCAGTGGGCGCGAGTGGGGGCAGAGGAATGTTAGTCAGAGTAACCCTGATGAGCCTGAGTCTAGTCATGTGTCTCAGTACTAACGCATACGCAGAAAACCAAAGCAGTTTAGATCGGTGGAACCCCAACCAAATCTGTAAGACTTGCACTGAGGACGGTCGGGCTGAAGCGGAGGCTTCACCTAACCACACCTCTCAAAACTGCGCCGGAGGCACGGTGAGCAGGTGCTGCTGGCTCAAAGGCACTCGATACGGAGCTTGTATAAAAAAGGGAGAGGAAATCTGCATCTCGCAAGGAGGAGCGTCCAGAATGGGTAAGTTAATCCATCTAAGACACAAGCGAGAGATAGAACCTGTTAAAATTCCGGTGTGTGATAAATGCAACCGTACTGTATAGACTGGGGGGAAAATAGAATCAATTTTTGTAAGATATTATCAAGTGAATCAGTTGTGTTATGAAGACAAACAATTAGGAATATGTACAATGGGAAAAAAAAAACATATTGGGTTAGAAAGAACCTTAAATATGAGAATAAGATCCCTTTAGGAAGGGACCCAGTTATCATTGGTATACTTGAGGACCATGATGACCGAACCCGCCTCCAATATGATAAAGCCTTTTGCTTTTCCCGAAACAAAGAAGTGGACCCTGAAAGTAAAATTCAACAGGTCGCTCAAGAATTAAAGAAGCAAGAATCAGAGATGAGAAAACGCCGAATTGAGCAAGAAAAGTTGAGAACTTTAAGTGAATAATATGACCAGCTAGAGAAACAATACAATGAGCTCGGTCTGCCTGCATCAGATAAAAACTTATTCATAAATCTCATGCAAGAAATTGCTACAGAATTGGGTCTGTCAAACTGTTAGATATGTAAAGGATTAAAATCGGCCAAAAAATAGCCATGGAAAGGAGAAGGGTTAACCCCAGAGCAATTACTAAAATGGAATAATACCAAAATTTCTAAAATATTACAATGACTGGAGGGATAGATATTAGATAAGCGAGTAATTAAAACTATCTGTATAAGCAGAGAAGGAAAAAAATATACAAAGACAATTGGTTATACGCCATGCCTTGCCACTTTAACTTTAGATACTGATAACAAAGGCCAGAAGTGGCAACCTAAACCTCCCTCAGGGTATTAGAGTCTAGAAAAAAAAAAATCAATGTGAATAGAGTGAAAAATTGAAGTTATGTTAGAATAAAAAGCCTGGGGCTAATCCTTTCCAATCCTTAGGAGGATTAAGAGATTTTTAGGATAAACCGAGTGAGATAAAAAGTTGGAAAGCTCCAAATGAGATCTACTAGATTTGCGAGAAAAAAGCATATAGTGAGTTGCCTGAGAAATGGAAGGGGTCATGCACACTGGAAATAATCAGACCGGCTTTCTTTACTTTACCCCGATCAGAGAGCAGCTCACTAGGGACACCTCTATATGAAACCCTAAACCGTCAGAGAAGAGAAATAAAGAAGAAGTTCCCAATCTTTGAAAGTAGTCAAAAATGGGGGGAGGAAGAATGGCCTGCCGAACGTATTATTGAATATTATGGGCCCGCTACCTGGGCCCAGGATGGTAGCTGGGGTTACTGCTACCCAATTTATCTTTTAAACCGTTTGATCAGACTCCAGGCAGTGGTGGAAATTGTGTCTAACCACACCTCAGATGCCCTGGAGTTACTGTCTCGGCAGCACTCCCAGATGAGAGTGTTTGTTTATCAAAATAGGATAACGCTGGATTACCTATTAGCCAAAGAAGGAAGTGTATGTGGAAAATTCAGTGAGTCCGAGTGCTGCATTGAAATTGACGATTACGGAGAGACGATCCGAAGTCTTGCTGCCGAAATAAAAAGGGTTGCCCACGTACCCATCCAGAAGTAGAACTCAATCCTGAATACTTCCTAGTGAAACAACCTGTTCAATGGAGCTTGGTGGAAGAAACTAATATTCTTTATTCTTTGTTCGGTAGCTGGAGTTATCTTTTTACCCTGTTTAATTCCCTGCTTTATCGGGCTGATACACTCAGTAGTGCAAAGAATGCAAGTCGCAGCTATGCCCATAGACCCAGAACTTGCAGCAAAAGGTAACCCAGTTTCAAAGATTATGAAGCTGGAGGAAGATCCATCACATAAATGGGCAGCCAAGGCATTAACACAATTTGAAAAACAGATGGAGAGTAACGGGTCAGATCTCAGAGAATATCAGAGAATACCACAGGATGATCAAAATAGGAGAAAATCAATTAGATGTACATAGAGTCAGCAAAAGTTAAAAGGCTAAAAATAAAGCACGTAGGTTTATTTTTAGAAAACTCCACGAATGAAAAAGTTTATAAAAAAGGGGGGGGGGGGAATTGTTAAGAATATAGTTAGTAATTCATGGAAATAAATGATGTATAAAAATATATGTGTATAAAATAAACTGTGGAGGGGGTGGGGGAGAATCCCTTTTCCTCAGGATGGGAAAAACCTAAGCGGGATGGTGAAACCACAAAACCACAGCAGCTGGACACCGCGACATTTGCATTCGAAAGGAGCCTCAGCTGCACGGGAGCTCCCAGGGACACCCAAGAGATGATGGCCAGACAAGATGGACATCTGAGATAACCAGGGCCATCAGCACCTGCAGACTGAATGCCCGATTCCGGGAATCAGGGAAGCACATCGCTCAATTCCTGGACGAAAGCTTTGTGCAGCTTGAGCCGAAGAAAAAACCAAACATTAATATGAAAACTTCGAACAAGAAACAAAGGATCTCTGCCGCGGGCAAAATAAAACGTATAAGAACCATGGACTGGGGACAGTCGGTGTGGACGTGGGGATTTGGTACTAACAGGTCCATTTCTCACGTTCATCCGTAATCACGAACCGGGGGTGTTATGCTGGCCGATTTGACTGGTGGCAGTCGGGGCTGTATTACGGTTGCGTAATAAATTTTATTTTTAATTTTTTAATTAAAATTGGCTATTTTTCATTTTTCATTTATAACACAGGATGATCACAGAACAGGGTACTGAGGAGCAGAAAGTGATGGCAAGAAGTCAGGTACACTTTATATACTTCAGGGTTAACCCAATAGAGAGATAATGGGAAACGTAATGTCTAGATCGCAAAGAAACGCCTGAGATCTCCTAGACTCAATGGTCAGGTGTGAAAAACGCCAATCACTTGTTTTAAAATTTTAGAAGTTTAATAGTAATAAAATGGTTATAAAAATAGTAATACAAATTAGAGCAATAAGAATTGGGACAATCAGAGTTAGGACAATAAAGGACAATGGGATGCTTTCCTAGGGCAATTAACCCCCGAAAACACACACATTAACAAAGGATCAACCCTTAAAAGCAATAGCCTGTTGAATATTCATATATCTCATACATGATGCATAAATTCTTTTCAAACAAAGGGTGTTCTCTGGTTATTGTCAACTTATCCTCCTTAATCCTGTTGGTGCCTCAAAGACGAAAAGGAGATGGAAGAAAGTTTGTCTTTTCCGATAAGGAGGCAATATTTCTTTTCTTGGGGCTTGTTGCTGTTATCTCTGTGCGAAGAATTTCTTGATTATCTCATAGCTAGTTAAAAAAATATCTCACATTGTATAGTTTCTATTTTAACATTATGTTATAACCTAAAACTATATTTAACACACTACTTAAGAGAGTGAATACAGCATAACTTTCTAACATAACACAAATAATATTAATTTTAATATTTGTGAAAAGCCAATCATATAATACGCATTTTTCACTTCAGGGAACATCCAATGACTGTCCCAAGAGACCAATTAAAAGATCTTTTTCTCTGGGACTCTGTGAATCTAAGACTATACAACGCTGCTACGCTTAAAAACACAGCAGCAGCAAAACTTCTTCCAGCGTGTAGGGTGGTCTATGAGGTCATAGCCAGCAGGTGCAATGCACAGAAGCATGCAGAAGAGGCTAGAGAAATAATAAGTGCCTTACAAAACCCGCAATCTCAGACCGTGCGGCCCGCGCAGCCAAAAGGGGCGGGAGGGGTAACCCCCCTTACTCCCACTCTATCAGCGTCGGCAGAGCCTGAGGAATCGCTCACCACAGCTCCCCCAGGGGACATCCTAACCCTGCGGAGACGATCCCCAGAGACAGGGGACCCCCTGAATTACTGGGGACCAGCCCGAGAGGGGGCGGACCGCTCCCAGCGCGCAGGACTTTGAAACTGCGAAAAGTTCGCAAGATACGCAATCTGCGCAGCCAGGAACTGAACAGATGGATCAACGTACGCAAACAGCGCAAAATAAGGAAGTGGCGCAACCCGGTGCAGGCGGGATGGCACCTGGTGCTGGTGGGACGGACCCAGCGGTTCCGCCGCAGTTTTAAAACGTAACAAACACGACTTTGCTTTCAGCAAGTTCGCAGAGCCCGGCGGGGACAGGCCAGGGAGAGACGGAGGTTGCAGGAGAACAGGGACCGCTCGAAACGAGAGAACGGGAACACGGATCCGATTCCGGAGACCGGGGGTTGCAAACACAGACGCAGAAATCACAAACAGTGGCTCTCTAATGCCCATAGCACAGGCGTGAAGTCTTCCTTCCCTGCCCGCTCTCTCTAACACACCGACAGACCGCACAGCCGCACCGGCGTTCTTCCCGGGTCCCTGGCTGCCGTCAGGCATTTCGTCAGCGCCGATGGCTTCTCCCTTAACCAAGTCCGTCACATACCGTGGCGCGGTACCACGGGAATTCCTCAGTGACCTTTTCTTTCAGCTTAGAGATTGTGCACAGGATCTGTCCTTTTCAGAAAATGGCGGCGTCCTCCACCCTTCTGCCGTGCAGTAAAATGGCGGCGCCTGGCACACATCTTCCGTACGGCAAAATGGCGGCGCCCAGGGTACTGCCGCCAACAATGCCTACGTACTTCCGCCGACGCCATTTTGTGACCAACCAGACCGTCAATCTCCTGCTGTAGCGCCACCTCCGGCCGCTTCTATTATTGCACCCTCCAATTCGAATAATGTACAACAAATGAAACTACCAATTCCTTATAAAGAAGGAGAAGGAATGAATACAGCTTCGAAGCCTGAAGAAGGAGCATCTTTACAGGACACAAACCCACAAAATACAGAGAATTAGTCCTATTTCCTAATATTCCAGAAGTTGTCTCAAATAATAAGACAAAAGATCCTTCAAGAGACCCATCGAATTCTACCAAGTGGGCAGAGATTAGAATAAAAACATTAAAGGAAGGAGATTTCGACATGGCATCAACACAATTAATGGCCATGCTAATAAAATATGGCAGACAAAATGCAAATCCCAAATGGATACCACTGGCACACAACACAATTAAAGGATTGAGACAGGCAATAAAAGAGAGTGGTTTAGGGTCTCCTTACTTCAAGCAATTATTAAAAGGCACCTTCTGTAATTAGGCTATTGTTCCTTATGACTGCAGATACATTGCCACCACAATTTTAACAGATTCACAATGCATGCTATGGGAAGTCAAATGGAGAAGAGCTCTCGCTACATTAATAGAGTCTTATGCTGGAGGCCCAAATAGAAACCTCACAATAGCCCAATTGGCAGGAGACTTCTCATGATAAACCTTAGGATCTAGCTGCAGACCTGCCTTGAGATGTGGTTGCAGATATCAAGGAAGCAGCTTGGAAAGCCATTTTGCAAATCCAACCTACAGAGATCCCAGAGGGCATTTATAGAGAAGTAAAGCAAGGAATATCTGAGCTGTTCACCTCCTTCATAGATTGCCTTACTCAAGCAGTGGAAAGGCAATGCAGTGATGAAGTGGCACATCCTCATCTACTTTGAAGCTTAGCTTTCACGAATGCCAATTGTCCTAGGTTGCAAAGTAATGTGTGTATTCTATTTACCATCTGTTAGAGGTGTGGCAGTTATCTTCTGTTAACTGAGCAGTTTTCTTTATCTCTTCCACAACAAATCCTCCCTCTAGGAGATATCATCTGTTAATGGGCCATTGAGTGTCACTGCATGACTGATAAAAATTACACCATCCCATTGTGAGATGCTTCATCCAGAGGGAGGAGCCAAGCATTCCTAACTAGATGAGATTTTGGGACACCAGGACAGTCTTTCCACTGGATTCTCAGAGGAGTACCTGCCTTTTCCACTGTATTCCCAGAGGAAGACCAGGCCCATCTACACCATCAGTGGATCTTCAGAGGAAGACTACAATAACACCCAACAGGGTGTCAGGTTGTATTCTGACTCTGTCAGTGTTGTTTTGTATTACTGCATTGTTTATTTTATTTTTGTTTTCTTCCCTAATAAAGAACTGTTATTCCTGCTCCCATATCTTTGCCTGGGAGCCCCCCTTAATTTCAAATTTATAACAATTTGGAGGGAGAGGGTTTACATTTTCCAGTTCAGGGGAGGCTCCTGCCTTCCTTAGCAGACACCTGTCTTTTCAAACCAAGACAGATTTTGGTGCCCAATGTGGGGCACGAGGACATAGAAACAAAAAAAGGGAATAACAGTTCTTGAGTAATCTAATTTTTGTGGGCTGATATAGAAACCTCATTAAGTGACACCATGTGGTCCAGCTTACCCTGGTTTGGGGGGCACGTGATCTACTCTGGTTTGGGGGGCACATGATCATGGCTATATTTCTCTCATTTGCAGGCCCTTATCTAAACATTAGTCCTATAACTAAGGCTACTGTGGCTGTTATTCGGTTTGTTTTATGGGTGAATATGGTGAGGAATTCAGGGATCTTTAACTTCCTCTGGAAAGCAGGCACATGGATTCAGAGCTATGACACACTAACTGTGTTTTTTGAGTTACTTTAATAATGGCACCTACTGTGAGGAAATGACACTGGGGCAAATTTTCTCCCAACCCTTTAACCATCTCTTTGGGTCTGCCCCACCAGTTTTTGAAGGGTTCAGTTCCACTCTAAATGCTAATGATTTCATACTGTGGCTGGTGTTGCTAATATGCCTGTTCTATTTAGCATTCAGAGATAAGGCAAAATTAACCTAGATAACCATCCTGACAGCTACCCCAGAGACTAGAGATACTACCACAGAACCTGACATGGCACCAGAGACTAGGGATACTGCTGCCCCAGAGCCTGACCCTACCCCACACCCACCCCAGATACAAACTACCCAGATTGGGTGGGGGGTCTGATGAAGGAGATGCAAGAGATGCTGAAGGAGTACATTCCCCCAGCTGGTGAGAAGCCCTCCCCCTGCCTTGAAGAGCGAGAGTCGAATAGTGCAGCAGTGAAACCCACAGATGTTACAACTGTCCAGGTTCAAGCTGAACTGCAAAGGCAGTCACAGCCAGCAGCACTTGCCCCTGTAGAAACAAGGATATCTAAAATGAAATAAGAGCACCCAGATAGGGGAGGGCCCTCACAACCCACAGGGGAGCCAGAGGTTGCAACCATCACTGAGTCCCTGATGTATGAAAGTCTCCGTAATCTGCACAAAGACATTGTATGACGGGGACATGAGGATTATACAACCTGGCTAATTGGGGTCTGGGACCTTATGGGTACAGGCATGCAACTAGATGGTGGCAAGGCAAGGAATTTGGGACCCTTGAACCAGGACTCAGATATGAATCAGATTTTTGTAAGGGAGCCAGGGCCCTTTCCCTCTGGGAGCGGCTTTTAATAAGTGTCAGAGAAAGGTTTGTCCACAGGGAGAGAATGAAGGAACACCACCATAGAATGCGCTGGAAGACTCTTGAGGAAGGGATCCAACAGCTGAGAGAAGTGGCAGTATTGGAGGTACTCTTTGGGAGGGATGGATAGCATGATAATGACCCCAACAAGGTCGGGTGCACAGGGCAAATGTTGTAGAGTCTGGCAAATCTAGGGCCATCTCAATACACCACCTTCATTGCAACAATTAATGCCGATACCAACCAAGAGACAGTGGGTTTTGTTGCCAACAAGCTTAGAAATTATGACAGTATGATCAATGGCTTGATGCAGGCTCATGTCTCTGCTGTGGTCAAGGAACTCAAAGAGGAGATGAGGGAGGTGGTGAGGGAGGAGGTGAGGAGGAATAGTTCCCGTATTGCAGCAGTGTGAGTCACAGGCCCCAAAGTCAGAGCCCAACATCCGCCAGCTAGAGAGAGAGGGTGCACCCCACGGGCTGACCTATGGTTCTTTCTCTGTGACCATGGGGAAGACATGGGAAGGTGGGGATGGGAAACCCACTTCTGTCCTGGCAGCATGGGTGCGTCAACTCAACGAGAGAAACACGAACTGAGGGAATTCCAGTAAAGTGAAGGTAGCCTCAACCTCCCATGACCGAGCTGCCGAGTATGATCTGTCAGATCCCCTTGAAGGTACCTCTACCATATATGTCCAGGAAAGAAATAATAACCAGGGTTAGAAGGGCCTGGCCTCTAGCCAGGGAGAGGTACAGGAAAACCAGATCTTCTGGACGCTCTGGATCCGATGGCCTGGCACATCTGAACCACAAAAACACGATGCCTTAGTTGATACTGGTGCGCAGTGTACCCTGATACCATCGAGACGTGGGGGTAGAACCTGTTTCCATTGCTGGGGTGACGGGGGGATCACAGCAACTGACCCTGTTGGAAGCCGAGGTGAGCCTGACTGGGAAAGAGTGGAAGAAACATCCTATTGTGACCGGCCCAGAGGCCCTGTGTATTCTAGGCATAGACTTCCTCCAGAATGGCTATTACAGAGACCCAAAGGGACTCAGATGGGCTTTTGGCATAGCTGCTGCAGAGGCAGAGAACATTAAGCAAGAGAACACTGTTGGGAAGGATGAAAGTTTGACAAGAAAGTAGAATCTGAAGAAGGAATAGAGATGGAAGCAAGTTTTGATATAGATGAAAAGAATTGCTGAGTCAGTCTTACTGGATAACCAAGGAGGCAAAGGGTATGTTAGAAGGGATTTTTATGACTTAGAGCAAAGGATAAACGCACCTCAAACAAGACGATTTTACCAAGCAGAAAGATAGCACAGGCAAACAAGTCAGCAGATGTTGCAAGTAGAAAAAAGGTCTCAGAATTTTCCACTGCAAGAAAACTGCAAAACAACTTCTAGCTTAAACTGTAATGTACTAACTTTTAGTGATTGGAGAATAGTAACATGAATATGGCAATTATAGTCGTTACAATAGGCTATAGATAAAAGTTAAGGTATAGATTGGTTCTACTGTATTAAGATGCTCAGCAAAGAAAAGTATATAATGCATTTGTAACCTAAACTAAGGGTCTCCAGGCCTGCCTGCAGATGCAGCTGACAGCTGTAGGCACAGGCTCTGTCGGCCACGACCCTGGACTGCTGTAATGTCTTGGATGTAACAAACTGCATTTGGAAGAGCCGCTTGGTGTCATGAATCTCTCATTTAGGCTCTTACAGTGGCACCCATGTTATAGTTGGCAAATTCACACTTATTGGCAGTAAGAGACCTCCCAATGAACTCAGTAGGAAATGGCTGCAAGGATCAGGCACCTGGTGACCGGGGCTCGGACAGGAGTTGCTGCTGGACAGTACCTGGATCGGAGCCTCTACGTACAGTGCCTGCTGCATAGCTGGACAGCAGGTGAGCACCGGGAATAATGGGGCAGAATAGGTCTGTTCCTTGGAGAGATGTGTATCAGCATTTAAAAGCTTTAATTAAGTCAAGTCCAAAAACCTTGCCTAAGCGAGAGCTCAAAGAGCTTTTAAAATGGACTATAACTCATATCCCAAATGCTGACTCTGAAGCCGTCTATACTAGAGACTTTTGGGAATCTGTGGGGGTTAAACTCTATAATGCTATCTCTCAGCGTGACAAAACAGCAGCGGAACTTCTCCCCGCTTGCCGAGTCCTTGTGGAAATCTTTGCCATGAATCCCCTGCTGCCGCGCCCCTCTCCCACCCCCATTCCACCCACACCCTCGCAACCGCGTCCCTCCGAGCAGTCCTGGACGGCCTCTCAAACCATGAGGAAAGGGGGGGGGGAGGAGAAGACTACAGCAACTGCTGATGCAGTAGGAGAGGCAGATGAAACTAACAATATCTAGGAGAGAGAGGGGAGTTCCTCTACTGCAAAGCTAGGAAACCCCGAAAACCAACTAGAATTGTTTCCAAATAAGAGGCCCAGGCTCCGTCGTCCATGACCCTGGACTGCTGTAACGTCTTGGATGTAATAAACTGCATTTTGAAGAGCCGCCTGGAGTCCAGCATCTCTTATTTAGGCTCTTACAGAACACCTTGCCTGGACTATCAGAAAACCCTTCTGCAGTAGGACTCCTGTCATGGTTTGACACTGGCACAATTCCAGTGCCCCTATGAAAATATGCTTTCCCCACTGGCTGCTGTGAGATGTGATCAGAAATAGAGCAAAGCAGCCTCCAACTTAGGAATAAAGAAAAAAAAAATATTAACTACAATATCTAAAAAGGAACAGACATAGAACTCAGAATGAAAACCCTCCAAATACATTCCTCCTCCTCCTCTCCCCAATTTCCTCCACAGCATGAAATAAAACCTTAGATTTTCACCCAGTCAACATCTCTCAGATAATCAACTTTCAGTCCATCACCACCCCTCAAATAATCAACTCTCAGTCCATCATGGAGAGAGGAGTTCCCCCTTGCACCATAGGCTTCCCCTGGAAACACAGTTGAAACCTCTTGTGTTTCCATGTCACTCGTGGCACCGCTCAGAGAACATTTGCCCTTGTGACCCCTTCCTTCCATGTTCAGTGCTCTCACTACTGCACATGGACCAGAACTGCTTCTAGGGTTCCCCTTTTAATGATGCTTTGCCCAGTTCCAAAAAAGCAACAGTCTCTCAGCTTTGGGACACCAGTTCCCCCCAAATTCACCCCCTTCGCCTGAGGCCCCTCGTGAACAGAGATCTTCCTATTCACTGAAGACAGAGGGCATCACCACACCCTCCTCAGCTGTCTCTGTTCATGCCACTGCTTCACCGCACTCTCTTGGCTTCAAGGCATTGCCTCCCCCTAAATGCAGTCTCTGTGTCACAGGAAAAATGGGTCTGTCCATGGCCATACAGAAAAAGAGTCCAGCCCAAGGCCACTCCATCATCTCCTGCCACCTAGGATTCTTCTCAACTCTTCTGACATCTCTCACTTGCAACGACTTTCATCACACTTGCCCATTTCCTCCTGTTTCATCTCTCTCTCTCTCCTCATTGAGATTCAGGAGGCTCAGTATTTGTAAGGTTTCCACTATTCAAGAAAAGGGTTAAAATCTTCGCCTCTGTCTGCCCAGAACTCCCACAGCGGCTGGGCACCTTCTCGTGCCGCATCCCCCAATTCTCCTTCTGGCCAGCCGTGCTGCCAGCACATGATATCAAATTTCAAGGCAGCACAGGCACTGACTCTCTCTCCCTATATCTCTCTCCTGGGGGGTGGGGGAGCCTGATGCCTCTCAGGGCTCCTCCACCCTTCCATCTTGCAAAGCCTTCACCCCCCTCCTCTGCCCAAGGCTCCGGCCTACCTCACCCCAGCCTCATGGCTTCCCCTCCCCCACCCAGCCCATGGCTGGGCAGGGGAGGTCAGACCTCCTTCACTGACCGGGACCAAGAGAGTTCTCCTGGGAGTTCTCTGCTCTTTTAACCCCCTGTGTTTTCAGAGGCAGTCCATACCTTCAGTGTCCAAACCAGGTGCCAATATTCAAATCCAGGCACTGATTGATTTGACTACAACCTCCTGGAAAAACTCACTTCCTTTTCAACCTAGGACAACTCCTGAAGGTCGAAGAGCAGCGAGCACCAATTGCCACCTCTATGGTGCACCGCCGGCAGTATTGAACAAATCAGGATGCTGTGATCCCCATCCACAAAATGATCCGTGAACTGGAGAGCCAAGGGGTGGTCAGAAAAATCCACTCACCCTTCAACAGTCTCATCTGGCCTGTGTGCTAGTCTGACAGAGAATAAAGATTGACTGTGGACTATCGTGACTTGAATGAAGTGACTCCATTGCTGAGCGCTGCTGTGCCGGACATGCTGAAACTCCAGTAGGAGCTGGAGTCCAAGGCAGCAGAGTGGTGTGCCACTGTTGACATTGCTAACACGTTTTTCTCCATTCCTCTGGCAACAGAATGCAGGCCTTAGTTTGCTTTCATCTGGAGGGGTGTGCAGTACACCTGGAACTGACTGCCCCAGAGGTGGAAGCACAGCCCCACCATCTGCCATGGACTGGTCCAGGCTGCACTGGAAAAGGGTGGGGCTCCAGAACACCTGCAGTACATTGATGACATCATTATGTGGGGGAACACAGTCATAGAAGTATTTGAGAAAGGGTCATCCAGATTCTACTAGAAGCCATCTTCACCATCAAGAAGAGCAAAGTCAAGGGACCTGCCCGAGAGATCCAGTTCCTGGGAGTGAAGTGGCAAGACTGATGGCATCAGATTCCCACTGAGGTCATCAACAAGATCACCACGATGTCTCCACCAACCAGCAAGAAGGAAACACAAGCTTTCCTAGGCGCCATAGGTTTTTGGAGAATGCATATTCCTGAGTACAGTCAGATTGTGAGCCCTCTCTACCTGGTCACCCACAAAAAGAATGATTTCCACTGGGGCCCTGAGCAGCAACAAACTTTTGCCCAGATCAAGCAGGACATCGCTCATGAGGTATCCCTTGGCCCAGTCAGGACAGGACCAGAGGTGAAGAATGTGGTCTACTCTGCAGCCGGGAGCAATGGCTTCTTCTGGAGCCTTTGGCAGAAGGTGCCTGGGGAGACTCAAGGCTGACCACTGGGATTCTGGAGCTGAAATTACAGCGGGTCTGAAGCCAACTATACTCCCAGAGAGTAGGAAATCTTGGCTGCCTATGAAGGAGTTCAAGTTGCCTCGGAAGTGATTGGCCCAGAAGCACAACTCCTCCTGGCACCCTGACTACTGGTGCTGGGGTGGATGTTCAAAGCAACGGTTCCTTCCACCCACCATGCCACCAGTGCTACATGGAGCAAATAGATTGCTCTCATTATGCAGCACGCCTGTATTGGAAACCTGAATCGCCCTGGGATTTTAGAGATAATTGCAAACTGGCTGGAAGGTGAAAACTTTGGTCTCAAGGAGGAAGAGGAACAAGAGCAAGTGACACGTGCTGAAGAAGCTCCACCATACAACCAACTACCATCAGAGGAAACACGCAACGCTCTTTTCACTGACGGTTCCTGTCACCTCATTGGGATGAACCAGAAGTGGAAAGCAGCCGTATGGATCCCCACACGACAGGTTGCACAAGCTACTGAAGGAGAAGGTTGATCAAGTCAACTTGCTGAACTCAAGGCCGTTCAGCTGACCCTGGACATTGCTGAAAGAGAGAAGTGGCCAAAGCTCTACCTTTATACTGATTCATGGATGGTAGTCAGTGCTTGTAGGAATGTGCCCCTGAATCGTTCAAACTGAAAATCACGGACAAAGACTCTCTAACTAGTCAAAGTTAGAAAGTGGTATGTTTATTACACCGGCAGGCGGCACGGGGGGTTTGTTCCCAAAATTGTGGAAGGGACTAACAGCGGGCCTGTTAGCTAAAGGAGCAAGAAGAAGCTGAGAAGAAAGAAGAAGCTGATAAGGAGCTCTCTCCAAGTCTGTAACCAGGGAGACCAAGAGGACTGAAGAACTGAAGAAAGATAAGAAGAGAACTTCACAGCTGCACAAAGTATATTTAGAAAGTTAGTTAAGTCACTGTAACTTTTCACCAATGGTGTTATGTTGATTTATTGTGTCAAATAGTTAGGGTAGAAGAAGCATAAACAATTACAAAGTGTATAAAAGGTCAGCCATGTTCGATAATAAAGAGTTGTCATCTGAGACTGCTTGTGGTCTCTGCTTTGTGTCGTGACCGCCTCGACAATGACATCTGGTGATCCCCGACGTGATACAAGACCCATAATGAGATACTCGGGGTCCTAGCAATTGGCAACCGTGACCCACTGGGACATAGTGGGGGAGGCAGCGTTGGTGTAGCTGAGAGTGGCCGGTGAAAGCCACAGGGAGGTCCGGACCTGATTTTCTCCTATCAAGACACCTGGAATTAGGTGAACCACCAACTAGCAATAATGGGAAATAATTTATCTAAAGAGGAAGAAACTGTTTTAGCTACATGGAAAGTTTTGTTAGGTGTCGCTACAGGACACAAGACAACACGACGCAGACACGCTGCTGCTCTCAGGCAGGGAAAAGAGAGAGTTTATTTTCTGACTCCTACATTTATAGATTTCCAAAGGTGACAGAGGATTGGAAGGTGAAAGTGCCACCTCTCCAGGGACACTGGACAACCCAACAGTCCATCAACTTTCTCCTCCTCCATAAAAGAATGCAAAACAATAAGTTATTTACAGAAAGTGTGTGAGAAAGTTTCATACAAGAATGCAAACATCAGAAGGCTTTAGAAAATCTTAAAAAATCAGGGCGACAGTTAGGAAATAAGGGAATCTTTACTTCAGGTTATGCCCTTCAAAGTGTATTGCTATGGGCTAAATCACAGGGTTTTGGCACTGACCCTGGTACAGCATTTAGTGTTAAAGCATGGAAAAAAGTCGGGGACAGACTGTGGGAAGTTATCCGAGCGGGAGATAAAAGTTGTCGATTTAGCTGTTACCTGGGGATCGCTCTTTGAGGTATTGCAACAATGGAAAACAGAGCGGAAACAAGCAGAGTGGGATGTGGACGAAGAATCGGGGTTGATAACAGAAACTGACGGGGGGTGTCTTGGTTTAGGGTAAGTTTGGGAGATAACTCTTAAAGGGGCTTCTTTACAAAAGCAGATTCAATTGCTTTTTTTCTTTTTAATCGGTTCGGGAGAAAATATTTTTTTGGAGAAAAAGTGGAAAGAAATTTGTTTATTAAACAACAGAACTCAAACAATATTAAACAATAAAACTTCTTATTGCTTTAAAAAAAGCAAACTCAGAACAGTCTTTTTTTTGGGTTGCAGCTCGGCTCACTCAGTCTTTGATCAGTCTTTTTGGTGCTGGAAACGCTGCGGCCCAGGCCTGGCTAGGGGGGCTACAGGTGGAGTTGCCGGTGCTTTTTTGGGTGTTCAGTTTAGAGCAGGCTTGAATAGGTCTAAGAAAAAAGGAAAAAATCATAGTTTAGGGAACTTTTTTGCTTCAGCTAGCTAAAACTAACTAAAAGCAAAAAAAAGGGAAAAAGGAGCTTTGTCTGGCTGTTTGTTCATTTGCAGACAACACAGTTTAGGAGCAGGAATGTGGAGGAGTGATTGCAGTCTGAAAACAAACTGCGTGCTTCTTTTCTTTTTTTATTGTTTGGAAGAGAGTCTTAAAGGTGTAAAACTTGTTATTCAGTATAAACAGAATAAGACGATTGGGGATAAAAGCATTATATAGTTAACTTAGGACATTTTATTTTTTATTTTTATATCGTTAGCTTACTACTAAAATTAATATATATTTTAACTCTACAAACATATACATTATACATTTCATATACAGCTATACATAGACAATGGTAGTAACATTTAGCAAACTGATATTTATACATAGTTCTTACTCAACAATTAGATTTTTTTGAGGTATATATCATGGTTTTTTATCTTTTTGCATTATTTACTATGTGTAATTTGGTTTTTGAGCAAAAACAACTTCACGAATGGGTTTGTCTGTATTCGAGGCAGGATTGATTTAAATTGTCTTTTCTAATAAACTCTTGATATGTATTATTGGGACTTTATTAATTCTATGCAAAGGCTCAGATTGGTCAGGGCTTACTTGGTTAGTAGAGCTTCGGGTATTAACTAATTAGGTGGCTTTTGTTAGATGCTGTTTCTAATTTTTGAAAGATCTCCCACTTAAGGCTTTTAAGGTGGTTTTTAGCAGCTTATTGTACTTTTCTACTTTGTTTGCAGCTGGTGTATGGTAGGGGATATGGTACACTCAATGTTATGTTTTTTGGCTCAGGTGCTGATAAGGCTGTTTTTGAAATGAGTTTTGTTGTTTGATTCAATTTTTTTAGGGGTACTATGTTTTTATAGGACTTGCTTTTTAAGGTTTAGGATGGTGTTACGGGCAGTAGCATGAGGCACAGGGTAGGTCTTTAACTACTTTGTGGTGGCTTCTACTATTGTGAGCATGTAGCGCTTGCTTTGGAGTGTTTGGGGTAGTGTGATGTAGTTAATTTGCCAGGCCTCCCCATACTTGTACTTGGACTACTGCTTACTATATTATAGGGGCTTCACTTTTTTGGTTTGTTTGATGGCAGCACACGTTTCACAGTCATGGATAACTTGAGAAATATTGTTTATGGTTAAATTTATTTCTTGGTTTCATGCTTACTTATAGGTGGCATTTTTACTCTGATGACTTGAGGTATTATGGGTTTATTGAGCTAGGAATAACTCTTTTTTGTGCTCTTAATTTAGGTCTATTTTGGACACTCTTATTTTTGCAGTTTGGTTTACTTGCTCATTGTTTTGGTGCTTCTTATTGGCTTTATTCTTGGGGACATGGGCATCTACATGGCGGACTCTTATAGGTAGCTTCTCTATTTTGGTAGCAATGTTTTTTTACTCTTTAACAGTTCAAATTGGTTTTCTTTTACGTTGCTAATTAGCCTTTTTTTATTTTTCTAGCTATTTTTACAGAGCGTTGGTTATTATTCATGAATTAGTGTAGAGGTAGAGCTTTGGCCACTTCTTTCTTTTAGCAATGTTTAAGGCTAGTTGAACAGCTTTCAGTTTAGCAAGTTGGTTTGATTTACTTTCTTTTTTAGTGGCTTTTGTAACTTGTTGTGTGGGGCTCTATATGGTTGTTTTCTACTTCTGATTCATTTTTACTATGCGATAGGAACTATTAGTAAAAAGAGTATATTGTGTTTCTTCTGCTGGCAGTTGGTTATATGGAGGAGTTTTTTTAGCACGTGTTACTTTTTGTTTTTTTCATTAGTGAGACTGAAGTTTTTACTTTTTGGCTAGTTTGTAATTATTTTTAGAATTCTAGGGCAATTCAGCTTTTTAATACGAGTGCGCTGTGTTATGAGAGAAATCTACTTACTTTATGTAGCACTGGTGGTATGGTGGGTAGAGGGAATTTTTGCTTTGAACATCTACCTCAGTACTGGTAGTCGGGGTGCCAGGAGAAGTTGTGTTTCAGTGCTTATTACTTTTGAGGTAGCTTGGACTCCTTCATAGGCTGTTAAATTTTTTTTTTCTGTTGGAGTATAGTTGGCTTCAGACTTTTTGCAGCTTCGACTCTAAAAATTTAGTGGTCGGCTTTGAGTTTCTTTAGGCACTTTCTGCTACAAGCTCTAGGACAAACTATGGTTCTCGGTTGCAGAGTAGAGCACATTCTTCATATTTGGTTTTGTCTTGACTGGGTCAGGGGCTACTGCATGAGCGATTTTTTGTTTAATCTGGACGAAGGTTTGTTGCTGTTCAGGGCTCCAGTGGAAAGTGTTCTTTTTATGGGTGATTAGATAGAGAGGGTTCACGATTTGACTGTACTTAGGAATGTGTATTCTCTAAAAATTTATGGCGCTTAGGAAAGCTTGTGTTTCTTTTTTGTTGGATGGTGGAGACATTGTTGTGATTTTGTTGATGACATCAGTGGGAATTTGACGTTGTTTATTTTGCTACTTCACTCCTAGAAACTGGATTTTTTGAGCAGGTCTCTTGACTTTGCTCTTTTTGATGGCAAAGCTGGCTTTTAGGAGAATCTGGATGATTTTTTTTCCTTTCTTAAATACTTCTGCTGCTGTCTTCTTCTATACAATGATGTCATCAATATATTGCAGATGTTTTGGAGCTTTACTTTTTTTTAGTGTATTTTGGATCAGTCTACGGCAGATGGTAGGATTGTGTTTTTACTTTTGGGGCAGCTGGTTTTAAGTGTACTGCACACCTCTCTAGGTGAAGGCGAATTGAGGCCTGCATTCTGCGGCCAGCGGAATGGAGAAAAATGCATTGGCAATATTGATAGTGGCATACTACTTCGCTGCTTTGGATTCAAGCTTATATTGGAGCTTTAATATGTTTGGCACAGCAGCGCTCAGTGGTGGAGTTACTTCATTCAGTGTACGGTAGTTCACTGTCAATTTCTATTCTCTTTCAGATTTATGCACAGGCTAGATGGGGTTGTTGAAGGGTGAGTGGGTTTTGTTGATTACTCTTTGGCTCTCTAGCTTTTGGATTATCTTATGGATGGGAATTACAGCATCTTGAGTGGTTCTATATTGTTGATGATGTACTGTGGAAGTGGTAATTGGTACTTGTTGCTCTTCTCTTTTTAGAAGCTTTATTGTAGATGGATTCTTAGACAGTCTAGGCAAGGTATTAAATTGTTGGACGCTTTCTGTCACTACAGCTGCTATTCTAAATGCTCATTTGAGTTTTTTTGGGTCTTTGAAATATCTACTTCGCAGATAATCTATGCTTAAAATATATGGGGCTTCTGGGCCAGTCACAATAGGATGTCTTTTCTACTTATTCTCAGTCAAGCTCACATCAGCTTCTACTAAAGTGAAGTCTTGTGATCTTCTTGTCACACTAGTGATAGAAACGGATTCTGTCTCTACATGTCTTGATGGAATTAAGGTACACTGCATACCAGTGTCGACTAAAGCTTTATACTTTTGTGGTTTTGATGTGCTAGGCTAACGAATTTACACTGTCTAGAAAACACGATTTTCTTTAGCCTCTACTTGGCTAGAGGCAGGGCTCCTCTAAGCCTGGTTATCCTTCTTTTTTTGGGCATATGTCTTAGAGGTTCTTTTAAGGGGATCGGACATGTCATTATTATTATCATACTTGGCAGTTTGGTTACGGGCAATTGGAGCTGCTTTCTTTGTGGTGGAACTTTCTCTTTGAGCTCTGTCTTCTTTCAATTTACGCACTTGTCGGGTCAGAGCAGCAGTGGATTTTCCATCCCATAGCCTCATGTTTTTTCTACAATCGTGCAGGAAGAATTACAGCTCAGTTTGTGGGGTGTACTTTCTCTCTTTATTTGGGGAACGTCTGCGTTGGGTACTAGAATTTCTAATCTGTATTGCCGAGATTTGGAGAAGGTCTTCTTTAATCTCTTTTCTGAGTTTCTTATGATTCTTCTCTATCTTATCTTCTAATCTCTGCAGACGTGTTTCTACTGCTGCGATTTTGGCATGTGTGGGGCTATGTACAGCATCTGCATAAGCTTGGAGCTTCTTTGCTATGTCAAGCACGCTTTCATCCATGTCATCCCGCTTTATGATAGCTAGAGCAGAAGCATATTCATGTGGCTTAAGTCGTACCAGTTTTCGCCACATCACAGATGTGCATGGTATCAAGTCTGGATTTCTAGTTGTTATGTCATCTGAGAAGATAATCTCCGCTACTGCCATTTTTCTTAGGCGTTGAATCTCTTGTTCTATGGTCTTCTACTGTGTTTGCTGCATGTAGAGATCATCGGTACACAGGTATTTTTGTGCTACACTGTCCAAGACCCGTGCCCAGAGGCTGTGAGGGTTAGCCCCCCTCATCATGCCTTGGTTGATGATAGGATCATGTGACAGGGATTTTAAAGGCCTTGTTTCTGTGCTGTCCAGAATTGTAGCTTCGCTTGCAGCATTTCAAAGACAGACTAACCAGCTAATTATGGATTTATCAGATTGTCGGGTGTAATCCTTCTTTAGGCTACGTAGGTCTTTTAGGGAGAAGGATTTAATATTGGCTTCTGATTTTGTGCTAGTTTATTTGACTCTTGATTTTATGTCAGGAAACGTTGAGGGTCCTTCTCTTGCATCATTATTATTATTATCTACTGGTTGATCGGTCTTGTCTGTGCACTTCCTACTTCTAGTGCTAGTAGCAACAGCCATTGGTTGAGGCTTATTGTGTGGTTTAACTGCTGGCTTAGGTTCACTATGTGGTTTAGCTACTGGTTTTGAGCTTGGGGTGTTGGCTGCAACCTGAGTGACTGGGATAGCTCTTGATGTATCTCTCTGCCCCCCTTTTTCTGTCTGCTGCTTTAGAGTATCTAGCAGTGTGCGATAAGCATATGCTAGGGCTCAGCTCACTGCAATGATTCTTTTCTCCTTAGGGTCATTATGATACTTCTCTTTCAGATATTTCTTTACTTTAGCTGGGTTTTGAATTTGTTTATGGGGAAAGTCTCAGACTATAGGGTCAGAAAATTCTTTTAGGATTTGGCTCATATTTTCTTATTTTCCACATCACTCAGGATTTTCTACACGTGGGTTTACTTCTGGGTCAGGGGTCTTATTAGCTCTTCTAGACATTTTAGCTTTTATTTTAGAGAAGCTGCAGACTATATAGAAGAAGTTTACCAGATTAAATACTAGAAAGATGGTCTCTTTAACATTCAGGGGAAACTGAACATTCTCTAAAAGTGATGTAAAAGATTTAAAGGAGAAGAAGGAAAGGAAGGGCTGGAAAGCCTCATTCCTTGCTCCTCCTCTAACCAACTGGGTGTAATTACTAATAAATTCCCAAAACATACTGCTAGAACTGGGATGCAGGGTAGGATGAAGAAACCATAAACTATACATATCATAAACAGATGCCAGTATCTTTGTAAACGCCCTATAAATCATTATCACTAAGGCTAGCACAATAGCTAATCCAATCCGTGCCTCTTTATCGCAAAAACTACGTGATCGGGACAATAATCCTAGTGACCAGCAAGGTATTGAAACCTCAAAAATGTCTAGAGACCAGAGCCACATAAAGGCCTCCCCAAGAGACATTACAAATTCAAACAACATGGCTACTGGGTACTTTAACCTACTACACAGCAAGCACAACTAACCTGCAATCAATAAAGGTTTTTTTCCACTTTCTCAAGCCCCACTTTGAGTGCCACTAGCTGTATTTGTCCTGGTTTAGGGCAAGTTTGGGAGATAACTCCCAAAGGGGCTTCTCTACAAAAGCAGATTCAATTGCCCCTCCCCCCTCTAACCGGTTCGGGAGAAAATATCTCCTTGGAGAAAAAGTGGAAAGAAACCTGTTTATTAAACAACAGAACCCAAACAATATTAAACAATAAAACTTCTCACTGCTCCAAAAAAAGCAAACTCAGAACAGTCTCTTCCCCGGGTTGCAGCTCAGCTCACTCAGTCTTTGATCAGTCTTTCTGGTGCTGGAAATGCCACGGCCCAGGCCCGGACAGGGGGGCCACAGGTGGAGTTGCCGGTGCTCTTCTGGGTGTTCAGTCCAGAGCAGGCTTGAACAGGTCTAAGAAAAAAGGAGAAAAATCACAGTCCAGGGAACTTCTTTGCCTCAGCTAGCTAAAACTAACTAAAAGCAAAAAAAAAGGGAAAAAGGAGCTCTGTCTGGCTGTCTGTCCATCTGCAGACAACACAGTCCAGGAGCAGGAATGTGGAGGAGTGATTGCAGTCTGAAAACAAACTGCGCGCTTCTTCCCTCCCCTCTTCACTGTCTGGAAGAGAGTCTTAAAGGTGTAAAACTTATTATTCAGTATAAACAGAACAAGACAATTGGGGATAAAAGCATCATATAGTCAACCCAGGACAGGGGGGATGAGGCAGACAGGGCCTCTGATGGGGAACTTGTTGAAACCATTCTTGAAGAAGGTGGAGGTGCCATAGAAGGTGCCAGGCAGGCTGCCAAAGCTTCCGGGAAAGCTGCCAGAGTTTCTAGGCTGGATGCCAAAGCTTCTGGGAAAGCCGCCAAAGCTTCTGGGAAAGCTGCCAAGGCCTTTGGGAGATCTGCTAAAACTTCTGGGCAAACTGCCGTGGCATCTCCTTATCAGACTCCTAAACCTCTTTATCTCACACCTGCGCAGCAGCTCGCAATGGTGCCTGCATATACTACACCGCTACGCCAGCTAGCTGAACTGTTTTTAGAAGAGAAAGAAACCCAGCCATCTGCCCCCCCGCTTTCCTCTGCTCTAGCCCAGCCGTCTGCCCCCCCGCTCCCCTTTCAACTGCATAAACAATCCGCAAGATTGTATCCTCCATTACCTAGCAGTGACAACAAATCAAGTGACGAGTCACCCGCAGTAACACCTGAGTTGGGGCAAGGAACTCTTGTCAGTTTACCTTTTAATAGCTCTAGCCCTACTGCCCCATGGACTTTGCCTCCATGTCAAGTAACTGTGCTTCCTCGACATCCTCAGGAATTTTGGGAATTTGTTAGAAAAAAAGCAGTTCAAGAAAAGAATTGGGACATAATAGAAATATTAGGTCCTCCAAAAGTACCTCAGGAGAAGAGTGCTGATGCAACTGTTGCCTGTGCTAACCCTATGGCTTTTCCAGTTTTTAAAGCAGCTCCTGGAACAGGGCAGGATGATAGTCATCACGTCTTTGCCTGGAGAGTTGTACAAGATCTCCAGTCGAAGGTGGCTCAGTATGGTATTAATTCCTCTGAGGTAATGCAATTAATACGTGTAATCAATGCAGATCTGCTTGCACCTTATGACATCATGCATCTTGCTACCATTTTATTCCAACCAGTGCAATATGGTGTTTTTCAAGAATCTTGGAGGCGAGTGGCTGAGCGCACTGCTTTGACAAATATGCAGCTGCCTCAACACGACCCTCATCATGCTGTGGGTGTTGATGCCTTATTGGGCACTGGGCCTTTTGCTAACCCAGATTTACAGGCAAGGTGGGATCCTTCAATTTTGACACAAGCTCAGCAAATTGGTATGAATGCTTTAATTAAAACAATGGAAATGTCAGCTCCAAAGCAGAGGTATGTTACTATACAGCAAGGGATGAGAGAACCATTTATGCAATTTGTGGAAAGGCTTGCTGCAGCTCTTGAAAAACAGGTAGATGATGAATCCTTGCAACAGAAATTGTGTATACAATTGGCTAAGGAAAATGCAAACCCAGATTTCAGAAAGATTATTGATACTTTACCTGGGGATCCCACATTGCCTGAAATTGTTACTGCTTGCTCGAAAGTCGGTTCTGTGGAGCATAAAATGGCAGCTCTTGCTGCAGTTTTAAGACCTTCATTGAAATGCTATAGATGTGGACAGCGAGGGCACGAAAGGGCACAGTGTTCTACCTGGAAAACAGCACCTAACCCAAGTGCAAGCAGTGATGTTATGTGCAATCGTTGTGCTAAATTTGGGCACTACACCAAACAATCCAGGACTAAATACCATGCAAATGGTCAGCTGTTGCTGGGAAACTGGAAGAAAAGTGTGAAGGGGCACGTGGGAATACAAATACCCCAACAACCACAGCGGCCGGTAGGGGCCTTCCTGGCACTGCAAAGCTACCCATTTGAGAGCAATACTCAGAGGCAATAAGAGGGTCCACAGGGATTGATATACCCACCGCTGACACAGTAACCATTTTGACAAAAGAAATATGCAAAGTGCCCCTCAATGCCTTTGGTCCCATAGGACGGGAATTGAGTGCATTTTTGATAGGCAAATCAAGTACTATACTTAGAGGTATTAATGTGCATTTAAGACTTATTGACGCTGATTATGTAGGACAGATTCATGCGATGGTATCCATTGATGACCCTCCTGTCACTGTTCAGAAAGGAACTTGCATTGCTCAAATTGTACCTTTTGTGAGTTCTGTTCTGAATACAGTTGACCGAGGTCGCGGCACAGGAGGTTTTGGATCGACAGGAGTACCTCAAGTGTTCTGGACTGAGAAAGTAATGGAGAACCATCCAGAAAAGACATGTATCCTCACTGCCAGTGGATGTCATCCAGGAACCATACCAGTAACAGGTTTGATTGACACTGGAGCAGATGTCACAATACTCTCCCGACGTTGCTGGCCTCAATCGTGGCCTCTCACTCATGCAAGTTTTGGACTTAGGGGATTGGGCGGTGCAACAACAGGCAGTTTGTCAGCCACTGTAATTAATGTGAAACATCCTGATGGCCAACAAGCTAACATCAGGCCCTATGTTGCCAATGCTCCTCAAAGTTTATGGAGACAAGATTGTTTATCTCAATGGGGCGTCAAAATTACGATGGATTTTTAATAGGGGTCACTGTGATGCAGGGCAATGAACATCCAGTTGTAGCCTTGACATGGTTGACAGATAAACCTGTCTGGGTTGACCAGTGGCCCCTTACCACTGAAAAGCTTACTGCCCTGCAAGAATTAGTCACAGAACAATTGCAAGCAGGACATATTGAGGAATCATTCAGCCCCTGGAATACCCCTGTTTTTGTAATAAAAAAGAAATTGGGGAAATGGAGACTTCTACATGATTTACGGCAGATAAATGCTGTAATGGCAACAATGGGAGCTTTACAACCAGGCCTTCCTACACCCACAATGATTCCGCAGGAATGGCAGATAGTTGTCATTGTTTTGAAAGATTGTTTCTTTACGATTCCATTGGCTGAGCAAGACAAAGAAAAATTTGCTTTTACTGTGCCTTCCACAAATCATGCTGCACCCAATAAAAGATATCAATGGAGGGTACTTCCCCAAGGCATGAAACATTCGCCAACTATTTGTCAATGGTTTGTGGCACAGGCCTTGTCAAAAGTGCGGGAGCAATTTAATACTTGCTACTGTTATCATTACATGGATGATATCTTGTTGGCATCTGATAACAAACAACAGTTATCAGCTCTTAAACAATGTACCGTGACGAATTTGAAAGCTTTTGGTTTGATCATTGCCCCAGAGAAAGTGCAGGAACACATGCCTTGGAAATATCTAGGTATGTTGGTGACTAACACTCAAGTTATGCCTCAACCTGTGAAATTAAATATTGATGTTAAAACTGTTACGGATGTACAGAAATTGGTTGGTTTAATAGGTTGGATTTGATCATATTTAGGCATAACCAATCATCAGATGCAGCCATTGTTTGATTTGCTCTCAGGCATCACTTCCTCTACTGATGAGAGGCAATTGACTCCAGCAGCAAAAAAGACCCTAGAAGAAATTGAATTAGCCTTAGCACACAAATTTGTTAACAGAATAGATACCTCTGTTGGTGTTCAATTGTTTATTTTGAAAGGCCATGAAATACCATGTGGAATACTGTGTCAATGGAGTGATAATTGGGAAGATCAACTGCGTATTTTGGAATGGATATTTTTGTCTTTCAGATCTCGGAAAACAGCTCCAGGACTTTATGAGCTTTTTGCAGATATTATCATCAAAGGCCGCAGGCGTTGTCATGAAATTTTGGGACACGACCCTGTGACCATTGTGATACCTGTGCAACAGTGGTATTTTGAATGGTGCTTTCAAAATAATCATGAATTGCAGTCTGCCTTGTCTTGTTTTACAGGCCAAATAAAATACCATTTACCTTCTCATCCAATTCTAAAACTGACCAAGGAGATTCCTTTTGAAGGAAAACAAATTTGTTCTCCTGTTCCAGTGGAAGGTATAACGGTTTTTACAGATGGATCTGGGAAAACCAGAAAAGCAGCTGTAGCTTGGAAAAAGGATGATCACTGGGAATATGAGACAATGATTCATCAGAGATCTCCTCAATTGGTTGAACTCTGTGCTGTTCTTCTGGCTTTCACTTTATTTCCTGATTCTCTAAATATAGTCACTGATTCTATCTATGTTGCAAATTTGGTTAAGCAATTAGATCAAGCAGTGTTGTATAATATCCAAGAGAAACCATTATTTACTATGTTAGTGAAGTTATGGACAGTCATTAGTGCTCGAAAACATCCTTATTTTACCATGCATGTTCGCAGCCACACATCATTACCAGGATTTTTTGTTGAAGGCAATGCCTATGTAGATTCTCTAGTAGCTGCTGCTGCAATCAAAACCATACCTAATGTGTTGCAGCAGGCAATTTTATCTCATCAATTTTTTCATCAGAGCGCTCGAGCTTTACAGCAGCAATTCAAATTGTCTCCTGGTGAAGCAAGATCAATTCTTTCTTCTTGTCCTGACTGTCACATGACTCATGTCACTCAATATTATGGTACGAACCCTAGGGGTCTTTCTGCTTTAGAGGAATGGCAGACGGATGTTACGAAAATGCCAGAATTTGGTCGCTTTAAGTATGTTCATGTTACAGTTGATACCTTTTCTCATGCAATGATTGCTTCAGCATTCACAGGAGAAAAAACTCATGATGCTATTCGTCATTTTTATAATGCCTTTTCTGTCCTAGGTGTTCCGTGTCACATAAAAACAGATAATGGCCCAGCATATGTTTCGCAGAAAATGCAAACATTCTTTCGTGCTTGGGGCATTGAACATTCAACAGGTATTCCACATGTCCCCACGGGCCAAGCAATTATAGAAAGAGCTCACGGTCTTCTTAAACGTCAGGTTCAAAAACAAAAAGGGGGAATGCAACAGGAGTCACCTCAAGTGAGATTAGATAAAGCTGTTTATGTGTTAAACTTCTTGCGTCCCCTACCTGACTCACTGTTATCTCCAATTCTTTACCATTTTTCTTCTTTGAATGCTAAGCAACCAGATCTCCGTAGAAATGTTAAGGTATGGGTCAAGGATTTAATTACTGGCATGTGGTCTGGCCCAGTGGAATTAATAAACTGGGGAAGAGGTTATGCTTGTGTTTTGACAGATAATGGTCCTCGATGGGTTCCTGCTCCCTGTGTCAAACCTTATCTGGAGCATGCAGGCAGGGACAAGACGGATGGCTCCGCAGCTGAAGCAAAACGTGTGGATGACATTGGCTAAGGCTATATCTACATATATAAATCAGGATATGTATTTCATCACTCTTCATGTGCTTTCATAGTAATTAAAGGGTGTGGTTTTGGTTTGGGCTGACTGAGACAATGCAGGTTTTTGGAACCTTTGTTCTAGTATTCCTGCAGCTCCTTTTGAGCACTTTGGGGTGGCTATAGTTCACGGTCTTATAGGATAAAATAGTTAAGAAATTTAAAAGCACCTATAGATGGATGAAAGACAGGAATGATTGTATTAAGAATGGGAATGTTGATTTTGTTGATGGTTGTGATTGTTGTTTTGTGTTTCCCCTGTCTGCTTGGATTTTTGCAAAGGGCCCTGCAAAAATCCATAGCAGCTGTGCTTAAAAACAAAAAGGGGGAATTGTGGAAGGGACTAACAGTGGGCCTGTTAGCTAAAGGAGCAAGAAGAAGCTGAGAAGAAAGAAGAAGCTGATAAGGAGCTCTCTCCAAGGCTGTAACCAAGGAGACCAAGAGAATTGAGGGACTGAAGAAAGATAAGAAGAGAACTTCACAGCTGCACAAAGTATATTTAGAAAGTTAGTTAAGTCACTGTAACTTTTCACCTATGGTGTTATGTTGATTCATTGTGTCCAATAGTTAGGGTAGAAGAAGCATAAACAATTACAAAGTGTATAAAAGGTCAGCCATGTTCGATAAAAAACTGTTGCCATCTGAGACTGCTTGTGGTCTCTGCTTTGTGTCATGACCCCCTCGACAACGACAGTGGTAGCCAGGACGGCCCCGGCAACAGGCAGAACTACTGCAAGCGACGAAGGTATGCCCACACTATGCAGGTGCTGCGCAGTGCCAGGGCTCCCGGTGCCTGTGGCTGTGCCGAGCTGCTGTCCCGGGTTGGATCACACCACCATCTTGGCTGGGCAGCCCATGACCATGACACAGCTCCGAGACCGCACCCCTGCCACAGGGGCTGCCTGTGACCCTCGTCACCATGGAAATGCCCAGACTGCCCCTGCTTGGATCTGGTTGGCTCAGCCCACAAACCATGCCCATGGTTCCACCTCCACTGGCCACACCTGCCTACCACTGCAACACAGGGGTGGAGCCCATCACTACAAATGCCCAGATGCTGAGCCTACATCACACCTGGAAATGCACCAGAACTGGGAAATCCCAGCACAATGATACAGAGCCCCGCTTCTGGTCCTGTTCCTGCCACTGCCAGAGCTTCAACACATCTGCAGCCCAAGCTCCAACAGCCCCAAAGAACCACATTGCTGATGGACACGTGAGACCCCCACAGAAGGATCCAAATTTCTGCCCTACTACCAACCTTGGAGAAGAAGCCCTTGCAACCCCACCAGATCTAGCTCAATCACCACTCCTATTAGACACCATCCCAGCACATAACACTATGAACCATAATGAAAGCTGCAAACATGTATACTCCAACCCACAGGTACTCAAGCTTAAAACATAAACCCAAAGAATTATATGCACAAAAATGTCCATATATATATGCACAAGAGCTTTTAACATGTATTACAATTTTTATTATTATTGTTAATTTGCATCCGACAAAAATTATTAGTCAAAAGATACCACAGTGGTCCCTCAAAAAGGAAAAGCTAGACATCCTCAACTGGATTAAACCCTATCCAAAATTAACCAACTTACAATTAACACCCTTATTTGACCTCCTAAAAGGTGATTCTATGTTAACTTGCCCCAGAAAATTAACCCCAGAAGCAAAAACTGCTCTCGAAACAGTAGAGCAAGTGATCATCAAAACAGATATTAGTCCTGCTTACATTTCACAGAAAGCAAGACATTTCCTACAGCTTTGGGGCGTGTAACACCACACTGCTACTCCGAAATTAGCAACAGAACAAGCCATCATGGAAAGAACACATGGCACTTTAAAACTTAAACTTGAAAAAACAAAAGAGAGGAATATGTGGTGAGACCCCTCAGAGCAGGGTAGCTAAAGCTATCTATACATGAAATCATTTGAAAGTATTAGAAAAGTCCCAGAACCCAGTAATTTTAAATCACTTTCTATCACTACAATTATTCTGTGATGTTGAACTGCCCAAACCCAAGGCAATGGTGAGAGACCCCCTCACCAACACTTGGGGGTGGTCCTTGGGGTCTTATTTCCTGGGGAAGGGGATATGTGTGCGTTTCAACAGACAATGGGACATGCTGGATACCTGCCAGATGTGTCTGGCCTGCACTACATCCTGCTTGGGACCACAGGCAGCATCTTCCTGATGACCCCTCAACAGACATCACAGAGCTGTGAAACTAGAACAATTGATCACCTACCGCACGGAAATCTGGGATTCCTAAAGTGACAGTTTATATAAGGACTTAATTTGTTTACAAAGTGTTTCATCTCTTAAATTGGGTTTTTTCACAGTTCTAAAGTTGAATGTTTCAAAGTGATCATTTCAGTTTAAAGATGTAACTCTGTTTACAAACTGTTTTTTCTAGTAGTTGGGTTTTTCTCAAACAGTTCTAAGGGTTAAATGGTTTAAGGGTTAAATGGTTCCTTGTTTTTAGAGCCAAGTTGTAACTTGTTAAGTAGTTAATAAGTGTCATGTGTCTTGGTTTGAAAAGACAGGTGTCTGCTAAGGAAGGCAGAAGCCTCCCCTGAAATGGAAAATGTAAACCTCCTCCCTCCGAATTGTTATAATTTTGAAATTAAGGGGGGCTCTCAGGAAAAGATGTGGGAGCAGGAATAACAGTTCTTTATTAGGGAAGAAAATAAAAATAAAATAAACAATGCAGTAATACAAAACAACACTGGCAGAGTCAGAATATGCTCTGGCATCCTGTTGGTTAGGGTGTTGCTAGCAGTCCAATTTAAATGGTGGCTGCAGTTCTCCTGGAGTGGCAGGTGTGGTTCTGTTGAAGCCGTGATCCTGTAGAAGGGTGTAGTCTTCCTCTGAAGGTCCAGTGGTGGTGTAGATGGGCCTGGTCTTCCTCTGGGAATCCAGTGAAAAGGCTGTCCTGGTGACCAAAATCTCAGATTATATTCAGTTAAGAATACTTGGCTCCTCCCTCTGGGCAGAGCATCTCACAATGGGATGCTGTGATTTTTATCAGTCATGCAGTGACACTCAATGGCCCATTAGCTGAAGATATCTCCTGGAGGGAGGATTGGTTTGTGGAAGAGATAAATAAAATTGCCCAATTAACAGAAGATAACTGCCACACCTCTAACAGATGGCAAATCAAATACATACATTACTTTGCAATCCAGGACAGCATGTTAGCCTAAAGGATTGTGATCTCACCTAACAGCTCCTGGAAGTGAGTGCTGCAACTCCGGTGGTACATGGGACATATCGGTAGCTGAGGGGAACTGGGTTTGTCAAACTGGGTGGAAAACATCATTCAAATTGGACCCATGCTGTCTTCTATCACCCTGTCTGCAAAGGCCCTTGCAAGTAGAATAAGGCAGAGCACTTTGCATTTTTTAGTGCAACCGAAAGGGTGAGCTGTCATAATGCAGCTGATCTGAAGTGGCTCCCTAAACTCAACCAACCTAGAAGAAAACAAGTTCCCGGATAAGGCGGGGATAGGTTGAATTCAAACCCAAGCAAAGACCTCAGCCAACCCTGTTCTAGCTTAGATGCACATACACCAATGGCCAGAAAGCTAGGCAGAGAAAAGTCTCATCCAATCAGCTGTCTGAATCTGGGAAATCCAAAGCCCCTACAAAAATGGCAGCCATAATAAACTCAGCACTGTTTGCTGATGACCCACAGTGTTGTGTCATGTGTCTGTCTCCAACCCACACCTCCACCTTACAAATACCAATCAAGGAGTTTCATTGGACGGCTAATTGCTTTTATTATCTCTGTAATAATAATAGCAACTATGGCTGCTGTAGCAATGATGACGCTAAAAAAAGCTGTGCAAACTGCTCATGCTGTTGCTAATGGGCTAGGTAACTCTACGGCAGAAATGGTCATGCAAATGAATATTGATCAACAAGTATTAGTGAGATTAGATGCATTAGTAGCAGCACTAGTGTGGTTAGGAGATCAACAAGAAGCTGCAAACACTCGCCTGAAATGTCACTGCAATTGGGAACACCAGCAACAGAGGTTGTATGCTACTCCCCTTCACTGGAATCAAACCACTAGTGGCTGGGAACATGTTGAAGCCCATTTACAGGGTGCCTTTGCTACTAACATTAATGGCAAAGTACAAGATTTGGCCCAATCCCTAAAACAGCAAATGGCAAGTGTGCAAAAGCTGGCGGAACAAAATGTATGGGATGAGTTGTCTAATAGTGTACAATGGCTTAATCCCAAGCACTGTTTTGAGGGAGTTAATTTACACATTTGGCTTTTTATGGCAGTGGGAGATTTTTTAATCTTTTGTGTGTTTATAGTTCTGTGACTGTTGCCTTAAGAATAAGGCGTGACGACCTGGTTCCAAAGAACGCAGCACGACGACCCAATGCTTTTTGGGCCGTTCGGGCTAAGGACACGCAGACATCAATATGATAGACGGTCCAAGAGCACTTTATTGGTTTTCTCCTCGGTATATATACCCTTGGTTCTCCTTCTACTTTCTGGGGTCTAACTTTTACCTTTTATGGTTAGTGAGGAAACTGGGTAGAGGCCGTGTTAGGAGGGGTTACATTCTTGGCCTCTTTTCCTGTGGCTATCCCTTATCTCTAGGAGTCAGGGGAGAGAGAGGGGCCCTATCAGGTTTCCGTGACAGCCCGAAATCTTCCGATCGCCTGTCCCTATTCTCTCTGCCACATCTCCCCCCCCTTCTCCCACAAATGGATGAGGTAGTCGTCTACATGCTGATATGAGGTATCTAAGGTTGTCGCTTGACAAGGAAAGGGGATTTGGGGTTCCTGAGTTAGTTTTTCTGCCTGGCAAGTTCTTTCTCGGGTTCTTGCGTCTGGCAGCGTTCCCTGTTGAACTCCCTGTTGAAGTCACAGCATCGGATGTCTGCCTAAGAGCAGGATGTTGGTCCGTTCCAAGCGGGTCCGGACGAATGAGACTAGCTTGTTCAGTAGGCACGGTCCGAAGGTGACGGCTAGAAGCAGGATTGTCAACGGACCTATTAGGGAAGAAATTAGAGTGGTTAGCCATGGTGATTGATTGAACCAGGATTCGAACCAGCTTTGTTGGTCGTCTCTGTCTCTCTGTCTCTGAGCCAGTCTGTTTCGGAGTTCTGCCATGGAGTCTCTGACGACTCCTGTGTGGTCTGCGTAGAAACAGCATTCCTCCTTCAAGGCGGCACACAGGCCTCCTTGTTGCATGAGTAGGAGGTCCAGTCCCCGCCTGTTCTGCAGGACCACCTCTGAAAGTGAAGAAACTGATTTCTCTAGAAAGGATATGGATTTTTCTATTCTCTGCAGATCCTCGTCGACGGTCCTCTGCAGCTGGGACAAACCTTGGTGATGGGTCGCCAAGGCCGTGACTCTCGTTGCTGTTCCTGCTGCTCCTAGGCCGAGCAACATTGCGATTGTTATGCCTGTTATTATTTCTCTCTTGTGGAGTCGGCTGGGTTCTCCGAGGAGTTGGTACACCTCCTCGTCTGAGTGATACAGGATCCTGGGAACGATTAAGACTTGGACACAGAAGTCTGTTGAGTCATTGAATTTGTCTAGGAACACACAGGGACTCACTCCGGATCTTTGGCAAACCCACATGCCCGATGCGGATGGGACTACCCACTTTTTTCTCCTGTCGGGTTTGACTACTTTGGTGCACACGTTGCCTTCCCGCCTAGCTAGGGCTGTATTTCCAAAGCATCTCCCCCTCCCCGTGACCTGACTCAGGGTGATTCCTTTGCGGGGAGTGTCCCATCTGCATTGGTGAGGGGCATCTGCTGAGGAATATGTGAAAGGGGTATCTAAGGCGACTCCTTCGTAAAAGGGTGGTTTGACATCGTAACATAGCCAACAGGAATTGGTTAGGTTAGGGTTGGATTCGTTTAGGGATAGGAAGGTAGCTTCTAACATACGAAGGATTGGGTCCGAATCTGATTCTGCTAAGTGATCTGTCTGAATGGTTATCGCTAGGCCTGTCGGGGTATTCGCGACCCTTGTAGGTAAGGCTTTGGGGTAGGTCGTGTTTTTCCCTTTCTGCGCGCTTTTGATTGCCTTGTTTGGTCCGACCGCTCGGGGTACTGATGGCATGAGCCTGATAATCTGCACGTTTACCCACTTGTTTGTCCCGTGAAGGACTACTGTCCACATTTTTCCGAAGGCCCAACTGGGGTCTCTGGGCTGCAAGACTGTCATGTTGTACCTAATACATTTCCAGATTTTTGGGAGTTTGTGACTGTTTCGATAGGTGCTTTCGTGATGGAAGAGTGGTGTTTTGCAGCCTTTTGGCGCCCAAGTGAACTGTAAGAATCTGTCGGGTTCCTGTGGGTCCCACCCCGGCCCTGTCGGTCTGGTGTCTGTGACTATTGTTTTGCAACCGTAGTGTCCGCAATATCCCCACCCCAGGCGATTACAGTAACTTTTTCCGGGGTTTGAGGCTGGGCACCAATAGGATAGGTATGTGTTTTTGGCGTATGGGGAATGAGGGTCTGGCTTTGGTCGTCCCGGGAACAGGTCTGTAATGCGAAGTATGAAGGATGGGGCGTCTGGTGTAATGACGTGTCTGAGCACCTTGTCATTGGTGAGGTGCCGTATGACCCACCTGAATGGCTGATGGGGATAGTACTGTGAGCTGGCTTGCCCCCTGGCAACTAGCCCCAGCAGCAACGTTACCCAGAGATACCCTTGATGACTGGATCTCGCCCGTGCCGGTCCTTCGGGTGCTGTCTGGCGGCTCGGCGGTCTGTCTCTCTCCTCCGGAACGCGAGTGTGCACGTCTCGCGGACGTCCCTCGATCATGTCCTGTAAACAGAGACTCGCTATTCTCATTAGCGTCACTCTGCTCCTTTTGGAGATCTGGTTTGATCGATTTAAGTGGACACCACGTGATTTCTCCGTCTTTTTTGACTGCTGCGTACCCCCGTCCCGTGAGCGTTAACCTCCAACCCCGTTCCCATTCGCCTAGCTCGTTCCTTATTATTACTCGTGGACCCTCCTTCTGCATTCGAGTGGTCCAATGTTTTTGGACGGGACTGTTTGTCTCGTCCCCCCTGGGAAATTGATTGAGCGCTAACAAAGCTGTTGCCAGTATGCGTGCCTGCTCTCCTGGGGGAATGGAGTTGGCAAAGCCGTCCGCTCTTGCCAACACCTCTATTCTGGTTTTTAGGGTCTGATTTGCCTGCTTTACTATTGCCTGCCCGGTACTGTTGTAAGGGATACCTTGTACCAGGGTGATAGCCCATTTTTTGGTGAATTCTTGCACCTGCTTGGAAGTGAAATTTGACCCGTTATCTGTTTTGATTTGTTTGGGGACACCGAGCCATGCCATGGCTGTCAGCCAGTGCTGAATCGTGGCCTTTGAGTCCGTTTTGAGGCGCTGTGTGGCTACTATCGTTCCACTGAAGGTGTCTACTGTCACTGCTAGCCACGCTCTTGGCTTCATCAGTTGGCACACGGTGAAGTCTGCCAGATTTCTGAGGGCTTGAGGCCTCTTGGATTGACCCCGCTGGTCCACGGTGGTGACTTCTGGCAATGAGGACAGGTCGCTACTACGTGTTTCGCGTCCGCTGTTGAGATTCCGCATCTCTTTGCTAGTGCTTTTGCCCCAATGTGAAGCGATTCGTGCAGTTGACGTGCTTCCTGCAACGTCCTGGCGTCAGCGCTTTGTCCATGGAGATCTGGCATATAGTCGGACTGTCCACTAAACCTTGTGGTAGCACTCTCCACTGGAAGCGCAGATTTGGCCGCTTACCATTTGGAAACACAACAGAAAAGGCGAATCGTTCTTTGTCCTCAGGGTGCAAGGGTATGGAAAAGAAACAGTCTTTGATGTCCAGCACTGCGCATGGCTGTCCCTCGGGTATGGCTGAGTTTGCGGGTATCAGGGTCTGAACTGGACCCTTGGGTTGAATTGTCTTATTCACTTCTCTTAGGTCGTGGATGAGGCGATACCCTTCCCCCGAACTTTTGGGGATCACGAATACAGGGGTATTCCATGGGCTAGTGGACGGTTCTATGTGACCCTTTTGTAACTTGCGATCGACCAATTCTAATAAGGCTGCTACTCGAGGCTCAGATAGGGGCCACTGCTTGACCCATATGGGGTCTGATGATTTCCAAGTTAATCTGATTGGCAGCACTGGGTGTATGGCAGTGGCCCTCATTATAAATTTGTGATCCTGACTCCTAACATAGCAAGGACGTCCCTTCCCAACAGGGGTGGAGAATTCTGCAGGATGTATGGATAGACTGCTACTGTTTTTTCTGGCCCCCCTTTTGTGTGAAGCGTTATAGCTACCAGCTGGGTGCTCTTCCACGCTCGGGATTGTCCCCCCACTCCGTTCACTGGTGGGACTTCTTTAAATTGCCAATGTCTGGGCCAACTTGCTAGGGGAAAAACCGTGCAATCTGACCCCGTATCCGCCCAAAACTGAAGCCCTATGACGTGGGGGTCTAGGCTGTTATAAAGGCGGCATGCCCCCCACACCTTTGAAGGCTCCTTCCCTATTTTCATGGCCAAGGCCACCCAGGGGCCCCGCTCTGGGGCACTCCCTGCTGGGCCTGTGGCATTGGCGTGGTTTGCGGCTGTGGCGGATGCGAAAGTACCGCTGGTGGTGCTGGGCAGCTCTGCCATTGTATTGCTGGCAGGGGTGTGGTACTGACTGCTCCCTGTGATGGCATAGGGTAAGAGGGTCCCCTGCCCCACCGGGGATTGGCATAGGTGGGCCGTCTCGTATTCATTGTGGGGGGAGGCCGAATATGGCCCATGTGGCTCCTCCCTCTCCCGTTTCCCCGGGGCCTAGACCTGCAATCCCTGGCCATGTGACCCTTCCTCCCACAGCTCCAGCAAATCTCCCCTGTGAGTGTCTGGAGCGATGGTGCTGCTAGAGGAGGTTGTGTCGGGTGAGGAGAGCTTG
Organism: Passer domesticus; assembly: GCF_036417665.1. Lineage (NCBI taxonomy): Eukaryota > Metazoa > Chordata > Aves > Passeriformes > Passeridae > Passer > Passer domesticus. The sequence goes on from NC_087511.1 coordinate 40,931,621, forward strand.
CTGCGACATGGCCTGCCTGGCCACATTTAAAGCAAGCCATAACACTGGTTAGGGTATTGACAGCTGCCTGAATAGGTGTCAGCTGTTCCTCCCTTACCACGTGTTTTATCATTCCAGCCAGGTTGGTTCCGGCTGGCAGGGAACGCAGGATCTCTTTGGTGACTGAATTACACTGCTGGCGAAGGCAGTCGATCACCACTGATTCTATGGCTGTTACGGGTATTGTGGAGGAATCCAGGGCTGTTTTCAGCCGGTCTATGAAATGTGTGAAGCTTTCACTCTCTCCCTGTTGGATGGTAGACCAAGGTGCTGGTCTGGTTACCACCCCAGAGGCTGCCTTCATAGCCTGTCTGGCTGCCCTAGTTGTTGCTCTGACCTCCTCAGCCCGTAGCTGTGCTGCTTGCTGCTGTGGTGTAGCTACGTCGTCATGCTTCCCTAGCAACCTGGCTAAACACGAGCCATGAAGTTGTTGCCCCTTGCCCGATGCCTGGGCTAAAGCTGTTGAGCAATGGTCTGCCCATTCTTGCTTAAATACAATCATACCTGCCGTGTCAAAGATCATACGAGCGATTTGTCTAATATCAAAGGGAAGTAAATCGTCATTGCTAAAAAGCCCGTCTATTAAAGTAGTAACCACTGCTGAGTTGATCCCTTTTTCTGAAATTGCTTTCGCTATTGTCTGAACCTCTTTTACATTTACTGGTGTATACGTTCGCTGCTGATTTCCCTGGGCCCCCGTAACTCTGACTGGGTAAGCATGAACGCTGGCCATATCCACCCAGTCTGCACATGCTATCTTTATTTTGGCCCAGTCCGTAAGCTTATGTTGTGTTTGCTTCCCGGTTTTATTTAAAGCTTTGTTCGGTTTCGCTTGAAACCGCGTTAATTCTGCTCTCTCGGCTTCCGAGTCACAGTCAGACTAGGTAAGCTCGGTTGGGCTGACTGAGGAGCTCTCACTTGTCTCCGAGCCGGAAGTTGAATGCCCGTACACTTCCAGTTTGCTCCGAGTTTTCCTGCGGCTCCGCCCCCGCTCCTCCCCTCGGAGGTGGAGTCGCGCCTCCCCTCGGGAGCGGCGTCGCTCTCGCTCCTCCCCTCTGGAGCGGCCCCGCTCCTCCCCGCGTGGGCGGTGTCGCTCCGCCTCTTGGGAGGGGCGCCGCTCTCGCCCCCCGTGTGTTTCCTGCCCCCTGCGGGGCGGGGTCTCCCCCTTATACGGTGGCACCGCTGGGCGCAGCTCCCGTTCGGGTATCCGCTCCCCCGCGCCGCCTCGCGCGTGCGCGGTAGTGTTCTTTCTCGGCTCCGTGCCGTTCCCGCCGCTGGGCGGCTGGCCCCGCCCCTCTCCCGCGTGGCCCACGCCGTTTTCAAACCCATACGGCGGCGGCGTCCCGCTCACCGGCGGCGCGGCGGCGTCGGGCGTCCCGTTCGCCGCCGGCACGGCGCCGCCGGACCCCGCGGCCGCGATACTCTCCGCGCGCCGCGCGTCCGCCGTTAAACCTTCCCAGAACGAACGCGCGCGCTGTTCCGCCGTCAGCGTCCCCGGATTGGCAGCCCGCGGTGGGGGGAGGGGGGGGGGGCGGCGGCTCCGCGACCCCGGCGGGCTCCTCGGGCGGGCCGGGGCCGGGCGCACTCCGCGGGGGGTTCAAGGGGTACCGCAAGGTGGGCTGCAGGGTCGGGGAGTCCCGCGGGCACTGCGGAGGGGTCGGGGGGTCCCTCCGGGGCGCCGGGTGGTCGCAACCCGGGCTCGCGTCCGCGCGCGGGTTCGGGCGGGGAACGCCCGCCTCCCGCGCGCTCCCCCCCCCCCCTCCGGGCTGTTTCCAGGGGCAGTTTGGGTTGCAGCCACGCTCCCGATTTTTGGGGTTGCTAACAGCATGGTCTTTGCTGCTTCCCATGCCTCCTGCTGTTCTGAAGCCTTTTTTAAAGCTTCCTCTGCTTTAGCCCACGCCTTAAGGCATTTCCCACTGCCTGTAACCTTCAAATACTCGGCTAAAGCGATCGTACATCTCTCCCACACCTCCGAATTTAATATGTCTATGGGACGATTTATCGTCCCTAGCTCTTGGAGCCTATTAATAGCAAGCTGAAAATGCTTGAAGTCACATCTAATACCCCACTGTAAATGAAAATAACTCACGACTCGGGCCACAGCTTCTATGAGGCGATGGCGGTCCCAGCACGACTCAGGCCACAACTTCCACGAGGCTATGGCGGTTCCAGCACGACTCAGGCCACAACTTCTATGAGGCTATGGCGGTCCCGGAGGCGTCCCTCCTCGCTTCGGTGGGGTCCAGGACCCCCCGCAGCAGCTGGCCTTGTCCAGGAGACTCCCGATCCCAGGTTCTGTTCCTTTTTTTGTCCCGGCTTTCGGCACCACTTGTTGCCTTAAGAATAAGGCGTGACGACCTGGTTCCAAAGAACGCAGCACGACGACCCAATGCTTTTTGGGCCGTTCGGGCTAAGGACACGCAGACATCAATATGATAGACGGTCCAAGAGCACTTTATTGGTTTTCTCCTCGGTATATATACCCTTGGTTCTCCTTCTACTTTCTGGGGTCTAACTTTTACCTTTTATGGTTAGTGAGGAAACTGGGTAGAGGCCGTGTTAGGAGGGGTTACATTCTTGGCCTCTTTTCCTGTGGCTATCCCTTATCTCTGGGAGTCAGGGGAGAGAGAGGGGCCCTATCAGGTTTCCGTGACAGCCCGAAATCTTCTGATCGCCTGTCCCTATTCTCTCTGCCACATGTGAGTCATCTGGAAACATTGACCACCTCTGAGGAGACAAAGCCCAAGTGCTTGCTACCATCGCCATGTACCCTTTGCACAAAAAATAAAAAAGGAGGAGATGTGGGCATAGTGCCAAATACCTGGCATCCTAACCAAGATTAGAACAAGAGAATATCAGCCCTAAAGGCCCTGCTAATTTGTGTGTTTTCTGAAGGATGCAGTGGAATCTCATTTCTTGGTGGCAAACCACTGTATGAGCATGTGACATTGTGATTGAAAACAATCACATGCATGGAATGCTTGAGACAAGTTTTGCATGTTACAAAATTAGCAAGAGGCCCTAGGTGTTGCCTTTTCAGCCCCCACAATCAAAAGCCAGACAAAGTTAGGTGATAAAATTCAGTTACCTTTAATGAAGGATCCCTCCAGGTGCCAAATACACTGAAATAGACACTGAAAACGCGTCAAAGATGCACACGTGACATAGGGCAAGTAGTTTTATAAGTGGTCTTGGGGATGGTTTATTATCCCATCCCATGTTTGGGGTCTTTGATTTGTTTTGTTTTGTGCCCAGGAGTTGTGGCTGTCCCCGCCCCACCCACCCATCCTCCCTGGCTCCAGGGCTGTCATGATGATTGGAAACTGAGCTGGGGTTTCTGAGGGGAGTTGGGGGTGGGGTGAGAGACAGTCCCTCTCTCTTCTGGTGGGTGGGTTGGCTAGATACATGCAGCCAGTATCTCTGACCAGGTATCCTGCTGTTTCTGTGGATTTTGCCTGCTTTTTTTTGCTTTTTTTTTTTTTTTCTTTTGGTACTGTCATTGAGCTTGCCAGCTAGGCTTCTTTTGCTCCTCTGCTGTCGGGAAGCCAAGACCCAGTATGTGCCCCATCAGGAGACAGGACCGCCCTTGTTTCCCACCAGGGGGCTGGCCCCATCCTCCTCACAGCCCAGATCCGAAGGAGCAGACAGCACCAGTGACAGAAGCCCAAGGAGCCTTTTTTCATACAGCATTCAGGAACGAGATTGCTAGTGCCCAACCCCCACCATACCTCCGCCATTTCTCCGGGTTTGTGCTACACTGTAGCCTTTCACCCTCTGCCTGCCGAGAGGTCCTGCCATTTCATCTTGCTTCTCCTGAGGTTTCCTGCTACAGCTCCTTTTGCTATCTAGAGACGGCAACGGGATGGGCTGCCCACGGAGGTTTGTAAAGGAAACCCCTCCTCCATCCCGTCCCACCAGCTGCACCAGACATTACCACATGGCCTCCAAACTCACACTGGAGTGCCCCCTGCAGCCATGGGGGAATCATCACACCCACCCTACCCACTGTGAGCCTGCCAGTGCCCCTGACAGCTGTGACCATAACTACACTAAAGGGGAAAGTGCCTGCAGCTGAGAACGCTGTTATTGGGTTTCTGGTTCTGTTTGTTGTTGCTGCCATTGTTGTTTGTTTGCCTTGTTATACATACTAATACAGAACTGTCATTCCTTTTTCCATACCTTTGCCTGAAAGCCCCTTTATTTTAAAATTATAATAATTTGGAGAGAAAGGGGTCATATTTTTCATTCCATGGGAGGCTTCTGCCTTCCTTAGCAGCCACCTGTCTTTCAAACCAAGACATAAGTTTAGCAAATTAGCATAATTGACAATAATCCCCAATAACAAATGCAGGTGATTAAGTAATTCCCCCCTCTTGGTTCAACCCCTTTCTAAAGTCCCCTTTCCTTGCTAGCTGTTTATGGGAAATTGTCTTGGTAAGGTGTCTTGTCCTTGATTCCCATAAGAAGCGAGATCACAAATTTATCTAATAGGAAAAGTACTGAAATACTGAAGTTAGGAAACTATATATAATAACAGTCTACAGAGCTACAAATATATATGAAGAATATATAAAAGCAAAAATCATTTTGGCATCATAGAGACCAATGAGAAGGTGATTGTTTATCTGTAACAAAATTAAATAAAAGGGAGCTTGCATGAGAAAAAGAGAGACAAGGAGAAAGATAACACCTGCCAAGCCCAAAACTATTACACTGCATCAGTGTGTTATTTTCATGGTCGATATGTATCTATTGCCAAGTTGCTGTCCGAGTTTTTCTCTCTACTCCCCCGGGCGGGGGAGGAGTCTGCACTGGCTGAGCTGTGGCACAGCAGCTGACAGCTGGGGGGGCACTGCCCAGATGCGCTGGGGGCATCCGGGGAGCGCCTCAGCAGGAGGCAGCAGTGATCAGCAGGAAGGCGAAGTAGAAAAGAGGGACTCGACTCGGGGGCAAAGTCCAGAGTTTTAATGTCTCCAGGGGAAGCCAGCCGAGTCGGGACCACGAGGTGGGGGTACAGCCGATTATAAAGGGGGCGGAACATACAACACTTCAACCAATGAGGGAGAACTTGGGAGGGAACAAACTCGTGACAAACATGCCGGCTAGCCCATAGGGAATGTGACAGGGAGGGACCCTTGTTCCCGATCCAATCACCCACCGAAGAGGGGAGAACTTTCTGGAAAGAGGGAAGGGGACAGTGGCTGATGGACAGGAACTCAGGGAGGGATTGACAGAGGGTAACCAGGGGAACAGGGGTGGAGACAAAAAACTGACACTCTCAAAAGGAGGGGTTGCCAGGAGAGGAGGGGGGGTGGGGAACCCTAGGACCGAACCATTGTAACTTTAGGGGGAAACAGAACAAACCAAATGAACCCTGCACCACAACAATCTGTTTTTATATTTAGATTTTCCTTTGCATTTAAGCTCATCACCAACAGTGTTCCATCCCTCTAATCATCTTTGTGGCCTCCTCTGGACCCACTCCAACTGGTCGATGCCCTTCCTGTGCTGGGGTTCCCAGAGCTGGGTACAGTACTCCATGTGGGATCTCATGAGGGCAGAGTAGAAGAGGAGAATTGCCTCCCTCAACCTGCTGGGTGCACCTCTTTTGATGTAGCCCAGGATACATTTGGCCTTCTGGGATGCAAGTGCACACTGTTGGCTCATGTCCAGTTTTTTTTTCCACCAGAACCCTCAGGTCCTTCTCCACAGGGCTGCTCTCAATGAGTTCTCCCATTCTGTACTCATGTTTGGGGTTGCACCCCACTCAGGTGCAGCACCTTACACTTGGCCTTGTTGAAATTCACAAGGTCCTTGGGCCTACTTCTAGAGCTTGTCCAGGTCCCCCTGGATGGCATCCTTTCCTTCTGTTGTGTAGACTGCACTACTCAGCTTCATGTCATCTGCAAATTTGCTGTGGGTGCACTCAGTCTCACTGTGTTAAAGATATTAAAGAGCACTAGTCCCAAGACAGAGCCCTGAGGGACACCACTCATCACTGGCCTCTACCTGGACATAGACTTATTAACCACAACTCTCTGGCTGTGTCCATCCAACCAATTCCTTATCCACTGAAAAGTCCACCCTTCAAATTTATGTCTTTTCAGTTTGGAGATAAGGATGTCTTGTGCGACTGTTTCAAAGGCCTTACAGAAGTCCAAGTAGTTTACACCAGTTGGTCTTCCCTTGTTGACTGTTGCAGTCACTCTATTATAGAAGTCCACCAAATTGGTCAGGCATGATTTCCCTTGGTGAAGTTGTGCTGTCTGTCACAGATCACCTCCTTGTCTTGTATGCGCCTTAACATTGGTTCCAGGAGGATCTGCTCCACGATCTTCCCAGGCACAGAGGTGAGGCTCACTGGTCTTTAGTTCCCTGGGTCTTCCTTTCTCCCCTTTTTAAAAATAAGAGTGATTCTTCCTTTTTCCAGTCACTGGGGACTTGACCTGACTGCCATGACTTTTCAAATATGATGGAGTGTGACTTGGTAACAACATCAGCCAGTTCCCTCAGGACCCTGGATGCGTGTCATTGGGCCCTATAGACTTGTGTACATTCAGTTTCATCAGGCAGTATTAAACCTGTTCTTCACTGTGTGGGAGGGACTTGTCTCTCCCAACCCTCACCTAGAAGTTCAGGGACTTGAGCGATGTGGGAAGCCTGACTGACAGTGAAGAATGAGGTGAAGAACTCATTGAACAGGTCACCCTTCTCTATATCCATTATCATCAGTTTTCTCTTCTGATTTATGAGGGGGGTACACTCTCCTTGGACTTTCTTTTCTGACCTATGTACTTACATGTCACTATAGGACACAATACAACACGATGCAGACACGCTGATGCTCTCAAGGCACGAAAAAGGGAAGTTTATTTTCTGACTCCAACATTTCTAGATTTCCAAAGGTGACAGTGGATTGGAGGGTGAAAGTGCCACCTCTCCAATGACACTGGACAAACCAACAGTCCATCAAGTTTCTCTTCTACCATAAAAGAATGCAAAACAATAAGTTGTTTACAGAAAGTGTGTGAGAAAGTTTGCTACAAGAATGCAAACATCAGAAGGCTTAGAAAATCTTAAAAAATCAGGGCGACACTTACAGAATCACTTTTTGTTATTCTTCACATCCCCTGCCAAGTCCCATTCCATCTGTGCCTTTGTGTTCATGATCCCATCCCTACACATCTGAACCATATCCCTGTACTCTTCCCAGCACCTGACCCTGCTTCCACTGGTTGTGCATTTCTTTCTTACTCCTCAGTTTGAAGAGTAGGTCCTTGCTCAGCCATGCCAGTTTCTGGCCTGCCTTCCTTGATTTTTTACACATGCAGATGAAGAGCTCTTGCGCTGATGCCAAATTGATTTTTGCCCTTTTGCTTTTATATATTCTCTATATTCTTTACATATATATTATTCATAGTTAGCATTTTATCTACTCTATTGGACAGAAAGACAAAATAAATTCCCCAGCAGCCCCAAGCCCTGAGGGTCCAAGGTTAGGATCTCTGGCAAACCAAGGTTAAAACCAGCTCTCCGAGACACATTTTCATAACCAAAGTTTAGTTCCTATCTGTGTGTGTGTGGGGGGGGGGGGGGGGGGTAAATTGAGAAAAGGCCAGAACCAGGGGGGAATTACCTCATCACATATGTCTCTAATTGGGGATCCTTGTCAGTTATGCTATTTTGCAAATCATATAAAAATTGTATCCAGTTTATTTTATGTGTTCATCTTTGTCGCTTTCCATCCAGCGAGTTGTGCACCATAAGGATCCTTATAAAGGTAGCCCCTTTTTATCACCTAACTATGTTTGGCTCATGATTTTAGGACCAGTGAAAAGGCATCAGTGCTCTAAGAAAAGTGGCCTTAAAGATTTGCTAGCTCTGCTCAGCTCCTTTGTCCCTAAAGAGTTTCCCATGGAAACTCATTCATTAATTCTGTAAACAGATGAAAGCTTGTTTTTTTTAAATTTCAGTGTTCTGACTTTGCTTGTTGTCAGGCCCACGTTCCTTGAGATCATGAACTCAGCCAGGGCATGGTCACAACGCCCCAGGCTGCCACTGATCTTGACCTCCTCAATGAGCTCATCTGCCTTGGTGAGCACCAGGTCCAGTAATGCAGTAATGTTTCTCTATTGATTGGTTTGTCTAATACTTGGACCAAGAAGTTGTCCTCAATGCATTCCAAGAGTCTCCTGGATTGCTTACAGTCAGCTGTGTTGCTTTCCCAGCAGGCATCCAGGTAGTTGAAATTCCCCAGCAGGATAAGAGCTTGTGAGTGTGATGCCTCATGGACCTGACACAAGAAGAGTTGAATGATTAAAAAAGATCTGTATAGGTAAATTTATTTTTCTTTAATTCACTGTAAGCAATGCTATAACTACAGTTTAATAAAAATACAGTTTTCACATATAATTTTAAATGGTCACTTTCTAACCACTATTTAATTTCTATATGCATAAGAAATTAAGAAGACAAATTACCTTTTTTCCATTTGAATTCATCATCTTAAACACTTGCTGAAAGACATGACTTTTGGGAAATCAGATCAAACAAAGATTTACTACATATCTACTATAAATAATAAAAGTGGACTTTATGTTGAAAGTTTATTCCACATCCTCAACAATGGATTTCCTAAGATCTGACATGTATGACTTTATAAGAGCTCAATGCATAAAAAGTCAAGTTTAATTTGTGTACTCTGTTTACATTGCACCTAATAGATGATTCAATGTGCCTCTCAGCTGTGTAAGTTTGTGTTTGTATCTCTTGAAAAAGCAATTGAGTGGTCAAGAAGGCTTGTTCACAGACTTTGGTAATTAAGTACTGGATAATATATCTGCAAAGCATACCTAACTGTTCATTCAGAACAAGGTAATACTTACACAACCTTGCTGTTCTCTCAAGAACCTATACAGTATTGCAATTAGGTCTAGGGACTCCCATATGATTTTGCAATGACAAAACAAGAGGCTTTAATTTTACTAACAGAAAATTCTAGTAGTTTAGGATTAGTTTTCATTGGGAATAATCTGAAAAAGTGTTTTTTTGAAAGGCTGCATGTTTTCTCAATACCCTGGTGTACTAATATACTGGGTCTGGCTGGGATGGAGTTAACTTTCTTCATAGCAGCCCATATGGTGCTGGTTTTGATTGGGGGCCAAGACTGTTGATAACACAACAATGGTTTGGCTATTGCTAATCAGTGCTTTCACAGCATCAAGGCCTTCTGTGTTTCTCACTTTGTTGTCCCCCCAGCAAGTAGGTTAGGAGTAGGCAAGAAATTGGGAGGGGAAAGCCGATATGAATTGCCCAAAGGCCTATTCTGTGCCATGTAACATCATGCTCAGCAATAAAATCTGAGTGTAGAGGGTTGGGGTTTTTGTCTTCTAAGGTGGCTGTTGCTCGGAGACTGTCTGGGCATCAGTCTGCTTGTGGAAGGTGGTGATTGCCTTTGCATCACTTCATCTTTTTCCTTCACTTATTAAACTCTTTCAACCCATGATTTTTCTCCCTTTTGTTCTTCCTGTTCTCTCCCCCATCCTGCTGCTGTGTTGGGGGAGTGTCGCTATAGGACACAAAATAAAACAACACCCATGGTGGAACCTCCAAGGTAAAAAGAAGGGAAGTTTATTTACTGACTCCAACATTTATAGACTTTCAAAAGAGACAGTGGATTGGAGGATGAAAGTGTTACCTCTCTAATGACACTGGACAAACCAACAGTCCATCGAATTTTTCCTCCTCTAGAGAAGAATGTAAATAATTATTTACATAAAAAGACCTCTCTGAGGTCTTGTAACAACCTCCATATCCCAGATTTTTTCTTGATGCAGAAAACAGGAGTATTCCAGGGACTGGTAGAAGGCTCCAGATGACCCTGGTCCAACTGCTCCTGCACCAGATTTTGAAGGGTGACCAATTTATCTTGAGGGAGGGGCCACTGGTTCTCCCAGATGGGTTTGTCTACCAGCCACCGTATAGGAGGTGTAGGACAGTTCGTGCCCTTCATCGCAGTGGCCCACATCAAAAACCCATCCCGATGCACACCCCCCACACAGACAGAACATTCCTTCCCCAGAGGTTAGCAGGAGTTGAAGTAACATGAGGCCAAGCCAAGGCCCTCTGTCCCTCCATGTTCACGACCAGCACGGGCCGCTGGCTCACGTAACATTGTGCCATTCCTCCCAATCCTGCAACAGGCATCTCCACCAGATTCAGGGGCCACTCCGGGGGCCAAGTGGCAAGGGACTGAACTGGGTCGTCCACGCTGCTGTTAGGAAGCCTGCAGAGGCAGATCTCCAGCAGTGTTTCACCAGGGATGGACAGGGTACACATCATCTCGGGACGTTCTTTGGTCAGGACAGAGGTCCAGTGAACTTGAGGCAGCCCACTGGATCCAAAGCCGCCAGCTCCACACAATCGGTCAGCTGTCCTGCAAACAGAAGACTTAAAAGGCACAAGTTGAGCAAGTCGCATCCCTTTCGGGATCCTGATGGGGGGGTGGGTGTGGAAACCATTGCACAAATCTGCCCTGTGAAGTCTGCATCAATGAGTCCCAGGTGCACAACGATGCCCTGAAGGGTGGCACTAGACCTCCCCATCAGGAGAGCGCTCATGCCCCCACCCAAGGGATCAAAGGCATCCAGGGGAACCTTGTGTATTTTACAAGATTCTAAAACAACTGTTGCTGCTGTGTAGACATCAACACCTGCTGAGCCGTGGGTGCTGGCTGCAAGTTGGCTGAGCAGACCTCCATCGGCACCGGGGCTTGGAGAGAAGCTTGTGTCTGGGCGCGTCTCCCCTCACGCTCCTCTTCCCGTTTCCTGAGCCCAGCAAAGCCTGGCCATTAACATGTTGAGTCGCCTTGCAGACATTTGCGGTATGGTTTGGCCTTCCACACTGACCACACGAAAACAAAGGAGTTGTGACCTTCTGTGCCTTCTTTCCCTGTTTCTTGCTGGCCTGAGCATTCCTCTGCTGTCGTTGCCTGCCCTGTGGCACTGCCCGGACTGGCTGCACAGCAGTACCCAAGGCAGCCGTCTTATGACCTGATGTGCCTATCTTTGCACAGGCCTCCGCCATCATGGAGACAGAAGGATCACCAGGAAGAGCCTCTATGATTCTCCCACAATCGTCATTGCAGTTACATCTTGCAAGGTTTGTAATCACAAGCTTCCTTGTCTCAGGATTTGCCACCTACTTCTCCACAGAGCCAGTCATCCTCTCTGCAAACTGTAGGAAAGACTCATCAGCCCCCTGGATAACAGTCATAAACAACTGCTTTGGAGCAGCCAGTTCTATGGTCTGAACCAATGCTGCCATGCCTATTTTCTGGCACTGGTCAAGCACAAGAGGATCAAAGCCAACTTGCCCATTAGGACCAGCATAATTGCCTGTGCCCAACAGCACATCAGTGCCAATCACACACCTGGGATCCTGCATACCCAGTGTAGCATTCTGCTCCACTGCCCTGGCTGCCAACTGAGTCCATTTAGACTCAAAAATGTCGAATTCTACAAGTGGAAAAAGAATACGTGCCACAGCACAGATGTCGTAAGGTGTCAGCAAATCAGCAGCAAGCACTCGAAGCAGCTGCATGACTTCAACAGGCCCCAGACCATATTGTCCAACCTTATAATGGAGTTCCATCATGGCCTTTCATGATAAAGGTTGACAGGTGTTATGAGCAACACCCCTAAGCACAGGGAAAGCCTGGCAACCCCCTGGCAAGGTTACAGCACCTGCCAAGTCCCATCCCATGGGCCCCACAGGGACAGAGACAGATGCCTGACTGGGAGGCAGCTCAACACCACCTGACACGGCATCTCCTGCAGCATCAGCAGGGCCAGAGGAGCCATCTCCACAATCCAGCAGACCCTGCACGAAGGCACAATCAACTATTTCCTCGACCTTAGCTTTGACTTCTTGCCAGAACCGCCCGTGTTCCCTCGGACGCACGGTCACCTGATGGGGGGGAGTGTCCACAAGGCTGTTGAGGAGGTTCCATGGCCCTGGGGAACCACCGGTCTCCTGCCGGTCGCATCACCATTTGCACTAAAAGTGAACATCTCAGCGTCCTCCCGTGCCGTAACCCCAGCATCCATGGGAGGCAAGGCCGGCAGGGCCAAACCAACCCCAGCAGAACTCGTGCCCACCGGCAGCCCAGCAGTGCTGTCTGAAATAAATGGGCAGAAGATCTCTCTCCTTTTAAATGCCTTTATTAAAAAGAATCAGCTCAGCTGGGGAGAAATCGACGGGTTGCGCCCACGCCGCCATTGTTCCCAGGAGTGGCACGGAGGAGGAGGATTATGCAGCTTTGTCCGCTGGTCTGCAGGCAGAGCTGGGGATTCCGTCCTCATGAGAGATTAGGAGATTCTGCCTTTTCGGTCCAACACCTCGGGTCCTCTTTCTAGTCAACATCTTTTCAGGTTAGGGTGAGAAGCAAAAAGGATCCAAGCAGGCACTGGACTACACTCCCATCCTTAGACATCACTTAGGTCCCCTAGTTCTATGTTGGCTCGTTATTTTTAGGGGTTTTCCTGGAAAACTGCAAAATTTGGTGCAATGCATTCCTCATCTGCATACTAGCCCTGATGCCACTCCCATTCTCCTGGTACCTGCAGGGTCCTGGTGTCCCTCCCTGGCAAGCATCAGGGGGACAATGGTTAATCACCAACCATTAACAGGTAATTGAAGAAGAACTCCCAACAATGAAGCCAAATCAACAGCAACCGGTCCAACCTGTCTCAACTCTGCAACCCTAAAAAAACCAGACAACCCCCTATTCATAACACTGTCTGCTCCAGCACGGGCAGAGGATGCCGCAGCGGACGCAGGTCCCTGCAGGACTCGCAAACCCAGTGAGGATCGGAGCGAGACCTGCGCGAGGCCCCCCTCCCCCAGTGTGGGGGAGGGGTGGGGCACAGAGAGAGACGCGACTCGCGGAACCCCATCACCGCCCCATGCCCCGGCCATGCTTGGTGGCACGGGGGCGTCCGGGACCGCCTCTATCAGGGTCCCGCCCGTGACGCGAAACCCTACAGTGGACACCGCCCCACCTGAGCGGAACTGGGCGGGCTTCCCGCCTAGCATGGCGGGGCCTGACGGAATACCAACCAACGCCCCGCCTGCGGTGGCTTCCACCTCCTGCGTATGCCCGGCAGGCTGCGCAGACTCAGAGGCGGTCAATGCCACCCCCCCGAGGACGAGACCGACGCCGATGCGGACGAACCTGCTCGCGCTGCGCTCAGAGGGTATCTCGTGGAAACGCTGCAATTCGGACAAAGTGTTGTCACCGAATCAGATTCAAGCAGAGGCGGAGGCTGAGCCAGGGGCTCCCTGCAGCCCCCAGCGCTGGGAAGGCACAAAGGGAGGGCTATTCCACCCTGCCCCGCTGCCTCCGTGGCGCGGGGAGGGGCGGGGTCAGCTTAGCCGACTCCACAGGGCCCCTAGAAGCTTGTGGGACTCCGCCCACTCGCGGTCCACTCGGAACCAGCTGGCCGGGAGCCCAATCCACGCCAGGGGAACAAATGTCACCATCCGAGACGGAACCGCCTCCCAGCTCACCGTCCTGGCAGGGAGGGTTCTGCTTCACGGAGAAATTCAAATTCCCCCTCGTTCGTGTCCAAGATGGAAGAGTCTCCCTGGGAACTCCGAGAGCTACAAAATCCAAACCCCCGCCAAACCGCGTCAAACTTTTTCCATTGCACCAACAGTGATCCCACGTCTATACTACAGTCATCAAAGAGAGCTCCCATGAGGCATTCTCCCATGAGAGACCACACCTCCCTGGAGAATGCCTCCACAGGGTCTGAAAAAAACCCATGCTCTCTGGTCCACAGAAAAAATCTTTCAAAATCTCTCCAGGAAACGGAAGCCAATTTCCACTCCATGAGACCCTTCCAGAGGTCCAAAACCAGAGAATTCTCCATGGAAACCACAGGGGTTGCCACTATCACAAGAGCTGCAGGCAAAGTGCCAAACGGCTCACAGTCACTGTGCCACAGCCGGTGGGGGGGAACTATACAACCTCACCCACAGCTGTCCCACACACAGCAGCCACCAGATGTCACTATAGGACATGAAATAAAATGACATGCACGCTGGAACCTCCAAGGTAAAAAGAAGGGAAGTTTATTTTCTGACTCCAACATTTATAGACTTTCAAAAGTGACAGTGGATTGGAGGATGAAATTGCCACCTCTCCAATTACACTGGACAAACCAACAGTCCATCAAATTTCTCCTCATTCAGAGAAGAATGTAAATAATTATTTACATAAAAGTGCGTGAGAAAGTTCATTACAAGAATGTAAACATCAGAAGGCTTAGAAGAACTTAGAAGAACAGGGCAACGGGAGAATCAGCAAAGGACTGTGTGAGTACTTAGCTACTGGCCAGGGTCAACCGACTACAATTCAAAAATAGATCATACGATTTAAACATTTGGTCTGTTACAAAGATATATACAGTTCCTCAGAATAGGAGGGAATTATAACAATAACCATGACCAAAACTGTGCTTATCCTTATAGAGTGAAATTGTCAGTAATCATTTTTGATATGAAGAATTATTGCTATGTAATCCTAATCAAATAAGTGAGGAGCCAAATTATCAACTGGAGGAACTGAGCATTTACAGGTTTTATTTCTGCAGTTTAATCAGTTTAATCTTCATGTTTTCTTCTCTCTGATTTGGATTTTCTCATTAATTATACCATGTCAAAAATATGTAAAGTTCTTCACATCTGTAAGTAGAGACCTACTACAGATAGTTTATTTCATTAGAAACACTGCATAACAGCAAATAAGAAGTGACTGTGCAAGATCCTGAGACCCCTCAGTGTTAGATATTAGGAAAGTTAGTATCACAATCTTATGCATTAGTCAAGATGTTTTTTTAACAATGACATAAAAAGACAAAAACCAAAAGCTGATGTTTGCCACACAAAATGGAAGAAAATAAAATCCACATAAAGCATATTGAATTGAATTAGAAATTTACTAAATGTATAGTTCGCCAGGAGAAGTCGAAAAGTATGATATCAGATATAAATTTGTTAGCAGCAGATAGCAACAAAACTGAGAGCTACGATTCAGTAATTCCTCTATTTTCAATGTCAAAGTGCAGCCTGCAGAATATCTATATCCCAGCCAAGAAACTCCATGAGGGTTAGGTTTCTTGATCTAGACAGAAGGTTATGGACAAGGACGTGCAGTATCCACAGACCACACTTTTTGTTACAGATCAACAAAGTACAAGAACCCTTTCAGCAGATGTCAGCATTCATCTCTAACAAGAACACAGAACAGGGAAAATTTAGTGAAAAGAAAAATCAAAGTTTATTTAACTGCTGTCTAGAAACATGACACTCAAACTGTTGTCCCAATATAAGGTTCTTTCACCTGGTGTGCACAAGGCCAGTCCCCTCACAGAGTGAAAGTTTTTGATTTATTTACAGACCTGTGCAGAAAAGGGGGCTGGGTGGCAAATGCACAAAGCCAGCATGATGACTTCCAAAACTTTTCACTATTTATACATTTTGGCAAATAAAGGCATTAATGTTCATTGGCTGCAAATTGCATAGTTCTCTTATTAATTAGTATCCTATCCTCTACTGGTTAAATGATTCTCTTGCTTCTCATGCTAACTAGTCTGCATGCTCAGTCTTTCTCTTCTTTTGGGTTGGTGGGTTTCTTGGGTCAGTGGTCTGGGAGTCAGTGGGCACAATCTCTCCCTGCCAGAATTACCTTTTATCCAGTTGGAGCTGATTTCAGCACAGTGGCTGAAATTGCTTTATTAGTTTCTTCCTTATCTTGGGAGGTCTGCCAGATGTCCCTGTGGCCTGTAAATTCTGCATTTTTTGTGTCCACTATCAGCAATACATCCTTTTTCTAAAGCTTTGTTAACCTCCTCCTAGGACTGAGACCATTGAAACATGTCAAGCCCTAAATCTTAAGAAGGTATTTCTACCAACAAGTACAATAATGGAATGTCCTGAGTTGGAAGGGTCCCTCAAGGATCACCAAGTCCAACTCCTGGCCCTGCACAGGACATCCCAACAATCCCACCATGTGCCTGAGAGCATTGTCCCAATGCTCCTTGAGCTCTGGAAGCCTTGGGGCTGTAATCACTTCCCTGGGGAGCTTTATCCAGTGCCCAACCACCCTCTAGGGGAAGAACCTTTCCTAATAGCCAACCTAAATCTCCCATGATGCAGCTTCATCCCATCATCTATTTGTATAGATGATTTTTCTTTCTTTCCTTTTTGTTACCCTACACACATAGTGTAACCATGATATTTTATGAAAAATCCTTTTGCCAGGATTTTTCCCTCCTGAGGAGCTGGGAGCTCCAGGAAAGAAATGTAAACAATAACTATCTGCTGCTCTGGAATGCAACAGGTGCATCTGTGATTGGTGCATGTTGGTTGTTTCTAATTAAGAGCCAATCACAGATGCAGCTGCATCGGACTCTGAGCAGTCACAAGATTTTGTTATGCATTCTATTCTATTCTTGTTCTTTGTAGCCTTCTGATCATCTTTTCTCTCTGTTCTTTTAGTATAGTTTTCATGTAGTATTTTAGTATAATATATAAGATAATAAATCAGCCTTCTGAAATGGAGTCAAGCCTCGTGTCTCCACACATGGAGTGTTCGCCTCAACACACATAGCATTATTTTCCATGTATCTTGCTAAATTGTTGGTTTGGGTTGACAAGGAAGTGAGTTTTTCGGGAAGTTGTAGCCAAACTAATCAGTAGTCAGATTTGAATATTGGCACTTGGTGTGGCTACTGGAGAAATGGATATGCTTTTGAGAACACAGGGAATTAAAAAGCAGAGAACTTTCAGGGGAGCTATCTCTTAGTTCTGGTTGGTGAAAGAGGTCAGACCTCTCCCTGCCTGGCCGCGGGCTGGGTGGGGGAGGGGAAGCTATGTGGCTTAGTTTGAGGTAAGCTGAAGCCCCTGTAAGATGGAGGGGTGGAGGAACACTGAGAAGCATTGAGCAGCCCCTCCCTCTCCCCCCGGGGGGGGGGGGGGGGCAGAGAGAGAGAGAGAGCACCTGTGCCTGTGCCACCTTAAAATTTGATATCATGTGCCGGCAGCACAGCCGAAAAAGGGAGGGGTGTGGTAAGAAGATGCCCGGCCGCTGTGAGAGTATTAAGCAAGCAGAGCCCGAAATTTTAACCCTTTTCTTAGACAATGAAAACTTTGCAGAACACTAATCCTCCTTGATTTGAATGAGAAGAGAGACAGACATAAAATAGAAGGAAATGAGCAAGTGTGGTAAAGGTCTGAGCAAGTGAAGGATGTCAGAAGAAGATGAGGAAGAATCCTAAGTGGGAAGAGATGATGGATTGGCCTTTAGCTGAACTTTTCTTGTATAGCCATAGACTGAACTAATATTTCCTATAACAAAAAATGCATTTATGAGGAGGCAATAGCTTAAACCAAGAGAGTGACCTGCTGCAGTGACTGCCAAGTGCAAGAGTAAAGTGAACAGAGAAAGATGAAGAGAGTGTAGTAGTGCCCTCTGTCTTCAAAAAATGAGATTTCTGTTCTCAAGACCCTCAGCCCCAGAGGAGTGAAAATAGAAGAGACCTTTGTCCTGAAAGTAAAAAACTGTTGCTTTATTAGTACTTAGCAAAGCATCCTTAAAAAGGAACCCTCTAAGGAATTTTAGACCATGAGCAGTAATGACAGCACTGTACATAAAAAGAGAATGTCACAATGGCAATTTTTTCTCCAAACAGTGCCATGTGTGACATGGAAACACAAGAAGTTTAAACTGTGTTTCCTGGAGAAGACTACAGTACAAAAAAAGCTCCTCTCTCCCTTAATGAACTGAAAATTGATTATTTGAAGAGTAGTGATGAACTGAAAATTAATTATCTGAAGAGTAGTAACTTAATTAAGAATCCAAAGTTTTGTCTTGCTGTATTTTAGTAAAAATTGAGTGGGAAGAAGAATAATGTTTTAGAAAGTTTTCATTCTAAATTCTCTGTGTTCCTTTTATTATAGTTGTAAGTTAATAGTTTTTTTCTTATTTCTAAGCTTAAGCCTACTCTATTCCTAGTCACAGCTCACAACAGTTGTTTAAAGATTTTCTAATTAACTCCTAGTTTACATTTGATTTACAATTTACACTGTTTGTTAAGGAAGAGTAATAGAAATTCCTCAACAAGGCCTGAAATATAGTGTCATCAGCAAAGTAGAAGCTGGAGCTTTCTATTATTTGAGACTCAAGTAATTTTATTTTTCAGAACAAAAAGAATCCTTATAAGAAACTTTATTTGCCTTGTAATGCCTCTTTGAGAAGTGTAAATCAATATGCCCTATATGTTTAAAGACCAAATTTAAGGGCTATTTTGTGGCAAGTATCCACCTGCAAAATATTGTAGTGCATCTGTTTTGTGCATGCTTGTCAAAACCCACCAAAACAGTAAACTTTTTATGAATTGCCACACATGCATTTGGAAAGCACTTCTTTCTGGTGAGAAGGGAAAGAAGATTTCATAACTTGTGGAGACCCTGGGGGGCACCCCTTATGTTAGGGAGACACAAGAAGCTTCCCTCAAGAAGCTGTTAAGACCCCATTGGCTCCTTCCCCTGTTCCTGTGTCCCTGAGCCACTCCCTCCCTATTCCCTGATTGGCCCTCATCTTTGTACTGCCCCGAGACCAGGTTCACCCCCGGGGTCCCTCGGGAGAGAGAAAACCTGGACCCTCCACAGGTGCGTGCCTGGGACCTGAACATCTGACCGCGCGGCTGAATAAAACATCTGTGGATATTATGCAAAGGCTCTTTTTGCTTCTTCACCCTGGACTTTACTAGCAGCAATTCAGGCTGAAACAATAACTAGTGCTTCATAATATTGCTCTGAATTACTTAAAACATTTGAAAATTGTTGTCAACTTTGTTCACATTGCACAAAATATTCTTTGTAAAGAGTTACTTTTTATTTTGCTGTTGGCATTATAACCTCAGTGATCCATGCATATTTTGTAAATTCTTGAGGGTTTTGCATAAGTAATCTTGCCACCATTGCTGTAAATATTGTAAATTCCTGTTTTGAAGCAAGAGGTGGCTTGATTGTATGATATATTGCAATAGAACTTGTTCTTTCCTCAAAACTTGCTCTTCACACACAGTTAAAGCCTTGTTAAGTACACTTAGTGGTTTCATAATTTATTTCAAACAACAAATATATAAGCCATTTACAGAAATATTAACTTGAATGTAACCCAGTTTGATGCCTTAAAGAACCTAGAAATGAAAAAACACACTTTTGAGATAATATTAGTATAGGAGGTAGTATAAAGGCTGGTCTTTATTGGAGGCCTCCAAGGGGCAGATATGGAAAATGCCCACCCCTGCATGGGGTGAATGCAGTTTTATAAGTTCAGCAAATTAGCATAACTGACAAGAATCACCAATTAGAAGCGTAGGTGATGGAGTCATTCCCCCATTTTGGTCCCACATCTTCTGTAGCCATCCTTTAGATAAGAACTAAACTTTATTTATGAAAATGTGTCTTAAAGAGCTGGTTTCAACCGTGGGTCCCAGGAAGAACCAAGATAGGATAAGGGCCTTGGACCTCCAGGGTTTGGAGCCTCTGGAATGTGTTTTGTCTTTCAACCTATCGGGGAGGGAAAAGTACTGGAGCTAACTAGAAACGATACAACAATATAACTATGAATATATATGAAAAAATATAAAAGCAAAAAAGCAAAAATCAATTCAGCACGAAGTTAATATCCTTTTTGAGAGCTTGGGGTTAGATTTTAGTGGATGATAGGCAGCTGCAGTTTAGCACATTTCATTACTCAGTGCAATGTGTACAGTGTATGCCTTCAAGCTGCAGCTGCCTATGTAAAGCCTGAGTAATCAAGCTGTGCAGTTGTCTTGGTTTGAAAAACAAGTGTCTGCCAAGGAAGGCGAGAATCTCCCTTGGAATGGAGAATATGACCCCCTTCCCTCTGAATTATTATAGCTTTGAGATTATGAGGCTTTCAGGCAAAGATATGGGGAAAAGGAATAACAGTTCTTTACTAGTATGTATATGTATAACATGGCAAACAAACAACAAAAATGGCTGCAACAAGAAACAAAACCAGAAACCCCAACAAGAGTCTTCTCTCAGCTGTCAGGCACTTTCCCCTTTGGTATAGTTACAGTCACAGCCAGCAGGGGCGCTGTTGGCTCCTGGTGAGGTAGGGCACGTGCGATAATTTCCCTGAGGCTGCAGGAGGCACTGTGGTGCCAGCTCAGCCTTCTCTCATGTAGGTAATGGTGGGCGGGCCGGCGGAAGAGATAGAAAAAGGGCTTCCTTTTCAACTTCATAGGGGTAGCTAGTTCCGGTGCCCCTCCGTACGGCAAAATAGGCTGTAACAGGGACCTCAGAGTAGCAGCTATAACAGAAGAGGCGGGCACACCCAGGCTAGCAAAGTGTATCAGAAATTCCACAGCTGTAGCAGGAGCTGTGGGGTGTTCCAGCAGGCATGGGGTGCTGGGTTAAAATGTAGTGAAAAACCTGAAGCAGGGACAGAAAACGGCAGGGCTGTGCAGTGGCAGCCCGGCTTCCGAATGCAGCTGGGAGAGGCTCTCTTGGAGGGGAGAGGGGCTGGAATCCTGGGGTTTCCCCTGAGGCACCCAAGTAGATGGTGAGGATCCTTATAAGTGAGGTCCCAGTTCACTGGCTGCTCTTACGAACAGAGGCTCACCCATGGTAAAGAAGGAGAAGTGCCAAATTGGACTTCGCAGTGGCAACAACTCAACTGTTCCCCTCCGATTCCAAGAGCGAGAATGAGGCAAGCGGAGCCCAGCCCCTCCCCCCAGCCAAAATCTCATGGCATCTCTGCCCCTCCAAAAGAAAGCCCCTCAGCCACGAGAGAGCAGCTGCACCCTTCCCCCTACCTTAGTCACTTCATCTCTCTTAAGTACAGTACTGGTCGCTATTGTCTCTTATACAACAGATGGGAGAAAATTCCCAGAGAGAAAAAAAAGAACAATCCTAACCTCCAACAGCAGTGAACTATGCAATAAGGAAAAGTTTTCTTCCTACTGTCCCCTGCTCAAGGCAAGCTATATAACTTCAGCAGATTGTCTCAGAGAAATTTTCCAACCTATAGGCTTCCTTGCATTAAATAAGCATAAATATACTAGCTTTTCCTCTGTTGTCTCTTTTTTGCACTTCTATGTTGGTGCCAGGAGAGAAACTGAGCTCTGGGATATGTAGGAGGTAAGGAAGCAATTTCTCCATATGGTGCCCTTGTCTTCAGCTACCACAGACTTTATGTGAGGCAGTCTTAAGGAGAATTTCATTATTTATCTGTTTTCTCACAAAGAAAATAACTCCAATTATTAATTAATTTATACTGCTATTTTATGGTATACAACAAAGACCTAAATCTATATTTAAATTCTTTGCTTATTTCTAACATCAGAAATTCAAATCCCATCTAGACTGAAGTACTTTATGATGACTGGAAAAGAGTGAAAAAACTGAAAACACACACTGTGAAAGCTGAAAGGGATTTTTACTTGAATAATTTGAAGTTTTGTGTTTTATTTGGTTTTATTGATTAACTATTGGGTTAATATTTTAAATAAGGTAATCTTCATTAGTGACTTTGCATCTTTGTCACTGTAAGCTCACATTAGAGATGGACAAGACACACTTGTTCTTCAAATAGTGAAAGATCTCTTTATTATTCTCAGCCTAAATTTATAGGGTTTTCTAAAAGTATCGTGCCTCTCTGGTTGGTAACCCATTTGATTGGTTAGTTTGTGAGTGGTGGCTACTGCTTGCTAGTTTCTTTCTTTAGAGATGTTTGCATTCATCTTTCAGTGATCTAGGATAGTTTTCACAGGTGCAAACTGTCTTCTCATAAGAATAGATTATGTTAGCCGATTCTCACCGTTACAATTATTTTCTCACAGGAACTTATTAGGCTAGCTGTTAGCTTAGCTGAAATAACAACGCCTGATTTTACAAGGCCTTTCTTTTATAAGGTTTTACCTATATGTAACACATCTTCACCCTTTCAAATGAAACTCTGGGTACTTACAATAAATATTCCTCACACCTTTAAGACAAATTGTAGATAAATTCCTTGAATTACTAAGGTAAAAAAATCTTTTTACAGATTCCTTGAACCCTTTATGGAGAATAACAGGGCATACTCCCAATAAAAGAGAAGTATTTGCAGGTCACATTTAAACAATTAGGTAAGAGTATTTTAGACAAAGAATTACTTTCCCCATAATAAGTGAAACTAAGGTATAAATACAGTTTTTAAAAGTAAAGAGAACTGAAGTAATATTTCAAATCAGCTAGAATTAAATTTGTCAAAACAACTATTAATGTATACAAATATTATATCAATCTTGATGTTGCCTCTAACCGT
Organism: Passer domesticus; assembly: GCF_036417665.1. Classification (NCBI taxonomy): domain Eukaryota; kingdom Metazoa; phylum Chordata; class Aves; order Passeriformes; family Passeridae; genus Passer; species Passer domesticus. Next base: position 40,954,071 of record NC_087511.1, read on the forward strand.
AAGTAATCGTATTAAGGGAGTCTCACAAACTTCTTGTATATCTGAAGAGTTGTCACCTGTTCTCAGCGAGTACTTCATTATTAACAGTTACAGCAAAGAGCCAATTCATGCCATATTAGAAGAGTTCAAAAGCATGACAATACAAAATTCCCACAACCTCATAATATGCCAACATGTGTGCCCTGTGTTAGGATGATGTATTTGGTCTGACTGAGGTAGAGTTCACAGCCCTCACAGTGCTGTGTTTTGCACTGGTAGCTGGAAGGGTGTTAATAACACACCAGTGTTTTGGCTACTGCTGAGCAGCACTGTCCCTCTAACATTCTTTCCTCCATCAAGGGGCTGGGAGTGGGCAAGATCCTGGGAGGGGACACAACCAGGCCAGCTGACCCAAATTAACCAAAGGGATAGTTCATACCATATGGCATTAGTTCAGATATAAAGCTAAGGGAGAGAAGACAAACAACAGGGAATGTGTTATTCTACAGTGTTTGTCTGCCAGAGAAACCACTACGCGTGCTGAAGCCCTGCTTCCCAGGAAGTGTCCAAACACTGGGAAGTAGAGATTAACTTTTCCCTTCATTTATGCGCAAGCACTTTTGCTTGTTTATTTCTTTCTCTTTAATAAACTGCCTTATCTCAACCCACTGTTTGTTTTCCATCTTATTCTCTCCCCTGTCCCACTGAGAAAGGGAGTGATAGAGCAGCTTAGTGGGCACCTGACACCCAGCCAAGGTCAAACCACTAATCATTCCAAATGCAAACTTCTCCAGACCATCCTCCCCTACATAAACAGTCTGAGAAAGCTGTGACTATTCAAGTTGGGTGGAGACCTCATAGTAATCTTCCAGTATCTGAAGGGGGCCTACAGGAAAGCCAGAGAAACTTTGTCAGGAACTTTAGCAATAGGACAAGGAGTAATGGGTACATATTGAAAGAGGGGAAATTTAGGTTAGATATTAGGAGGAAATTTTTTACTGTGAGACACTGGAACAGTTTGACCAGGAAGGTTGTGAATGTCCCAACCCTGGCAGTATTCAGAGACAGGTTGGATAAGGCCTTGAGCAAGCTGGTCTAGTGGGAGGTGTCCCTGCCCTTGGCAGAAGAGGTTGGGACTAGATGTTCTTTGAGGTTCATTCCAACTCTTTAACATTCTATGATTCTGACCCTATGCTTGTAACTTTAAAAAAAAACAGCCTCCTCAATAATTTCAGAAGGGCAGCAATCTCTTGATGAGAAAAGCTGCTTGACAACAATCATATTCCAAATGACTTATTGACACTATTCCAGCTGTGATCCCTGGAAAAAATTGTACCATCTTTAGCTGAAGCCCTTTGACTGTGTCAGAAAACAGACCTTCCTCTTAGGGCTTCTCTTTTCTAAGCATTCTTTTTGAAATATACAGCTATTTTCCACTGCTATTAAAGCACCGTGAGGTTTGGTGATACCAGTTCTGTTATACTAAAATACTACTCTGTTGTTGTGTTTATATACTCAGAGAGCATCCCTGCCGAAAATACTTCAGAAGTCCAGTATAGCACAACTCTTGGGAATGTCTGGTGTTCAAAGAAATCTCCTTGTCTAAAGACCAAAGAAGGAAAAGAAGGTCATAAAATCAAGCTTTATTGGTTTATCTTTAGAATGTTCCTGTCAAGACTGGGGGATTGCAAAGACATGGATCATATGGGTCACTGTCCTGGATTAGGGCAAATTTGGGAGAAAACCTCCAAAAGGGCCCCCGCCAGAAAGCCAACCACATGGCCCCCCTCCCCCCAACCAGTTAGGGAAAAATTTCCTCGGAGAGAAGTGGAAAAAAAACCCCTGTTTATTTAAACAGGCAAAGCATTCCCCAGCGCACAAAATTAAGAATACCAGATGACAAAACTCATTCTTTGCTCTGAAGAGATGACAAATTCAGAAAATCTCTCCCTGGGGTGATTGCTCTGTTATCAGTCCCTCCAGCGCTGGGAAAGGCTGCTGCCCAGAGTAGGCCCAGGCAGGCTACAAAGTGCGAGCTCTCGGTGTTTCCCCAGGTCCCAGTCTGGAGTAGGTTCAAACAGTTCCAAGAAAAGAGAAAGAAAACCAGTCCAGGGAAATCTTGGACTGCCTCAGCTAGCTAAACTAACTAAAAAGCAAAGGAGAGCTGTGTTCTGCCCCGTCCGTGCCCAGACAACACAGTGTAGTTCTGTGTTCCAGCAGACTGTGGAGAAGTGAGTGAAAGCTGATAACAAAAGTCTGTGCTTCTTCCTCCCCCAGCCTTCACTCTCAGAGCCAGTCTTGAAGGCACAGAATATAATATCCAGCATAAACAGAACACACGATTGGGGATACAAGCATCATAGCGTCACCCTAGGACAGTCACTAACCACAAAGCATATCTGGGTTGGCACCTCAGACTTTAATGCTATTACAGGCTGTTCTGTAATGGTAATATTATACTACTAGATCACATTTGTTTGTATTCCACACTGTGTTCTGATTCATCCGCTGCTAAATTTAGCCATCTAAAAATTAGCTGCCTAGGTTTCCTGGGTAAGTTACTGGACAGATAGAAAAAGAGATGCCTTCAGAAGATTGTATTATAGCATCAATTGCCTTCTCCACTGATGAATACTGAATATTTTTAAGGGCCTAAAATTAAGTGGAATGAATTCAAGGATTTATGTTTAATCTTATATTCCTGTATGCAGAAGTGTTTATTTGAGCCTCATGAGGTCTCAAATGGCCAAGAATAATGCAATTTTTAAGAATTTCAATCTCTGTAACTTCCAGATCATTTTCTGAATCAATCTCTGTACTGGTTTGAAGGTAAACCAGCAGGAGGAATTAACTTCACACAAATATCTTGCACGAGATTCCAAGTCAGATCTACAATTTAATAGGAAAATTTACAATAAAGGCAATAGTACAGAAACACTGGTTTAAACCGACAAAGTCAGAATACAACCTGACACCCTGTTGGGCAGGGTGGCAGTAGCAGTCTGATTAAACAGTGGTTGCAGTCCTGTTGGAGTGATGGATGTGGTCTTGTCGAAAACGGTGATCCTGCAGAAAGGTCTGGTCCTTCTCTGGAGATCCAGTGGTGGTTGTCGAGAGCTCTTGTCTTCTGATGTATCCAGTGGTGGTATGGTGGTGTCCCAAGTCAGGTTATATACAGGTGGGAATGTCTGGTACCTCTCCCAGGGAGGGGAATTTGACAATGGGATGATGTAATTCAGTGAGTCATTCTGGGGAGTCCTTTATGGCCCATTAGCAGAGATGGCACCCTCAGGGTGGCTGCTGCTTCCCCAGAGGGAATTATCACTTTTGAGTCATGGAGAAGATAAAGAAACACTGCTCCACCCATTTTAACAGGTTGTGTAGATGGCAGTAGAATACATTATTTGGGTACATCTTACATTGCACCCCAAGACAATCTGAAACATGAAATTTCTGCCCCCACAGTTGATCCTTTACTTCCTTTTAGTTTTTAATTAAACAAGTGCAAATTCAATTGACTTGTTTGAACATTTCTGGAAGAAATGTGCCTAGAAATTTTGACCTTTATTTGTAAATGAGCAGGCTCTGAGTTCACAGATTCATTCATTTAAAGCAACACATGAATAAACCATTATGTAGATGAATCAACACCAGCAATAGCATATGCTTCTTTTAAATTAAATATATTAATGTATATTCTTTATAGGGGTGGATAAATATACCTTTCCTAGGAGCTTTAAAGAATAAATCTAGAAGCTCATAACTTAGCATTGTGAGAATCAAGGCAGTAATGGTAGTTTATGTCTTTTTTAAGATTCTTGTAAATATATATATCTGATTTCACATCCTGGTTTGGAGATGAGGAAAGGGCCTAGTTTTAGACAGACCAGTCCTTTGTAGGCAGTGTTACTGTCTGGATTATCAAAGCTCATTTATAGCTGGTCCCACCTCAGGCTTGTACCTACCGTACTCTAGTTTGACTTGCTATCCTTCTACATTAACTGTTACAACCAAATCATAGCAATGATTGTACCAGTTCTTATTGTGAGTTGAGGAACAGAAGAGATTGAAAAATATGAATGTTGTTATTCATACTTTTTGATCGTCATGAAGTGTCCACATTCTCTTGGTGGTCCTGAGACAAGAGAGCAGCTTCCAAAGTTATCATATTACTTCATCCCAAAAAGCAGACTTTTTTGTGAGTCTAAAAGCAGAAGTAATGATATGTGTTCTTTATTTTCTGAGTTTTGAGTCATTCAATGTTGAAAATTATATGCATATTTTGTAGCTATGAATAAAAAAATTGAGAAATGCTTTTTATGATATACTAATACAATCCCTGCTCTACTGTTCAGCATTTATTGCTGAACTGAAACAAAATATAATCTTTAAGAATTATCCCAGCATCATCCTTCCATGAAAATAAGTATGAATTTCCTGTCACTATTTCTGTGTTCTCAGTGAATTCTGTGACAAAAATAAAACTGTTCTGATGAGGAAAGATTACTGTGTTAATCATAGTGACTACCACACCTACTGAAAGGGAGTTTTGGAAGTGCAAAGGAGCAGGGAACAAGTCTATTATTTTACAGGCTGCTGTAAACTACTTTTTTTTAGAAATCAAAGCAATTTAAAAATTACTTCCCAGTGAAAACACTGAGTGGGCTTATCACTGAAGATTTTAGAATAAAACTGTCACTGTAATTGTATCTCATCTAATTTTGACAAGTAATATTTGATGAGGTATGAATCTCAGTTGTATCCATATGCTTGCTTATGCAATACCAGCCAATGAAAAACTGAAAGGTGAACAGCCATGTATCACAGCTGCACAAGATAACAGCTTTTAAGATGTTTGTTTTACATTTTTTTTCATTATTCCTGAAATATGTTCACCACTGAAGTATTTCTCTATGTAGTTACCTGAGTCTTGGCTTCCCTTTGCCAACCAAAACTGTCTGTAGCCTTCTACACTGTGAAAGATGAGCTCTGGGAAGAAACATGGGCTTTGTGCTTGCTCAACAAATTAGCAGAAATTTCATTTAAGCCATACAAGCCTTTTATAGATTCTGTGTTTATGTAATCAAAGCAATAAGGGATAGGAGCTTCAGGAATAGAGATATCTCTATTTACCATTTTACTTTCGCTAATTCATAAGGATTTTAGAGGTTTTTTTCAAGGCTCACCTGTTTCTCTGTAAAACAGTGCAGTCTAAGAATCATGTGTGATTCAGTTTATAAAAATAGCATTAGACCATGAAAGATTTACTTTTGATAGCAAGGAGTAATGTATGTCCCTATGGACATGGATACTTGCAAACAAGTCTGATGCCAAGAATAAAATAATCAAGATGGTACCAGTATATCAGACTCTGTACTACAGTGGCATTTTTAGCTTTTCTTTGGTTTATTTTATTTTGCAGCAGAAGAGTTGGGGCATCTTAGATCATATGGGGCATTTTAGAAGTATATCCCTCAACAATCATTTTATAAAGTACAACTTAAAAATGCACTGTGAATTATTAAAAAATATGTTTTCTTCTGTTTGTCAACATGGTGGTTCCATTTTGTAATAAGTACAGCGAGATTGTAAGCTGTCTCTACCTCGTGACATGAAAGAAAAACAATTTCAAGTGGGGCCCTGATCAACATCAAGCCTTTGAACAGATCAAACAGCAGATTGCCCACACAGTAGCCCTTGGGCCAGTCAGGACAGGATAGGATGTGAAGAACGTGCTGAACACTGCAGCTGGCAAGAATAGTCCTTCCTGATGCCTTTGGTAGAAGGTACCTGTAGAGATGTGAGGATGACCTCTGCAGTTCTGGAGTCAGGTGTCACTGTGGCGCTCCATAAAGAAGGATGCAGGGCACACTTTATGGTGCAAAAAGAAAAGGATCGATCCTGGTTTATTTCACACATCTCTTCTTATAGGGTTTTTAAAGAACATCCCCTGTCTCTCCTCAATTGGTCAGTACCAAGTTGTTACCCTGTATTCATTGGTCACTCAAACCCCCAGTGTGTATGTGCAGGTAAAGTTGTTTGTGAGAGATAGTTTTCATTTTTCTAATGGTATAAAAACAGTTTATACACGTGGCTAGTGTTTATCACAGTCCTAGAGTTCTTTCTCAGGGAAAACAAGTTGTTTTTCACTGCTGTAGAACTCTGTTCTCACAAAGAGCTGTCAGCTTTCTCATGGCTTCTGTCAGCTCGAGTCAGGATTCAGTTTGTAGGCATCTGGCCTGCTGTTTCACCACCACAGTTCCCCCTTTTTGTTTAACAAGTTCAAAGTCGATCTCCACCATCCTCTGCAGGGCTCTTCGCAAACAGGACAACAGATATGGCACAATGAATGAAACAATTACAATGGTACAGAATAGCAAGCTTAGATAGAATGAGGTTCTTTACCTGACTTCAGAAACTTGATTTCTCTAGCTAATAGTCTACTTAAAATCTTTTATGAGCAAGCAAAAGAGAAGCAACAACAATATGACAACATAAAACAGTGTATCACACACTACTTAGTTCTATAACTAAAACACTCAAAGTTGAAGAAACTTCATTCAGTTCTTTCGTCGCAAAACAGCTTACCTAACTTATCGGAATTATTACAACAATTTAACTTATCTAAACTGAAAAAGAAGCCTAACTTAATTAATTTGACAAAGGAACTTAACTAAATTGACAAAGGCCTTTGTTGTTACTAATAAAAGGTAGCAAAGATGTATTCTATAAGATTTCCAAAAAAGGAAAAGAAAAATGAAAAAAAACTTATCCACACTTAAAATAGTTATCTATGTAAATGGTATGAATTAGCATCATTCAATAACTACAGTGTTGACATTTAAACATTGTTACTGATCCATGGCACCAGCTGCGGGGTCACCAGGGGGGCATTGCTGGTTGTGACCCAGATCAGGGCGCAGTGCAGGGTGTACACATTGGGCAGGCACCCATAGCACACCAGCATCTGTAGAAACACAAGCATACCCATGCCCCCAAGTGACAAGGTCCCATGGGCCTTCCCACTTCTTGGTAATGAGATCCCACACCAGTACCTTAGGCTTGGCCAACTGGACATCACTGGAGGACTGTAATGACAGAAAATAATTCAAGATAAGAGGATTTTGAGAGTCTGGCAACACTGTAAGATGATTCAACGTGTATAGGGCTTTAGCTACTCTGTGGAGTTTCACATTGCATTACCCCTTTTTGTTTGTCAAAGATACATTTTAAAGTGCCATGGGCACGCTTAGCAATAGCTTGGCTGGTTGAGGAATGAGGAATGTCAGTGACATGTGACACGCCCCATAATTGCAAGAACTGGCGAGCATGTTGTGAGATATAAGCGGGGCCATTGTCAGTTTTAATAGTACAGGGAATACCTGGGACAGCAAAAGCTAATCACCAGTGTGTGATAACATCACAGTCCTTTTCTCCTGAATTAACTGAGGCCCATATAGCAGATGAAAAGGTGTCTATTGAAACATGAACATACTTTAGACAGCCAAATTCAGGAATATGAGTGACATCTGTTTGCCAAATTTGTAAAGCTTGCAGACCACGGGAATTTACACCTATCTGCAATGGTGCAGCATGACCTTGGCAATCAGCACAGGTATTAACAATATTGTGGGCCTATGTATTTGTTAATGAAAAGTGTCTTTGTAAGGCTTGAACACCTTGGTAAAAAAAGGCATGTGATGCTCTCGCTTGTTCCAACATGTCTGGCTGTGGTGCTGTCCAGGCAGGACTGTCTAGCAAATCAGCTCAGGCATTACCTTCTGCTGTGAAACCAGGCAAATTGGTATGTCTCTGAACATGTAACACATAATAAGGATGATTTCTGGCTTGAATGACAAACCACAAAGTTTTTAACAGTGCTGCATTATCAACTTCCTTCAGCAATGCTTGGTCCAGTCGCTGTGTGATGTCTGCAACATAAGCAGAATCAGTTAAAATAGTCAAGGGATCATGAGGAAAGTGTTGGAATGCCATGGTTACAGCACGTAATTCAATCAACTGAGGTGGCCCGCTATCGTGACCCTCTAGCGTGTGCCATCCATCAACATCTTTCCAGGTCCCAATAGCTTTACCTGTTTTCCCAGACCCGTCAGTAAAAACAGTAAGACCCTTTAAAGGTGTACGGCTGCTTAGAGGTTTCAAGGACAGCTCAGTGGTGTGACTTAACTGCAATAAGTGGTGACTGGGCAAATGATTGCTGATTGGTCCTGTGTAATTTAGTAAAGTGCTCTGCAATGGTGTGCTGTTTATAAAACCCCATTCAAAGTATTCCTGTCTGATAGGAATAATGATGTTAGAAGGATCTTTAGCATTCAGCTGCAAGCACCTGTGATGGCACTTCATTAGCAATTGAGCAACTAAATCAAAAATCATAGGTGCTGTCTTTTTTGGCTGGTGGGGCAAAAAGACTCATTCCAGTATGTAAAGGGGGTCAGACCACTGAGCATTCCACTGACCAATAATACCTGTAGGATGGAAATCTGCATTAACAACAAATACTGTGATGGAAATTTCTGGACACAGTTGATGAATGTGTCTGGTTTTGATAGCCCACTCTACCTTCTCGAGTGTGGCCTTTGCTTCTGAGGTTTACCTTCTCAGGGAAGTTAACTCAGGGTCACCTTTAAGCATGTTAAACAAGGGTGATAGCTGTGATGTGGTCAACCCCAAATAGGGTCTTACCCAATTGATGTTACCAAAAAGTTTTTGTACATCATTCAGTGTCTGGATTTTAGTTGAAAATTGAATTGATTGGGGCCATATTGTTTGGTCTAAAATTTTCACTCCAAGGTATTTCCATGGAGCTTGCTGCTGCACCTTCCCTGGGGCAATTTGCAGTCCAAATTCTTGCAATGCTTGTATTAATTTTGGCTGAATTTGTGCAATGCCATCTTTGGTCGGGCTTGCTACTAAAATGTCATCCATGTGGTGACAGCAATAGACTCCGGGGAATTGTTCCATGACTGTGGACAATGCCTGTGCAACATACCATTGGCAAATTGTTGGACTGGTTTTCATTCCTTCCAGCAAAACTCTCCATTAGTATCATTTGGCTGGAGTTGCATGATTGACAGAAGGCACTGTGAATGCAAACTGAGGTATCGTCAGGGTGCAAAGGAATGGTCAAGAAACAATCTTTTAAATCAATAACCAAAATGTCCCACGTGGCTGGTATCATGGTCAGGGATGGCATTCGAGGCTGTAAAGAGCCCATGCTCTCCATTACAGCATTGGCCTTCCTTGTCATGGAGTAATTTCCGCTTTCCAGATTTCTTTTTAATTACAAACACAGGAGTATTCAGGGACTGGTCAATGGTTCAATATGTCCTTAATCTAATTGTTCTTGAACTAGCATGTTAAGGGCGTCTATTTTTTCCTTTTCCAGGGGCCACTGGTCCACCCACACGGGTCGCCAAGGTAGAGTGCTTTATGCCCTTCATCACAGTGGCCCCTGTTAAAAATCCATACTCAGCCGAACTCCCCATTCTGACAAGACATCCCTCCCCCATAAGTTGAGTGGTGCAGCAGTAATGTAGGGATGGACCGTGGCTACCTGGCCCTCTGGATTTTTAATTAACACTGAGTCTCTGCTTAAATGGCTTTTTGTGGAACCTCCTGTGCCAGAAATGAAAGATCCTGCAGCTGTGAGGGGCTACGATCGAGGCCATGCATCAGCAGATATGATAGTAACATCTGTTCCAGTGTCTATCATTCCACTGACTTCAATTTGGGGTGGGTTTGCTTGAGGCATGGTAAGAGTACAAACCATATTTCGTCTTCTACCAGACACAACCCGAGTTCAGTATATTTGAGGTTCTCCTGTTGATTCAGGGTCCTGGTTTCTTCGCAGTTCTGAATCACTTTCTAAAACACAAGACTTTAAAGGCACAAGTTGAGCAAGACAAGTTTTAGCTGGAATATTCACAGGAAGAGTATGTGTCAATACATCGTATATCTGTCTTGTAAAGTCTGCATCTATAACTTCAGGGCAAACAAAACCACCTAATACTGCAGCATTGGATTGTCCTAATAGTAATGCATTTAGTCTGTTCCCTATAGGCCCGTAGGCATCAAGGGGAACTTTGTGTACCTGCAGTGAGTCTATAGTGACAGAGGTGGTGGTGGAAACATCAATTCCAGCAGCCCCTCTTGTTGTCCCTGTGAGTCGGTTGCATAGGCCTGCATCTGGGGCTGAGAAGGTACTTGTGTCTTTGCATTCCCTCCCTTCGTGCTCTTGATGCAGTTTCCCTGCTCACCAAGAAACTGACCATTAGCATGGAACTTAGACTTACATTTCTTGGCAAGATTACCAAGTTTCTCACATCAGCTGCAGTTTTCCACCATAGACACAGGTCTCAGTTTCGGTCGTGTGTCTGATGAATCAGAGTTGTTTGGGCAGTATGCTTTCATATGGCCTCGCTGTCCACAGTTGAAGCATCAGAGCAGCGCCTTCATTGCAGCTGCAATAGAATTGGCTAACAAAGCTATGTTATAAGATGCAGTCCCCACTTTAGAGCATGCATCAATCATTTTGTCTAAAGAATGGTTGTCTCCAGGCATTAAGTCAATAACTTTCCTGCATTCTTAGTTATCACTATCTCTGGCTGATTGATGTATTATTTGTTCTTTGGCTTCTTTATTTACTATTTGTTTTTCTAATGCATCTTGCAATCTCTCTATGAACTGCAAATATGGCTCTGTAGCACCCTGTTTTATGGCTGTGTAACTTTGAGATGGTGTGGACATGTTAGCAACTGTCAGAAACCCAGGACATCTCTCTGGATGCCCTGGATGGCTCAAAATCCTGGCAGGGGCTCGGAGACCCTGGCAGGAAGCCAAAGACACCTGGGAATTTGATCTTAACCCATGGAGCAAACTACCAACCTTATATGAAGAATTACAAGTCATAAAAGTTTAAGTAGCATAACAGTAGTTGTCACAAGGTGAAAGGTGGAATTTTGTAGAATTTTACTATGGGGGTCTAGGGGGACAAGATGGAAGGATTTGGGCATTGTCCTGTTCTTCTCCCTTCTTCTTCCTAGCCTCCATCTTCTTGGTGATGGTGGCATTTTGGGATTGGTTTAGAATATAAAGTCACTGTCTAGCATAGGTGATAGGTATTGGAAAATAACTGTAAACATTGAATACGTAGTTTGTAGTATAAAATACAACACCAGCCCTGTGAGCGGGGATTGTGCCTCAGACCAACCTGCATAACAGACCTTGGCAGGCCAGACAGAAAATGTTTTAGGTAAGAAATAATAAACAACCTTGAGAACGACAGTCAAAGACTTCTGATTTATTCTCAGACAGCTGGGTTGGAGAAAAAAGAGACGTTTTAACACACCTCGGGATCATCTCGACCAGAGGAAATCCCGAGAAGCGACCGTTAATATTGCTTGCAATCCCAGATCTTTGGCTTGATCTAATATGAAAGGGTGGAGTCTTGCTTGTAACTGTGCATTCACTATGGGTGGCAAGCCCATGATATGTGGAAGTCCAGCATCACACTGTGGGTCATCTATTGGCAAATTAGCATTAAGTAAGGCTCTGTCTTCTGATAGCCTTCACCATGTAGATTCAAACATCATGTCTTGAACTGGGCTACAAACCAGCTTTGCCAATTGCTTTACATCAAAAGGTGTCATCTCCTCTGCAGCTAGAAATCCTAGCATGTTCTTTACAGCTGGAGATGCAAGTCCATGCTTTGCTACTAATTAAAGCACCTTCCACTTAAAACCCACATGGACATCAGGTGCAGAACTGTGGTTCTGCATTATAGGAAATGCTCCAGCTGTATTACTCATTGGCTCTGTGTCACCACCTGGCATGGGCACATTCTAAGTCTCCATCAGTTGCAGCCATCAATTTGATTTGATTCCAGAAACTAATCAGATTCCGAACAGGGATAGTAGCTGATCAGAAAGCAAAGGTACCAGCCTTATTGTTAACAGGAGGGTGCAGGCTAGAGTCCCCCAAATTCAGGTCTCTTAAGTCTATCAAAGAGGGAGTTTTACTTTCCTCTTTCAGTTGTGGCTGAGGGATTGACAAATCAAGAAGTGGTATTGTTGGTATAGGTGCATTCTTAACATTCCCGTCACTCATATGCAAAGAGGGATTAACTGAGTTTGTAAGGCTAGGAGATGGAGGCGACCCCCCCCCCCCCCCCCCCCCCCGCCCGCACTTGGGCATTGCGCAGCTGCAGATATCACATCTGTATCGTGGCACTGTGGATGTGCGAGGATCATGTCCATCAAACGACATGCCCCTACAGGGAGACTGAGCATGCCCTGGGGTGATGCCTGTACAGGCACTCTGCACATACGCAGATGGCACACTCTGTTCCATGTCCGACTCTGCACGTGCCCCCAGCTGCTCCGAGTTCTTTTTTTCTCCCAGTGCTGCTCCACTACCCCTGCTGCTCCCCCTGGGTCCCCCTCCAGCTTTCGGGTCTATGGGAACTCCCATTTCTGCATCCCTTTTCGCCTTTAACAGTTTCAAAGTGTCCAAAAGTGATCTCTAGGTAGTAAGGATGTGCCCCACCAACTCATCACCCTGAGAGGCAGAGTCCATGATTACTACTCCTGTCTTCTCCCAATAGGCTATGCTAAATGCATTTTCCAGATCGATATAGAAGCCTTGTGTCTTACACCATAATATCAGAGCTTGTAGCATATGCTTATCACGTTTTTTGCCTTTTCTCCCCAACATGCCAATCCTGATATTAGCTATGTTTTTTTCTTGGGCTGAGACACGCTGACCCATCTTTTCTCCCCTGTATCACCCTCTATTCAATTTACAGTTTAGACTTCTGCTGCTTGTTCTTTCATTAGAGAAAAGAAGCTGGGTTCACAAGGATAGTGACTACAATCTCTACATCATCTTGTCCATTATGGCTTGGTACTTCAGAAACATTCATGGGGAAAGCCAGTGTCCGCCTTTTACTTCCAGCACTGCAGACAATGTATGGGACCCTAGCAGAGTCATCTTCTGCCATTGGGTGAACTTGCATGTTTCTTTTTGGTATTGTCTTAGAGTCCTTTGCCCAGCATTGACCTCATAACCCAGGTAGGTGACTGTTTGCTTCACTATATGAGCCTTTTTCTGAGGTACTCTATAACCTTGTAAACAAAAAAAAGTTCAGGAGGCTTACCGTCTAATCCACACATGCCTCTTGAGTTTGGGTAGTTATCAGGAGGTTGTCTACATACTGCCATACTGCAGCAGCTGTCCTTCCTCTGATGGAGCTTCCCAGGACTCAAGATCTCTTGCAGGTTGTTGTTCTCCAAATATCCTAAAACTGTTGTTAAACCTTGGGGCAATACCATCTATGTGAGCTGAGTCTTACACCCACTCTTGGGATTCTCCCATTCAAAGGCAAAAATTTTCTGTCTGGCTTCATGGATAGGGAGGCAAAAGAAGGCATCTTTCAAATCTAAAATGGTAAACCAGGTTAGTTCCGGTGTCAAACCTGTTAGCAAGGTGTATGAGTTTGCCACCACCGGGTGCAGATCACGCTTTTACTGCCTGACCCTAAGTGGTTGTTTTCCTTAACTTGCACCGGAGGTGTGTTCTGTACCCTCCCTGGTATGTTAGAGGCCCATATCCCAGGAAACACCTGATCCATTATTTTCTTGTCAACTTCATCCTCATTTTCAATTTTGGTCTCACTAATTGTTAACATTAAGCTTAGTATGTCTACATATTGTTGATCCTTTACCTCCAAAATCATCTCCCCATCTTTAAATGTGATCTTTGCTTCCAAATGCTCCAACAAATCCCTAACCAACAGTGCCTTTGGAGAGCTGGGCATATACAAAAACCTGTGAATCCTCACTTGTCTTCCAAGTTTATATTTTGATGGTTCGCAAAATATGCTTTTTCAGATTGGCCAGTTGCTCCCTTACCATAACATAATCATCTGTTATAGGCATCAAGGCTTTATTTAACACTGAGTATGTTGCCCCCGTGTCTACTAAAAATTCCATTTTCTTAGTCCCCCATTTTTCTACTTCATCCCAACTCTTTGACTTAATTTTGAAAGTCTTGGAGTATAAAAATAGGCTGAGAACACTCAGCTTTAATTATTTTTGCTGGGTTTCTTAATTTACTTGAAACTCTTGTAATAATTCAAACACCCTATTACTTCTTTGCTTCTCGCAACTGGTTGCTACTAAAATCCTTATAGCTCTCTGAGTAGCCTTTGTTTCCTTAGAATAACACAAATGACAAAGTGCCTGTCTTGGTCTCCTCCACCTGAACTTTGCTTTACAAAATCTCAGTCTTTTCCAGTTCTCTTCCTGCACAATCCAATCTTCAATTAAAGCATTTTTTTCACTGACACGGGGCACACTCACTTTTCTGCCTTGCAAAAGGCTGTCCCTGTTACAGCAAAAACTCTGATATGCCCACAAACACAGACACCCCCCCCCCCTTATCTCAAATTCATGAGAGTCAAGGCTTAAGTTGCTGTGGGAGGGGAATTCCTGGAATTCCTTTAATTCATTTTACCACAGTTAAACATAAATCACCATACTGTAGTTCTTTTGCATAAAATGCTACACTTGTTGCAAACAAAATCCTAAAATCTCCACAAACACAACCATACAATCCCAAGAATCAAATTACCACAATGCGGGGGATAAACCACACAAACCCCCTGTACGTCAAATTCACAAGAGTCAACTATAACAAGCTGTCTCTATTACAGCTTTAACAGAGCAACTTTGCAAACTCCACAAGGAGAAGGACCACAAAGGCACCATCTTACAGCATCTGTCCCTTGCTTCCCAAGTCTCACAGGCAAAGGATTGCTTAATACCCGAACACAAAGCATTGATGAGAGACTGGTTATACTTAAACAACAGGTGTCACAGGGAATACTGTTCCCTGCAACTAGAAAGTTCACACACAAACTTGTGGGAAAGACATTTCTGTGCTGTTCTTGTGAGCCAGCGAAGGCTTCTTGAAGATAAGGAAAGCCTCATATCTCTCTGAAATAATTTACCAAGGCTGTCACCATGACAATGTGAAGAAAGAAGAAAAAAGTATAAGCAAAAAATCTGGGCTTTGGTTGGCTTACACAGTGGTGTGGCTCCTTTAATCTATTGAAAGTTTTGTTTCTTCTTTATGACCAATGGGCAGTGTATGTATTCATTATGTAAATGTAAACATCTTGTAAAACTATAAAAGCAACATGCTGCTTTAACAAATAAGTCTAAACAGCCTTCTGACAGCTCTGGCGCTTTGTGCCGTGTGGGGCTGTATAGCGACATCTGGTGGCCTTCAGATGTGATTACAACTGGGCTGTAAAAAAGGGGAAAAAAATAAGAGAAAAAAGTTGAAGAGTACCCTAATGAGTGAAGGCAGCAAGGAGGCTGTGGAGGTCCGGACCTAATTCCAATGTCTGATTCGAGGTGAGTGACTGGGAAAAATAATAGGAAATAATTTATCAAATGAGAAAAAGACTGTTTTGTCCACGTGGAAAGCCTTATTGAAAAGGAAAAATGTTCAAGCTTCTGATTATGCCTGTCGTAGTTTACTCATATGGTGTAAATCACAGGACTTTGAAGCTGATGCCAACACTGCCTTTAGTGCCCAGGCATGGAAAAATGTTGGTAAGAAACGATGGGAAGTGATATCTAAGGGGGATAAAACAGTTGTTGATTTGTCTACTACTACCTGGAGATTGTTGTATGAGGTGTTGAAGGAATGGAAAGCAGAACAAGATAGAGGGGAGGAATTGGAGGAAGAGGAATTAGAGCAAGAAACTGAAGTAGAAGAACAGGAGGAAGATGGGGCTGAGCCTGTCGATGTATCTCCCCCTGAGGAGTCTGCTGCAGTTGCTGTGGAGGCTCCCCCAGGGTTTGCTATCATGAGAATCAAATGGCAGGCTGAGACTGCTCCTTGGTATTTATCTCCAAAAGACTATATTAAAACTGTGTATACTTCACCTGCTCAGCAGTTAGTTGAACTGAGTACTAAATCAAAGTACCTTACGCCTGCACAGCAATTAGCAAAAATGAAGTTACAGAAGAAGTGAAGCGAAGAACAGGCTGGGTCTTCGGCCCTTCTACCTTCCCCTGGGCCGTTTCCCACCCCCCCCCCCATGGGTCGTCTGCCCCCCACTCTCCTGAGGACTGGCTGTTTCTCCCCCTCCCTCCCGTGGTTTGGTTGTTCCCTCCACCCCCGCTTTCCCTTGAGCTGCCCGCCTCCTCTCCATGTTCCCTTGAGCCATCTGCCCCTCCTTTGCCCTCCTTCGAGTCGTCTGCCTCAGCATCACCCACCACTGAGCCATCTGCCCCCCCCCCCCCCTTCTGAACTGGCTAAACAAATGCAATCTTTAACATTATGTCCTTCTTTGCCTAGCAATAATTCCAACAATGAACTGCCTGTGATAAGTACATCTAAAATGACACAGGGATCTGTTTCTGTTAGACCTCATAGCAGATCCAGGCATGTTGTTTCTTGAACTTTGACTCCCTGCCAGGTGGCTGTGACTCCTCGAAACCCTTTGCAATTTTGGGAGCATGTGAGAATGAAAGCAGCTGAAGTGGGGGATTGGAATTTGTTGGAGAAAATAGGTCCACCTAAAAGGATGAAGATGGCTGCTGCTTCTGGTGGGCCTGTGACTTTTCCTGTTTTCAAAGCTGCTCCTAATTTGGGACAATGAGATAGCCATCAGGTATTTTGCATGGAGGGTTGTGCAGGATCTCCAGTCAAAAGTAGATCAGTATGGTGTTAACTCTTCGCAGGTGATGCAAGTGATTCGTATTCTAAATGCTGATGTACTTGTGCCTTATGATATTGTTCACCTTGCTATGATTCTGTTTCAGCCAGTGCAGTATGGTGTGTTTCAAGCTACTTGGAAAAAAATGGTTGAAAGAGTAGCATTGGATAATATGCACTTACCTCAGCATGATCCACGTAATGCTGTGGGAGTTGATGCCTTGCTGGGCAATGGACTGTTCTCTAACCTGGATTTGCAGGAAAGATGGGACCCCCTGCTTCTGGCACAGGCTCAGCAGCTGGGTATGAGTGCTTTACTTAAAACAATGGAAATGGCAGCTCCTAAACTGAGGTATATTACCATCCAGCAAGGGGTGAAGGAACCTTTTCTGCAGTTTGTGGAGAGGGTTGCTGCAGCCCTTGAGAAGCAAGTAGAAGATGATAAGTTGAGGCAAATTTTATGCAGGCAGCTAGCTCGGGACAACGTGAATGAGTATTGCAGAAGAATTATTGATGACTCACTGTCTGATATTGCAGCTGCTTGCTCAAAGGTTGGTTTAGTTGAGAATAAAATGGCTGCTCTGGCAAGAGTCTTGAAGTCTTCACCCAGATGTTCTGCTTGTGGAAAATCAGGGCATGGGAAGATACAATGCCCTCAAACTGCTGGACGATGTGTACACTCTAGGGTAATTTGGACCAATAAAGTGCCTTGTTATCATTGTTGCAACTTTGGCCATCTTGCTAAATTTTGTAAGTTAAGATCTTTTTCAGGTGGTAGACAAGTGCAGGGAAACTGGAAGAAGAACGTGAAGGGATGTGTGGCGACACAAATACCGCAACGACAATCACGAGCCCTGCCAGCACTGCAAAGCTCTCAATTTGTGAATGATACACAGGGGCCACAAGAGGCTCGGCAGGGATTGATATACCGACAGCTTACACTGTAGCTATTTTGACAAGAGGTATATGTAAAGTGCCTCTTGATGCCCATAGTCCTATAGGCCAAGGTTTGAGTGCTTTTCTAATGGGAAGATCTAGTAGCACTATTCAAGGTATTAATGTCCATTTAGGTCTTATTGATTCTGATTATGTGGGAGAAATTCAGGCTATGGTGTCTCTTAGTGAACTGTCGCTATAGAACACGAGACAACATGATGCAGACACGCTGCTGCTCTCAAGGCAGGAAAAGGGGAAGTTTATTTTCTGACTCCAACATTTCTAGATTTCCAAAGGTGACAGTGGATTGGAGGGTGAAAGTGCCACCTCTCCAATGACACTGGACAAACCAACAGTCCATCAAGTTTCTCCTCCTCCATAAAAGAATGCAAAACAATAAGTTGTTTACAGAAAGTGTGTGAGAAAGTTTGCTACAAGAATGCAAACATCAGAAGGCTTAGAAAATCTTAAAAAATCAGGGCAGCATCTCACCCTTCTCAGTTTAAAAAAAAAGAAAAAATGAAAGAAAAATAAACAATGGAAAAAAAGAACCATGAATAAGATTCAGTGTCCATTTGTGGAGGAATCATCAGAGTGATCACTCGCGTCATCTGCATCCGAGTCATCACTCAATGATTCACCCACTTGATGCCTTTCAGGTTGGTCACAGTATCCATTTTGCCCATCACCCGGATTCTGTCTCTGCGGTCGCAGGTCAGGGCGAACACACTTCAAAGGTACCCAGCGTACCCCAGTATCTGTGGATACACAAGCATACCCGTGACCCAAAGTGATAAGGTCATAGGGACCTTCCCACTGTTTGGTGACCAAATTCTGCACCCAAACCTTCGCTTGAGGCTGACGTGCCTCATCCGCAGCCTGCAATGAGAGATGGTGATTCAAAACGACAGGGTTATTTGAGTTCTGCGGCACCGTAAGATGATTGATGGTGTACAATGCTTTTGCCAACTGACTGTTTCACCCTGCATTCTCCGTTTTTGTTCTTGAAGAACCTGCTTCAGAGTACCATGAGCGCGTTCTACAATAGTTTGACCAGTCGGAGCATGAGGGATACCAAACTTGTGTGACACACCCCACAACTGCAGGAACTGCCGCACCTTTTGCGATGCATAAGCAGGACCATTGTTGGTTTTCACAGGAGAAGGTATGCCCAGAATGGCAAAGGCCTGCCTCCAGTGGGCAAGGACATCATGGGCCTTTTCTCCAGTGTAAGCAGAAGACCACATTGCAGAAGAGAACGTGTCCACCGTGACATGCACATACTTGAGCTGGCCAAACTCTGCAATCTGGGTGACATCAGTCTGCCAAAGCTCCAAGGCCCTAAGCCCTCTGGGGTTTACCCCTGCCGGTAAAGGCGAAGCCAGCGCATGGCAGTCGTCACATGACTCAACAATGTCACGAGCCTGTCAGGCTGAGGTGCTACCCACGGTGTGTTAGCCAACTTGTCAGCCCTCGCGTTACCTTCCGCTATAAAGCCTGGCAAATTGGTGTGACTCCTTACATGCAGAACGTAGAAAGGATGAACCCGAGCCTGAATGGCACACCACAAGGTCTTCAGTAAATGAAACAAGGCAGGATTACTGACCTCCTTCAAAACCGAATGACCCAACCACTGTGCAATGTCAGCCACATAGGCAGAATCTGTGACCAAATTGAAAGGTTCCTGGGAAAATTTCTTAAATGCCATGACAGCAGCCTTCAATTCAACCAATTGGGCTGACCCATCCTCATGACCTTCCAGAACCTGCCACTCAGATCCATCCCTCCAGGTAACAATGGCCTTTCCCGTCCTCCCTGAATCGTCAGTGAAGACGGTGGGTCCTTGCATGGGTTCCTGACTATTTTTGGGCCGCAAAGAGATTTGTGTGGATTTTGCCATATGCAGTAGCCTATGGCTGGGCAGATGCTAAGTGATCTGCCCTGAAAAGTTTTCCAGAGCACTCTGCAGGGACACACTGTTTGCAAAGCTCCAGTCAAAGTCCTCCCGCTGTACCGGGAGTATGATCTTTGCGGGATTTGCACCCATCAATTGCAAACACCATTGCCGGCATTTGATTATCAAGCGAGCAAGGAGCTCAGACAATGGAGTCGCCGTCTTTTGCAGCTGATGGGGCAGGAAAACCCATTCCAAAACGTGCAAGGAATCGGACCATTTCTCACTCCATTGGCCAATGATGCCTGTGGGATGCAAATCTGGAGTGGTGATGAACACAGTGACATCAACGGAGGGATCAATGCGATAAACTTGGCAAGCCGAAACAGCCTGCTGAACCACCTCCAGCACCTGACGTGCCTCAGGAGTCAACGTGCGAGGCAACTTTAGATCAGAGTCTCCTCTCAGCAAATCATAGAGAGGAGACAGTTGTGCATTGGTTAGTCCCAGGTACGGATGTAACCAAGTGATGACACCTACCAATTTTTGAGCATCATTCAGTGTCTTCACGGAATGCACAAATTGCACCTCCTGGTGACAGATTGTCTGTTCCAGAATTTTGACCCCCAAATACTTCCAAGGCAGTTGTTGCTGAACCTTTTCTGGAGCTACCTGCAGTCCATGCGCATTCAAAACATCGAGCAACTGAGGCTGAATCCTCAGGAGCTCATCCTGGGTGGATGCAGCCACCAAAATGTCATCCCTATAATGATACAGACGTGCACCAATAAACTGCTTGCGAACTCCAGACAAGGCACGGGCCACATACCACTGGCTTATGGCCGGAGAATTGTGCATGCCCTGGGGAAGGGTCCTCCATTGATATCTCTGTGGGGGCTCAGCGTTGTTAAATGCTGGCACTGAGAAGGCAAATTTCGGTCTGTCATCGGGATGCAAAGGAATTGTGAAGAAACAATCCTTCAGATCCACAATGAGGACCGGCCAGTCAGCAGGGAGCATGGTAGGTGATGGCATGCCCGCCTGCAATGTTCCTATGCCTTCCATCACAGCATTGACCTTTCGGAGGTCTTGAAACAATCTCCATTTCCCAGATTTTTTTCTTGATGCAGAAGACAGGAGTGTTCCAGGGACTGGTCCAAGGCTCCAGATGACCCAGGTCCAACTGCTCCTGCACCAGATTTCAAAGGGTGACCAATTTATCTTGAGGGAGGGGCCACTGGTTTTCCCAGACAGGTTTGTCCACCAGCCACCGTATAGGAGGCGTAGGACAGTCCGCGCCCTTCATTGCAGTGGCCCCCATCAAAAACCCGTCCCGATGCGCACCCCCCACGCAGACAGAACATCCCTCCCCCAGAGGTTTGCAGGGGTAGAAGTAACATGAGGCCTAATCCAGGCCAGCTGTCCCTCTGGTTTCGTGACCAGCATGGACCGCTGGCTCACGTAACACTGCGCCGTTCCCCCCAGTCCCATGACAGGCGTCTCCACCGGATTCAGGGACCAGTCCAGAGGCCAGGCAGCAAGGGAGAGAACTGTGATGTCAGTGCCACTGTCATGAAGCCCGCGAAGGCGGATCTCCGACGGCGTCACACCAGCGATGGACAGGGTACACATCATCTCAGGACGTTCCTTGGTCAGGACAGCAATCCAGTGAACTTGAGGCAGCCCACTGGATCCAAAGCCGCCAGCTCCACACAATCGGTCAGCTGTCCTGCAAACAGAAGACTTAAAAGGCACAAGTTGAGCAAGTCGCATCCCTTTCGGGATCCTGATGGGGGGGTGGGTGTGGAAACCATTGCACAAATCTGCCCTGTGAAGTCCGCATCAATGTGCCCCAGATGCACAATGATGCCCTGAAGGGTGGCACTAGACCTCTCCATCAGGAAAGCACTCATGCCCCCACCCAAGGGACCAAAGGCATCTAGGGGAACCTTGTGTACTTGACAAGAGTCTAAAACAACTGTTGCTGCTGTGCAGATGTCTACACCTGCTGAGCCGTGGGTGCTGGCTGCAAGCTGGCTGAACAAACCTCCATCGGCACCGGGGTCTGGAGGGAAACTTGTGTCTGAGTGCATCTCCCTTTTGCGTTTCACTTCCCGTTTCCCGAGCCTGGCAGTGCTTGGCCATTAGCATGAACTGTTGCCTTGCAGACATTCGTCATATGGTTTGCCCTTCCACACCGACCACACAGAAACATGGGAATTTTTGCCTTCTGTGCTTTCTTCCCCCATTTTTTGCTGGCCTGAGCATTCCCCTGCTTTCCCTGCCAGCCCTGCAGCACCCACCAGACCGGTTGCGCAGCAGTAGCCCTGGCAGCCATCTTCTGAACAGGGGGGCCTACGGCCGAACAGGCCTCTGTCATGTGCGAGACAGTAGGCTCATGAGGAAGTGCCTCTATGATTCTCTTACAATCTGCATTACAGTTACTTCTCGCAAGGTCCTCAATCACAACCCTCCTTGTCACAGGATCTGCCAATTGCCTCTCCACAGAGGCAGTCAGCCTCCCCACAAATGTCAAGAAAGGCTCATCAGCCCTCTGGTCAATGGTTGCAAACTGCTGCCTTGGAGCAGCCATTTCCAGGGTCCAAACCACTGCTGCCATGCCTAGTGTATGGCACTGATCAAGCACGAGGTGATGGAAGCCAGCTTGCCCCTGAGGATCAGTATAATTGCTTGTGCCCATCAGCATGTCAATGCCAGCCACACTCCTGGGATCCTGTGGCCCCAGCGTAGCATTCTGCTGTGCTGCGCTGGCTGCCAAGCGAGCCCACTTGATCTCAAAAATGCCAAATTGCACAAGGTCAAAAAGAGCACGTGCCACTTCATGGACATTGGCAGGTGTATGCACCTCAGGAGAAAGCATGCAAAGCATTTGCATAACTTCAGTAGACCCCACACCATGTCGAGCAACTGTATCATAGTTTTGCCCTTGCCCTAAATGATAGAGGTTCATAGGTGTTATGAGCAACACCCCGATCACAGGGAAAGCCTGGGGGCCCCCTGGCAAGGCTGCAGCACCTTCCGTATCCCGTTCCATGGGCCCCACAGGAACAACAGCAGCTGCCTGACTGCAAGGCTGTGCGACAGCACTCGACCCCGCACCTCGCACAGCACCATGGTGGGGCCTGATGGAGCACAGATCAACGCCCTGCCTCCGGAGGCTTCCACCACCTGCGCATGCCCGGCGGGCAGCACAGGCTCAGAAACAGGAGAAACTTCCCTCCTGGGAGACGGACCCAAATCTGGAGAGGCTGAACCCACTCCCACCGCCTCCAGGGGACATGTCGTGGAAGTACCGTAAGGCAGACAGAGCATTGTCACCGAACCAGACTCAGTCAGAAGCAGACGCTGATCCAGGGGCCCTCCGTTGCCCTCAAGCACCGGGAAGGCATAGGGAGAGGGAGGCTGCTCTCCCGCTCCGCCGCCTCTGCGGCTTGGGGCGGGGCAGGCCGGCCGAGTTGACTCCCCGGGGCCCCCAGGAGCCTGCAGGGCTCCGCCCTTCAGCTGGTCACCTGATACCAGTGGGCTGGGAGCCCAATCCATCCCGGGGGACCAACCATCACCCTTGGAGGCGGACCCGTCTTCCAGCTCCCCTTCCTGGTGGCCAGGGGAAGCCTCTGCATTGCGCAGAAATTCAAATTCCCCTTTGTCCTCATCCGAGACGGAAGGGTCCCCCAGGGAACTCCGAGAGCTACAAAATCCAGACCCCCCCAAACCACATTTAACATCTGCCACTGCATTAACATCAGTCTCACGCTGGCAGAACAATCATAAAACATGGCAACCATGAGACAGCGTCCCACGAGAGACCACATCTCCCTAGAGAGCACCTCCTCAGTGTCGGAAAAGAACACCTGCTGTTTGGCCCACAAAAATAATCTTTCAAAATCACTCCAGGAAACAAAGACCTGGTTCCACTCCAGGAAATTTCTCCAGAGGTCCAAAACCACAGACTCCATGAGACTCACAGGGGTGCCACTACCACAAGAACAGCAGGTAAAGTGCCAAACAGGGAAGGGGGGGGTAAACAACACAATCTCACCTGAGAGGATGCTATCTGCCCCCACAGCCTCCTAGCTGGTGCACCCCAACCGCTGCCCTGGGCCTCACTCAGCCACCTCAGATGCGGGTAGAGCCTCCCCCCCCCCCATGGGTGCACTCACTCACTCGATCCCCCTTTCATATAACTGAGCCCACCAAGCCACTCACTCACACAATCACAAGCACACAATAGTAGCAATAAGGTCCAGATTCACTCAGCTCACCTCCAGAGCCACTAGTGGTTGTGCAATCGAACATTGAACCCCTCCCTAGTCACCCTATCTACCAGGGGATCCCTCCACTGCCAGCCACACTCGGCTAATGGGTGCTGGCAAAAACCTCAAATTTTTACTCACACAGGGACTAGGCCATGCACTCAGATGTCTCTGAGTGGCTTATCAGCAGCCCTATTCCTTCCGCCCCCCCCCCCCCCCCCCCCGGCCCTTCTAAGGATACATACCGTTTTATCCGTGCACCAGAAGGTCGTTGTCATTCTCTGCAGGATGCAAGCTGAGGCACAGAGCTCCTCCAGGGAAGATCCCAGGGTGCGCCTAGGAGGACCGCCCCCACCCCACTCCTGCGGTGACAGAGACCCTCCTGGCTGGCTCACCACAAATGATTTGTGGGAAAAAAACCTCCACAACTTGTAAAAGTTGTAAAGCCAGTATGATTTTTTTCAGCGCTGGATGCATGCTCCCCAAGGACATGCGCAGCCCCAAAAATTCCCAAGTCTACTTTATCCTCTAACCTGTTGCATATACATAAAAGACATATGCATATGTATTAAACAGTCTTATCAATTTTTATGAGCCTGGGCAGTTCTTCAGTCACGTAGTTATAATGTGGTATTTGTAACCTGTAGGAAACCCAGAGCATCTCTCTGTATGCCCTGGATGTCTCAAAGCCCTGGCAGGGGCTCGGAGACCCTGGCAGGAAGCCAAAGACACCCGGAAATTCGATCTTAATTCATAGAGCAAATTGCCAACCTTATATGAAGAATTACAGGCCACAAAAGTTTAAGTAGCACAGTAGTAGGAATCACAGGGTGAAAGAAAAAAATTTAGAGCACTGTACAGGGGGATTTTGTATGTTGTACAGGGGGGTTTGGAATCCTTTACATGGGGGTCAGGAGTCCCAAGATGGAGAGATTTGGGTGTGCCCTGTCCTTCTTCTTTCTTCTCCTTGGCATCCATGTTCAGGATGATGTTGGCATGTGTGGATTGGCTCATAGTGAAAGTGCACTTGCCAACAAGTGTGAAAAGTATTGGAAATTGAAGGTAAATATCTTATACGTAGTTTTCACTATAAAAGAGACAACCGCCCCGTGGGCGGGGGAGAGTGCCCTTGGCTGTCTTGCTGATCAGACCTCGGCTGGACAGAGAGAAAAACTTTGTAGATAAGGAACAATAAACGCAACTTGTTATTAATAGAAAGTTGTATTTTTTTTAAGTTTCAGAGTTAAAAACAAGTCAGACCAGTCAGATCTCTTTAGTTTCACTGCCAAAGAAAAGCTCCTCAATTACCTGTTAATGGCCGGTGATTAACCATTGTCCCCCTGATGCTGGCCGCTTGACAGGGAGAGACACCAGGACAGACCCTCCAGGTGAAGAGAATAGGAGTGACATCAGAGCCAGTATGCAGATGAGAAATGCATTGCGCCCCGAAGTTTTACAGTTTTTACAAGAAAAACCCCTAAAATTACGAGCCAACAAGTGATTTAAGTGACGTCTAAGGATGGGAGCGTAGTCCCGTACCTGCTTGGACCCTTTTTGTTTCTCACCCTAACCTGAAAAGATGCTGATTAAAGAGACGCTCCGGAGTGTTAGACAAAAAAGATAGGAATCTGCTACTCTCCCGTGAGGACAGAATCCCCAGCTCTGTCTGCAGACCAGCGGACAAAGCTGCATCATCCTCCTTCTCCATGCCATGCCTGGGAGCAACGGCGGCGTGGGCGCAACCTGTCGATTTCTCCCCACGTGAGCTGATTCTTCTTAATAAAGGCATTAAAAAGAAGAAAGATCTCCTGCCTATTTATTTCACAACTGAAGACCAAAAGCAAGAGTCCAGACTCCTTCTTCAAAAGCGCGGCCTGCCCAGAACCACCTTTTCCCGTGCTGGGGCAGACACAAGTGACAGCCGACCCTGGCAGTAACCCAGATTCAGTTTTTCTGTCTGCTTCAGCTTCAAGGTAGGTGAGGCCTCTTCTTATCTTTCTTCAGCTTGGATGCTTGCATTCCTTTCTAAGTAGCCTTGAATCTCCTTTGTTCTCTCTGCAGGCCTTTTTGTGAGCATACAAGTTAACAGACTAAACAAGCAGACTCCAGCTAAATCCAAAATTGGTTTCTACCCCAAGTTAAATTTCCAACCCACTGTTTCAACCAGCTCTCCCATTTCCTGCTGAAGAGGGCCCACATTTTCCCTGGTCTACCTTTTATTGCTGACATACCTATAGAAGCTTTTCTTGTTGCCCTTGACATCCCTGGTCAGGTTTAATTCTATCAGGAATGTAGCTTTCCTAACCCTATCCCTGGCTACTTGGACAATCTCTCTATTCCTCCCAGGCTACCTGCCCCTACTTCCATCCTCTGGAGGTTTCCTTTTTGTGTTTGAATTTGTCCAGGTACTTGTTGTTCATCCACACAGGCTGCCTGGCATTTTTGCCTGACTTCCTCTTCTCTGGGATGCATTACTCCTGAGCTTGGAAGAAGTGATCCTTGAATATTAACCATCTCTATTGGTCCCCTCTTCTCTCCTGGGCTTTATTCAATGATACTCTATCAAGTAGATCCCTGAAGGGTCCAAAGTCTGCTCTCCTGAAGTCCAGAGTAGTGAGCTTGCTGTGCATCTTCCTCACTGCCCTAAAGATCTTGAACTCTACCATTTCATGACCACTGCAGACAACTTTTGTTCACTAAAAAAAGTTGGAGGAGAGATTATTTTAGCTTCTGCCTTCTTGTGGTTTGCCTTCCTATACCTCCTGTGACCTCTGACCAAGTTCTACTGCTCTGGGTAAGGGCCAGGTTGAAGCAACAGGACTAATTCATATCACAGCCCTGCTCTGATCAGTGTCCCTTGGTCCAAGGAGTCATTCCTGTAGACTAGGAAAACAGCCTAGCAGAGAGATGGTGTCCCTTTACCAAAGTTCAGAGACAAGTAATTTTCTGTGAGACAAACACAACAGTAGTCTTACATCTGCAGAGAAGATAGTGCATGCATAGGGCAGAGAGAAAGAGAGGGGAACCATCAGGAGGCAGGATCTGTGGGACACTGGTCAACAATCACACAACTAAATTCAAGGAACATGCATTTAGTGTGTTGAAATGCATGTTTCATTCTTACAATTCCCATATACTCAATTGAATACACAGGCTCAGCATAGCCTGTAGTCATTAATTCAAATCACAATGGGAAAGCCTCAGCCCTGGGTGCACCCAAACCACTCCTGGGAAGAAAAAAAAACCAAAGCATGAATTGTGCTAACAGCCTGCAATAACTGGAATCGAGATCTGTCAACAGATGCCAATGTTACCAAACAAGGTATATTTATTTTAAAAGGATTCTATGCAGCAGTGTGGGAAGATGTTGAAAAATTCTTTTAACTTTAGCATGATAGTGTTTGCCATGGTTACCACACAGTGCTTAGTACAAATACCAGAGATTAATGTGGCTTTGTGTTAGCTCCCTACATCTGTGACTAATAGTCTTGTGCCAGTTAATGCTTCCTTGTTTACTTATAGCAGTGATTAATATGTACTAGCAGATGTCTTAGTTTTGAGAATAGTGTGTCAGAGCAAAGAATGATAAGCGAAGTGCATCATGACCTGACTACATATTTGAGATCCTCTCAAGCAGACAATATTCATTACAAGATCTGGAAGCATAAAAGGGAAATTTGGGGAATGGGATGTACCCAAACAACCACCAAAGACTCTCAAAGACCCCTACTCATATCCAAATAAGTCCACGAAAATTATTAGTCTATACATGCGCAGATTCAGGCAATGTAATGAACATGTAATAAAAATGTGGTGACTATATGCTAGTTTCATTAATAAAACCTGGTCTGTTAAACTGCTGCAGATGCATTTTGGTGAAGTTATTCCACATGCACCTAGTGCACTGAATAATGTCAGCTTTCTAACCTAACCAACTGGTTGGAGAGTTTATTTCCTGGTTTTTGGTGACACCAAGACAGGAAGATCCTGGCAGCAAGTTGGAGCTTTCTGAAGGATCAAAGCTATAAGACCAAACATCCCTTGACAATCCCTAAAAGTAAGAGCCTGATATGAGAGATGCGGGACTCCAGGCGTCTCTTCAAAATGCAGTTTATTGTATCCAAGATGTTACAACAGTCCAGGGTTGTGGGTGGCACAGCCATGTCTACAGCTGTCAGCTCCAACTGTAGACTAACCTGAAGACCCTTTAGTTTTGGTTACTTTTGGTTACTTTGGTTACTTTTCTTTCCTGAGCATCTTCATACATAAGAACCAATCTATAAGTTTACTTTTACCTATAGCCTATCATAACTACTATCATTACCATATTATGGTTAATACTATCCAATCACATGAGTTAGTATGTTACAGTTTAAGCTTAAAGTTGTTTTTCAGCTTTCTTGCAGTGGAATAATTCTTAGACCTTCTTTCTACTTGCCACATTGGCATGTTTGTTTGCCTATGGTATCTTTCTGCTTTTCTAAGACCTATTTCTGCTTGGTAAAAACATCTTTTTTGTTTGTAGTCAACATATCCTTTGCTCTAGTCATAAAACCTCCTTCCAACTCGACTTAACCTTTGCTTTCTTAGTTGTCCAGTAATGACTGGCTCAGCAATTGTCAATTTAAACATCTATTATTCTTCTATACCAAAACTTTTTTCCATCTTGATTTCATTCTCAGATTCTACATTCAGAGATCTTTCTGCCAAGCATACATATCTGTGAAACTTTCTTGTCAAACTTTCATCCTTCCCAACACCTAAATTTTATACTGATGTTTCTGATCATTTTGCAAGACCAAGATTTGGCTATAAATGATCTTTAATTTTTGTGAGTGAAAGTAAGAGAATATTTTTTTTTTAAATCTTTCACTGAGAAAACTAAAAAATAAAAACCCCAATTGTAGTATTGCATTTTATTTAAATGGTATGCTCTGTCTCACCCCTCCAAAATGTATGGTATATTCTAAGCCTGTGGTCCTGCCCTGAACCATCATGTATCTGTAATTCCATTGGCCCAAGTGTTATTCCGTGCCCACTTTGAATTCCCCTCCTAAGCTGTGCTAGCGAGACCAGTTGCTCTGTTAGCCTTTCTTCTCCTTTCTTGGCCCTTCCCTCCCCTAGGCCCTCTCCCTCTCCCCCTCCCTCCCCCTTTCCCCTTCCCCTTCAGTAACCACTATGGTCCCGGGGATGGGACCCCCAATAAACCCTCTTCTAATTAGCACCCTCAAAAGACGTGTGGAGTCTCCTTGCCTGCCTGCTGCTGCCAGCAAACTCACAGCCTAGGGAGCCCTCTGGGGACACCCCGGGGTGCCCCCCCCCCAAAACGAACTACAACACCCAGCTGCAAAAATAATGTGTTCAATAAGGCAAATCCCACTGATGGTCAAAATACAAAACATTCAATTAGATTTGTGTTTGTCACAGTCCAGTACTTTCTGATATTTTCTTTTTTAGATATTCCACACTTGGAGAGTATGTTTAATATAAAATTTATTTATTTAATGATAGTTGATGTTACACAGGATTTCTGATTTAGCAAAATGATACAAAACATGTTCCATAACAATACAAATGTGAGTTACACTTTGAAAAATATATATAACAATTGCAATAAACAGTTTAATCACAATACCAATGTTATTCCCATTACCAATCTCTAGAATATGCTTACTGTCACAATGCTGGGCATCCCCAGTCACCAGGAAGGAATCCATGCACTGAAGCTAGTTCAAGACCATTGCTGACTTTGAAATTCTTTTGCTAGCTGCCAAGTTTTTATATTCTGTGTTGGGCAGAGCCATGTATTCACTTACCTCATGGTGGTGTGTCTAAGTCAGGGAGAGATTTACATGTTTTTTACAAAATCAAGTAAGAAGCATTTACACCACCAGTTGATTCACTCAACTGACATATAGCTGTTTATCTAAAACAAAGGTCACCCTCCAGTCCCCTTTGTATTGAGATAAAGTCAACTTCTTTGCAACAGCTGTGGTCAGTTACACCCCACATTATTCTCTGAGTTTCATGGGCACATCCCCTTGCCCAGCTCCTCTGGATTGTATTCTGTTGTAGGGGTTTATTGTTTAGTCATACTGTGTGTGAAAAGTCAAGGGACACAAGTATATGAGGAGCTTTACCTACTATGAAATGTATTTTTCATTATTGTATTGAAGACAAGGTAGTTACCTACAATGGGCTGTCCCTGGAATTTAAACATAAGAAAGCAAAAAGAAAGCAGAACAGACACAAAGTAAAATATACAGTCTTGCAAAGGCTAATTGATTCTCACTGCTTGTTATTACAAGAACCACACCATTAATTATTTGGAACCACACCATGAATTCCTTACCTACAGAGTAGCCACTTCTTTAGCACGGCATCTTGCCCCCCACAAAACCTTATCTGTTGCTTGTTAACTGGTGAAATAACTCAAACAGGACAAGCAGTCTTGTAGTGAGTTATTTTGGTGCCATGGGATTAACTACCCTGTAGTGGTTTGACCTTGGCTGGGTGTCAGGTGCCCACTACACTGCTCTATCACTCCCCTTCCCAGTGGCACAGGGGAGAGAAAATAAGATGGAAAACCACTCATAGGTTGAGATAAGGCAGTGTGCTGGTTTAGCATTAATTGATATGTGGCGAAGAGGGAAAAAGTCAGCCACGGAAGTGATTCTCTGTGAGGAGCTGCTAGCAGCTTCCTCTGTGCCTGGCAAAACCAATCGCTGCCCAGCTCTGAGAATTAGCACACTGCTAAGCCAATTAGAAAAACACTGATAACACCTATATGATATTTAAGAATGAAAAAACTCTGGAAGCTCTATTGTTCCCTGCTCTTTACAGAGGGGTGGGGGCGCCAGCCAGCTGGGGCCCCTTCCCAGAGAGGGCTGCTTGACCCCATCCCAGCGCAGCTGCCGGGCCATGCTGCTGGGAGCCATCCTGGTGCCACAAGCAACCATGCAGCTGGGGAGGTGCCGCACGGCTGCAGTTGTCTCAGCATGGCTCGCAATGGACTTTATTTACTTAGCCACTTTTAACCAGCCATGCTGTGGACAGAAAGAAAAAAGTGGTGGCAGCAGTTTTTCTTTTTTTGGCATCCCACATGAAGAAAAGGTGCAGCTTCCACAGTGCTGGCATAGACCACATGACCAATAGAGAGAGAAGCACAGCAAGCGATCCCTGATTGCAGATCCTAGACAAAATTAACCTTTCAGGGCTGCATAACTCTATAAAAACTGTTTCAATTGATAGAACTTGAAAACAAATGAACCTACGAACACCAATTCGCTCCTGAGTCAGAGAAAAAGTAAGGAAACATGAGAAGAACAACATGGCAACACTAAAGTTAGTGCAAAAGAGGGAGGGGGAGAAGGAGGTGCTTCGAGTGTTGGAGCTGAGATCCTTCTGCAAGCTGTGGTGATGATTATAATACAACAAACTGTTTCCCTGTAATTCATTAAGTGCATGGGGAGGATGCAGCCCATGAGAAAAAGGCACTGGTGCTGGAGCATGTGGATGCTGAAAAGCTGTGATCAGGTGAGAGGCTTGAACAGAGAGAAAGAAAACCCTTGCTTTCAGAAATAGAAGAAGAGGACCCTTGCTTTTATACTAGAACAGCTCATCCTTAAAAACTGTACCCCATAAGCTAAATGGATGATGAAAAGCAGTTGTGGGAAGACTGCAAGCAGTGGGAGGGACTTCACGTTGCAAGCAGGTTCTGGGTGGACTGTTTTCCGTGAAAATTAAAACCACGTTGGAAAAGTTCACCTAGAACTGTTTCCCATAGGAAAGACACCTTGGCATAGCAAAAGAGACTCCTCTCCCTAAGCGAACCAAATAAAGATTTTTAGAAGTTACAAACTGACTAGAAATCTCATGTTTTGTCTCCCTGCACTGTTGGTGGGAAGGAAAGAAGGGCTGGGGGGAGGCGGAAAGGTATTCTAAGAGTTTATTTTTAGTTCTCATTATCCTCTTTTAATTCTGTTAATAAATTTTTCTTTATACCTTTTAAAGTTTTAAGCCTGTTTTGCCCTTAAAGTTTTTTTTTCCTAATCCTTATCTCACCCCATGAATTTTCTTTCCCCCTCCTCTGCTTAACTATAGCAGAGGAAAATGAATAAATTATTTTTGTGGGTGCATTGGCGTTTGGCCAGCATCAACCCATCACAGGGAGTTTACTAAAGCAGAGGAAAAAAACAAGGAAAAGTTTGCATGTGCATAAGCAAAGGGAAAAAAAAATTAATCTCTACTGCCTATCAGTGAGCAATGTTTAGACACTTCCCGGGAAGGTGGGCTACAGAATGTGCAGGGATTTCTCTAGAAGGCAAACATTGTTGAAGACTGTTATAGATATGGTTAGTAATTAGTGGGAATAAAAGATGTATCAAAATATATATGTATAAAATGAACTACTGGTGTACAAGGCGGGGGGGGGGGGGGGAGATTCTTCCCCAGGATGGCGAAACCGCAGCAGATGGACAGAGAGGCACCACCACATTTGCATTCGAAGAAAACTCTGACTGCACAGGAGATGGGCATTCACAAGAACCTACACCCAGTGACACCCAAGCGATGATGGCCCAGACAAGATACCTATCTGAGAGGACCAGGGCCATCAACACCTTCCATCTGAATGCCAGATTCCGGGAATCGGGGAAGTGGACGGAGGCTTTGTGCAGCGTGAGCCAGAGAAAGAAACCAACTTGAATATGAAGAACTCAGAAAGAAACAAAGACATCCTGCCGCGGGCGAAATAAACTGTATAAGAACCACTGCCTCGGAGCAGCCAGTGTGGACGGGGTAGAATTGGTACTAGCGTGGCCAATCTCACGTTCACCCGCATCACCTCCTGAGGGTGGTACGCTGTCCGATTTGGTTGGTGGCTGTCGAGACTGTATTATGGTCATGAAATAAATTTTATTTTTTAATATTTTTATTAAAATTGGCTATTTTTAATTTTTCATCTATAACAAAGACCAAATGCCCCCTGTTCCTCCTCTCACACTTAGCTTTTATAACTGAGCTGATGCCATATAGTATGGAATATCCCTTTGGTTAATTCGGGTCAGCTGGCCTGGTTGTGTCCCCTCCCAGGATCTTGCCCACTCCCATCCCCTTGATGGGGGGAAGGAATGTTAGAGGGACAGCATTTCTCAGCAGTAGCCAAAACACTGGTGTGTTATCAACACCCTTCCAGCTACCAGTGTAAAGCACAGCACTGTGAGGGCTGCCAAGAAAAAATTAACTCTACCTCAGTCAGAACCAATACACATGCCCAGCTGACAATAAACATCTTGCTGTGGAAGTGAGATCTGGAAAGATAAGCTGGATTTCTGACTGAGAGACACCTCACTTTACAAACTATGAAAGCTACACCAAACTTTCACAAAGCAGAAATCTTCTGCACATTCCCTAGAAATGTGTGGAATTTCTCCCCAAAGCAGGGACATCTGCTGTGATTACTCCTCTGGAGGTTGAGTGAAAAGACTCTGTGTACACTATTGTCATTTCGGTGGTAAGTTACATTTGACTCCTAATCAATACCATTTCTTTTGCTAGCTTTAATACAGGTACCTTGATATTGCGCAGTTTTATGTAATCTACTAGTCGTTTTTTTAGTTTTATACTGTATAGTAACTGATTAAGACCTTTTGTCTGTAATCTCCTGTCTGTTCAATAACTAACTCATTTTATAAATAGACCTGATCTGCCATCCTCAGAACATGTGGGCCAGAGAGATTTCTTAAATTTAAGCTGTTGCCAAAAATCTGAGGTTAAGGCAGGGCTTGGCTGAAGCTCCCACTCGTTCCATGACAATTTCTCAGAATTCCATTAATTTGTCTATGTCTGCATGTAGACTAAGGTAATGCTCAGTATGTAAAAATGCCAGATCATAAAGCCTTTAAACAGCTAAAGAAACCTGAACAAAAAGGTTCAGCACGAGAAAGTATTCAAGCAAACAAATGTCAATCTATTTTTTTTAATATTCTTTGTCAGTTTTTTAATGGTAGTTGTGAAAAATGCATATTATATGATTGGCTCTTCACAAATATTAGAAGGAATACTATATGTGTTATGTTGGAAATGAAATAAATGGGCAGGAGATCTTTCTCCTTTTTAATGCCTTTATTAAGAAGAATCAGCTCACGTGGGGAGAAATCGACGGGTTGCGCCCACACCGCCGTTGCTCCCAGGCGTGGCACGGAGAAGGAGGATGATGCAGCTTTGTCCGCTGGTCTGCAGACAGAGCTGGGGATTCTGTCCTCACGGGAGAGTCGTAGATTCCTAGCTTGTTTGTTTAACAACCCGGGGTGTCTCTTTAATCAGTATCTTTTCAGGTTAGGGTGAGAAGCAAAAAGGATCCAAGCAGGTACGGGACTATGCTCCCATCCTTAGACGTCACTTAAGTCACTTGTTGGCTCGTGATTTTAGGGGTTTTTCTTGTAAAAACTGTAAAACTGTAAAAATTCAGGGTGCAATGCATTTCTCATCTGCATACTGGCTCTGATGTCACTGCCTATTCTCTTTACCTTGGAGGGTCTGTCCTGGTGTCTTCTTGGCAAGCAGCCAGCATCAGGAAAACAAGAGTTAATCACCGGCCATTAACAGGTAATTTAAGGAGCCCCTCTCCTGCAGCAAAACCAAAGAGGTCTGACTTGTTTCTAACTCTGAAACTCAAAAAAAAAAAACAACTTTCTATTCATAACAGGAAAGTTATGTTGTATTAATTTGTAGTACTGTATTAATCCTTTTAAAGTAGTGTGGTAAATATAGTTTTAGGCTATAACATAATATTAAAATAGAAACTATGCGATGTAAGATACTTTTTCTAACTAGCTCAAGAAATGGATAAGATAATCAAGAAATTCTTCACACGGAAATAACAGCAACAAGACACCAAAATCCCAAGAGAAGAATTATTGCCTCCTTATCGGGAAGGACCAAACTTCGAGGAGCCAAAGCATTGATTTACAAGATGAGGGGAGAAGTTGACAATAACCAGAAAACACCCTTTGTTTGAAAAGAATTTTTGAATCCTGTATGAGATATATGAATATGCAACAGGCTATTGCTTTTAAGGGTTAATCCTTTGTTAGCAAGGTGTGCTTTTGTGTGGCAGGGAGAGCAAAACACACCCAGACGTCTGTATTTCTTTGCTTTTTATTGTCCTTTATTGTCCTAACTCTGTCCAAATTCTTATTGGTCTAATATTTATTACTATTTTTATAACTATTTTATTACTATTAAACCATTAAAATTTTAAAACAAGTGATTGGCGTTTTTCAGTCAGGTTTAGATTAGATGTTAGGAAGAAATTCTTTACTCAGAGCGTGGTGAAGCACTGGAATCGGTTGCCCAGAGATGTTGTGAATTCCCCATTCCTGGAAGTGTTCAAGGACAGGTTGGATAGTGCTGTGAGCTAGTGAGTGGCGTCCCTGCCCATGGCAAGGGGATTGGAACTAGATGATATTTAGGGTGCTTTCCAACCCAATCTATTCTATGATTCTATTATATTGAGGGTCAGGGTTTCTCTGACTCTCAACAAGCTTCCATCCACTGCATTTCCCTCAGGGCTGTAAGGGTGTGACTCCACCAAGCTATTTCTCTCATACTCCCTGATACTCCTCAGCCTCTCCACTTCCTCTTTAAGCTCTGCCACCAGGCTGAGATCATCCACCTTGTCACACTGCATGCAGGTGCTGTCTCTGCTGCCCTTTGGTACTAATGCCAGGTTCAAAAATTCCCTGCAGGCAGAGATCTGGACAGTTGTATGCTTCTGTGGGAGCTCCATCTGAATCACCATGCTCCTTCTAGAGACACCTTTCAACCATGTGGAAACCATCGCTGGATCTATTCTAGTTGGGCAGGCAAAAAACATCAGGTGAGCTCGCCTCAGGAGCCACGAGAGTGGCTGTGCCCTCCTACACGCTGTGTCTGCATGAACTGCCGTGCCACATTCTGTTTGCCCACTCTGGTCATTGCACTCCCTAGAGCCATTTAAATCTCCCATGCTTGCTGTGGAAATGCCCTTGCCACATCAGCCTCTCTCATGAGAGCTGCCAGATACTGCCACTTCTTTCCAGTCTCTTTTGGTTTTCCCTGACTCTGGGAACGCCCCACCTAGCTCCTTTGGGTGTTTTGCCCCAGAATTACCATAGTCGCCGATGCGGTCACTGCTGTTGTCGTGTACCTTGGCAACTGAAAATATAGGACAAACTGCAATGATCAGGCGCAGGGCTGGATCAAGCAAGCAGAACTCATGCATACAGCTGGCCCCTTTTATACCCCTGTCTCTTTGTTCCCCCGTTGTTCCTCCCTTATCCCCTTCCCCTGCACATTCCTTCGTAGCTTTGCATAGTTCCACACTCCTACCCCTTCCCCCATGCCTGGCAATATCCTGGACCCTCAGGTTTGCATCAGTTGCAAAGTCCCCATTTCACAGAATCACAGAATTTCTAGGTTGGAAGGGACCTTTAAGATCATCGAGTCCAACCCATGTTCTAACACCTCAACTAGGTCATGGCACCAAGTGCCACATCCAGTCTTTTTTTAAACACATCCAGGGATGGTGACTCCACCACCTCCCTGGGCAGATGATTCCAG
Organism: Passer domesticus; assembly: GCF_036417665.1. Classification (NCBI taxonomy): domain Eukaryota; kingdom Metazoa; phylum Chordata; class Aves; order Passeriformes; family Passeridae; genus Passer; species Passer domesticus. Next base: position 40,990,506 of record NC_087511.1, read on the forward strand.
TATTTGACCACTCTTTCTGTGAAAAACTTCCTCCTTAAGTCTAGCCTGTATCTCCCTTGGCTCAGCTTGAGACTGTGTCCTCTTGTTCTGTCTGTTGTTGTCCGGAGAAAGAGACCGACCCCCAGCTCACCACAGCCACCCTTCAGGAAGTTGAAGAGAATGATAAGGTCACCTCTGAGTGTCCTTTTCTCCAGGCTAAACAATCCCAGCTCCCTCAGTCGTTCTTCATATGGCTTGTGTTCCAAGCCCCTTGGACACGCTCAAGCATCTCAACGTCCCTCCTAAACTGAGGGGCCCAGAACTGGACACAGTACTCTAGGTGTGGCCTCACCAGTGCCGAGTACAGGGGAAGAATGACCTCCCTGCTCCTGCTGGCCACACTATTCCTGATACTGGCCAGGATGCCATTGGCCTTCTTGGCCACCTGGGCGAACTGGTGGCTCATGTTCAGCCGACTGTCAACCAGCACCCCCAGGTCCCTTTCCACCTGAGCACTGTCCAGCCACACCATCCCCAGCCTATAACGTTGCAGGGGGTTATTGTGGCCAAAGTGCAGGACTCGGCACTTGGACTTATTGAACTTCATCCCATTAGATTCTGCCCATCCATCCAACCGTTCCAAGTCCCTCTGCAAAGCCCTCCGTCCCTCTAACAGTTTGACACATTCTCCCAGCTTAGTGTCATCTGCAAATTTAGTAATGAAAGACTCCAAATCCTCATCCATATCATCAATGAAAATATTAAACAGAACTGGCCCCAGCACAGACTCCTGAGGGACACCACTGGTGACTGGCCGCCAGCTGGATGCAACACCATTCACCACCACTCTCTGGGCCTGGCCATGCAGCCAGTTCCTAACCCAGCACAGAGTGCTCCTGTCCAAGCCATGGGCTGCCAGCTTATCTAGGAGTATGCTGTGGGAGACAGTGTCAAAGGCCTTGCTGAAATCCAAATAAACAACATCTACAGCCTTTCCTGCATCCACTAGGTGGGTTACCTGGTCATAAAAGGTGACCAGGTTGGTTAAACATGACCTACCCCTCCTAAACCCATGCTGACTGGGTCTGATACCCTGGCCATCCTGTAAATTCTGCATGATGGCACTTAATATAAACCATTCCATTATTTTGCCAGGTACTGAGGTCAGGCCTGGGTAGTTGATGCATTTGGGAGGGTTGGCTGGTTACTATGGCAACACCTGACCTCTAATCAAGATGTAAGAAAGTGATCTCTACCACTGGACAGCAAAGGAGTCGACTGACAAGACTTTGGGAGGGGCTAAAGGGTTAAAAGGCAGTCTTTTGTTGTATTTTTTATAAGGTTTTAGTAAACCTTTAAAAATTTTTTTTGAAAGTGAGTATCATTTCTCACAAGTCCATCTCACAAGCAACAGACCTCTGCAAACTGCTGCAACGTGAGTCCATTCCATGGGCAACAATCCTCTTAACATTGCCTGTATCATAGGTCATTCTTCCACAGTGTGCCGTCCTCCAAGTACAGGCTGTTCCAGCATGGGGTCCTCTCACCTCGGGTCTCACATGGGGTCACAACCTCCTCTCAAGCATCCGTCTGCTCCCACGTGGGTCTCCTCCATGGGCTATGAGTGCATCTCTGCATCCTCGTATATATCCATGGGCTGTATGTAGGAGAGCAGCCTGCTTCACCATCATCTTCATGACAGGTTGCAGAGGAATCAGCTCTGGTGCCTGGAGCATCACCTCTCCCTTCTTCTTCACTGACTTTGGTGTCTGCATAGTTGTTCTTCTCACATGTTCTCCCTCTGCTCTTCTCGGGTCACAATTACAACTGTGCAAAAACCTTTTGTTTTTCTTCTTAAATATGTTATTGTGGGAAATCCAGGACTCCTGAACAACTGACCAATATGATCAAGCAGAAGCTGTTTATTGTTTACATTACACACACTTTTATAGAGTCTATAAACTACTAAGTACACATTTCTTGATTGGTGCCTTTGTCTTGTTCCTTAGTTCTCTGCCTCCATTTCTCAGCGTCTGTGATTGGTTACCGTGCAGGTGTTCTACAGTCCTCTGTTATCTAGTTCTTGTGATCCTGGTATGTGGTTTCTCAGCTTCTTTGTTCTTATTTTAGCACAGTTTATGTCTTTGTCACCTTGATGAATTCCACAATGCTCTGAGAAAATTCTGATAAGAACAGTTACAGACGGTATGGCTGGTGCATAATGAGGCCTAAGTTGTTCAGATACATTGCTACAATATGTTATCACATGTGTCTTACCCCATTTCTAATTGGCCCAGCCTTGGCCAATGGCACATTCATCTTTGGAGCCACCTGGGATTGACTCTGCCAGACATGGTAGAAGCTTCTAGCATCTTTTCACAGAAGCCACCCCTGTAGACCCACCCCCCTCCCCACCAAAAAACAAATACACCCCTCAATTGATGTGACTTCTGGTCATTACTGAATCACAGAATATGCCGAGTTGTAAGGGACCCACAATCATTGAGCTCAACTCCTGGCTCTACACAGGACCATCCCCATGTGCCTGAGAGTATTGTCCAAATGCTTCTTGAGCTCTGTCAGGTTTGATGCTGTGACCACTTCTCTGGGGAGCCTCTTCTAGTGCCCAACCATTCTCTGGGTGAAGAACCCTTTTTCTAATATCCAGTCTAAACCTCCCCAGGTTGTCTGCAATGAGGTCTCCCCTGTCTCCTCCAGGCTGAACAGATCAAGCAACCTCAGCCGCTCCTCATAAAGCTTCCCCTGAAGGCCCTTCACCATCTTCGTTGTCCCCCTTTGGATGCTCTCTAATAGTTTAGTATTAGAGAGCTGAGCGGTACAATCACCTCCCTTGACCAGCTGGCAATGTTTTGCCTGATGCACCCAAGGACACGGGTGACCCTCCTAGCTGCAGGGGCATACTGCTGACACGTAATCAACTTTCCAGCATCTCAGTCCCTAGTCTGTCTGTACATCCAAGGTTGCCCTGTTCCAGGTGCAGAGTCCGGCACTTCCCCTTGTTGAACTTCATATGGTTGGTGATTGCCCAACTCTAAATTGTTGACGTCTCTCTGCAGAGCCTCCCAGCCTTTGAGGGAGTTGACAGCTCCTCACAGTTTTGTATCATCTGCAAACTTGCTTAGTATCCTTTCCAGTCCTGTGTCCAGGTAGTTAATGAAAATATTGAAGAGCACAGGGCCAAGGATAGAGCCCTGTGGAATCCCACTAGTGATAGGCTACCAGTCTGATGTCAGCTTATTCACTATAACCCTTTGTGCCCCACCCGTGACCCAGTTGCTCACCCACTGTTTATCCAGCTGGGGGCTGGACATTTTGTCCAGAAGGATCCTGGGAGAGACAGTATCAAAAGCTTTACTGAAATCCAAAAAGATGACATCAACTGGTTTCCCTTGATTGACCAGGTGGATTACATTGTCATAAAAGGAAATCAGGTTTGATAAGCAGGACTTTCCTCTTATGAAGCCGTGCTGGCTGTGACCAGTGATGGCATTGACTTTCAGGTGTTTTTCAATACCTCCCTCTCTTGGTTTGAAAAGATAGGTGTCTGCTAAGGAAGGCAGGAGCTTCTCTTGAAATTGAAAATGTAAACCCCCTCCCTCTGAATTATTATAATTTATAAATTAAGGAGCTCTCAAACAAAGATATGGAAGTAGGAACAACAGTTCTTTATTAGGAAAAATAAAAGTAAAAATAAAAATAAAAGTAAAAATAAAAATAAAAATAAAAATGCAGTAATACAAAACAACACTGACAGAGTCAGAATATGACCTGACACCCTGTTGGTCAGTGTGGTGGTTTTATATTGGAGGCAATCATGGAAGTGACTTTCTAAAAGAAGCTGCTATCAGTTTCCTCTGTGCCTGACAAAAAAAAAAAAAAATCAGTTATTAGCTTTGAGAATTGACAATCTTTTAAACCACTGAGAAAGCTGATACACCTCTGCGAACACGCATGTAAAAAATGAAAAATCTCTCTTTCCCTTCTGGCCGGCAAAGAGGTAACACAGCTGGCCGGGCCGGGCCGGGCCAGGCGGCCCCTGTCGCGGGGGCTGGGTCCCTTCCCCGGGAGCCCGCCGGCTGCCGGGAAGGGGAGGGGACACTGCAGGGCCTCGGCGTGCTGCTGCTGAGTTCTGGCTTGGTGGCTAAAATCGTAGCCACTCCCCCAGCCCAGCCACAACTCCGACTGCAAGATACCGAGCCTGGCAGGGTTCACGTGACCATCTGCAGGCCCCGGGCGAGATATTAACTCTTTCAGTGCTTCAATCTTCCCTTGAGTGAGGGAAAAGGACAAAATGCAGGCACGTAAAGGAACAACATGAAAACACTGAGGTCAGTGAAGAAGTCAAGTCCCAGATGGGAGGGATGAGGAGATGCCCAAATCTTAGGTCTGAAATCCACTTGTAAAGCTATGGAAAATAATGTAATTGATACATCAGACTCTTTTTCCGTGTAACTTGTTATAAGTATGGGGAGATGAAAGTGTTCAAATTGTATATATCTGGCAAAGGCCTCCATGCGAAAGTGAGCAAATGTTGAAGTAGCTGTGATCCTATGAGAAGCCTGAACAGAGAAAGTGAGAAGAGCGATGAGACCCTGTGCCTCCAGGGAGAGAAGAAGAAAACCTCTTTTCCCAGAGATGAAGATGGTCTCAGAGATCGATAAAAAGGACTTTTGCTCTTAAACAGCTCATCTTTAAAATAGTACTCCATAAGTTGACATGGCCCATAAACACAGCTGTGGGAAAAGCTGTGAAAATGGGACAGATTTGATGTTTGCAGATTTTCCGAGCAGTTGTTATTCATGGGAATTAAAAGCCACGAGAGAACAGTTTCCTTGTGGAGCAGTCTACATAAACTACAGGCACTTCTCTCCCAGTAAGAGCCTGAACAAGAGACGCGGCACTTCAGGCGGCTCTTCAAAACGCAGTTTATTGCATCCAAGATGTTACAACAGTCCAGGGTTGTGGGTGACTGAGCCTGCACCTACAGCTGTCAGCTCCAGCTATAGACAAGCCTGAAGACCCTTTAATTTTGGTAACATTTCATTATATACTTTTCTTTGCTGAGCATCTTAATACAGAAGAGCTAATCTATACCTTTACATTTACCTATAGCCTATCATAACTACTATAATTACCATATTCATGTTACTATTCTCCAATCACAAAAAGTTAGTATGTTACAGTTTAAGCTAGAAGTTGTTTTTCAGTTTTCTTGCAGTGGAAAATTCTTAAACCTTTTTTCTACTTGCCATATCGATATGTCTTGTTTGCCTGTGGTATCTTTCTGCTTGGTAAAAACATCTTTTTGTTTGTGGTCAGCTTATCCTTTGCTCTAAGTCATAAAAGCTCTTTCCATCTCAACATAACCTTTGCCTTCTTAGTTATCCAGTAAGACTGGCTCAGCAATTGTAAATTTACACATCTATTATTCTTTTATATCAAAACTTGCTTTCATCTCTATTTCATTCTCAGATTCTACATTCAAAGAGCTTTCTGCCAAGCATACATATCCATTAAACTTTGTTGTAAAACTTTCATCCTTCCCAACATCTCCTTAAGAGAACTAAAGAAAGACTATTCTAGAAGTGGTAAACTGACTGAATTGTTTCTGTATATTGTGAATGGGAAAAAAAAGGTTGCAGGGGGGAGAGGAGTACTAAAGGTTTTATTCAGATTCTTATTATTCTTTCTTTTAGTTACTGTTAATAAAGCTTTCTTTTAAGATTTTGAGCCTGCTTTGCCTTCTTCCTAATCCCATCTCACAGCAGGAAATCAGTAAGTATATTCTGGTGGGTGCACTGGCATTTGGCCAGCTCTAAACCCACCACAATCAGGGTATTGGTAGCAGTTTCATTAAATGGTGGCTGCAGTCTTCTTGGAGTGAAAAAAGTGGTTCTGTTAAAGCAGTGATCCTGTAGAAGGCTGTAGTTTTCCTCTTAAAGTCCAGTGGCAGTGTTGATGGGCCTGGTCTTCCTCTGGGAATCCAGTGGAAAAGAAAGCTGCTCTTCTGGGAATCTAGGGGGAAAAGGCTGATTGTGGTGTTCCAAATCTTTGATTATATCCAGGTAGGAATGCTTGGCTCCTCCCCCTGGGCAGAGCATCTCACAATGGGATGATGTAATTTTATCAGTCATATAGTGAGACTCAATGGCCCATTAACAGAAGATATTTCCCCAGAGGGAGATTGGTTGTGGAAGAGATAAAGAAAACTGTCCCACTTGGTTTTAACAGGTGGCCTAATTCACAGAAGATAACTGCCCCACCTCTAACAGTTGGCAATAGGATACACACCCCCTGCCACATCTTGCATTTGCAAGCTAAGACACTCCGGGAATAATCTTCTTCATAACTTAAATAGGCACTGAAAGGAGACTAACAGGCTTGTGGTTTCCAGGGTCCTGTCTTGCCCTTCTTGAAAATCATGACAATGTTCACCAACTTCCAGACAGCTGGGACCTCTCTGAATTCCCAAGACTGTTCAAAAATCATTGAGAGAGGTTTTGTGATGACATCAGCCAGTTCCTTCATGATTCTTAGATTAATCCTATCAGGCCCCATAGATCTGTAGCAAAAGGAATGAAGGACTTGTCTTTACAGACAAAATGTAGGTCTACTGATAAATAAAATTGGATACTGAGAGATGAAAGAAACAATGGGAAGAACCATAAATTCCATAGGAATTCTACTAATTGACACAAGCAAAAGAAAAAGTGGGGGCGTATACATTAGAAGGGGGTTTTAGGTATTAGACGTTTTGGGAAGTCTGTACCTCTAAAGTGTAGGTATGATATTTTATGAAAAATCCTTTGCTAGGATTTTTCCCTCTTGAGGAGCTGGGACCCCCAGGAAATGAATGTAAACAATAACTATCTGCTGCTGTGGAATGCAACAGGTGCATCTTCCATTGGTCAATGTGGATTGTTTTCAATTGATGACCAATCACAGCCACCTGTGTCGAGGCTGTGAGCAGTCACAAGATTTTGTTATTCATTCTATTATATTCTTGTTCTTTCTAGCCTTCTGATGATCTTTTTCTTTCTGTTCTTTTAGTATAGTTTTAATGTAGTATTTTAATCTAATATATATAATAATATAATAAACCAGCCTTCTTTAATGGAGTCAAGCCTCATGTCTCCACACATGGGGAGTCCTCAACACTCAAGTACCTCAGCCAATGGAGAAAGAGATAGGGAAATGCTGCTGGGAAATTAGGATAAAAAGGAGACTGCATCCTCCAAAAATTTTAGAGACCCCAGGGGAAATGCCCCATGGCCTCTCCGTTTATTCAAATAAAGTTACAGGACTCCTCTGCCTCCTTTTTGAACATGTTATAGATGAGAAATGAGATTGTTGGCTCTCACAATTAAGCGATGAATATAATGCGTATGTATAAAGAAGTTTTATAGATGTATAGTTATATTACTGTAATATGTCCTCCCCCTTGCATTGTTATCACGGGATGGCCTTGGTAGTTGGGGCATTTGGGGAGGGTTGGCTTATTACTATAGTAACACCTGATATCCAATCAAGATCTAAGAAAGTGATCACCACTAGACGGCAAAGAAGGAGTCAACTGACAAGACTTTGGGAGGGGCTAGAGGTATAAAAGGCGGAGCATCCATTTTGTAGATGGCCACATGGTGGTTTAGTTCCATGCTCCCAGTGCTGTAATTTTTCCTTATTTAGTCCTTTGTTGTATTTTGGTAAAAGTTTAATAAACCTTTGAAATTTTAAAAGTGAATGTCATTTCTCACAGGGCATAAACCTCTAGTGTTTGTGGATTAATTTTCCTGACAGTGGGGATACAGCTGGAGACGCAGATCCTGCACAATTTCTGGGTCGACTGGGAGTTGATTATTATCAGAGTCATGGTCCTCCAGCTCAGGGCACTGAGACCCCTTTGGTCTGTCATCCGTGTGGAAGACAGGGGCAAAGAATGCATTAAACATCTCTGCCTTGTCTCTGTCCCTTTTTCTGAGGTGACCATCCTCATCCTGTAACAGGCCCATGTTATTATTACACTGTGTACTGCCATGAATGTATTTGAAAAAAATTTACCTCATTCATGCAGGGGGTATAGTGTTATGCCCCTTTAAAAAACAGGGAACAGTAATGCAGGGGCCCCTGTATGTTTTTCCATGTGATCCACGGAAAAACTCTACAACTTGTAAAGTTGGTATGTATTTATTCAGCGCTGTGATGCATGTGGGATAGTTCCTCAAAGATATGCAAGCCATTAGCAGCGCCTATTCCTCTATTTATTCTCTAAAGTCTTACATATGCAGAAAATTGCACAACATGCCTAATACATATTCATTTCCTAACCACTCCTATCCTTGCTTCATATTATAATTAGTTCCAAGTCCTTCTGCACTTGCACACCACTCTCCAGTGGTTGTATCGTGGTCGTACGGGAAGAAGTAAATGAGTCTTTCCAAGTCTTCTTCTGAGGTGAACTTCTCACCTTGCCTTCCTGCGCATGCTCCCTGGTCTTTTGGTTGCAGTTCAAGACTGGTTTTGGCTGGTTTAGGGGTCCAAACAGTCTTCCTTATCACAATAGCCTTGCATCCTCTCATCCTGCTTTTGCAAGCACAGTACATGTTAAGAAATAGATATTGTCTATTCAGCTACCCCTAATCAATCACTCTTTAACCCCTAACTCCCTTGCATCACATGCTCCCAAGGGAGTCAGCTTGGACTGGTCCCAAAGCAGTAGCCTGGGAAGCTGTATTTCACAATCCACAGCTGCTTTGGAGCAATTCAGGAATACCCACACCACCATGGCCACTGAATCTTAGAGAAAGAGAGTGAGAGAGAGTGCACCTGACCACAGCCACACCGCGGTCCACTGTGTTTTGCCACCGCATCATGGAGAAAGGGAGTCCGTGCACCCGTGCTGTCATTGTAGGAACCAGCATTTCAGCAAACACCAAGTCGAACGAACTAGCTCTCCAGGTTTTGTCCATTTGTTTTTTTGTTTTTCTGTTGCTTTCAGGCAAAGGCAAGGGGGCGGGGGGGGGGGGGGGGGGGGAATGTTTGAACCTGTTAGGAAAGAAGGGTGCTAATGTATGTACAAACTACTCAATGGGTGAAGGTCCTTAGGAGAAATGGGTGTTAATGTCTTTGAAATGGGTCTTAATGTATCTACAAACATCAAGCCATTCAAGTTTGTTACAGAACCCAGAGACAGTTTGACCAGAGTTTGACTCCTGAACTTCAGGGTAATAGAAAAATGGGTCTGCACAAAGTCTATTGCAGTATTGCAGAAGCCAGACAGACAGAACTTCTGAACTTTAAGGAAAAATGACCATACATGTTCTAGGGGGAATATTTGGTTGGTGGTTCAGGAAGGCCGCTCCTTCCTAATGCCTCAGCCAAACCCCACGGGGTATGCCCTAGTGGACTCTCTCCCTTTATTCGAATTAAGTTGCAGGACTCCACTGTCTCCTTTGTGGATACTGGCTTTTCATAGCGTGTCTTTTCTGCACAAGTTGAAAGATCCTCTTCACCATTAAAAGAAGGTTGCTGATTTCTCATAATATGCAGCTAAATCTATAATTAACTAACAAAATGGTTTTAAGGCTTTTTGCTCTACCGCAAACATAGATAAAGGGAACAAAGTTTAACCAGGAACCAACAAATATTCAAGAAGAATGTGGATGAATAGGCATATCTTGAGTAATTTCTTTGCATTGTTTAAAAACAGGATGTATAAATTATGTTTAACCAGACAGTAACAGATCTTCAGGAAAATGTAACCGACTAGGTAATTTCTTCCTAAGTAGACAGGATATATATCACGTAGAAAAAATAAGCAGCCAGTCATCAACCAACCTTCAAGGTCATGAACCAAGCCATCCAGGAGGATAAGGAAATAACACCAGAAAGAAACAGTTTTGTAGCTTGAAAACAAGTTCAATTAAAGGACAAGTGAAATTATGGAATGACCACCAGAGGGCCTATGTTCTTACAAAAGTACAATAGATGGCAGCAAAGACCATGAAGTAGTTAACTCATGCTCATACAGTTTTAAAAATAGGCGTGTTTTATGTTATTGATTTCTTTGTCTGTGTAATGAATATGTAACAGTCCTGTAAATATAAACTGCATGAATTTATCTGCTTGTGGGGGGCATTGCTGGAAGGAAAATCCCCAGTACTTCTTGGGCACCTCATAAAGAATGCCTGCTGTGATAAACACATATTATAGTTATGTCTCTCGCATATATTAAAGTGGATACTATGTGCTGTGCATTATATTATAATGTTAACTTTTGCAGAAGTAGCTACAGCTGTGAAATAACTAATGCTTTTATTTTTGTGAGTAACACAATAATTAAAATAACTCAGACACATTTGTGAAGTAGATGATGTTGATTTAGAGTACTTGTGGTTAACTTGCAATGGCTGAAATAGCTAAACCGTCTGCATGGTCAGATAAAATTTGAGGAATGGGCGTGATGAGGACCCTTGCTACTGACACTTTGACTATCAACAACTGTCACCTGCTAAAACCATGGAACAGGGGGCCGTTGTGGGGGGTGATACACAACACTCAAAACCTCATCCAAGATTACTACACATGCTCTAAAAAGGCAGATCAGAGGAAGTGCCATGCTAAAAAGTTCCTGGAACATGTAAATGAGTTCAAAGAAATGTTTGAATATGTATAATCGTTTATGAGTATGCATTTGACCAATGCAATAGAAAAAGTATATAAGAGTTGCTATGGTTAGCCAGTGTGCCTCTGGCTACGGCTACGCAGCCAGCACTGTTACTTTTGCTTTATTGATTTTGTTCCCTATTGTCCTTTATTAAATTTTTAAAAATTCAACTGAGAAGTGGGCTTCATTTCTCACACTGCTTAACACTGGTCAAATTTAAGTGTCATTTTACATTTCACCATCTTGTCTTTGTTCTCCTAGACCACAAGGAAATGCTAGAGGCAGCCAACTAGTCTTTGTTCCGGGCTAGCTACGTTAAATAAATAGGCAGGAGATCTTTCTCCTTTTTAATGCCTTTATTAAAAATAATCAGCTCAGGTGGGGAGAAATCGACGGGTCGCGCCCACACCGCCATTGCTCCCAGGAGTGGCACGGAGGAGGATGATGATGCAGCTTTGTCAGCTGGTCTGCAGGCAGAGCTGGGGATTCCGTCCTCACGAGAGATTAGCAGATTCCACCTTTTCGGTCCAACACCTCGGGTCGTCTCTCTAGTTAACATCTTTTCAGGTTAGGGTGAGAAGCAAAAAGGATCCAAGCATGCACTGGACTACGCTCCCATCCTTAGACATCACTTAGGTCACTTAGTTCTATGTTGGCTCGTAATTTTTAGGGGTTTTCCTGGAAAACTGCAAAAATTAGTGCAATGCGTTTCTCATCTGCATACTAGCCCTGATGCCACTCCCATTCTCCTGCTACCTGCAGGATCTCTGACAAGCATCAGGGGGACAATGGTTAATCACCAACCATTAACAGGTAATTGAAGAAGAACTCTTAACAATGAAGCTAACTTAACAGCACTGGTCCAATTTGTTTTAACTCTGCAACCTTAAAAAGAATAGATAACTTTTTATTCATAACACTACGTAACACCTTGCTTTTCATTGGTTAAAACATTTCCCTCTTCTGTACAATTTTCTTTTCATTGTGTGTCTAACTCTATTGCTTTGTGGTTTTAGTAAATTGCTATTTTAACTCAGCATCTCTGTCGTGGTTTGACACTGGCCAAATGCCAAGCACCCACGGAAGTCGCTCACTCAGCCTCCCCTGCCACAGATGGGCAGGGCAGAAAAAAAATTAAACGAAGAGTTCATGAGTTGAGATAAGGACTGGGAGAAAACACTCCAAGAGGAAAACAGGCTCAACTTAGAGGTACAAAGTGAATGTATTAGTAACAGAGTCAGAGAAAGATAATGAGAATTAAAATAAGCCCTTAATGTGATAGATGAGTAATGCGGTTGTTGACTCTCACAATTAAAAGGCAAATATCATGTATATATGTAAAGAGAAGTTTTATAGATTTTTTTACCCCGCATGCATTGTTATCATGGGGTGACCTGGGTAGTTGGGACATTTGGGAGGGTTGGCTTGTTACTACGGCAGCACCTGACCTTGAATTAAGATGTATGGAAGTAAACTCCACCACTGGACAGCGAAGAAGGAGTCAATGGACAGAACTTTGGGAGGGGCTAAAGGGTTAAAAGGCGAAACCTCTGTTGTGTGGATGAGCACATGGTGGGAAAAAAAATCCTTTGCTCCCAGCGCTGTAATATTTTCTCTATTCAGTCTTCTGTTGTATTTTTTCATAAGATTTTAATAAATCTTTTAAATTTTTTGGAAGTGAGTATAATTTCTCACACTTAAGAACACCTTTTCTTCCCTCAACCCCTCCCTCTTTCTATCGACAGCACAGGGAGACAGAGCATGTGGGTTTTGAACAGCTCGTCACCCAAGGTTTTCTTCCACTGCTTAAGGAGATGAGTCCTTCCCCTGCTGTGCCGTGGCATCCTTTCCCATGGGAGACAGTTCTCCATGAACTTCTCCAGCGTGGTTCCAATCTCATGAGCAGCAGTACTCCCAAAACTTCTGCGGCGTGGGTCACTCTTCCATGGGGTGCTGTTCTCCAAGGACAGCCTGCTCTGGCTTGGAAACAGGGGCCCCCTCTCTCCATCGGGTCTCCCACTGGATCACAGCCTCCTCTAGGCATCCACCCGCTCTGGCATGAGCACCTCCTTCACGGGCTGTGGGTGGATCTCTGCATCCCCTGTGGACCTCCATGGGCTGCAGGGAGACAGCTGCTTCACCATGGTCATCACCATGGCCTGCAGAGGAATCTCAGCTCCGGTGCCTGGATCACCTTCTCCCCCTCCATTTTCACTGACCTTGGTGTCTCCTTGTTTTTTCCCTCACATGTTTTCACCACCTCCTCTTTTGTAGTTAGAATTAACAGTGACCCTTTGTTTTGATTTTCTTCTTTAATATGCTATCACAGAGGCGTTACCATCATCTCTAATTTGCCCAGGCTTGGCCAGTTGCATGTTCATCTTCAGAGCCATCAGGGATTGGCTTTGTTGGACATGGGGGAAGCTTCTAGCAGCTTCTCACAGAAGCCACCTCTGTGGCCCTCCAGCAACAAAAACCAGGCCATGCAAAACCAACACAATCTTTCATTTATTGTCCTTCCCTTTCTGTCGGGGGGAAGGGGCCTAGGCTATTTGGAGTTTAGTTCCACATTGGTTGTCAAAACAAACACATTTATTGGTGCCCAATGTAGGGCATGAGAGATAAGTTGAAATAACAATTTTGGCTAAAGCATTTGTACAGAACTCCCTGGTCAACATGTTGCTCCATCTATTCGTGGGGATGTGGCATCTAACTTTGTATATGTGTCTGTATATGTGGAACTATTTGCCCACCATAGTGCTCTTTTTCAAATCAAGAGAGAAATCAAGATTCTTTTGTTGATGCACTTTGGATATCAGTTTATGGAATGATAACATGAAAGGTGATGAAGATCATTTGGGATGTATATTCATTGTTGTTTGCCTGTCCTGGTCTGGGCTGCTTCTTCTGGGGGTTTGTAGTGGGCTGACCTTGGCTGGGCACCAGGTGCTGTCCTGGGTTGACTATATGATGTTTTTATCCACAATTGTCTGTTCTGTTTATGCTGAATAATACATTTTGTTCCAAGAATGAAGGGGGGAGAGAAGAAGAGCGTAGTTTGTTTTCAGACACTGCACTCACTCCTCCACATTCCTGCTCCTGGACTGTGTTGTATGTAAATAGACAGACAGCGGGACAGAGCTCCCCTTTGTTTTAGTTAGTTTTTAATAGCTAAAGAAAAAAGTTCCCTAAACTATAGGGTTTTTTTCCTTACTTTAGACCTGTTTAAACCTACTCTAGACTAAACACCCAAAAAAACACCAACAGCTCACACCTATAACCCACTGGGCCGGGCCTGGGCCACAACATTTCCAACACCAAAAAGACTAAAAAAAACCTGAGTGAGCCAAGCTACAACCCAGAAAAAAAAACTTTTTAAAGTTTGTCATCTCTTTTAGAGCAACAAAAAGTTTTATTGTTTAATATTTTTAAGTTGTATTATTTAATAAACAGGCTTTTTTTCACTTTTCTCCAAAAAAGTATTTTTTCCCAAACTAGTTGAAAGAGAAGCCAATTAAATCTACTTTTCTAACAGAGCCCCTTTAAGAGTTCTCTCCCAAATTTACCCTAAACCAAGACAGGTGCCCACCAAGCCCCTCTATCACTCCCTTTTCCACCAGGACAGGGGAGAGAAAACTAGATGGAGAACAACTTGTAGGTTGAGATAAGGCAGTTTACTAAAGCAAAAAATGAAAAGCAAAATTTGTGGGCACATAAGCAAAGGGAAAAGTTAATCACTACTTCCTGTCAGCGAGCGATGTTCAGCCACCTCCCGGGAAGTAGGGCTTCAGCATGCGTAGTGGTTGCTCCAGAATGCAAACATTTTAGAATAAATGAATGCTCCCTGTTCCTCCTCCCTCCCTTAGCTTTTATATCTGAGCTGACATCATATGGTATGGAATATCCCTTTGGTTAATTTGGGTCAGCTGGCCTGGTTATGTCCCCTCCTAGGATCTTTCCCTCTGCCAGCCCCTTGATGCAAGGGGGAGATGTTGATAGACAGGGCTAATGCTGCACCAGCATTGCTCAGCAGTAGCCAAATCACTGGTGTGTTATCCTAATCACCCTGGGATCTTGGAGGTCATCACAAATTGGTCCAAAGTTGAAAATTTTGTACTATCATCAGAAGAGGAAGAAGAGCAGGTGGCACATGCTTAGGAGGCCCCACCATAAAATCTGTGGGGGTGGCTGGACTGATGGCAGAAGGCCAATTGGCAGAGCAGAGGAAAACCCATCTGGTCTGCTGAATTGTGGTAAGACATCACCGCCCAGATAGAGAAGCTGACTGAAAGTATGTAATGTAGATGAATACGTACCTGAGAGTCATGCTAACAAGGAACATTGCAACAATGGACAAGTAGATTAAGATGTCATAATTAAAGTATCTCAAGTAGATCTGGACTGTCAACACAAGGGTGAATTATTTATGGCTCTATGGGTTCATAACACCTCCTGTCATCAGGGTAGAGATGCAACATACAGATAGGCTTGTGATCAATGGGTGGACTCAGCCATGGATGCTAGTTCCCAAGTTATCCATAACTATGAGATGTGCACTGTGATCAAGCAGGCCAAGAAGGTAAACCCTCTGTGGTATGAGGTACAATGGTGAAAATATAAATATGGGGTGGCCTGGAAGATTGATTACATCACCCTCCCACAAACCTGCCAAGGCAAGCACTATATGTTGACAATTGTGAACACAACCACTAGATTGCTGGAGACACACCCTGTGCCTCCGGCCACTGCCCAGAATACGATCTTTGGCCTCAAAAGGCACGTCCTGTGGCAACATGGCACCCCAGACAGAATTGAGTCGGACAACGTGACTCATTTCAAAAATAGCCTCATAGACACCTTGGCCAGAGAACATGGGATTGAGTAGGTGTATTATATTCCCTATCATGCAACAGCCTCTGGGAAAGTTGAATGGTACAATGGACTGTTAAAAACCATATTGAAAACAATGGGCTTTGGTACATTTAAACATTAGGATTTACATTTAGCGAAGGCCACCTGGTTGATTAACACTTGTAGCTCTACCAATTGAGCTGGCCCTGCTCAATCAGATGTACTGTAAATGGAGATAAAGTCCCTGTGGTGCATAGGAGAAATGTGTTGGGAAAGTTTGGATCAGTCCTGCCTCAAGCAAAGACAAACCCATCTGTGGGATTGTTTTTGCTCAAGGATCTAGGTGCACTTGGTTGGTAATGCAGAGGGATGGGGAAACACATAAAAGTGTACCTCAGGGGATTTGGTTTTGGGTGATGTGAAAAATGACCCCTCACTTAAAAATTTTAAAGGTTTATTAAACCTTAACAAATACAACAAAGGACTGAATATGGAAAAAGAGCAGCACTGGGAGTTTGTGACCATCTGCCACATGCTCACTTACAAAATGGCTGCTCCACCTTTTATACCTTTGGTGTTACATCAGCCAACCCTGGCCCCTCCCAAAGTTTGTCAGTCAACTCTTCTTCACCATCCATTGGTGGAGACCATCTTGCAACTTTATTGGAGGTCAGGTGCTGTCATGACCCGCCTCCCTAGCAACAAGCCTTCCCTATTCCCAACTGCCCCATTCAAGGGGCACATGTATAAGCCCTCCCTCCACATGTCTCCAACAACTAAAGTTGTCCGGTGGCAACAATACAGAGGGGGGAAGGGGACTATGGAGAGAACAGAGGACATCCAAACAACAAACCACAATAACATCAATTAAACTTCTCTTAACATACACGTAATATTCACCCTTTAACTGCGAGAGCCAATCATCACATTACCCACCTATAACAGGTGAGAACCATGTGTAATGTTTGGGTGGAAAACTGTTGGAACCCGGGACACCCCTCCGGATGCCCTGGATGGCTCAAAATCCTGGCAGGGGCTCGGAAACCCTGGCAGGAAGCCAAAGACACTTGGGATTTTGATCTTAACCCATGGAGCAAATTACCAACTTTATACGAAGAATTACAAGTCACAAAATTTTAAGTAGAATAACAGTAGTTGTCACAGGGTGAAAGGTGAAATTTTGAAGAATTTTACTATGGGGGTCTAGGAGACAAGATGGAGGGATTTGGGTGTTGTCCTGTTCTTCCTTCTTCTTCCTAGCCTCCATCTTCTTGGTGATGCTAGCACGTTGGGATTGGTGTAGAGTAGAAAGTCACAGTCTAACATAGATGATAGGTATTGGAAAATGTTATGAATAAGGTGGTAATTCGTGCTGGAAAAGTAAGATTATTAATGTAATATAAAATAAAGCCTTAAAATCACGCCAGCAAAAGAGAGAGGGAGATTGCCACACAGGATGACGAAAGCCACAACTAGCAGCTGAGGAGGAGGTGTATCATTAACATAGGAAGTAAACCTAGCCCGTAAAGGAGATGGGCACTCCCGATGGCATGAACGAGAAAACGCCCAGCGATGATGGCCCATGAAGATGTCCACCTCAGATAGACAGGACCATCAAGGACATACATCTGAATGCAGGATTCTGAGAACTGGAGGACAGATACGCATCACATCAATTCCCGGATGAGGCTTTGTCCAGCGCAGGACAGAGAATAGACACAACATGAATATGAAGAACTCCAGGAGGGGACAAAGGGACTCTGCCACGGGCAAGAAAAAGATTATAAAAATCTAACTCTGCCAGGCGTCATTGGTGAACAGGGAGATTCGGTGCGATAGAGGCCAGATCATAGTTCACCCGCTCTGATCCCAGAGTCGGTGCTGCTTTTTGATTGTTGGCGGTCGGGACTGTACATTGGTCGGGAAAAAAATTTATTTTTATTTTTGATTTAATTGGCTGGATCAATTTTTACCTATAACAGAAAATAACTGTAAATATTGAATACGTAGTTTGTAGTATAAAAGACAACACCAGCCCAGGGGTGGGGGGAGTATGCCTCAGACTGACCTTCAGAACAGACCCTGGCAGGCCAGACAGAAAATGTTTTAGATAAAAAATAATAAACAACCTAGAGAATGACAGCCGAAGACTCCTGATTTCTTCTTTGACAGCTGGATTGGGGAAAAACGACTTTTTAACACACCTCAGGATCATCTCAACCAGAGAGGAAATCCCAAGAGAAAACCATGCTATGAAAAGCCAGTGTCCATAAAGGAGACAGAGTCCTGCAACTTTATTTGAATAAAGGGAGAGTGTCCCCTGGGGCATACCCTGTGGGATTTCTCTCTTGAGGTTTCAGAGGACACAGCCTCCTTTTATCCTAAACTACTGGTCGCATGTTGCCCTCTTCCTTTCCTCATTGGCTGAGTTAGTAGGAAGGTACAGCTTTCCTGAATCGCCTACTGCACAATCCCCCTTGAACCTGTAATTTCACCCCAAAGTTCAGAAGTTCAGACTATCTGGGTTCTGCAATAGACTTTGTGCAGACCCATTTGTCTATTACCCCAAAGTTCAGGAGTTAAACTTTCTAGACAAGACAAACTTGTGGCTTGAGGTCGGTGGAGACATTAAGACCCATTTCAAAGACATTAACACCCATACCCTCACCTATCAAATTGTTTGTAAAGACATTAGCACACATCTTTTCCTATCATGTTGAATGACACTGCCACCATATGTTGTAAAATATACTGGACAATGAACATGGACTGCTCAAGTTACACCGGTGATGGACTAAAAGGAACTCAGCAAACATCTTGGGGGGATGGTCAGTGACTACTGAAATGATAACTGTGTTTGTATATAGTTGTTTCTTTGTGTATATGTATAGAGTTGAAAAGTATAAAAACTGGCTATGATTTGAATGGTACAGCATAAGGGGTGGATAATGTCCTGGGTCTAAAGACAAGGGAGTGAAGCTTTCAGAGCTGTTTATTCAATACCATTTTTACATCATCACCATGAGCAAGGTGGGGGGGGGGGGGGGGGGGGGGAGGGTGGCCCTGAAGGGGACAGTTTCAGGCAAGGTAGTGGTAAGAAAGATGTGTGCTAAAGTCTTTACAAGCAGTTAGATTGGTGAGGGTATGAGTGTTAACATCCTTGAAATGGATCTTAATGTCCTCTACTCACTTCAAGCCACAGGTTTGTTACATAACCCAGACAGTTTGCCTCCTGAAATAGAGAAATGGGTCTGCGCAAGCCTGAGTTTCCGAACTTTGGAGGAAAATAATAGGTTGGGGGGGGGGGGGGGGGGGGCTGGCAGGTTATGTGGTAGGTGGTTCAGGAAGGCTGTACCTTCCTATAATCTCAGCCAATGGGGAAAGGAAGAGGTGACATGCGGCTGGCAGTTTAGGATAAAAGGAGGCTGCGTCCTTCAAAACCTCCAGAGAGAAACCCCACGGGGTATGCCCCAGTGGACTCCCTTTATTCGAATAAAGTTGCAGGACTCCTCTGTCTCCTTTTGGACTTAAACCTCTGGCGTCGTGAATTTTTCCGAACAGTAGACTGACATCGGAAGCAAAACTTTTTGGTTTTTACCCTTTTCGCGGAAGGGGTGTGGTGCTGTGCCCCTTTAAAAAACAGGGAACGGAAATGCAGGGGGCTTTATTTGCTCTCTCCGAGCTTCCGAGGGAGTCACCTCGGGCAGGTCCCAAAGCCATAGCCTGCGAAGCTGTATTTCACAATCGGGTGCTGCCGTCTGAGATAGTAGTAGCCCTGGAAGCTGCAAAGCTTCATTTCGCAATCCGGAGCTGCCTCGGAAATACCCGCGCCGCCCCTGCCGTGACATAGACAGGAAGGGGGGGGCGGGAAGGAGAGAGCGCCTCCCCCCTGCCGCACTGCAGCCCACCACCTTCTGTAACCACGCCGTGGAGAAAGAGAGTCCGTGCACCGACGCTGTCATTGTAGGAACCAGCATTTCGGCAGTGTAACCCCCGAGTCGAACGAACTAGCTCTCCAGATTTTATTCTGTCCTCGTTTGTTTTTCCGTTACTCCCGGCCGAGGGGGGTAAAGAAGGTTGAGCTGGGAGAGCGTCTATGGCACCTTGTCTCTGCTCACCTGGGCCACAAGGAACTGCTCGAGAGCAGCAGACCTCATGTCTTTGTTCGACGAGGACCACATGGGCTGCCCGGGAAGCAGGAGCCATTCTGTCTGTTCCAGGGGGTCTACTTAACACCTTGTGTTGTGTTTTTTCAAGTTTTTAGTTGTGCTAAGTTGTATATTGTAAGTTGGTTTGTTCCACTCACCCCTTTAGTTATGCAATGATTCTAACCAGGTTGCCTCCTCCCCCACAATCCTTGTCAGTCTCTCTGTCTCCTCCCTGGTTGCCCCAGTTATGCCAGTTATGAATGTATCTTTTGTTTTGTCTAACCCCAGTGCCCTGTCCATCACTCGGTGACCCATTCTCTCCATCTAGAATCTTCTCTTCTGGGCATCAAGTGATTGGTTTAGGGGCTGGGGCCCTTCTCCTAGTTACTCCCCATTGGTCCCTCAGCAGTGTCCTTCTTTCCTTTTCCACTCCCCTCTGCTCCTCCACTGGTTGGAGGGCAGACTTCAGCCCTGTTGCCACCCCCCTTTATAAGTTGCTGTAAGCCCTTTCCCACCTCCTTTGGCTTCTGGACCCCCTGGACCTTTCATCTCCCCGCTCCTCCCAATAAACCCTGTTTCACCAGAAGCCAGAGCCCGCTTTCTTCACTCCCGTTGGCATCGGCCCAGAGTCCTTCAAGGCATTCGTGCCTAAGGCTCTCTCTTTGCAAGCACAAGTGAGGAGAGTGCCCCCCTCTCCCCCTCGCTGTGGCTCGTGTGCCAAAGAGCTAGCCTGGGGCAGCCCTCAAGGAGGCCTTTTGGATGCACGTGGCTGCAACCTTGCTTTTTGTTGGTTATAAAATTTCCCTCTGTGCACCCAGCTATAATAACCTTTGCTCTATGGTCCTTGTCTCCTATTGTCCTTTACTAAACTTTTTAAATTTTCACAGGACAGTGAACGTGTTTTTCAGTCCCTTATCTGTGCCCCTGGGAGACATCAGACTTTCCTGTGAGTTGGGTTCAGTCTGCATATTGGGCCCTCTGTTCCCCTTAGAAGGGAGTCTCCTATTACAACTACTCTTCTTCTTAACAGAGGAGGTCTTGATGCAGGGTGCAGGTAATGTTGTTTTAGGAGGCCCCACTATCTCAGAAGGACCTTTGCCCACCTCAGTAGTCCCAGAGCCTCATACCTGTTGCAGAAGGTACCAGTCCTACTTGTCATAATCTGAGAAGGAATCTTCTTTCTGGTACGTGCAGTGGCCTGCTTCCAGCCTTCGTCTTTAACAGACCCTTGACTAACAGGTCCCTAACTACCCTGCAGCGTTTTGAGTCCACCTGCTTCTTCACTACAGTGGAGGTTTGAGACTCCCAAGACTGTAGCATCTCTTAAAATAATCAATCTCCTGCTCATTCACTTGAATACTACGTAGCCTGTTGACTTCTTCCTGTAGCTCTTTCACCTGGTGTCTTGGGAATGGTTTTTATCCTACATCCATTTTTTTTTGTTTTGTGTCCAGAAATGGTCACTGCCCCCCCCCCCCCCCGTCCTTGCCTCCCCACTGCTGCCATGGCCACTCAATCTGCACAGCCCAATCCCTGGGACCAGTCATCCATCCCCGGTGAGCTATACAGGGGAGCAATTCCCTGCCCAGCCCCAATGTTCTCTGCCACTGCTTCAGGGCTTCTTACTACACTTTAACCCAACACCCAGACACCCTGCAGCTTCTGGCATGGCCCAGGAGTTTCTGCTACATTTTGTTTGCCACTGTAAAAAACATGTTCACTCTCCTGTGAAAATTAAAAAAGTTTAATAAAGGACAATAGGCGACAAGGACCATAGAGCAAAGGTTATTATGGCCGGGTGCGTCTCAGCACTCAGCCAAGACCACACTGATATCTTCGGGGATACCCCTTAAATACCTTTTCCCTTACATCAGCCTGTTGCATATCCATAGACCCTTATGCATATCCATAAACTAGTTTACATATTCCAATAACTATTTTACATGGCCCCTGCTTGGGATCCACCTTTTTAGAGCATGCATGTTTCTTGGCTGTGGTTTTGGCTCTTTCTCTTCATCACTTCCAGTTTGGGCCTTGGTTCACACTGTCTTCAGACGGTGAGTGCTGATAGTTGGCATATCTGTAGCAGGTGTTCTCATCCTATGTTCATTGGATGTTATCCCATCCAAGCAGGCATTTTAACACAAGCATAGCTATTTCACTACTATGTCTAAGCTTACTTGACAGCAGAAATACAAACTATATCTTTATAGCAAAGTTATTTTAACATCACACATATAAAATCCATTTTAATATTTGCAAAAAGCCAATATTATAATATGTATCTATAACACCACCCCCGGGTGTGCCTGCTGCTGCTGTTCCAGCCTGCTACTCTGAGGTTCCTGCTACAGCCCATTTTGCCATCCAGAGGGGCACTGAGATGGACTGCCCTGTGGGTTTGTAAAGGAAGCTCCTTTTCTATCTCTCCCACCAACTCATTACTGTGTAGAGATGCAGCTGAGATGGTTCCACAGCGCCCCCTGCAGCCGCGGGAGAATCATTGCACCTGCCTTACCCTGCCCAGCCTGGAGCCAACAGCACCCCTGCTGGCTGTGACCATAACTACACCAAAGAGGAAAGTGCTTGACAGCTGAAAGAAGGCTGTTATTTGGTATCTGTTTTTGTTTGTTGTTGCTGCCGTCCTTGTTGTTTGTTTGTCTTGTTATTATATAGATTCTAGTAAAGAACTTATTCCTTTTCCCATATCTTTGCCTGAAAGCCCTGTAATTTCAAAGTTATAATAATTTGGAGGGAAGGAAGTCATATTTTCTATTCCAAGGGAGGTTCCCACCTTCCTTGGCCGACATATGTCCTTTAAACCAAGGCATCTGGCAACACAGCTCCTCAACCACAGCACACCTTCTGCAAAAGGACTGTTTATTAGCCCCAGCCTCTCAAAGAGGCATCAGGCAATCCTGGCAATCTGTGACCTGGAGAGCTGCATCTACCATTAGCAGGTCTGGCTGGCTGGAAGACTGACATGGCTGGTTCAGTGACTCCTGCAGCTACATGGGATTGAGCTTTACTGCATGGCAACACCATAACTGAGGAAGCTTGAACTAGTATGTGTAGCCATGATATCTTATGAAAAATCCTCTGCTAGGATTTTTCCTGTCCTGAGGAGCTGAGAGCCTCAGGAAAGAAATGTAAACAATAACTATCTGCTGCTGTGGAATGCAACAGGTGCATCTTTCATTGGTCCATGTGGACTGTTTTCAATTAGTGACCAATCACAGCCACCTGTGCTGAGGCTGTGAGCAGTCACAGGATTTTTGTTATGCATTCCTATTCTATTCTTGTCTTGGTAGCCTTCTGATCATTCTTCTCTCTCTGTTCTTTTAGTATAGTTTTAATGTAGAATTTTAATATAATATATAACATAATAAATCAGCCTTCTGATGAAAATGGAGTCAAGCCTCGTGTCCTCACACAAGGGGTCTCTGCCAAGACAAGAAGTATGCTAACAAGACTGGGGCTAAAAGGATCTCTTTGCTCTTCCTTATCAGCTGCTGAGTCTGTTTGCTGCCTCTATTGGCTGCTCAGAGATGGTCAGAGAGGAGCTCTACCTGCTCACCCTTCCGCGTGAACTGCCATGCCATGCCCTCATAGACGTGCTGAGCTCCTTGGAACCATTTAAATCTCCCTTGGTTGTTCCCGGCACCACCCCCTCCTCACCTGGCTGGCTGCCGAGGGCTTCCAGGTCCTGACAAGGCTGGGAGCTACTGCTCGGATGTCCCTGATGTTGAAAATCCCCCTGTATAGCTCAGTCTCAGCCCCCAGACCTTCCTTTGGACTTTCCTTCAGTCATGGCCACTTGTTTGTCAGTTTTAGATGTTTTGCTTATTGCCTCACCCATTTCCTTATCCCATTTTGACAAGGTTCTTGATCAGATAATCTTACTAAAATAAGTGTTCACACCTCCCTCATACTCTTATTAGTTTATCTGACCAGGTTCGGTTCTTGCTACTGCCTCACTTATTGTCTGTTGGTCAGGTTTGTGTCTTCTATATGTTGTTCCTTGCTTCCCTCCTTTCTTTTTATCCGCTTTTGCATTAAAAAGATCCTTGACTGGATACCCTTAAGGGAGCTGTGGTGGATTGACCTTGTCTGGATACCAGGTGCCCACCAAGCCATTCTATTACTCCCCTTCCTCAAATGAGCAGGGGCAGAAAAAAAATATGACAAAAGACTTGTGGGTCAAGATAAGGACAGGAAGATCACTTAGCAACTACCATAAGAGGCAGAACAGACTCAACTTGGGGAAATTAATTTAAATTTATTGCCAATCAAAGGTCAGAGTAGGATAATAAGAAATGATAATTTAAAAAATCTTAAAACACCTTCCCCCCCCCCCCCCCCCCCTTTTCTTCCTGAGCTCAGTTTGTTTCCTGAATTCTCTACCTCCTCCCTCCAAGCAGTATACAGGGAGAAGGAATGGGGGAGCCTGGAGCACCTCCTCCCCCTCTTTCTTCACTGACCTTGGTATCTGCAGAGTCATTTGTCTCACATATTCTCACTCCTCTCTTCTGGCTGCTGTTGCACAGAACCTTTTTCCCCTTCTTAAATGTTATCACAGGGGTGCTACCACCAGGGCTGATTGGCTCAGCTTTGGCCAGTGGTAAGTCTGTCTTGAAGCTGGCTACAACTGACTGTCAGACATAGGGGTGTGGATGTGACAGCCTGGTCAGAGAGTGAGAAAACAAGATGTTTTCCCAGAATCAGCTTGTGAGACTCTAGAGAGTTGCAGAGAAACAATAATAGCTTGTTATTATAAACAACCTGCAGGTGGTGTTTTCCTACTGTCTGTTTTCCTGTCTTTCTCAAAGACTGTTTATAAGAAAGGTGTTTTTGATAATTAGCCAATCAGGTGCAATGTATTGATTAATTGACCAATCTGGTCTATCTGTATCAGAACAGTGTATAAAGGAGAGATTTTCAAAGTGAAGTGAGATGCTGTGCAAACCAGCCTTCTGGTGAGTCTGTGTTGTTTCTTATTTAACAGTGACATGGGGGAAGTTTCTGACATCTTACAGAAGCTATCCTTGTATCTCCCCCCACTACCAAAACCTTGCCATGCAAACTCAGTACATGAGCAGATAGCCTCCTCTTCTACATAGCCTTACAGATACTACTCCCAGCTCAATGTCAACACAGACAGCACATTCACCAGAGCATGTTTTGAAAGGTTACTGTGAAACACTGAATATGTTTCATATGCAAAAGATAAGCAAAGGGACTCTGTCTGCTGTTTTTCCAAGCTGCTCACCACATGGAACAGTGGTGAGCACTGAGAAGCTTTTACTCAGGGTACTGTATTCCAGTACATTCTGGGCACTTGGGTGACTGGTGCTGGAGCCTGGTCCCTATTACCTGTGACCAGAAAGCTGCAGGAAAAGACTGGAAGAGGTAACGCTGGGCAGGTTTCTGTTGGATACAGAATATCAGCAAACTGATATTTGTTACTTCTGATTTTAGGTTCAGCTTGCTGCAGTCTAAGGCCAGAGGTGGTACCTGAGGAAAACACCTGAAAGTGACCTGGTGAAGTGGTGAACGCTCCACCAGGGCTAAGAAAGTCTGAGGGTTTGGGATGACATGGTAAATAAGTTTGTCTGCAAACCAGTCCTGGACAGAGAAGAGACATCTCCCATACAGAGACACCAATGACTTCCAGATGACAAGTGGCAGACTTTGGAGACTGAAGCCATTTACAGCTCCTTGCTCTAGTTAACTTTTGAACATGGTGTTGAATGCTGAAAAAGTAATGAGCATGTTGCAAGCACCTGCCCTTCAGACTGAGAGATTTTTGTACTCTGGATAGGCACTCAAGACAAGTGCTTCTGTGAATAAAACTCAGGTGCTCAGAAGTCTGCATAAATATAGCTATAAGTGGACATACAAGCTAGAGTTATATATTTGTGCCTTTTGCATGATTCAAGTAATACTTTCCTTATCATCAGCCAAGAAAGAAAGGTTCAAAGCCTAGGTAAAGGTTGCTGAGAAGACAAAGGGAAAAGGGAAGCAGTCCCTACCAAGTAGTGGTTCTTCTAAAGCTGCACTGTTGCCATCTTATTGCAAAGGTTGCATACCTTCTCGGTGGTTTCTCAGGGGCAGCTCCTCACAGCACTGACTCCTCAGCACGGCCAATAAACTCTATCTTACATCTCAACCAACCAACCTGCTCTTTTATAATACCCCTCTTAATTTGATCCAGCTGTGGTCTATTAAGGGCAGGCTTGTTCTTAATGCTTGATAATTGGCACAGCTGTAACTCTTTAGGGGTGAGATTACTTTCACCACTATCTCTAGTCTCCTACCTTCTATCTATTCACAATTCCCCCTTTTCTTTTAATTACAAAGTTACTTTGATTCATTGCCCAAACTTGCATTACAGACCATCAGAAACTCTTCTACTGATTCATTACCCAAACTTACATTACATATAATCAGAAACCATTATATCTCTAGAATATTGACAATATCCACAGCTGTACAACTTTATAGCTATAGAACTTTGAACAACATTGATCCAGCATCTGTCAAGTGTACTTATGCTTATGGAATATCACAGTTTGTTGGGTTTTTTTTTTTCCCTTCCTTTCCATGTATATCAAACAAACAATCTGTTCAGCACTCAATATGTTATTTCTCATTGTGTCCCAGTGGCTCACCTGTACCTCAGGTGTCAAAATCTGTCAGGTCCAGATCAGGCAGCTTCCCCTGCTGCTCTCAGTGCTACGCTGGGCTCCATCTCCGGCTGCACCTTGCCCTGCAGCCCACTCCCAATCACGTTGGGTTACTGTGGAGATGGCCACTATACAATTTTAGAAGGCTTCTCTTACATGTTGTCTGTGCAGCCCTGACTCTGCCTCTCAGAGCTCCATGTTGCTTTTGTTCCAGTGCTCATGTTGCAGTGACTTAGCAAACGTTCCCCCGTACTCCTTGGGGGCCATGCTATTGCTGAGGCACCCCCTGCTGCTGTGGCCATGCCATTTGCCACTTCTATCACACAGCTTGTGTCCTGCTGCACACACTGCCATTCAGGGGGAACCCAGCACCATCCGGGGTCCTTGATCACGTCGAGGTCACCAATTGTTGCCATCTTATTGCAAAGGTTGCATACCTTCTCGGTGGTTTCTCAGGGGCAGCTCCTCACAGCACTGACTCCTTCTTCTCAGCACAACCAATAAACTCCATCTCACATCTCAACCAACCAACCTGCTCTTTTATAATACCCCTCTTAATTTGATCCAGCTGTGGCCTATTAAGGGCAGACTTGTTCTTAATGCTTGATAATTGGCACAGCTGTAACTCTTTAGGGGTGAGATTACTTTCACCACTATCTCTAGTCTCCTACCTTCTATCTATCCACACTGCACTAAGACTATTTTCTGTTAGTGTGATCAGGCATCTAGAGAGACACTGGGTATCAGGCAGTGTTTTATTCAACAAGGTATTTAAATAGAGATATACAGAGGTGCTTTTCTGTCAAAATGGCAGCCATATTTTTTATCATTAACAGACATCAGCCACAAGATCACTTCCTGCCAAACTGCGGTAATGGTGGTGGTACTTTAATGTCTTGACCTCTTTCCAGTTTCTTCTCACAGTCAACTAGATAGTTGACTCCATCAATGACAATCTGAACTAGTTCTACCTACAACAACAAGAAAAACAATAAGAACAAAAGATTTAGGCAACACTGTTAATAGGGGAAGGAAAAAATTGGCTTGTATGGCAAAGACTGCAAGTAAAGCCAGACCCAAGGAGAATCATGACCTGGACACAGAGATCACACATGCTGTGACACAGGAAATATGTAATGCATTGGTCAAGTGGAAGCCCATAGTATTTCCCTTCTCCCTACCCTTTTTCCTGGTCATGCTGAGCTTGGCCTTCTAACATTAGAAATTTTCAAATAGTCCCCTAATTTCCACCAAATTCTGCTCCTACACATATGCCCATATAAATAGACAAACAGAAATGCTTAAATAAAAGGTTTAGGCTTGAGTTTAGAGACCTATTTCAAATGTTACCACTCTGAGAATACAAGATGCTGAGAACTACAGCATGTCAAAGCCATGGATTCCCATTTGCTGTGTTCTCACAATTTACATATTAGGACAAAGAAAGTGAAAAGGCAGTGCCATGGATGTTTAGAGTCACTGGGCAGTTCTCTCTGAAGCAACAAATGCCAGTGTAAGTAAAGAGGTTCTGGTGTTTTGCTAACAGTATTGTGTGAGGTTTGGATTAATGCCTTTATCCAAATGTGTTTGGGCTTAAAAGCTATGGAACGTTGGTCTGACATTTGGTAAATGACTGTGAAGACTACTGGCACTTTTTCTTTCTTTTGTAGAAAGTAGGATAGTTGTATTTTCTTGATGGATAGTAGTGAGATATATGAGTAATACTGAAATGACTCACAGAATCATGCAGAGCTCTCCCTTACTGTTTAGCATGCTTAAAGCATCTGTACATATGTGCTTACTTCTTGATGTTTTAGACTGTTGTTTACCTATATTCTGTGAAATACAACAGCTTTATTCAATATACAGTCAGTACTGTAGAAGAAAGAATGCACTGCATCCAAATGGACACTAGTGAATTGCGGAGGATAATCTATACATCATCAACCGTAGAAACGAAAACTTAGTCTGTGATATTAAGATACTAGTATAGTTTTGTGCTATTTAATTTTAAAGCCATATAGTTCTTTGAGGGACTGAAAAAGCAAAAATTATGTTATCCAATGATAAAACAGTCAACTGAAAACTAATTGGAATGGAAGTGCAAGGAGGGGAAGAGACACACTCATTTCCCCAATCCAGTAATAGCATGAGCCCTGAAAGATTCTGGAGACTAATTTGCTGTGGTAGGTTGACCTTGGCTGGATGTCAGTTGCCCACCAAGCCACTCCATCCACTCCATCACTCCCTTCCTCAGCTGGAATGCGGGGGGGGGGGGGGGGGGGGGGGGCAGAGAGGAAGAACATAACATAGGAAAAAACCCTCATGGGTCAAGATAAAGGAAGTTTACTAAAGAAAAAGCAAAGGTGGCACACATGCAAGCAATGGAAAAAAACCCAAAGATTTTATTTTCTACTTCCTGTTAGCAAGTGATCTATGACCTCTTCCTAGGAATCGGGGCTTCAGTATATGTAATGGTTGCTCCGGAAGGCAAACACTGTAAATAACGAATGCCCCCCCTCCTCCCTACTCCTTTTCTTAGCTTTTATATCTGAACAGATGTGATATGGTATGGAATATCCCTTTGGTCAATTTGGGTTAGCTGTCCTGGTTATGCCCCCTCTCAAGATCTTGCCCACCCTCAGCCTACTGGTAAGGGGGGCATAATGTTGGAGACAGCACTGATGCTGCACCAATGCTGCTCAGCAGTAGCCAAAACACTGGTGTGTTATCAACACCTTTCTGGCTACCAATGCAAAGCACAGTACTAGGGGGGCTGCACAGGGGAAAACTAATGCCATCCCGGCCAAACTCAATACAGTGAAAGTGCATTACTGAATCCTAAAAGGAAAAGTGCATGTTAATCCACTCTTAATGTCAGTACTTGATTCCCTGTGTGGGTTAGTCTTAAAATCCTGCTTCTTTCCTCAGCATTTTGCACTGGGTACATCAGATATCTGTCTAATGTACAGTATGTAGCTCTGTTCCCAACATACAACTTCAGTGAACCTCATTCAGAAAAATGGAGAGGGACGTTTTACAAGGGCATGTAGTGATAGGACAAGGGGGAATGGGTTCAAATTGAAAGACAGTAGGTGTAGATTAAATATTAGGAAGAAATTCTTTACTGCAAGGGTGGTGAGGCACTGGCACAGGTTTCCCAGAGAAGTTGTCGATGCCCCATCATTGGAAGTGTTCAAGGCCAAGCTTGCTGGGGCCCTGGGCAAGCTGATCTAGTTGGTGTCATCCCATCTGATGGCAGAGGGGTTGGAACTAGGTGATCTTTAAAGTCCCTTCCAACCCAAACCATTCTGTGATCCTATGATTCTCAGATACCTAGCTCATGCCCAGCACTGGAGAGACAACCTGTACATCTATCTCATAGCTGTGTACTCCAGGAGGTATTTGGGTATAAAAGTTCATGCTGTGATGCTGAGAAACATTGTCCCAAGGGAATTCTGTTACCACAACCAAATGTTTCTAGTACCTGCATGCTTTCAACAAAATACTTTAGCACATGATGTAAACCAGTCACATTTATGGAACTTGCTCAGGAACTTGTCATATTTGGCAAACATTGCATGCACTGTAGTAAATTTTTGTTGTGTAAGCCTTTTCATTGGATTAAATTCACAAGGAGAAAAAACTGCCATAACTCCAAAAAATGACTGAATTCTTAGTGAACTCAGATGGAGGGAAATGGTCTTAGTGCAGATCTGAGTTTAAAAGCAAGGAATAAAACAAACAAGTTACCTCTGATCGACCCATGCGATCCAAGTTGGAGATATCATACACGTCTGCTACAGCTGCTGTGTCCACTCCACCAGTGCCACGCTTCTGTAGCCTCAAGTTATCCAGGATTTTTGGAAACCTGGGATCCTAACAGAAGAAATATGTTTGTGCATATTGTCTTTTGCCTTGCTTATTGTTATTATCCATGATCTAATACCATCTCCAGAATGACAGGCAGAGACAATTTGCTCTGTCTTTGGATTATGGCCTGTCTTGGTGTTTGTCTGCTGAGTAAATTAATTTCCATAACAAATATAATAATTTTCAAAATACAAGTATGCTCAGTCATGCATTATGCCTGGGACTTAGCTGTTGCACATCTTGCAAACATCCAATTGCTGTAAACTGTCATTTTTTATTTGTTTCTTTATAAATCACATGAAGACCTGATTTATATCACTGGCCTTTTAAACAATTTATGTACCTTGCTAAGTTTTGGCAGCTTTACATGGACTCCAGCACGTAAACCAGTTCCTAGGTTGGAAGGACAAGTCAGAACATATCCAAGACGTTCATTCCACATGAACTCCCAGCCTCGTTCTTTAATTAATCTTTCAACCTATGAAGGCAAAAAAAAAAAAAAAAAAAAGGAAAAAGAAAGAACTGCATACATACATCTCGTCTTCTGACAGTTATTTATAGATTAAATTCTTTTCACTTTGCATCTATGTTTATTATTAACTTCACTATTTACCGATGGAGGTGCATATACTCAAGTAAAATCTGGTTTGGCTCTAGTATGAGCCTTTGTATTCATCAGGCATCAAGTTTACCAGTGAATATTACAAAAATTTCTTCATCATTTTCTAACTACCCTTAACTTGAAGGCTCTTTAGCACTCTACCACATGACCTTAGCCCATGAAACTATATGGTCACATAATAAGTTTTTACCTATAGTATAAATGATTTTCTAGCCTAGGTGCTTTTAGAGCAAGGTTGCAAAGCACAAGTCCAAACATCTCAAATACTGTGGAGCAAACAAAAGGAGCCAAGGCCTAGTTTTATATAATTTTCAAGGTGATTACATGATGCTAGGTGAAGGACACTTGATTTTTAAATGCCTAAAATTCATAGCCTTGCTTCCACTATGAAAAGACTACATAGGTCCTCTATAATGATTTTCATTAGTAATTCTAAAACCCAGTTACAAAGGAGACTGAAATCATTGTCCTCAGAAATATCACAAAGGTCTGTTGACCTTTGAATAAGCCCTATTCTGTCCACTCAAATACACTTCTGAGACTTAATTCTGTGACCCAAATACAATTTCAGTTCAGTAAAACCACTGTCAGAAGATATTCAGATACCTGTGCCAGTTCATGTTCACAAGTCCTCTGCAATATAGGCAAATATTTCCATTCTGTGGAAGAATACAAAATAATGGACTCTCCCGACATTTAAATATTGTGTGAGGATGCAGAAATTTCTTGTAAGAAACTAGATCTGATTTCCTGCCTCATACACTTGCTCTGGTCACGGTTTCCAAAGCTATCTGACTATATGTCAATGTCGAGAAGTCCACTTCTCTTGAACAAGAAATAAGCACAGTAGCAGAGGAAAACATGGAAGCAACATCCACAAGCTGTCACTTAGATCCCAATCCTGTACATCATTTAGTCTCGTGTATATGCCTAAAAAGCATACCAGATCCTAGTGAGCCACTCAGATGCCAATGAAGCATGTACTAGGCAATTTTGTTTTTCCATGTTTCCAAACTCACCACATACTCAAAATTTCTTAGAGATGCGCTGAACTTACCTTCAGGGACCACTTCCTCAATCAGATAATCATAGAATTATATAATGGCTTGGGTTGGAAAGGACCTTAAATATCATCTCGTTCCAACCCCCTGCCATGGGCAGGGACACCTTTCACCAGACCAGGTTGCTTAGAACCCCATCCAACTTGGCCTTGAACACTTCCAAGGATGGGGCATCCACAACTTCTCTGGGAAACCTGTGCCAGTGCCTTACCACCCTCACAGTAAAGAATTTCTTCTTAATATCTAATCTAAACCTACTCTCTCTCAATTTGAATCCATTCCCCTTTGTCCTATCACTACATGCTCTTGTAAACAGTCTCTCTCAGTTTTTCTTGTAGGCTCCCTTCAGGTACTGGAAGGCCACAATTAGGTCACCCCAAAGCTGCCTCTTTTCCAGGCTGAACAAACCCAATTCTTTCAGCCTTTTTTCATAGCAGAGGTGTTCCATCTCTCTAATAATCTTGGTGAGCTCCTCTGAATTTGATCCAACAGGTCAATATCATTCCTGTGCTGGGGACCCCAGAGCTGGATGCAGCACTCCAGGTGGAGTTTCACATTAGCGTAGTAGAAGGGCAGCATCACCTCCCTTGACCTGCTGGCCACATTTCTTTTGATGCAGCCCAGGATACAATTGGCTTTCTGGACTGCAAGCACACGTTGCCAGCTCATGTCCAGTCTCTCATCCACCAGCACCTCCATGGCCTTCTCAGCAGAACTGCTTTTGATGTGTTCATCCCCCAGCCTGTATTGATACTAGGGGTTGCCCCTACTCAGGTACAGAACCTTGCATTTGGTTTTATTAAACCTCATGAAATTCCCATGGTCCCACTTCTTGAGCTTGTCCAGGTCCCTCTGGATGGCATCCCGTCCTTCAGGCATGTCAACCGCACCACTCAGCTTGGTGTCATCTGCAAACTTGCTGAGGGTGCATTCAATCCCTTTGTCTATGTTCTTGATGAAGACATTGAATAGCACTGGCCCCAATACAGACCCCTGAGGGACACCACTCACCACTGATGTCCATTGGGACTCTGAGCCACTGACCACTACCCTCTGGATGTGACTGTCCAACTAATTTCTTATATATCTAACAGTCCACTCATCAAATTCATCTCTTTCCAGTTCAGAGAGAAGGATCTTGGGGGGGACCATGTCAAAGGCTTTACAGAAGCCCAGATAAATTATATCTGTAGTTCTTTCTTTGTCCGCTGATGTAGTCACCCCATCATAGAAGGTCATTAGGTGGGTCAGGCAGGATGTGCCCTTGGTACAGTAGTGCTGGCTGCCTTGAACCACCTCTCTGTCCTCTATGTGCCTTAACACAGCTTTTAGGAGGATCTGTTCTATGATCTTCCCAAGCACAGAGGTGAGGCTGACAGGTTAGTAGTTCCCAGGGTCCTGCTTTCTACCCTTTTTAAAGATGGGGACAATGTTTTCCATTTTCCAGGCACCTGGGACTTCACCTGACTGCCAAGACTTTTTAAATATCGTGCAGAGTGGCTTGGCAACTACATCAGCCAATTCCTCCAGGACTCTGGGTTGCATTTCATTGGGTCCCATAGACTTTTGTACATTCAGGTTCCTCAGGTGGTCATGAACCTGATCTTTACTTACAGTGGGAAGCACTTTGCTCCCCAGTCCCCATCCTGTTGTCCATCCAAAGAAGTGTGGGAAGACAGGTTGCCATTGA
This sequence comes from Passer domesticus, assembly GCF_036417665.1. NCBI lineage: Eukaryota > Metazoa > Chordata > Aves > Passeriformes > Passeridae > Passer > Passer domesticus. The sequence goes on from NC_087511.1 coordinate 41,024,100, forward strand.
AGACTGAGGAAAAAAATTGTTGAGTACCTCAGCCTTCTCATCCATTGTTACCAGTTCACCAGCACTGTTTATCAGGAGGGGTACACCTTCTTTGACTTTACTTTTCTGGTTAATATACATGTAGAAGCCATTATAGTTCCCTGCTTTCCCTACTTTGCCATGTGGTATTTGTTTGTTTTTTTTTTCAGGTGAAGGCCTGTGCTGGTGTCTTTGAAGCAATGTGGGAGTGTACAATTGTATAAGCTATACAGCAGTTGGGGATTTCCTGAGAAAGGGGAGTCCAGAAATCCAGAGAAGCTGGAGTGAAAGCTGCTTTTCCAGAGTGAGATGGATAAAGCAATTGTTCCAAGGAAAAAGAAAAAACATTTCTTTAGCCATTCAGTGCTGATGATTGTAATAGAAAAGCTAAAAATTACATTTTACCTATTTTTTTCTACAACTCAGCTAACAATTTGTTTCCTTCTTTAACTGCTATTAATGTGGATTGCTACTTGAACTGGTGTTACTTTATTTTGTTGCTTCTGGAGATGTCAGTTCAGTGTTAATCATGTTAAGTAATGCTGACAACAGCCCAACAATAAACAAACAGGTATACTAAATTCATTGAGTTACTACCTCTTTTAAACCATGACAAAATCTTTCAAACACCCGTTTCATGTTGCCACCCTTTTCCATGGAGATCACCCTGGTGTGGTCCTCTTCATTAATCCAGACAAGAAATGTCTTGTCATTGTTATGCCTGGTTGAGAGAAAAAAAAAACAGCTTTAAAGCACAAGATAGGCCCTGAAAAATAACTCTCAGTATCCTTAGTTTCATTACAGTCTTTCAGGACTGTGAAGAGGTTAAGCACTGCAAAATAACGTTGCTCTGCACAGTTAAGGATGCAGTTAAGCTGCTTTCACATCTTGATTCCCCCATGCCAACGGAATTATTCAGGTTTCTCAAGTCACAGTGAGAAGAGCAGTTTTCTCTGATCACATCATGCTGCCCTGAAGCTGAGCTATGAAGAACACATCTTCAAACATTAACACACTTGGGATGTACAGCTGCTAAGGGAACAGGTAAAGGGAGAAGTCAAATTCTGCATCTTCAGTCCCTGGGGATGATTTTTACTGTTGTTAGAAAATTGTGCAGTTAGAAAAAAACTGAGGGCACAGCCACATGACCGTATCTAATTGTATTGTCTTCTAAATCAAATCTCAGTGCCTTTCATATAACTTTATAAAACTGAATTGCCACATCAGTCAAATTATATGTCTGAGGAAAACAGCTACATATTGCTTCTGGACACTGCATTAAAGATGCTGGCTTGTCAATTAAGATAATGCCTACAGAGAAGTTATCTACTCTTGTTCCAGACAGATTAGTCATTACTAGGTTTATAAAGTGCTAGATCAAACCTGAGGTCAATTTTCCTTGCTTTTCTCATTTTTTCCCATCCTTTGCAACAATCTTTCTACAGAATGTAGAAAGTGATTGATAAGATTTGTACATACAAACAGTAGAATATGACCAAGTTTGAAACCCATGAAATTTGCAACTTCAGTGAGAGCCTAACTTGCCACCTGCCTTTTACTGCAGCTCGCTTTTCACACTTTGACAATGCAAAACTGAACAGGTGCAAGCATCCTGTGGCCTGACATTATAGTTACAGAGAGGTCCAGTTATTTAATTTTCAGTCATGTACAAATATTCAGGGTAGGATTTTCCAGAGATTGATGTTGTCCTGACTCAGCTTCTTTAATTAAATGAATCTTCCCATTGCATTAAGGAATGCTGAGTGATACCACAACACAGAAAAAAAAATCTGTTCTATGGCAATATTGCATCATGTTCAGAAGCCTATTCAGTATTATTCTGATAAGTTAAACCTACTATGTCAGGGAGCATGCACTGTAAAACCTGTCAAAAATCTGTGGAAATAATTTCGTGGTGATTCACAGACTCTTTCTAAAATCAAATTTTTATCTTGAAATAGAAAAAACATATTACAAAACCCATAGAAGGACCCATGTTTATGGTGCTACATTGTGTTGCTGTTATTAATGATTGTTTATGTAGAATCATAGAATAATGGGATTATTTAGGTTGGAAAAGACACTTAAGATCAAGTCCAACCATTAACCTAAACACTGCCAAGTCCACCACTAAAACATGTCCTTAAGTGCCACATCTACATGTCTTTTAAATACCTACAGGGATGGTGTCTCTATCACTTCCCTGGGCAGTCTGTTCCAATGCTTCACAACCCTTTTGGTGAAGAAATTTCTTCTAGTATCGATTCTAAACCTCCCCTGGTGCAACTTGAGGCCATTTCTTCTTATCCTATTGCTTCTTACCCAGGAGAAGAGGCTGACCCCCACCTCAGTTAGTTGTAGAGAGTGAGAAGGTCTCCCTTTAGTCTCCTTTTCTCCAGACTGAACAAGTCTGGTATCCTCAGCCACTTCTCATCTGACTTGTGATCTAGGCCTTTCACCAGCTTTGTTGCCCTTCTCTGGACACACTCCAGAACCTCAACTTCTTTCTTGTAGTGAAGAGCCCAAAAATGAAGACAGTATTTGAGGTGTGACCCCACCAGTGCCAAGTACAGGACAATCACTTCCTTCACCCTGCTGGCCATACTATTTCTGATACAAGCCAGGATGCCATTGGCCTCCTTGGCCACCCAGGCACACTTCAGGCTCATATGCAGATGGCTATTGACTAACACCCCCAAGTCCTTTTCCACTGAGCAGCTTTCTAGACACTCTTCCCCAAGCCTGTGGTGTTGCATGGGGTAGTTGTGACCCAAGTGCAGGACCTGGCATTTTCCCTGGTTGAACTTCATGCAATTGGCCTCAGCTCATCTATCTAGTCTGTCCAGATCCCTCTACAGAGCCTTCCTGCCCTCAAGCAGATCAACACTCCTGCCTAACTTGGTGTCATCTGCAAATATATTGAGGGTTCACTCAATGCCCACATCCAAATCATCAATAAAGATATTAAACAGAATTGAACCCAATACTGAGCCCTGAGAAACATCACTTGTTACTTTTAACCCCATTTACCATGTCTTTGGACCCAGCCATCCAGTCAGTTTTTTACCCAGCAGAGAGTGAGAGTACACCCTTTCAAGCCATGAGCAGCTAGTTTCTCCAGGAGAATGCTGTGTGAAACTGTGTCAAAGGCTTTACCAAAGCCCAGCTAAGCAACACCTGCAGCCTTTCCCTCATCTACTAAGTGGATCACCTGGTATTAGAAGGAGACCAGGTTAGTTAAGCAGGACCTGCCTTTCCTAAGCCCATGCTGGCTGGGTCTGATCCCCTGCTTGTCCTGTACATGCCATTTGATGGCACTCATGATGATCTGCTCCATAACCTTCCTGCACACCAAGGTCATGCTGACAGGCCTGTAGTTCCTTAGATCATCCTTCTGGCCCTTCTTGTAGATGGACTCATATTTGGTAACTTCCAGTCAACTGAGACCTCCTCAGTTAGGCAGGACTGCTGGTAAATGATTGAAAGCAGTTTGGTGAGTGCTTTCTCCCACTCCCTCAGTACTCTTGGAAGGATCCCTTTGGGCCCCATTGAGTTTTGTATTTCTAAGTAGTGTTGCATGTCACTGACCATTTCCCCTTGGATAATGGGGCTTCATTCTGCTCCCTGTCTTCCAGCTCAGAAGGCTGGGTGCACTGAGAACAATCAATCTTACTATTAAAGACTGAGGTAATGAAGGTATTAAGTACCTCAGCCTTTCCTCATCCTTTGTCACTATGTTTCCCCCTCCCATCCAATAAAGGATGGAGATTCTCCTTAGCCCTCCTTGTGTTGTTAATGTATTTATACAACTATTTTTATTGCCTTTTATGGAAGTTGCCATATCAACTTCTGGCTGTGCTTCCTGGACTCCTTTGCCCGTCAGGACTGCCTCACAAGGCACTCTCTCAACCAGGCCCTTAAACAGGCCAAAGTCTGCCTTCCAGAAGTCCAAAGTAGCAGTTCTGGTAACCATATTTCTTATTTCTCAAAGAATTGAAAACCCTTATAATTTCATGATCACTGTGTTCAAAATGGCCCCCAAACATCCTATCACCCACACTTCTTTCTCTTTTCACAAACAAAAAGTCCAGCAAGCATGTCTTCCCTAGTTGGCTCATTCTACAGCTGTGTCAGGAAGTTTTCTTCTGCACATTCCAGGTACCTTCTAGACTGTTTCCTCTCTGCTGTATTGTATTTCCAGCAGACAAGTGGTAAGTTGAAGTCTTCAAGAGAAAAAGGGCTAGTGAATGTGAGACTACTCCCAGATGCTCATAGAATATTTCATCTGCCTTTTCATCCTGGTTAAATGAAGACCACAAGGATATCTGGCTTGTTAGCCTTTTCCTTGGTTCTTGCTTATAAACATGCAACCCTTTCATCACCATTGGCAAGCTCTAAACAGTCAAAACACTTCCTAACATACACGGATACCCCATGGTCTCTCCTTCCTTGCCTATCCCTTCAGAAGAGTTCATAGTCATCCATTGAAGCACTCCAGTTCTGAGTCATCCCACCATGTTTTCATGACTGCAATTATATAATAGTTTTTCAGCTGTGCAATGACTTCCAGCTCGTCCTGTTTGCTGCCCGTGCTGTAGGCATTGGTGTAGATGCACTTCAGCTGGGGTATTGATTCTTCCACCTTTATTGTGGGAGAAGCCCTAATTCCTTTGTGACTGTTATCAAGCTCTTCTATGGTTTCTAACACTTCAACAATCCTTGCATCATGTCTGTGTCTTTGCCTATAAAAATATAAAGGTCTTTATTTTTTCTTCAATTAATCATTTAAAACACTACAAAAATATTTAAAAACAAGCTGAACATGCTGTGAGTACCAGTGCAGAGTGACTGTGGGGTTAGGAGAAGCAAGGACACTTGTAATACATATTTTAAAACATTACACAAGCTTCTACGTATCACACAACATACCAGATTCCTCTGGCATCTGGCCAATCACGTGCCATCCCAGCACATGTTAGCAAAGGGGACACTGGCTTATCAAAGAGAAAATGATCCTGGACACAAAAACGGGACCAGGAAGAGAAATAAAAACAGAGAAAGAGAAAGAAACAAAATAAATTGAAGTTTATTAAGGGAAGCAGTATAACCCTGTCTTATGCATTTAATATTAAGGTAGTCAATACAATTAAATGAAATAACATGGCTTGTGAACCTGATTCTTTCCTGACTTAAAGTATGAGAATAATGTTGATAACACACTCATGTTTTGGTTGTTGCTCAGCAGTGCTTACTCTAATTCAAGGACTTCTCAGTTTCCCATGGTCTGCCAATGAGGAGGTGCACAAAAAGCTAGGAGGGAGCATGACCCAGACAACTGACCTGAACTAGCCAAAGGGATATTCCATACCATAGAATATCATGCTCATTATATAAACCGAGGGGAGTTGGAGCATCTGAGGAGTGGCTGCATGGTACTTACTTGCCAGATGGGGTTAAACCATGACAGACTTGTCTTGGGTTGAGATCATGGAAGATCCGAAAAGACCATGTTAAAACAAGTTTGTTATCAACATTCATTGTATTGGCTTAGTAGCTGCTGGTCACAGTGTTGATTAATTTGCTCTCAGAGCTGTTGTGCTTGTTCTCAGTTTTTTTTACATAATGCCTTACTTGCTGTATGTGTTCCCTGTGGATATTTATTGTCTTTGGGACCTGGGCTCAGATTATGATTGTAGTGGACTTTGCAGTATGGGCTTATGATATAGTAGACTTGCTGGTGGTAAAACTAAGGTGGTCCATGCATTCATCATTGCCACCACCTCTGTACTTTGGGAGCTACCAAAGTACTAAGGCCTGAACAACAGGCCCTGGGTCAAAGTTGACCTCTAGATGAACCTTTCAACCAAATAATATATGTATACACTCATTAAAATAATATTATTAGCAATATGATATATGCATCCGTTCATTGGCAAAACATGTATTTACATTTCCGTATTTAGAAACTGGACAAGACCACATCTGGCCTTGTCTGGGGGTGTAGGAACAAAGACAACTCCCTTGGTTCCTCCTTGAGGCCTGGCCAGGCTTTGGGAGAAACCCAACAGGAGAATAAAACCAGATGTTTCCATACTAGAAATAACAGTAGCTTGTTTATTCAACAACATAAAAGCTGTGCTACTTTCACAGTGAAGTTGGAAGCCTCTTTGCCTGTAGGTGTGTGCACCTGTAGGATTTGCCAGTTACTAGGAGTCATCCTCCAGTCCTTTGCTGTGACAGTGTCTTCCCCCAGCTTTTGTGCAGATCTGGATGAAGTGGTAAAGTATTGTGGCAACTGGTGATGTATCTTTCTTAATCACTATAGGCATTCTTTTGTAGCAATGATTAGATGGATTGCTTAGCTTATCCTTTTGTAATTCTTTGCAGTTTTGTATTATAGTAAATTACACTAATCCTTAAGTTGGTGTCTGTCTTTGGTACTGACCCTGCCCACCATCAAAACAGCTATCTACTGGGAACTATCAATAATTACATCTTTTATTTTCTCTCCCAGAGAGCCAACCTATGGGGGAGAGTCCTTCCTTCCTTCCTTCCTTCCTTCCTTCCTTCCTTCCTTCCTTCCTTCCTTCCTTCCTTCCTTCCTTCCTTCCTTCCTTCCTTCCTTCCTTCCTTCCTTCCTTCCTTCCTTCCTTCCTTCCTTCCTTCCTTCCTTCCTTCCTTCCTTCCTTCCTTCCTTCCTTCCTTCCTTCCTTCCTTCCTTCCTTCCTTCCTTCCTTCCTTCCTTCCTTCCTTCCTTCCTTCGCATTTGAGAACTTTTAAGATTTTGAATACCCTTTGCACACCCTTGAAACCAACCTGATCCTTGTGCTAGGAGCCAGCATGTTGCTGAATATGGTTCAGGTCTTGTTTAAGGTTAAACAGTTATTTAAGAACAGTTATTTAAGAACATCATCCAGGCATCTATCTTAAGGATGGATAGTTATGAATGGCAGGGTTTGTGAGAATATGGGCAAGTACCCAGGACAGTGACCACCTTCAACATTTTGGAACCCCTGAAAATGTGTAGAATCTTGAAAAACTAGTAAAATATTAAGAAGAAGTATTCTGTCACCCTGGCAATTCCAGAGAAACACAAATCACTGCAACCTGTTGGGGCCTGGCTAATGCCTACGGAACCCTGTTCTACACTACTCAGTACCCTCAGGGGGAAGAGAAGGTCTCTGGATCTGAGGACAAAATGACAGGCACTGAGGCTTCTACAGCCCCAATGATAGACACTGTGGCTACTTGAGCCCCTGTGACAGGTCCTGCGCTTACTCCAACCCCTGTGACAGACACTGCCACTGAACCAGAGAACCAACCTGTGTTGGTTGGTTCAGTTACCCCTATATGCAAGAAGAAATAGATATGAAAGACATCTCATTTAGTAAAGGAGGACACATGCAAAAGCCAGACATGTAACATGGAGTTATACTTACATCAATAAGCTGCTGCTGATCCTTCTCAGACATATTTGTCAAGCTATAGTACTTTCCAGAAAGGTCTCCTTTCAGCCCAGCTAGAGCAGTGACTACAACATTTTCCACTTCTCTTCTCTCTGCCCTGGTACAAGCTGGAGGAAGGCTGAGACCCCGGATGCTACGACCAGTACGTACTCGTGATGAGAGGACATATCGCTCATCAAATTGACCATGGGTGATCTGAAGGAAAAATGTTTCTTAATTTACATATAGTCACCCATTTTGTACAGCACCATTTAAAAATCCCATCATAAAAAATGGGTCACCTTTCTGCCCAGGAATCATGACCTCTTCTACATATCACAGAACATTAGGAACCCCTCTGTTTCAAATACTAAGGGTTTTTTAAGAAACTCCAAAGTTCTTTTGCTGACTGAATGTGGCGAAGTAACCAGCTGATTTTTCTTAGCTCCGGCATGGAATATAAAAAGATCTGAATACCTTTTGGAAACATGGATATGAACATGAAAATGCAGCCAGGTGTGGAAGTTCTTTTGAAAGAAGAAAGTCTAAGATGATACTAATCAGTGCTGTTATTGAACTATGAAGAAAATACTAAGCAATGGCTAAGACTTGACTCTGTGTATGCAGGAGAAGGGGAATGTTTTCACTCTGATCCTTAAATACATGGTTAACTTTAGCTCATGAACAGGCTCACAGTGCCATTAGGCAAAGCCCCAAATGTTTTGTACCACCTGGGATCAATACCTCTGTTAAGAACAAGGTAGGAATGCAACTAGTTTGTTGTTAGGTCCATGAGTGCACCAAGGATCTCTTCAAACCTCTTGCATCCTCTCTCCACTGGGTTTTATCCAGCTCTGATATTGCACAGTTGTGTAACCATGGATCCAACAACTTTGAAAATAGCTGTCTGAAAAAGATTTCTGAGAAGTTTCATCTGCAATCTTTACACCTTGGTTTGAGCTGCATTTAATTTAAGGCACCTTTCAGTCCTTGTCTGAGCTCCTTTGTAAGTATGCCTGTGCCTGGTCTTGTACCTTGTTTATCCTGACCCTGTCTTGCTGACCTGACCTCAGACTTGCCTTGTCACTATGAGGTTTTCTGTCAATCACTGGCCCATTGGCTGAACCTGATGCCTTAAGTTTTAGCTTTCATATTTTTCAGATTCTTTACTGCCTTAGTGTGTTACTCTGAACTTCATATTAAATGCTAGTAAGTTCTCTTCACAGGGTAGTTAAACAAAACAATCCTTTTCCAGCTTGAGAACCAAGGACAGCCTCAGGTGCAAAAGCAGAAACAACGACAAATTGAAGAAAGCAACCAGGAGGATGGGACTTCATAACCTGAAGCTGTAATTGGACGATTAACTCCAATATATAAATGGACCAAAACTTATAAAAGTGTGAAAACTCATGACTGTCATCCATCTTGGGTCCATCTTGGGTGTAGCCCTGGCCAGGCTCTTGTACTGCCCAAGGTCTATCCTTTAAGGCCTTTTTATAAAAACCTACTTTATTCTTCTAACTCTGTCTAGTCTCTGTTCTAGGTCAGCCTCTCTAGGCATCAAACCTGTTTACTGTAACTAGACCTGTTCACCTGTTCTCTACTTGCTTGGGTACTGTAGAAATGTGCCTTTGGTGGATCCGCTGTTTTGCCTGTCTTGCTATCACTCTTGGCTCCTAGCTTGCTCCTTTTGCACAGTCTTGTACCTCTGACACTTCTGCATAATGTCAGGGTGTGAAAGCAGTCAGGTGAAAGTGGTCCAGTAAAGTGAGGAAATTATAAGAAAATAATAAGGAAGAGAAAGAAAGGCCATGTAGATGCTAGCTTGTCAGATGCTGAAAACCCCAGCAAATCTAAGCTGTAAACTAACAGGCTTGCAATAAGAAAGGACAGAACCAGAGCTCACTTCATTCAGACATACTCCCTGTGGGATGTGCCATTTCAGTAATTTGTGTCATTCCAGTTTCTTTAGCCAGTTTCCTCAATTTCATTGGAATTTTATTGGGAAAAAAATGTACTATTACATACAATATCATCATTGTAAGCAGCAACATTGAATTTTGATTTCCTCATTATTTTATTTAAATCCTACCTTGGATGCATCCAGGTCTGTGTGATGCTTCATTGTGCATGGATCATAGCCATTATGTCTCACTTTAATGACAGGGTCAAAAATCTCAGCAAATACCTATGGAGTCAAGAGAATCTACAAAAAGTCTTCACTATCATAGAAACACTTTATTGCACTAACTTCAGTCACAAGGGAAATCCCTGGTACAGGCTCCTGGATGATAGCCATGGATATCAACAAGTTCTGACTGGGGTAAATATAAAGGGAAGGGTCATATGTGGGTTGTATCTTTGAAAATGTGTCCGAAAAAATTACCTCTCAAAATCTATTTTCAATAGATCTATTGTTTATGTAGCAGATGGTAACTGCCAGTAGTTTGCCATGAGTTTTGCAATTGCTCTGATTTTCTCCTGTACATCTTAGAAGCAGAACATGGAATTTCACCCTCTGTCTCCTAACAATAAATTGGGAGATTATTGGTGGTGAATTTCAGTCATTTTGACCTAAACAGTGCTCTGTAGTGGTTGCTCACCTTCACAACAAAAATTGCACCTTACTTTAGTTGCAAGCTTATTCTAGTTACCCCAGATAGGTACTATATGTGATGGCAACTAGATTAAATTTCAGGATTTATTAGCAACTAAAATACATCTTCAGTCTCCAGGCAGCTTCTGCCCTGTTCTTAGGTCATATAAGAATACCTGTCTTCACTGCCATTGACTACTGATGCTACTTAGAACCATTTAGCACAGGTATGGCAAAACTGATCACAATCACACCTTCATTCTGTTGTGCAGCAATAACTCTAGCAGAGCTTTTCAAGGCAGTCACTATGTCTAAATAAGTAAAACAAATCACAGAAGCTGGTAGTCCCAGAATACCAGATCTCTTCTTCCATGTTGAGCAGCCTAGCATTTGGGATACTCTTAAGAGATTATATAATAATATACTATTGTATGGTAGACTGAAGGAAGCAGACCACACAGGTCAATAAAAACAAGAATTTTCTTCTTTTTTATATACTAATACTGTCTTTGGCTTTTGTCAGGGTCCACTAGTTATGGCTTAAAGATGCCCAGCACTTCACAGAAGCCATTTTCTTTTCAGTTCTGCCACAGTTGTTTTACAGTGTAATTTATATATTACCTTTATTTTTATGTCTCCTGTTGTTTTTCCATAAACTATGTTTACTATTAGGAAAGAGAGCAGCTGTTGGAGGCAAATAGAGGATTGCTCCCAAGCAACCATATTTTATTGACTTTGACTGCAGTAGAGAGGGCTCCTTTAGCAATGCCTTGTATTCACTGCATTTCCTAATGTAGAATTGCATTCAAATCCTCATAAAGAGTAGGGAAAATGTACATGATCTGCCCCATATATATTCTCTGGGACACAATTTTTCTTAGAAGTCCATATTCGACTAAGAATATGTGTTCATATAATGAGGTCTTGTGAAATATACCATACAAACTGAAAAAAATATAATAGCATTGTGAAAATACTTTACCTCATAGGATTCTTCATCACCTGCAACCATGCCCACAGTTTTAATGAAAGGATGGCCAGGATTGTCAACCCCGGTTTGAATACACTGGTCTAGGGTGTAGCCATTGGGAGTCATCTTGTCCCTTAGCCTGGCATAAATTGCTGGTGTGAGGCATTCAGCCATGCAGTTGTTATGTTTGCGGAGATCAGGATAGTCTGCACTGAAGAGAAAAAACATAATAAGCACTTAATATGATATCTTTAAACAGTAATCCTTGCTAATTTAAGAAACTACTTAAGCGATCAGGAAATATGGAATACACAGCATAGCTGAAAAATATAATTAGTTCTTGGTTTATATATATATTCAGTTTATGTGGCAAGATTTTTCTTGTGGAGGAGCTGCAGGAATGGCTTCTATGAAAATAAATCAGGAGCTGCCTCCATGCTCAGAGACAGTTTCAGTAGGCTCCAAAATGGACCCCACCACTGGCCAAGGCTGTGCCAATCAGCGAAGCTGGTGACGCTTCTGTGATAACATATTTAAGAAAAGGTAAAAGACACTGCATAGTAGTTGTGAGAAAGAAAAGTAAGAAAAAATATGAGAAAAACAACCCTGCAGACATCAAGGTCAGTGAAGAAGGAGGGAGAAGAGGTGCTTCAGGTGCCAGAGCAGAGATTCCCCTGCAGCCTGTGGTGAAGACCATGGTGGGGCAAGCGAAACCTCTGCAGCCTATGAAGGATCCCATGCCAGAGGAGAATGATGTGCCCTGAGGGAAGCTGAAGCCCATGGTGAGCCAATGATACAGCAGGCTCCTGGCAGGAACTGTGGCACATGGAGAGTAGACCATGCAGGAGCAGGTTTTCTGGCAGGAACTGTGTTCTGTGGAGGACCCATGCAGGAGCAGTTCTTGAAGAACTGCAGTTTGTTCTTTGAAGGGATTCACACTGAAGTTCACTGTCATGGTTTGACACTGGCCAAATGCCAGGCACCTAAGAAAGTCGCTCACTCAGCCTCCCCTGCCACAGCTGGGCAGAGAAGAGAAAAAAAAATTAAATGAGGGGTTCATGAGTTGAGATAAGGACTGGGAGAAAACACCCCAAGGGCAAAACAGGCTCGGCTTGGAGGTACAAAGTGAATTTATTACTAACAGAACCAGAATAAGATAATGAGAAGGAAAATAAGCCCTTAAGAACACCTTTTCTTCCCCCAACCCCCCTTCCCCCTTCCTACTGACAGTGCAAGGAGACAAGGAGTATGGGTTTGGGTCAGTTCATCACCCAAGGTTTTCTTCCACTGCTCAGGGAAAGGAGTCCTTCCCCTGCTATGCCGTGGAGTCCCTCCCACGGGAGACAGTTCCCCATAAACTTCTCCAGCATGGGTCCACTCTCACGAGCAGCAGTCCTACCGCACCTGCTGCAACGTGAGTCCCTCCAAGGACAAACAGTCCTCCCAAAACTGTTGCAGCCTGGATCACTCTTCCATGGGGTGCAGTCCTCCAAGGACAGGCTGCTCCAGCTTGGAAGCAGGGGCCCCCCCTCTCTCCACTGGGTCTCCCACTGGATCACAGCCTCCTCTAGGCATCCACCCGCTCCAGCATGGGCACCTCCCCCATGGGCTGTGGGTGGATCTCTGCATCCCCTGTGAATCCCCAGAATCCCCATGGGCTGCAGGGGGACAGCCTGCTTCACCATGGTCATCACCATGGCCTGCAGAGGAATCTCAGCTCCGGTGCCTGGAGCACCTTCTTCCTCTCCTTCTCCACTGAACTTGGTGTCACCATGTTGTTTTCCTTCACATGTTCTCACCTCCTCATGTTCTCTGGCTAGGGAAAAACTGTGCTCCCACTTTGTTTGGAATTTCTTCTTAAATATGTTATTACAGAGGCATTACCAACGTCTCTAATTGGCCCAGGTTTGGCCAGTGGCATGTCCATCTTCAGAGCCATCAGGGATTGACTCTGCTGGACATGGTGGAAGCTTCTAGCAGCTTCTCACAGAAACTGCCTTTGTGGCCCCCCCTGCTACCTAAAACCAGGCCATGCAAAACCAACACATTCACGAAGGACTGTATCCCATGGGAGGAAACCCACTCTAGATCAGGGGAACAGTGTGAGGAGGAAGGACTGGCAGAGACAAAGTGTTATGAGCTGATCAGAACCCCCATTCCCCATCCCTGCCTATGCTGCTTTGGGAGGAGGAGGTAGAAGAGTTAGGAGTGAAGTCAAGCCTGGGAAGAAGGGGAGTGTGAGGGACAGGTGATTTTAGTTTTGTTTTTATTTCTCAATATCATACTCTATTACAACTGATTGGCAATTTTTAAAATTTAAATCTGTTTTGCCTATGATGATAATTGGCCACCAATCTCTCTGTCTTTATCTCTACCCACAAGGTTTTTAACCTTATTTTCTCCTCCTGTCTTGCTAACGAGGGGGACTAAGAGAGTGGCTGTGTGGGCATATGGCAGCCAGACAAAGATAACCCATCACAATACATTGCACTGAAATTTAGGAAGGAAGGTATATTGAAGTCACACAAAGTACTCCACACTGCACTGCTGGGCAACCCCACTAACAGACAATAGCAGTTTTCTGTTCCTTGGAGCAACCAGACAAATGAATCCTTGAAAGTGTATTAAAGCCTATTAAATCTCTGCTAAGATACTTACTGAGAATTAAAAGTGCTCTAACATTGTTTTGTTCAAGTAGGAAATGAATTATGTTTAACTGAATAAGAGCTCTCATTCTGAACAAAGATATTCTTGCAGCTTTGTGGACATCAGTGTAACTGTCTGATCTATATCAGCTAGGAATCTATTTAACAATATTTGGGGTTGTTTTAATGGTTTTATTTACCAAAAGCTGTACAATATAATAAAGCAGAGAAAATTAAGATGATATGCTTTCAGAAAGCATTTTTGTGAGTCAGATCACATTTACCTTGTTTTGATAGCACTTTGCTTTATGCACAACCCCATTACTTTTGAGAGTTTATTTGAACTAAGATACCATTTGCCATGGGGAAAAAAAAAAGTCTGTCAAAGCCTGGTCCTTTTTTGGGGTGTTTTGTCTTTTCACAAATATGGCCAGCAAAGTCAGCATACATATTTCCAGTTAGTTTCTAATTATCAACCAACTAGGTTTTAAACAGAATTAGGAATATTTCAAGCACAGTAGTTATAGAAGATATTTCTTTACTACTTGTATAATTAAAATAGTTTTATGTTTCCTAATATTAGAATCTATGCAACCAGCCAGTCCAATAGACACTGAAAGCATTCAAGAGCTGACAAGATAAAATAAGGACTGATTTGGTGCTTTGCCTAAAAATTGAACCATTTTCAGGCTTGTAATTGTTTGGCAATGATTTTGTAAGTATGTTGATATGATCTAACATCCCTATTTTCTGTCTTTGAAGGCCACTGTCAGTGCTATCTAAAACTGGGGTTATTAATAAAGGATGCTGGGTTTTAGGTTGACAGTTAACAATCTATATGCAGACTAATAGATGGTGTGTTTGAGTGAGGGAATGGGTGCTCTGCAGCTTTAATAGAGATCTTCCTCCCCCAAAGAGTTAAATGCTATGCCTAGCTCAGGTAGCTGGGCCCTATGCTCAGGTGACTAGTAAACCCAAAGAGCTTACCTTGGAGGGAAGAGTTTTCGTTTTTCTTGAACAGTAGCTTTAACATTTTCCTTATTGAAGAGGTACCCAGCAGTTAGGATCCCTGTGCCTGCTGCTGCAAAGGATGCAGCAGTTGCATGGCCAGCCAGGAGACGACAGAACATGCTAGCCATTTGTCTTGGAAGGACACAATTTCTAAAAGAGAAGGCAACCTGAAATCAACACAGAAGACTTCATGCAATGCAAATGAAAAATAAACCCTCACTTTTAACTGTAGTCCAATAAATGAAGCAATAATTTTAATTATTGGTTTGCATTAAAAGAGTGCATTAAGAAAAATTGTTAGAATTTACTGTATTTCTATATATATACCTCTGGTAGACTTGGAAATCAACTGATTTTTAGTGCTATATTGAGCACACAATTCTAAACCCAACACCCAGAGTATTTTGTGTTAATGATTTAGGGCCATAATTGAATGCTTTAGCTTGCTTCTGTCATGGTTTGACCCTGGCACAATGCCAGGGCCCCCATGAAAGGTCCAAAATGGTTACTGTGAGATGTGACCCGGAAACAGAACAAAGCAGGCTCCAACTTGGGAATGGAGGGAAAAACATAACACTTTATTAATTACAATATCTAAAAAGGAACACACACAAAGCTAAGAATGAAAACCCTCCAAATACATTCCTCCTCCTCCCCTCCATTTTCTCCACAGAATGAGATAACACCATAGATTCCCACCACGTCACCATCTCTCAGATAATCAACTTTCAGTCCATCATCAACCCTCAAATAATCAACCCTCAAATCCATCAGGGAGAGAGGAGTCCCCCCTTGCACCATAGGCTTCCCCCGGAAACACAATTGAAAACTCTTGTGTTTCCGTGTCACTCGTGGCACCACCCAGAGAACATCGGCCCTTGTGACTTCTTCCCCCCCATGTCCAGTGCTCTCACAACTGCACATGGGCCAGGACTGCTTTTAGGGTTCCTTGTTTAAGGATACTCCACCCAGTTCCAAAAGCAGCAGTCTCTCAACTTTGGGACACCAGTCCCCCCCAAATTTACCCCCTGGGGCCGAGGGGCCTCGTGAACAGAGATCTTCCCCTCCACGGAGACAGAGGGCATCCCACACCCTCCTCAGCCATCTCTGTTCACGCTACTGCTTCACACTTGACTCCAAGGTATTGCCTCCCCCTAAATACAGTCTCCGGGTCTCAGGAAAAACATGGGTCTGTCCATGGCCATACAAGAAAGAGTCCTGCTCAAGGCCACTCCATCATCTCTTCCCACCTAGGATTCTTCTCACCTCTTCCAACTTTCCTCACACTTGCCCATTTCATCATGCCTCATCTCTCTCTCCTCATTCTGATTCAGGAGGATCAGTATTTGTAAGGTTTCCATTATTCTACCAAGGGGTTAAAATCTTCGCCTCTGTCTGCCCAGAACTCCCACAGCTGCCGAGCACCTTCTCTCGCCGCATCCCCCACTTCTGGCCGGCTGTGCTGCCAGTACAGTCTCTATCACTCTCTCCGGGGGGCTGCCCAAACATCCCAGGTCTCCTCCACCCCTCCCCACAGGCCACATGGCCTGCCCCTCCCCCACCCAGATGCAGCTGGACAGGGGAGAGGTCAGACTCCACTCACCACCCGATTCCAAAGAGGAAGTTCTCTGGGAATCCTCTGCTTTTGACCCCTGTGTGTTCTCAGAGGCGTATCCAGATCCCCAGTGGCCACAACAGGTGACGATTTCAAATCTGGCCACTGATTCGTTTGACCACAACTTTTCCAGAAATGCACTTCCTGGTCAAACCACAACACTTCATAGCAAAAATGCATTACAAGGAGTTGTCTTTCCACTGACCAAAAAGGTGCAATATTGGAGTAAAAAATGGCAGACAAAAGTATATAAAGTAGAAGGAGTATTTTGGGGAAAGGGATAAAAGGAAAGGAGGTTGAAATCATATGGAGGTTATGAGTATTTAATGATATAATCAATTTTATAATTCTGATTGTAGATTGCATGAATTTGTGGCATGGAGTGGGGTAAAACATCCTGCAAAGTCAGAAGTATGAGTTCTATATTTTTATTGAAAAAGTTTCCAGGTGACTCTAAGTGGCTGTCCAGTCAAAAAGGTCAGATGTGGCAGGATATGGCATTAGGTAGGTGCTAAGTTTCAGTGCTATCACCTACAGAAACTCATGTGCCTTTTCATACTAGCCTGACCTGTTAAACACTTTGTGCTTTTTTCCATATGAACAAAGCTGAAGTAGGACAGAACTCATCAGCCTGAAAAAGAGACAGTTTGGAGGAGGAATAGGGTAAGGACCTAAGAATCTTGAGTGGCATGGGAAACATGGATAGAGATCAACTCTTCATTGCCTTTTCCAATATAAGAATACAGTCCAATAAAGGCAATCAGTGGGACAAACATTCAAAACAAAGGTAGGTGAATCTTTATGCAATCTCACAGAATCAGAGAATATGCTGAGTTGGAAGGGACCCACAAGGGTCATCGAGTCCAACTCCTGGCTGTGCACAGGATCATCCCCAAGAGTCACACACCATGTGCTTGAGAACACTGTCCAAATGCTTCTTGAACTTCATCAGGCTTGATGCTGTAACCACCTCCCTGGGGTGCCTGTTTCAGTGCCCAACGATCCTCTGGGTGAAGAACCTTTTTCTAACATCCAACCTAAACCTCTCCTGACACAACTTCAGGCTATTCCCTTGGGTCCTGTCACTGAGCATCACAGAGAAGAGATCAGTGTCTGCCCCTCCTCTTCCCCTCATGAGGAAGTTGTAAGAGTGCAATCAGGTCTCCCCTCAGTCTCTTCTTCTCCAGGGTGAACAGACCAAGCAGCCTCAGCTGATCCTCCTAAGGCTTCCCCTCAAGACTCTTCACCATCTTTGTTGCCCTCCTTTGGACACTCTCCCCTTCTCAAAAGATGCCGTATATGCAAGACATTCACATGGGTTCAACAGGAGACTGAACAAGTACATGGAAGAAATGCATTGTGGGCTTTAAACAGACACATGAAAACAGGAAGTATACAATCATCTTTCAGAACAATAAATATTACTAAAAGCAAAGTAAGATGACATCTTCAAGCCACAAGATGCCACTTAGCAGAGGCACATTATAAGTAGCATTTTCTGTATCAGTGTGGAAAGATGGCTGGGTGTAAAATTAGAGGAAACTGAGAAGCTATATTCACATCCTAACAGAAGCCATAATGGTACAGAAATTATAGGGTAAAATACAGTTTTTGCTCCCTTGGTGGAATGTGGTTGGCATGCTTGAGACCCATTCTACAATAATTCCCCATACCCACAATCTGCAACCATAGCACCTGCTAAGGGTGATAGAACAGAGACTGGAGTAGAGTGGAAACACTGCAGCCAGGCTCTATTGAAATCCTTGCAGTGAGGGGAACTAAATTGTACTTTGCAACTGATAAACCACATAGCACCTGTCAACCAAGGGAGACAGAAGATGTCTTGCTGCCGAGCCAAGAACTGTGGTGAAATCATTCTCCTCAGATGAACTTGGTCCATTATAGCCTAATTATAATGTTAAAGCGCACGTCCATCACAAAGTTACCCACCTCCATGGTACAACCATCCCTCACCGGAAATGTGCTCTATATTTTTTTGACTGTATCTTTAAAAGTGAAGTGAGACAATTTTATACCAATCAGTAACAAAGGTATGCATTACTAGAGTCACTCAAGCTCCACCTAAACACAAAGAAATAGTATAAAAGTAAGTCAAGAATGGGGGGAAAGTTAGGGAAGACTCCATCATAACTGCTGGGATCAGTCGATGGGCTGAACCTGTCTTCTCTCCCATAGGGATGCCTGTTGGGTAAGAACCATATTCTATGTGCACTGAATACTTTTACTGGGGATTAGAGCTTGTCTGTATATTGCTTTGAATATGTTTTTGCAGTCAGAAACTATCACTGGCAATCCTTGAACCTTAATCTGTCACAAATTTATATTAATAAAGAGTGTTATTCTGTGAACTGTTAGTGTGAGTCCTTCATGGGCACTGGCAATTGCCAGCAGCAGGGAATATACTTGAATACAGTGGAAGGCCCACTGAAGGGTCATAAATTGGGAAGAACCACTGAGGGGTCTCCCTTATCCTGTTGGCATATTTCCCTGAATAAATCAGTTGAACTGCCCTCCAATCCAGCAGGACTGCTCAGTGAAGGGTCCCCATAAGGGGATGCTGACAGGCTGGTCAGGCACAAGGGTCTCGGCTTTCCTGGGGCACTGACAGACATTAAATATTAATGATCAAGTAAATCTCCCCACACTAAGGGTTGAGGAAATCTCCCTTTTTCATGTGACAATCAGTCTTGAAGTACCAAACTAGGATTATGTTTGTCTCTCAAGAAATGGTGATTTTTCATTCTTCAAGACAAAGAGAGAATCTCTTTTGCATTTATACTGCACGTACTATGTACTACACAAAACTTTAAAATAAGAATGAACATAAAGGATTTCAAATTTAGAGGCCTTACTGCAATTCAATAATGTTCTTAGTTTGAGGAGTAGGGTGGTGGAGGGAGGGCTCTTTTAAAGATGAAAATGTGTAGAGCTTGCCTCATGACATGTTCCTATAAAATTCCTGCAGTATGTATTTTCAGTGAGCTAGGGAAGAAAAGAGCTGTTTAGAGAGAGGAAGTCATGGTGGGAAACATTGCTCTGGGAAGATAATCCAGGAAGATACTTATTAGGAATTTGTGTGGTCTGTTAATCATTCCCAGCAGTATGTTCCCAGTGCAGCTATGATTTTGGGATTATGTCTAGAGTACAGGAGATCTTGGAGTCTAACAGAGAAAATGGCTCATTCTATAAAAGACTGAAGAAAAGAATGCATATTTTTTTTCTTCCTCAAAAGAGAATGCATTTTTTTTTTCTTCAGAATTTGACTTGCAAAGCAATATTTTCTTTGTACTTCAGTCACATATGGCAGATGAGAAACATAGGAGATGTGTTTCAGATTTCATAGAATTGTATAATACTAGGTATGTCAAGGATCTTCTGGTCCAACATTTCTTGGAAAAAGCAAGGTCTAGACCAGATGGCCCAGCACCCCATCCAGCTAAATTGTAAAAGTGTCCAATGTTGGAGAATCCACCACTTCCCTGGGGAAATTATTCCAATAGCTGATTGTTCTCAATGTGAACAAATTTCTTCTTGTGTCCAACTGGAATCTCTCCAGGAGTAACTTGTATCCATTACCCCTTGTCTTTTACATGTGACTCTTTGTAAAAAGAGTCTCCATCTTCTTTGTAGCCACCCTTTAAATACTGGAACATGGTGATAAGGTGTCCCCTAAGCCCTCTCAGGGCTGAACCAACCCAGTTCTCTCAGCCTTTCCTCATATGGCAGATTTCCCACTTATTTGATTATCTTTGTGTCCCTTTTGTGGACTCTGTCTGTCTTGTCCACATCTTTTGTGTAGCAGAGACCAAAACTGGACACAGTATTCCTGGCATGGCACTGAGAAGAGTGGGATAATGACTTTGTCATCTCTACTGGTTGATCCAAGCCAGAATTCTGTTGACTTTCTTTGCCACAGCAGCACACTGTTCACTCATATTGAGCTTTTTGTCCACCAGGATCCTTAGGTCCCTTTCCATTGAGCTGCTCTCCAGCCAGGTAGATCCCAGCCTGTGCTGCACTCCTGGATTATGCTTTCCCATGTGCAAGACCTTACACTTGTCCTTGTTGAACTTCATAAGGTTCTTGTCAGTCCACTCTTTCAGCCTATCCAGGTCTTCCTACAGGATGGCTCTCCCTTATGAGGTGACTACTTCCCCACTCAGTTTGGTATCATTGGCAAACATTTGATCCTATCATTATCCAAATCACGTATGAAGATATTAAACAGCATTGGGCCCAATATCAATTCCTGAGGGACCCCACTTGTGACAGGTTGCCAATTTGAAAAGGAACTATTTGCCATAACCCTCTGGGTGTGGCCTGTCAGCCAGTCCCCCACCCACCATACAGACAACTTGTCTAGACCATAATGCATCAATTTCTCTAAAAAGAGTCTCTGTGAAACTGTATCAAAAGCCTCCGAAAAATCCAGGTAGGTGGCATCCATTGATCATCCCATATCAACCAAGCAGGTTACTTTGTCGTAGAAGATGATCAGGTTTGTCAAACATGATTTGCCCTTGGTGAATCTGGGCTGGTTTTCCCAATCACATGCTTCATCTGACTTGAGATAGCCCCCAGGAGGATTTGTTCCAGGGACTGAAGTCAGACTGATGGACCTATAATTTCCTGGATCCTCCTTTAAGCCCTTCTTGTAGATGAGGGTGATATTAGCTGTAGCAGTCACAGGGCCTGCAAGGTCTCCCTGGTGGTCAGTTGTCTAAGATAAGAAATGCCTAGTCATGATGACTGGACCAAAGAAGCCCCTCTTCTGCCTTCAGACCCTTGTTATCTCTCTGTAAGACCATAGGTCATATTCGCCTCGACCCTTACTATTGGACTGTTTCCCAAAACCCCTATACCCTATATAAACTCCTACCTCTGCGCTGTTCAGCAGAAGAGCTGTCACTGTGACCCTTTGCAGAAACTGCCAATAAAGACACCTTTATGGAACCTCATACAGCCTTCTCCTCTCTCTCCCTTGCATCTGCCAAGGCACTTAGCAAGCAAAGAGCTGAAATCACTAAAGAGCTGAGCTGCTTGCTAAGATTGCCTGCAGCTGGGAGCCTGCCTGAGGGACCCGGACAGGTTGTGCTTAGAGGGACTTCGCTATCCGGACACCTACGGCAGCCGGGGTTGGACAGACCCCAAAAACCCTAAAGCCATAAAAATTAGCCTTCTTCCAGTTTTCTGGCACATCCCCTGATCTCCACGAGTTCTCAAACATCATGAAGAGTGGCCTCACAATGACATTAGACATCTTTAACACCCTTGGGTGGATATTTTTAGAGCTCATTGATTTGCAGGGGCCAAGCTCCTGTAATAGTTCACACACCAACTCTTCCTTCACTGATGGTGGGTCTGTGTTTGCATCAGCCTGGACTTTTGTTACCCGGTCCTGGGGCCGCACAGTGCTGGTAAAGACAGAGATGAAGAAAGTGTTGAGAACCTCTGCCTTTTCAACTTTGTTGGTGATTAATTCACATCTCCTGTTTAACAGTGGACCAATGTTTTCCATCTATTTCTGCTTGTTGGTTATGTACCTGAAGAACCCTTTCTTGTGTTTTTTGATATATCTGGCTGATTTCAATTCCAACTGCATCTCTACTCACCCTGGCAATGCTCTTTTAATTCTCAATGTGTATATGCCTGCTTTTCCATCTCTGGTTGAGACAAAGTGGAAATTTTCCAGAGTAGAAATCCATTTTGATTTAGGTGAAATGTACATCTTTGAATTAAGTCTGTAGCTTGCAAATATAGCTGTTTGGTCTGACTGCCTGTTCTCAAAAAAAACCAAACCTATGCTCGAAGAAACTGCTTCAGCCGAAGGACAGAAATAAGGAAGGGCCCCTTGAACTCTGAAACAGATGGAGAGGCTGCTGCGGGAGACAGGGCAAGATGACCCAGGAGTTCTTTCTGATAAAAAAAAAAAAAACTAGCGGCAAATGTAACTCGAAATCAGTAGAATGAATATGTATGAACCTATTGTGAAATTGCATGCACATGGATTAAGGGAGATAAAAAGGGATCTGGAGTCCCCAGAGATACACGTCCTTTTAAGGGGAACGATCCCTGTTGTAATGTGTTTTGTTTGTTTTATTAGTATGCTTACTGTTTGATTTGTAGTTTTGTAATTTCCTTATGCTGTCCTTTCCCTGCCTTTAGAGTGGCACAGGTTTCCCATTTTGTATTTTATGTTTTTAAAACTAGACTTGCTCCCTCATTGTTATTTAGTTAAGTGTTGTTTTTTTGTTTGTTACCTAGCTACTCCCTGTCAAGCTTTAAACCCCCTCCCCTTCCCAGTTGCTAACCCCTCCTGTTCCTGCCCTTTCCCCAGAACCTTCCTTACTCCTCCTTTCATTAAATGTCAATTTCTCCCTGAACCTGCCTTGCCCCTATAAACTTCCCTATCAGTTTTGTATTCTCCCAAACCCCATTAGTTCACTGGAGTTGTTTTTCTCCCTTGAAATTCTTTACTGGTTTACACATTGTATTCCCTGCCTTGTTTTTCACTCCCAGTTCTCCTGATGAGTTAAAGATTGTATCCTCTCCTGAGACCTCCCCCCATGTATAAGTCATTGTTTGCCCTCAGTTTGGTGTCCTGGGATGCTGGGGAGGGGGAGTTTTGCCATCGAATAAAGTTATCCCAGTTCCACCCCAGGACCCGTGTTGCTGCTCTTTTGTTTCTGTGCTGCGCTTGCACTGGTAGCTGGGATTCAGTGGAGCTCATCTAGCCGGGACATGTGACAGATCTCCACATGTGTCCACTGCTGTAATAAACATACTGGCTTTACAACTTTCACAAAAGTTGTGGAGTTTGTTTGCTTCCGCAAATTATGGTATCCTTCACTTTTGGTTTTGAGCAGACTCAGAAGCTTACAGTTAAGCTAAGAGAGTCTCTTGCTCCACCTACTTCCCTTACCTTTAAAAGGGATGAACTGTCTTTGTGCTTCCAGGAGAGTGTTCCTGAAAAACTCTGAGCACTCACTGGTTCCTTTATCCTCCATGGAAGCTTCCCACAGAATCCCTCCCAAATGAGCTCTGAGTGAGCTGAAGATTGCTCTTCTAAAATCTAAAACCTTTGTCTTAGTACTAACTTTCAGCATGCTCAGCTGGATCCCAAACTCCATAATACTGTGATCACTGCAGCCAAGGCTATCACCTCATTCCTGGTTGGCACATCTAACATTTCTAAGAGGAAGCAGTTCTTTATGCATTCCAGGAATTTGATGGATGGCTGTAGGAATGTGCCCCCTGTTGATAGAGTGACAAAATTATCCTTTGTCTCCTTAAAAGGAAAAAAGCCCAGAAGTTTCTCTCCTCAATTAGGTAAAAAGACACCTCATAGGACCTTGGGGATTTCACCTCAAACTTAAGGATAGCCAATTGGACAGAAGCCAAAAAGTCCCACCTAAGCAATTTACCAGAAAAAGAAGACAACAAAGGAACTAATTGCTTTTGTGAGGTGTTTTACCAGGAGCAAAAGTCTCTTGCTCCTGACTGGGTTTTCTCTGTAAAGAACTTTGTTATTTTGCCTTTTATTAAAACTTTTCTGTTTCCAACACTGCAACAGAAGCCATCTTGCTAATTTTATGCCATTTGAGGTAGCTGGGCTATCTTGGGTGTGATACATTTCTCTAAGAGCTCATAAGACCTGGCTCGAGGAGAAAACATATCACAAATGTCAGGATATGCTACAGTAGATGAGAAGTTAGTAACCATAGAAAAGAGAAGGTTACCCCCCAGTTGGTCAGCTCAAGCACGTAAATTGTACACTTTGAAATGAGCCCTCCCTCAAAATATTAACACAAGAGAGGGGGACTGTGTATACTGACTAGAAGTACGCCTTTAAGGCGGTGCATATGTTTGGGAAAATCTGGGAAGAAAGAGGATGGCTAAATTCAAAAGGGAAGGGATTAATTCATTAAAGACTTATCTCAGAAGTATTAAAACCCTTACAGTTGCCAGAGGAAATTGCTGTTGTGCATATTCGGGGGTATCAGAAAGAGACCACCTTAGAAATAAGACGTAACAATTTAGCAGACTTAGAAGCTAAAAATGCAGCTGAGTCCAGGGAAGAGAAAGCAATGATGATCCTGACCCCTGCAGGAGAAATTCAGGATCTACCAGTATTCAGTAAAACAGAGGAAAAAGAACCTCCTAGAAATAGGAACAAAAAAAGACAATGAAGGGAAGTGGGTGTCATCTGATGGGAGACAGTTATTAAATAAACCATTGGCCAGGAAAATTCTAGAAAGCATGTATAGTAAAACTCATTGGGGTACCCAAGCACTGAGTGATCATTTCCTGAGAAATTTGGGTTTTATAGGAATTTTTAGAATAGCTAAGCAAATAAGTGAAAAGTGTGCCATATGCCAAAATGTAAACAAAAAGGTCATGATGGGAGCATGCCAAAGAGGATGAGAATTAGCCTTACGACCCTTTCAGAGTAGCCAAGTAGATTTCACTGAACACCCACAAGTGCAACAGTGGAAATTATTGTTAGTAATAGTAGATCATTTGACCCATTAGGTAGAGGTGGTACCAGTAGTTAAAGCTACTGCCAGTGTGATATGCAAAACTCTTCTAGAACTAATCATTCCCTGGTATGGGTTAGTAAATAACATCAACTCAGACCAAGGAACACATTTCACCTCAAAAGTACTATAGCAAGTAGTCCAAGCTCTGGGTATAGAATGGGAACTATACACTCCATGGCTTCCACAAAGTTCAGAGCAGGTTGAAAAGATGAATCAAACTCTCATGAGAACTCTAACTAAACTGATGATTGAAACCCAAATGTCGTGGGTCAAGTGCCTTCCCCTAGCCTTGTTGAGAATCCAAACACAGCCCAGATCAGACTTAGGGGTTTCACCTTATGTAATGATGCTTGGTTTACCTTTTCTGATTTTGCCAAATAGTATTACCACTTACGAAGAAGGGAAGGACAGTGTCAAGAAATATGTCCTGTCTATAGCACAAATTCTAGAGAAACCATGGGAAAGGGGAAGAATCCCTCAGACTGCTACCCTAGATTTCAAATTTCATAATGTTAATCCTAGGAATTGGGTAATGATTAAATCATGGAAAGACCAACCTTTAACCCTACAATGGAAGGGTCCCTTTCAGATGTTGCTGCCCACCAAATTGGCTGTACGAACTGCAGAACGATGATAGACCATCGCTAGCAGAATAAAAAGACCAGTAGAAGAACCCCGCAACTGGAAGACTGTCACTTCCACAGAAGGACTGAAAATTACTCTAAAACAAAACACACAGGCTCAATGTGGCAAGTAAACCATGAGCAATCGCACATCAGTCCAGACTGGGAAGGAGTTCCCCATGGGCTTTATAGATTCTTTTGCATTCCCAAAGGCCAGAGGCTTTCTAAACTCTGAGGTGGTTATTTACTACCTCCCCAATTGGGGGGATCAGGTATATACAGATTAACAAATACTGGGTCCATAAACGATCCTAGAGCTTTTGCTTTTGACTGTGACTGGCAAAAAGAAAAATCATCAGGTCTCTCTGCTGAGACATCTCCCAGATTTATTCCTGGTTACATACCCTGCTTGAAGCACCCTGGAACAAGACACTCAAGTTGGGTACAATGTCAGTGTGAAAATTGTGGCCAGCTCTGATGTTGTAGCTCCCCCAAGAGACAAACGTGTTGCAAAATTTTTTGAGATAGAGGGAGAAGTGCCAACACTAATCGAGGGCAAGTACCAATTCTAATGCTTTGTTTTGGAATTGAATAGATGCTCCCCAATACTCGCAAGCTATTAGAAGCTGAGTGAGAGACTGTAGTAAATCAAAAACAAGGACCATATTTTGAATGTAGACAACAACTCCATATGATGGGGAGATAATAAGACCCTATTCTGCAAGTGGAATTAATAAGTGGTGGCTATCTAAGAAACAACAAATGACCACAATATAAGAAAAGTAGGTGACATAGGTAATTTTGTGATAATGAAGTAAGGAAGCATGACTAGATTAATCACTGTACTCGCCACCAAGGAGATCATATATACATGCTGTGGGCAGCAATCCCATCAGGCATGGAAGGTGGAGGTTCACGTTATGCTGGGCTCCTAATCATGGATATTCTCAGTTCAGTCGAAGAAAGAACAGAGATAATTTCTCCCAGGCTGAGCTTGGAAAACTTAGAAAAGGAATTAAAACAATTATTATCTCTCCTTCTGTAACCATTGTTTATAGATATGGTTCTCCAGAGTGTGCTATTCATAGTTCACCAATAGTGTGAGAGGTTTTTGATTTGAGACCAATCAAGTCTCACCTTAGCGAGTCACATTATAAAGGACCCGCGACCTTCATTAAATTGCCTTCTGATTCACCTTCTGAAGACCGAAGTCTTTCATTCCTGTCCCTGACTCAGCAGTGTCACCTAATACTCCTTGTTAGTCTTCTCCCTCTTGGGAATCTAGATGATCCATGTGCTCGGTGCTACAGACCTCTGCACCATGGAAAACCCCAAGGTTCTTATTTTAGTTTTCATTCCTCCTTTCACCACCACTCTTATAATTCATCCAAAATAGAGACCTGCCTACAAAATGGCCCAATGTATGGGGTTACAAAAATTCTGGGGTCAAAACACTGATGCCCACAAGGAGACAGATAGGTTTGTTTCTCCATGAGTCAGACTCAAGAACGGAAAAAGGAGCAAGATTTGATACAAGATTTAGTACCAGAACAAATAATAGGCAAGCAAAGAAAGCAGATGCAACAGTCCACCCCAGAGCCAACTCCACGTGGAGATTTCTATGCAAAGCTCAAACAACAAATAGAAACTGAGATAGAAATCCCAAGGTTAGGGAAGAATTTGTTTGTAGATCTGGGAGAAAGGATCAGCAAAGAACTGAATGTCACCAGCTGCTGGGTATGGGGGGGGGGGGCTTTAATGTGTGAAGAGTGTCCATGGAAAGGCAGTAGCCTACACCCAGTTGAACTCTTGAAATGGAATACAATCAACATGAAAGGAGAAAATTGACCAGAGGGGTAGATATTATGTTCAAAAATAATAAGAGAGGAGTGCCTCTGGCGTTTGGGAAATGAATTCTTAGATAAAGTAAGATAAACTTCCTGTAAAAGATATAAAGTTTATAATGGATATTTCACATGGTAGATCCCTGAAAAACCCACACAATATTGGACCCAAGAGAGGAAAAAGAATTGTAAATATAAGAAAGGAATTATGCTTTTCTGGTGTAATGACCCTGGGAAGAATCCCTATTATGGGATACCCAAAATTTCAATATTTTGGGAAAACATGAATAATCAAAAAAATGAATACTGGAAAGCACCAGATGGCTTATTCTAGATATGTCAAAAAAGGGCTTATCCAAAACTTCCTCCCTAATGGAAAAAAGGTGCAATCTAAGAATTATACAACCAGGATTTTTCCTGGTACCAAATCAAGACAGAAATAATTTGGGAATACTGGTATACGATGCCTTAAAAATAAATAAGAGAGAACTAATCAGAAAAATTGGGGGATGCCGAAAGTGGGGCAATGAAGAGTGACCTCCTGAACAAATAATACAGACATATGGTCCAGCTACCTGGGGACAAGATGGGAGTTGGGGATATCAAACCCCCAATTTATATGTTAAATCGCATCATTAGACTCCAAGCAGTTGTAGAAATCTTAACTAATTAAACAGCCAGGGCAATGGAATTAATAGCCAGCCATCAAAGGCAAACCAGTGCTGCAATGTATCAAAATCAGTTGACGCTAGACTACTTAGCAGAAGAAGGAGGAGTTTATGGAAAATTTAACACATCTGATTGCTGCCTACAAATTGATGATAATGGGGATGCAGTTTTGGATATAGCCAGAAACATCTGGAAAATAACCCATGTACCAGTCCAAAAATGAGAATCTACAATGAATAAAAGATTGTTAGAAGAATTTTTTTTAGAATATCCTGGTAGAAGATGGCAGGATTTGTAGTGCTATACAGAATAACAAATCTAATTTTTCTTCCATGTTTGATCCCATGCCTCATCCGATTAATTACTTATGTGGTCCAAAATATGCAAATAATGACAGTGCCCACCAATCCAGAGTCAAGAACCATAAGAAGAAAACAGAAAATTATGTTATTGAGAAAAATGAAAGATGATAAAAACAAGGCATTTAAGATCTATGAAAGGTATCAGTATGCCAAGTATGCAGAAGTTCAAAAGTTGTAGCTCAAGCCTAATGAAGTAAGAAAGACAAAGAGGAGTTGTTAAAAATTACCATATAATGTTGGCTTTTGCATTTATGTATTAGCTTTTGCATGTTGTTATTGATCATAAGTATTTAGATATGGTACAATTTATAACTCCTTTTAGCTGCTTGTTAATATAACATAACCTATCAGTTTAAGTATGAACTGTATAGCTCACAGAAATAGTAGTGCAATGAATATAATATCTATGTATAGCTTACAGAACAAGTAGCATGATAAATGTATTATACTGTAGGCCTTAGCAAAACATAAAATGTTAAAAGGCTTTTGTGTAAATAAGAGAACAGTATAAAGCAATCCACTGACTGACCTCTCCAAGTGATAACGGTGACACAAACCAGAGCACCAGAGAAGACTTAGAGAAGAGCTTGTTAACTCCTCTTATCAGAGAAGGAATGAAATATATTGACTTGTTCTACAGGGTGTCATGCAGATAAGTCAAAATATAAAGCCAAAACAAAAAGGAGTCCCTGCAACATCAAAAGCTCTCAG
Source organism: Passer domesticus (assembly GCF_036417665.1). Lineage (NCBI taxonomy): Eukaryota > Metazoa > Chordata > Aves > Passeriformes > Passeridae > Passer > Passer domesticus. The sequence goes on from NC_087511.1 coordinate 41,053,170, forward strand.
GAATGTTTGAATAATGTATAAGCTAATGAATATGCATGTAACCCCAGCAATGTAACCGTATATAGAGAACATGATTTTAAGCTACCTCTGTGCTCTTTGGCCATTTGCCAAAAGCACCCCAGTGCTGGATTACTTATTTGTCCTTCTTTTATACTTTATTAAACTTTAAAAAATTCTAAGGAGTGAACTCTGTTTTTCACAACGGCACCAACCACAAAGCTAGAAGTTGATTTGACTTATACATCTATTTCTGGCTGTTATTGTAAAATTGAGGAAAAGATAACTTGGGCACGAATACTTTTTGCTTGCATCCCCAGGGCTCTGTAGTCTTCCCCCATTCCCCCCAGGTTCCGGCTTGCAGTGTTAAGCTATAGTGTTAGCTATGCATCTTGGTCTAAGACAATTTAAAGAGTTGGACACTAAAATGAGTTACCTCCCCTTAGTTTCAAGTTGAAACCAATAATTTTCCACTAATAAGGAAAAACAAAATACAAGTAGATAGATATAAGTGAAAACATAACAGTCTACTAGCAAGCAAAATGGCAACAGGAAAATGGCATCAGCTGTCTCCCTCAAGATGGTATGCTGCAGTCCACTGCACGGTCCGGGAGACAAAGGGAAGAAGGTGGTGGACAAATAAAACAACACCCTTCTGGGAAGGTAGGACCTTACAGAGCAGTTCTAGTGGCAGATGAAGAATTGCCTGCATGTGTGGGGTAAGCTCCGCCTCTCGCTGCTTCCTCCTGCCACCTGCTGGACTGCGCCAGTATTGGTGCTGCTGTCATACACGCTAGGGGTGTGTTGGGGGGAGAAGAATTTGTCTGTCGGGATCGACACAGGGTGGCCTGGCCCCAGGGACTGGCTCAAGCTTTGCACTGCCGATAGGGTTTGCAAAATTCACTCTGAAACAGTTTCTCATTGCAAAATGCAGTTTTTCTGAGTTGCTACTGTTGCAAGCCCAGAAACCTGCCCAAAACAACCCACTCTGAGGCAGACCCTCTGCCTTCAAAAGCCACCAGGCAAAGGAGGAAGTCGGCTTGGGTGCCCTGACCTTTTAAAGGGACCGGCACTGCCTGGCTGCCCCGCAATTCCGGTTCTGGCTGAGCCACTGGGCCTTAAACAGTAACAGTTCTTGGGCACAGATAGATATGGAATACAATAACATTTTGGGTTACCTAGAACATTATGCTCATCTGATATTTGGGTCCTACATTTCTGTTGTCTCAGTACTCCAAGCACCATCTCATGAAGACAGTCATTATAGATACATATTATAATATTGGCTTTTCACAAATATTAAAATGAATGCTGTATGTATAAAGTAACTTTGCTATAAAGGTATAGTTTTTATTTATGTTATTAAATAAACTTAGACATAGTAGTGAAATAGCTGATATAGTTATGCTTGTGGCAATTGAACTGCCTGCTTGGCTGGGATAACATTCAATTAACATATGATGAGGACTCCTGCTACTGATATGCCAACTATCAACACTTACCGTGAGTAGAAAGTATGGACCAAAGCCCAAAACTGAAGGTGATGATAAGAATGGACTAAAACCACAGCCAAGAAATATGCATGCTCTAAGAAGGCAGACCAAGGAGGAGCCATGCTAAACAGTTCTTGGAACATGTAAACTAGTTTGGGGAAAAGTTTAAATATGCGTAATTGTTTATGAATATGCAACAGGCTGATGCAATAGAAATTGTATGTAACAGGTGTTTCCAAAATAGCAGGTGTGCTCTTGGCAGAATTCCAAGCACCCAGCCGTTAAAAACTTTATTGTCTTTGTCTTCTATTGTCCTTTATTAAACTTTTAAATTTTACCAGGAGAGTGAACCTCGTTTTTCACAGTCAGTAATTACACCTTTACCCTTTTTCTCCTCAGAGACATAACTTGAGGAGGTGCACTAAGAAGCTTAGCTGCCTACCATGGTTAAAACCCAATCCATCTGTCTATCCCTCAAATTCATCTCTCTCCAATTCAGAGGCAAGAATGTGATAGGAGACTGTGTCAAAAGCCTTACAGATGTCCAGATATTTGATATCTGTAGCTCTTCCCTTGTCTGCCGGTGCAGTCACTCCATCATATAAGGGTACTAGATGAGTCAGTCATGATTTCCCCTTGGTGAAGCCATGTTGGCTGTCTCTAATCACTTCCCTGACTTCCATATGGCTTCAGCCTAACTTCCAGGAAGATCTGCTGCATTATCTTCCCAGGCACAGTGGTGAGGCTGATAGGTCTGTAGTTCACAGTCCTCTTTTTTAACCTTTTAAAAAATGGGTGAAATGTTTCCCTTTTTCTAGTCACATGGGACTTCACCTGACTGACAGGACTTTTCAAATATCATGGAGAGTGTCTTTGCAACTACATCTGCCAGTTCCCTCAGAACTCTGGGAAGCATCTTGTTGGGGGCCATGGACTTGTGTGTGTTCAAGTTTCTCAGGTGGTCTCAAACTTGATCTTCTCTTACAGTTGGAGGGACTTCATTCCCCCAGTCTCTGCCTTGAGATGTATTCACTTGAGAGGTATGGGAAGAGAGATTACCATTGAAGGCTGAGGCAAAAATTTATTGAGTACCTCACCCTTTTCCTTGTCCATTGTTACCAGTTTGCAAGTCATGTTTGTCAGAGGGGGTACACTTTCTTTGGCCTTCCTTTTCTGGCTGATATACCTGTAGAAGTCATTATTCTTTGTGTCCCTTGACAATTTCAGCTGTGCGTTGACCATCCTGACCCCATCCCTATACAACTGGGAAAAGCTCCTGTACTCTTCCGAGGATACCTGTCCCTGCTTCCACTGCCTGTGCATTTCTTTCTTGCTCTTTAGTTTGACCAGCTGTCAGAGACTGGGAAAGATGTCTTGACATTTTGTGATGTTTGGAATGCCTGTGTGTGTGCACAGTTTCACAGCAGGTCCTATTGACTAACTCTTTGAACAGCTGGAAGTTTGTTTTCCTGAAATTCAGGGTCTTGACTTTACTCTTTGCCTGACCCATATACCTCAGGACTGCGAACTCTAACAGCACATGATCACTGTACCCCAGGCTGCTTCCAATCCTGATGTCACCAATTACCTCACTTTTGTTGGTGACCATCAGGCCCAGTATTGAATCCCCTCTGGTAGGGCTGTCTATTACCTGGCTTAAAAAGTGATCCTTGATATACTCCAGGAGTCCCCTGGATTGCCTTCAGCTCGCTGTGATACTTCTCTGACAGATGTTGGGGTGGTTGAAATCCCCCAGGAGGACAAGAGCCTGCAAACATGATGGCTCCTGTAGCTGGAGCAAGTAGGCTTCATTAACAGGCTCCCCTTGATGGGATGGCCTGTAGTAAACACCAACCATAGGGTTCCCTTTGTTGCTTTGGTCTCTAATTCTTACCCATAAGCTTTCAACTTGCCCATGGCTATTCTTCAAAGATGGCTTTTCACAATCTATCAATTTCTTGACATAGAGGACAACCCCTCCACCCCTCCTTCCTTGCCTGTCCCTTCTGGAAAGCCTGTCACCATTAGTAGTTGGCGATAGCACACCAGTCATGGTATTCATCCCACCAAGTTTCAGTAATGGCCATCAAAGGAGAAGGTGAGTTGAGTCAGTTAGCAGAAGTGAAAGCCATTCAACTGGCCCTAGAGATTACTGAACAAAAGTGGAGAGTATTCTCTCTTCTAACTCATGGATGGTGGGAAATGTACTGAGGTTGGCTACAGCAGTAGAAGACAACCAGTTGGCAGCACAGAGGTAAACCCATCTGGGCTGATGCATTGTGGCAGGACATTGCTGCCCAGGTAGAGAACCTTGCTGTAAAGGTACGTCATATACAGATGCTCATGTGCCTAAGAACTGGGCTACTGAAGAACATCGACACAACAAACAGGTAGACAAGGTTGTAAAACTGAAGTGGTTCAGATGGACCTTGACTGGGAGTATAAGGATGAGGTATTTGTAGCTCAGTGGGTCCTTGCAATATCTGCACACATAGGAAGAAATGCAACATACACATCCAGGGATGGGCATGAACACTGAAGCCATCACACAGGTTTTCCAGGAAAGCAAAACATGTACCATAATCAAGCAAGCCAAGTAAAGTCTCTCTGGTATAGGGAATGGTGGCTACAATATCAATATGGGGAGGCCATGGAAGACCAATTATATCACACGACCATGAATTCACCAAAGCAAGTACTGCATGATTGCCATGGTGGAGGTGATCAGCCGAGGGTTCAAAACACCCTGTAACTAATATCACTGCTTGAAACACCATCCTGATCCTTGTAAAGCAAGTTCTGTGACAGCGCAGCATCCCAGAAGGAATTGAGTCAGACAAGAGGCCTCATATCCAAAACAACTTTATGAGTACCTGGCCAAGAAACATGGCGTTGATCGTAGTTTCATAGAATAGATTGGGTTGGAAGGAACCTTGAAAGGTCATCTAGTCCAACCCCTCTGCAATGGGCAAGGACATCTTCAACTAGATCAGGTTGCTAAGAGCCCTGTCTGACCTGACCTTGAGTGTTTCCAGGGATAGGGCATCTATCACCTCTCTGGGCAATCTGTTCCAGTGTTTTGCCAAATAGGATTGTATGTACTACATTCCCTATCATGAACCAGCTTCTGAAAACACTGAAGGATACAATGGCCTAGTAAAGACTGTACTGAAAGCAGTAAGTGCTGGAACATAGAAGCATTGGGATACAAATTTATCAGAAGCCACTTGGCTGGTTAATACCAGAGAATCAAATAACTGACCTTGCCCTGCCCAAACAAAACTCCTATGTGCTGTAGAAGGACATAAAGTCCCTGTAGTATTGTAGCAGGCCCAGGGCCTGCAAGGACTCTTTGGAGATCAGAAGCCTGAGTTAGGAAATGCCAAGTAATGATGACTGGACCTTAGAAGCCCCTCTCTTCCACCTTTCGGACCCTGCTTATCTCTCTGTAAGCCTATGGGTCACTTTCTGCTGACCCTTACTATCGGACAATTTCCAAAACCCCTGTAAGGTGTATAAACCCCTAATTCTGCCTGGTTTGGCAGAAGAGATGTCACTGAGAACCTTCGTGGGGGACACCAATAAAGAATTCCTGCGGAAGCTTATACAGTGCTTCTCCTCTCTCTCCCTGCGTCTGCTGCGGCACCAGCAAGCTAAAGAGCTGAAATCACAAAGAGCTGATAATCACTGAGAGCTGAAATCACTAAAGCTTGCTTAGATTGTCTGCAGCTGGGAGCTGCTTGGGAATTCGGACACTGTGCTGAGAGACTCCCTGAGTTATCCCGGCCAAGGCAGCCCACCGGGCATAGCCCGGCTGGAAACTGATGCAATATAGTATATGTAGGGAACTGGATGGAAAAGATATGGACCTGGACAGCTGACAGAGACTGACCAAAGGGATATTCCATGCCATACAACATCATGCTCAGCAATAAAAACTGAGGGGAGGTGAGATTTGGAAGGTAGCCATTGCTTGAAGACTAGTTGGGCATCAGTCTACTTGTGAAAAGTGGTGAGTGATTGCCTTTGCATCACTTTTTTTTCCCCTCCTCTTTCCTTTGCTTATTAAACTATCTTTATCTCAACCCATTAATTTTCTCATTTTCCTCTTCCTGTTCCTTCCCCTGTCCCAGTAGGCTGGGAGAGTGAATGAGCAGCTGTGTGGTGCTTAGCTGCTGGCCAGGGTTAACCCACCACTCTGCTGATTGATTTATAACTTCATCAATCTGTAGAAATTAGTTCTGTCAATGCACCAGAAGCTACATAGATGTTTGCACTTTATTGGAAACATATAGGACTGAACTGCATCTTACCTAAGTATAAAGTTTAGTAATTTTATTTTATATATTTGAAGGACACATTTAGGATTTGTAGCAAGAGACCACAACCATATGTCACTCAGATGATACTCCCATAGTAATGAGTGTTTTTCCAAAGCATTACACACAGCTTTTCTTTATTAATTGGATGATGTCAGGGATTTCAGTGCCTAACCTACTTTGCACACTGTATTAGAAATATTCAGGGAAATTATCTAAAATGAACTGTTTCAGTGTAAGACTTGAATCTAGAGCACTGTCTATATTCTATATGCAGATAAGCAAAAGTTAGCACATCAGGAAACACAACAGTCCAGAGTAAATAAATGAGAACTGCTGTTTCACAGTGTGGAAATAGAAATTGGAATGCTAACTCAGATCCAAAGATTAAGACATCATTGATGTTATTGCAGGCTGATGAGAAGAATAGCAGAAAGAGAAAGCCAGCTAGAAAGAAGCAGGAGCTTCTCAAATACCATAGCAGGTCACAGAGATACAAAAAATGTACTTTGTGCACTGCTATACCAGTCTGTGCTGCAACTGGGAGGGTACACCTGTGTTTACTGCACATGGCATCACTGTTGGGTTTGGCTCGCCAACTATCCAATACAAGTGGCTTGCAAGAATACTGGTCATAATGTGATGGTCTTAATCAAGTCATTAGATATTCTGCTTTTCCTTACCACTGCCTGGGGTGATTGTCCCATATCGCACACAGTTGTGCTCTGTTGTCACCCAGAGTCTAAAATCTTTCTGTTTTTCTTTCCATTGTAGATGGCAGATGCAAGCTTCAGCAGTACCCACAATTGTGTATCTGTTAATTGCTGAATGTGGAGGGTAAGATACATATGTATCAGCTGGTATCCAGCATCAGATGGTTTTCCTGTGGGTCAGATGGAGGGATTATTCTCATGTTAGCCAAGTGTGATGCAAGACATTTTGATGACTCCTGGGATTTGAATATTACAGTTTTATAAAGTGCTTGGACAACTAGCCTTATACATTTTGCCTTTATTATGTCATTCTGCTCACAATTTGGCTACTGGATTTGCCTCATGATAACTACTTACTATATCTTTTGTATCCCTCCAGGACTATGCATTCCTTTGGCTCAAGTACAGCTCAATAGTTTTGAGAGTGGAATTTGTCACTGGTAATAAGTCCTTTAAAGTTTTATTTCAAAGGACATTTGTACTTGCATTATAACTTGAAGAAAGCAGAAATATTGTTCTACAGAAGTGAAGAAATGCAGAACAATTGGCTCAGTAACAGCTGCTATGTATTTTCCATGCAACAGGTTTGCTCCTATGGTGAACAATTTTGATTAATTCCTTAAAAGCTATCTTGTGGATAAAGTTTATAGAGAGTGTTCATTTCATGCATGAAGTGATTAATTATGAGGGGATTAAATGCTATGTTGACTTCAAGTCACTAAGCCATAAAACATATAGCATTAAGCGTCTGCAAAAACCAAGTTTTCTTCATAGCTGAACACAATTATTACTGATCTCCCACCACATCAGCACTATAAAGGATAAGCAAATTCAGAGCCAAATTGGATTTGCCTTTTCTAGAATAATATTCAGTAATCTATGACTTGGAGTGAATTAGCAAAAGCAATCTGAAAGGTCATGATCTTGGAGGTCATAGCCTTTTTTCTCTCCCCAGGATTTGCTCAGCTACCTGTAACCAGCTTTTAGAACATTAATATTCTGTCAGGAGTGTATTATGTTTAAAAATTCTATTTATAGATCTAAAACCTACCATACATAGAATGTGGAGACAACAGCCAGTCCCAAGACTGTAAATGTCACTGCATAAATTGTTGGACTAGCTGATAAACAGACTGAAGGATTCCAATTATCATTTAAGGTGGAGCTGCTGAATCACAGGATGGGAGAAAAAAAAATATGCTTCTTTTAGGGCATTAAACCACTTCTCCCTCTTCACGATACATCTAGGTTACAGACTTTCTTAAAGCCAATAAAGGCTTCAAAAGAAATACATTTTTTTTTAGATCAGGTCCATTACCAGCACAAAAAAATATGCCTTTTTTAGATTAATAACTTATAAAAATTCTATTGAACCAAAACTCCCCTTGCTATTCAGAATATTCTGAGTTAGAAGGGACCCACATGGATCATCAAGTTTGAGTCTTAAGGGAATAGCCCATACAGGGATCAAACCCATGACCTTGGTGTTATTAGCACCATGCTTTAACCAACTGAGCTTCAGGACATTTGATTCATGCCTACAGCCTTGTTCAAACTATTTCAGCAGTGTCATATTGCACACAGTGATCCTGTGATCTGCACAGAGGTGAAACCATTCCATCCATTTCAGAGACTGAATCATCATAAATGCACAAACAACTACTTTACCCTTTAAGGAACTTGCAGAACTACTACTTTTAATATAAACAAACCTTTTTTTTTTTTTGCAATTAACCCTTTACTTTCTTAGACTTATTTTAAAGAGAAAGTTGTCAGCTCTGTTTTCTTAGGTGGATATTCATGTAGTTGAACATAAATGTTGATTATTCTTTATTTTATACAAGACTGCACATGTTACTTTAGCCAAGGATGGAAAGAAGGTACAAGGGTTACAGACTGACTGGTGACATTTCTAGAAATAGAGCTAGTTTAAATATTTTAATCATGTCATGGGTATATTTAGTACCACACCAAGTGATCCTGAGTGACATTTTAGAGGAATAGCAGAATCATTATTGAAGTTCACACAGACACATAAACCACATATCTGCAAATTTTAAACTATTTAGCTGTCTAATGGTGATACTGTACTGAACAAAACTTTCCATGTGTTGGAGAAATGAGTTACAAAAGATACTGGTCTTTATATTTGAGAGATAATTCCTATGAGTCATCCTTAGCTTGATCTAGAATCCACAGAACCCAGTGCAAATTTTTCTCTGCCTTCTACAGCAGTTGTGGGCATCTTAGAAACATCTGCAAGAAATGTCATAAGTGACTAAATGCCTGATATATCATTTTTAGATGCCTAAAAACCAGTTTACATTGCTCTTGGTCTGCTATATCACTCTACAAGGTCAGAGGATAAGATTTAAATAAAAATTTTAAATCTCATAAAACAATATGAGTGGGGTTTTATTCAGTTTCTCATAGCTCAGCCCGAGCAAGACATGACCCTTTCTGACTGATCTTTGTTTAATACAAAAATCTCCATAGTGCATAAATTATGTTAGAGCAGACATCATGCTAAGTATGTCTTAATCATAGCATGGAATGCCTCTAGGAAAAATAAACTAAAATTCAGCTTTCTTTTCTCCTTGTAATTCCAGAGGTAAGTGAACTGGTATAAAAATCAAAGCATCTTTTTTAAAAGAATAAATTTAAAAATCAAAAATTCCTTACTATGAAAGGAGAGAAGGAAAATGCTGTGACTCTTAATAGGTCACACAACTACTCTTCAGTCAGAACACTCTTTGATTTCTACCAGATAAAGATCTAGTCTATTAAATTTGACCCAGTGAGATTTAGAACCCCAAGTTCTCTTGCTGAATCCAGTGAAAGGTGTTGGTAGTGCTTGCCTTTTTGAATCAGTCAACCACTATTTTACAATGTGAAAACTTAATCCCAACAGTGCTGACAGATATAAACTTTTCATTAACTTTCCAAAATAAAGATGCTTTCTCTGAACCTCTGCAAAGGAACTTATGTTTCCCCTTATTTAAATTGTTATTTAAGGGTTGACATTTGAAACCGCTTCACAGTGGGCTGACATTTTTCTGCACTAAGTAGTTATTCAAATCAATAAATTATAACAAACACCACATCCTGTGGTGCTTTCAATTAATTTTTACTAAGCCTTGTATTTGAAATACCACCATTTCAGTTACCTCAAATAAGATAAGCAATGGAGTTAGTTAAACTGACCTTGAAGCTGAAGGTAGATATGTCCCGCTACCTGCAGTGAGCCCAGAGTGTAAAAGGAATAACAACATGGTGTGCTCATGGGATTCCAGGTAATATGAGAACAGGAAAGGAGGAGACAGAAGGGAAAGTAATTGCTGCAGTGGCCAATCCTATTTCACTCAGTTATGTCAATGACATTGCTCACACAAGAGTGTCCTTAAGGACATAAATAGGATGTGGCAAAAGGGGGCCTGGCACAGACATATTTTATGAAAAAATCCTTTAGCCAGGATCTTTTCTCCTGAGAAGCTGAGAAGCTTCACCTTCTCCATGTTTTGCTGCTTTGGAATGTGATTTAGAGAATTGTTTACCCAGCATGTGAAATTGTTTTTACTTGATGACGAATGACAGCCACCTGTGTTGAGGCTGTGAGCAGTCACAAGATTTTGTTATTCCATTCCTTTCTATTCCTTTCCAGCCTTCTGATGGATCCTTTCTCTCTATTCCTTTTAGTATAGTTTTAGTATAGCATTTTAATATAATAAATCAGCCTTCTGAAACATGGAGTCAAGATTCTCATCTCTTCCCTCGTCCTGGGACCCTTGCGAACACAACCATATTTGGTGAACCCCGAGTGTGTGGCATTGATGGTCACCATAATTGGTGACCTCGAGTTTTAGCCTGGAGCTGAAGAACCGAAGACCCTGAAGATGGGCAGAGTTCACAGCCAAGGCTGAACACAGAGAACCTTCTGACGTTTCCCAGACATCGTGTCCGGAGACCGCAGAGCAGCTGCTGGAGCCAAAAGGACACTGTCTCAAGGTACTGTTAACTCTTCCCTTCCTGAAAATACTGCCCTTTGCAAAATGTGGGTGGAAATTTGGGAAAATGTGCCTTTGGAAACAGAGGTTCACTTTTCTTCTTCAGAGGAGAAAGTTATTACCCTCTGGATTTTATGGGGTCTTGAAGACAGAGTTCATATGGTGGAGAGACATTTCTATGAGTTTTTCAGATGGACAAAGTTCCACTGATTTTTTACAGATTTGATATATTCCCTCGATTTAGATATCTGGGACTTCATGGATTCTTTTTTTGAGGAGATATTTGACCGGGGTCTTGGACTGTCGAGAATTTACCTGGCGTTCACAACCCTCTTCAGTGTTTTGAAGTGCAGAGAGTCCGTGATGGAGCTCATTGCTGAGTGCAGGGGGCGTGCTCCCTTCCTGCCGGACCCAGCAGGAGAGAAACCTGTACACGGACACAAACTGCTGGTTTCCAGCCCCCCTGATGCAGGGGGCGATGAACCCATGGCTGAGTTTTTTTCTGCACCTTTGGAGCATGCTCAAAGGGAGCCGCTTTCCCCCCCGCCTCCTTCTCCCCGGGGGGATGGGGAGCCGGCCCCGCCACCTTCCGGGCCAGCCCCACCCGCTCCGCCGCAGGATTCTCCGCTCCCCCTGCTCTGGGAGGCAGCGGCTGCCGCTCCCACCCCCACCGGAAGAGCCAATCGCCGCACCATCTCCGGCGGCGCTGCCCCGTCCAGCCCCGCGGCCCCGCCGTCTTCGGCAGAGTTTGTCGGTGTTCCGACCTCGGAAGCACCGCCTCCCGCAGCTTCGCCTGTGTTGCTAGGCAACGCAATTGACTGCAGCGGCGATCGTCAAGAGCCTGTCTCAGAGAGGAAGCATGTCTCTTCGGTTGTCTGCCCGCCTGAGGACGCCCTGGGGGCCGACCCTGCGGCCGCGCCGCCCCCCCCCCCCCCCCCCCCCGCCTGTCCCACCGCCTCCCGGACCGGCTCCGCTAGCTCTGATGACTGCGCCTGCACTGCAGCTTCCGGAACCAAGAGAAGACGTGGCTGCTGTGCCCAGCCCGGCGGGCGATGCGCTCCCGCCGGTCCGGGTGACCCCGCCGGCCCCACCAGCTCCCCCGGCTCCCGGCTGTCCTGCTGCCTTCTGGGGCTCCGTCCCTCGCGTCTGCGTCAGAGACTGTGCTGGAGCCAGCGGCATCTCTGAGTTCACCAGACCACCCCGAGCCGTCTGCCCCCGGGGCTGCGGCTGGGATGGCGGCGCTGACGAACAGCAGCGGAAGCGGCCCAGCTCGACTACTGACAGCCGGTGCCGCACGGCTGACCACTTTCAAACTCAGTGTTTTTTGCGGGCCAATTCGTGTTTGGTCTGGGGTTCTTGCTGAGGTTTGTGGTGCCTGCCTCCCCCCCCGCATGCCCTGGCGGCATGGGGGAGGGGGGTCCCGAAGGTTCTGCCTCCAGCCCCGAGCCCGAAGCGGGTTGGGGTGGTGGCGAGGGGCAGAAAGCAGGAACACTGGCATTTGCACTTCAGGGGGTGAGAGAAACAGTGCAAAGCAAGCATTGCTCACTTGCTGTGGGGACAGAACATCCCCAGATCCGGGATCAAGATTCCTGGGAAACCTTCGCTTCCCCAGCTGTCGGCGCGCACTGGTGGTGCTGGGGGGACGAAGCGTTTGGTCACTCTTGCTCCCAAGGCATGGTCGTGCTGGGTTGTGAGAACACAGGGCTCACCTCATGGGCCAGTTCTGGGCCGTTTGACTCGTTTTCCTCGGCCAGGGCCTCTGCCTCGCTCAGTGTCAAGTTTGGAGGTTTTGCTTCCCCCATCAGGGCCCGGGCCACTGTTTTGTGGGCCGGGTCTGGGTTCCCTAGTCCGCCCACCAGGACCAGGGCCACTGCAGGTTCCTAAAAGGCCCTCTGCTGCTGCTGCTCTTTTTAAAAAAAAAAATGTGGAAAGAGCTAGCAGCTCAAAAGCATTGAAAAGCCAAAAAATAGCCTCAGCCCAAGTGCTTCAATTGAGGGCTGTGGCCAGGGCCTTCCAGAAATTTTCTCAGAATTGTTTGATAACTGTCAATGGATTTTTAATACTTCTTGATAATTTTCTTTAGCAGTTCTTTGTTTCAGGATTCTGCAAGTCTGTTTCAGGACCAAAAGGGACTTCCAGAGATGTCAAAGAGGAACATCTTCAGTCCATGGACTATCTCCTGAAACTCAGCTGTTTGGACTTGAAACAATGAACATTCTTTGCATGGGTTTTTTGCATTTTCTTATATTGTAAGCTTGTTTTAGTGATATGATAGAATTTGATGTTCTACAGGTGAAGAATTTCCCTGAATGTTCTACAGGTGAAGAATTACTGTGACCATTCCACATCAGCAGTTGATTGAGGTTTTGATTGGCAACAGATAAACCTCAAGAAGTGTTTGTTCTCTCTTCTGCATGGGCCCAGCAGAAGAATTTACAAACACTTTTAAATTTAATTTAATAACAAAGGGTGAAATGTCTCAGACATATTTTATGAAAAATCCTTTTGCCAGGATCTTTTCTTCTGAGAGGCTGGGAAGCTTCAGCTTCTCCATGTTTTGCTGCTTTGGAATGTGATTTGGAGAATTGTTTACCCAGCATGTGAAATTCTTTTTACTTGATGACCAATGACAGCTACTGTCGGAACCCAGGACACTCCTCTGGGTGCCCTGAATAGCTCGAGATCCTGGCAGGGGCTCGGAGACCCTGGCAGGAAGCCAAAGACACTTGGGATTTCAATCTTAACCCATGGAGCAAATTACCAACTTTATATGAAGAATTACAAGTCACAAAAGTTTAAGTACCGTAATAGTATTTGTCACTGGGTGAAAAGTGGAATTTTGAAGATTTTTACTATAGGGGTCTAGGAGGCAAGATGGAGGGACTTGGGCGTTGTCCTGTTGTAGCAGGCCTAGGGCCTGCAAGGACTCCTTGGAGGTCAGAAGCCTGAGCTAGGAAATGCCAAGTCAGCATGACTGGACCCTAGCAGCCCCTCTCTTCCACCTTTTGGACCTTGCTTATCTCTCTGTAAGCCTATAGGTCACTTTCCGCTGACCCTTACTATTGGACAGTTTTCAAAACCCCTGTAGGGTATAAAAACCCCTGATTCTGCCTGGTTCAGCAGAAGAGCTGTCACTGGGAACCTTCGCGGAACACCCGAATAAAAGAACCCTGCGGAACCTCACACGGCCTTCTCCTCTCTCTCCCTGCGTCTGCTGCTGCGGCACCTAGCAAGCTAAAGAGCTGAAAATCACTGAGCTGATAATCACTAAGAGCTGCAAATCACTCTAGCTTGCCTAGGTTGCCTGAGCCCCCCGCTGAGCTATCCTGGCTGGCCAGCATTCTCTGCTGGGCTCCTGCCCTGAGGGTAATGACCCGGCCATAGTTGGCGCACCGAACAGCCAGGGCCTCTAGACCGACATCTGAACCGCCGCGATACCCTGGCCGCGGAACAGAATGCCGCACCTGGCATTTCAGAGGAGCAGCATTTCTTCTTGAAATTGTCACTGCCTCCGCTCGCCAGAAATCCTGGAAGGAGAAACCTCCGTTTTAGTAGGACTTTTCCGGAAAGGAGGTCAGCCGAACCGCAACACCAACACCTGAGCACGCAAGTGTTCGTGGAGACTGACAAGCAGACAATCCCCAGCAGAACTTTGACCCACAACTGGCTGAAGAGGTGTAAGTTTAAAACAGCCTTTCTTGCGTGCAAAATACTTTTTTCCTTGGGTCCTTTTTTTTTTTTTTTCTTTTTTTTTCTCTTTTTTTCTGCTGGCGGGGAACGGGAACATGGGATCAAAGCTTAGTACATTGAAATGATCCCAGAACAAGAGAGATTTATATTTACTAATCCTAGAAATCCTATCTTCTAACAACTTTTCTTTTTCTAAAGGTAACCTTTCAAAAACTAACCTGAAAAAATTTATAAAATGGATTCTCTGCCACTTTCCAGATACTAATACACAGACTATCACCTTAGACTCCTTTTGGGATACAATTGGGACCACAATATATAAGTTTCAAACTAGCCAAGATTTTTCTGTAACCCGGTTTTTACCTATATTTCATGTTATAACTAAAGCTGTAGAAAAAACTAACAAAAACATAGTAACTTCAGGGCAAACTTCTGTTGAACAAAGCGTGAAACTCTTATCTGACTCAACAGAACCCCCTATTTCAAATGCTAATCGCTCAGATAACACCCCACCCACCCTGGAATCCAGTACTCCTCTGGGTCCTAGCATCCTGCCCTCCCCCACTACCCTTGCGCCGCACCCCCCCGACCCCGCCGCGCCCACGGCCCCTGCCCAACCCCTCCTCCCCCCCCGCCTCCCCCTCGGGAGCTACACCCTGCGCGCCTCCTTGCTCTGTGTTATCTCCGAGAGCATCTGCGCCAGTTTCCACCGGGTCTGACCCAAACCCCACTCTTTCTGCTGCCCCTCCTGTCCCTGGCGGGGCCCCCCTGACCCCCTCTCCCACCCCTCCCGCATTTGCTTCCTCAGTCCCACCCACCACCCCTGCTGTCTCCCCCCCAACATCGCGCCTTTGCCTGCCACCAGAATCATCCCCGCCCGCGTATCTGCCCCAAACCCAAGCCACCCTGTATCCGCAGCACCCTCCTCCAGTCCCGCCGCCTCCTCCGCTCCCGCGCTGATCCCTTGCCCCCATACCCAGGCTCTGAAGCCACACACCCACCCTCAGGGATCCCCGGTCAGGACCCCCCAGACTTCCTTCAGTTCTACCCCACCCCCCCACGCTCCCCAGTTCTGTGCCTGCTGTGCCACGCATTGCACGGCCACTCCAGCCCTGCTGCCTCCCTGTAGCCACGTTCTGCCATGTGCTGCCTTACACTCTGACCAGCCACATGCCCCTCTGCCAAATGTTGCTCCAGCCTGCCATAAGAAACATAAGGCAAGGCCTGATAGCTCTCACTTCTCGTCATCTGACGACAGCAGTGACAGCGATTCTGATTTGGAAATAGAGTATATTGATCCATGGGCAAAAATAAAAATGGAAGCGACGCAGGCAGGGGACTGGCAATTATCTCAGAGAATTACTGCCTTTCCAGTAGATTATAAAAAGGGAAAAAGAGGAGGTGCTACTACTAGAAAGACATGGGAACCTATTACAAATAAAGAACTAGTGCAACTAAGAAATACAGCCAAAGAACATGGTAGAAGTTCAAATATTTTTAGAAATTTCCTAGAAGCTACGTTCTCAGCACATGTTCTGGTACCCCACAATATTAAAAATATTGCCCAGTGCCTCCTTTCTCCCGCCGAGTACATGCTTTGGGAAAGGCATTGGAAAAAGCAATTAAAAACATTATCAGATAACTACGCTGCAGATGCTGATAAGTCAAACTTTACACTTGAACAACTGGCTGGCGAAGGGGATTTGCAGAAACCCTCTGACCAAGCTGATACCTTACCTAAGGCAACACTACAAGACGTGGCTATAGCAGCAAAAACCTCCTTACTCCTTACCCCTGATGACTCTACCCCTACCCAATACTTTTCTACTATTAAACAAGGAATAGATGAAAGCTTTATCAAATTTGTGGATAGAATTAAGGATGCTCTGGAAAAACAGATAGAGAGCACAGAGGCAAGAAAAGAACTGTTATGTAAGCTTGCCATGAGTAATTCGAATGAAAAATGTAAAGCAATTCTGAGAGCCTTACCCTTAGACACAGAACCTACCACAGAGCAAATACTGGAAAGCTGTACACGCCACTTGTCCACTGAAGATACAGTGGCCCAAGCAGTTACTAAGGGTGTTGCAGAAGGAGTTTCTAGTGCATATGCAGTAATAGCTTCTAAAGACCAGGTCCGCTGCTACTACTGCGGAAATTTTGGACATTTTATAAAGGACTGTCCAGAGAGGTCACCTCCTAGGTACCCTCGCAATTTCCACCAAAGGCCCCAAAATCAGCAGTACTATCAGCCGCGTCCGGGAAACTTCCATCGGAGCGTGGTGGCGCCCCACGCAAGAACACCAAATCAAAGGCCATCCAGACCCAGTCACGCACCATCCCAGGGGATTCCAGACCACATGAGGAGGACCCAACACACGGAGCGATACCGAGGGGAACCCACCGCCAACTGGTAAGTGCACTGTCCATTAACTTTAAAAATGAGAATGTTTATCGTGTTCCCACAGGCAAACGTGGGCCAAAAGGTGGTCCTTCTAACATCCTAATTATAGGTGATACTCTCCATAGCCCAAAGGAAATATTTGTTGTTCCCGAAGTACGAACAGTGCACCCGGGACAAGAAAACTTTGTCCAGGTGTACTGCACAGACTTACCTTACTTTCTTCCAAAGGGTACCCCATTCACACAGGCTTTTCTACTCCCTAAGAATCACAGGGAACAGCTTCCTCTCAACCCCACAGCAATGTGGACACAAGTTGTGGGACCAAGTAAGCCTGTCCTCGAGTGCGGTCTTACCTGCAGAGGAGAGAAGGTCCACCTACCAGGGATGCTGGACACTGGTGCCGACGTGACCATCATCGCCCGCTCAGAATGGCCAGCACACTGGGATCTACAACTTGTGGCAGGCATGATTACAGGGATCGGTGGAGCTACAGTTTCCATGCGGAGCAAGAACAACATCCTCGTCGAAGGGCCTGAAGGCAAGTTGGCAACCATCCGCCCATTTGTGGTAAGGGCCCCCATCACCTTGTATGGACGGGACATTTCATGTCAGTGGGGTGCTTCCCTACGTATTCCCAGTCCGGATTTCTAATTGGGGCCACTGAGGAGCGCGCACTGCCAGACACTCCTCGTCTCACCTGGAAATGCCATAAGCCGATCTGGATTGAGCAGTGGCCCCTCTCTAAAGTCAAACTGTGCGCACTGCATGCCCTTGTGGATGAACAGCTCGCCAAAGGCCACATCGTAGAGACCACCAGCCCTTGGAATTCTCCAGTCTTTGTACTACAAAAGCCTGTAACAGACAGGTGGAGGCTCCTCCACGATCTTCGCAGAATCAACGAGGTCATCGAGGACATGGGTCCCCTCCAGCCTGGCCTGCCCTCACCATCGATGCTGCCTAGAGACTGGGCACTTGCTATCACTGATATTAAAGACTGCTTCTTCAGCATCCCGCTGCATCCTCAGGACGCTCCACAGTTTGCCTTCTCCGTCCCCTCTCTTAACAGAGAGGCTCCACTCAAAAGATATCATTGGCGTTATCTTCCTCAGGGACTTAAATGCAGCCCCAGTATATGCCAGTGGTATGTTGCTCACATTCTGTCTCCTGTTCGGAACCTATTCCCAGATGCAATCATCCATCACTATATGGATGATATCCTGGTCTGTGCACCAGAAAAAACGTACCTGGACAAAGCAGTTAAAAGGACTATTGAAACCATAGAAAAGGCAGGATTCGAGATCCGTGAGGACAAAATACAGTACACCAATCCATGGACTTACCTTGGACTCCAGATCCGGGAAAGGACCATCGTACCCCAGCAGCTCGCCATCTGAGACGACCCAAAAACCCTGAGAGACTTACACAGTCTGTGCGGATCCATCAACTGGGTATGTCCACTGCTAGGAATTACAACAGAGGACCTCACTCCACTGTTCAACCTTCTTCGGGGCAAGGAGGATCTGGACTCTCCATGCACTCTCATAACAGAGGCCCGAGATGCCATCACCAAGGTCCAAGAAGCCCTGTCTTCACGCAAAGCCCATCGCTTCGAGCCCAGCCTGCCTTTCCAGTTTGTCATTCTGGGAAAAGCACCTAGGTTCTATGGACTGATTTTCCAATGGGACACTCAATTTCGGGACCCTTTACTAATCCTGGAATGGATCTTTACAAGTAACCAACCCACAAAGACAATTACCACCTTCCAAGAAATAATGGCACATTTAATAAAAAAGGCTAGAACTCACCTCCGCTCCTTTGCAGGGTGTGAGTTCACATGCATATATTTGCCAATGACCACTGGGGACCTGGAACATTTGCTCCAGACCAATGAAAGTCTCCAGTACACCTTAGATAGCTATACAGGCCAAATTTCAGTACATATCCCAAAACATAATATTTTTAATCGTGATGTAACATTTCATCTGACCCCAAAATTAGTCCAAAGTAAAACACTTCTCAAAGCTCTAACCATCTTTACAGATGGCTCAAGGTCATCCCATGTGGAGGATTTTGTGAACAGCTGGCTAGCTGACAAAGGTCACACTGACATAATACCGTTAGTTAAGCAAGAAGGAGATGAGGATAGGAGTCAGCAGTCAGTGTCCAAACCTGGCAAAGGCACTGTGCCCTTGGTGCAACATCAGGATGGGGGAGAGGATCGTTAGTTAGAAACATGAAGAAAATATGTGAACAGCTGCAACATAGTAGCCTCAAGAATGATAAGGTAGGCGTAGTTAGCTGATAAGTAACTAACCAATAATGAGCTCGCCTTTTGCAATATGTATTAGCCTCATTAACACCAATATAAATGTATGTGCCTATCAATAAAGTTTTGAGATTTGCTGATCACTCATATTGAGTGCCACATTTCTTCCGCCGATTACCACAAATGGTGACCCCGGACGTTAAATCGGTAACGGCAACCACGGTGGATCGGTGAACGAGTTCGGGTCCTACAGCAGCAAGGACGGCGAATAAGCACTGCTGAAAAAGCAAAAAGTGCCGCGCCCGGGGTGACCTTATAGAAGAGCCCGGCCGATACGTGCTGCCGAGACCTTGAAGGGCTGCAAAAACGTCGACGTTCTCAAAAATGGAAATGGAAAGGCAAGCAGCATATTATTTATTTACTTGCTTTTTAAAAAAGCGTCAGGTTAATGACATAGACTTGCAGAAAGAGCTCCCACAGTTGTTAGCTTACGAGTATGCACAAGGAGTTTCTCAAAATCCTTATACAGTACATGAATTAACAGAGTGGCGTAAGTTCGGGACCAGGAGGGCGGTTACGCGCACCGCGGGAGAGCCCCGGGCAGACGTGGCGGCGAAAACGCGTGTGGTGGCAGTGGCATGCTCGGTGTGGCGGTGGAGCGAACCGAGCGCTGCGGAGGCGGCGTGCTCGGTGCCGGCCGCGGGCACGGGCACCGCGGGTCCAGTGACGCGCACGGTGACAAAAACTTGCACGGCAGCTGTCCGTAGGGAAAGCACACAGATCGTGAGGGAAGTGCCAGCCGGGGCCGGGCCGGCCAAAGCGAGACGCGGCAGCCGAATAGGTGCTAGCGGCAGCGGACGCGCACCAGTAACGCGAAACCCGGAAGCTGGAGCTGGGAGGGCTTTTTCACTTTTTGCAAGCGCACAAAAGCACCAGCGGTGTGGGACGTGCTCCCGCTGGCTGCGGGTGTTGGTGCAGAGCCAGGGGGAACCAGCCCGAGCGGAGATCCAGGCAGAGCGGAGCCCAAAGGAGATCAGGGCTGCGCAGGTCCGGGCGAGAGCATTCCTTTCCGCACCCCCGAGATAGCGCAGACTGAAGCTGTGCTGGAGCAGGCAGGACATGGGCGCGGGCTGACATTCCTCAAAGCACCGCCCTGTCACAGCTGCCTGGCAACCACAGCAGCCAGCCGATCGCAGCAATTCAAACAAGTGTCTGAGAAAAAACAGGTCAAGAATTTTCTTCAAGATCAGGATGAAAAACTTCTGAAAATTCACACAGTGCTTCATCCAGATGTTATACGGGGCATTTTACCCAACTGTTCCACAGGCTTTACAGTTTGTTTACCAGTTTTTTTTTTGTAAATGTGTTTGCGTTTTTAAAAGTGTTAGAGTATTTGGGTTTGATTGCTTAAAGTTTGATGACTTCATTGCCTTTCCCTTACCTGAGGCAAGAACAACCTTTTAAGGGAACAGAATCTAAATAAACTTCTTAGTTTCTGTTTGGACTACATGTGAGAAGATTTAAACTGTAATATTTCTGTATACTATGGTCTTTATGGTCTTTGCTCTCTTCTATTCATTAAGAGATGGCATTAGATAAATGGATGTAAATGTGCTAATTGTTTTTGTACTGTCCTTATTTTAAGTGAAATTATTTGTGTTTGAAATTATCTGTCATCTTTCTCAGTTCTGTTTTAAAATATCTATGCAAACTGTCCAGCCTTACCAGCCTGTTATCCTTCAGTTAATGATTGTTGTCAATCAGTAAGAAATCTCAGTATAACAAAATGCCAGCTTAATTCATTCAAAAAAAAAACAAAAACAAAAACAAAAAAGGAACTGCTTCTATTGTAAAAAATTATTTCCAGGGAAACAAAATGTCGTGTAAAGATGAAAGTATTAGTAAAGATTTAATTACCCAAGGTGTCTTGGAAGACAAAGCATTTGGGAAAGGTCAATCAGACCCTGTTGTGGGGTCATCAGTCGATTCCCCAATGATTCAAAGTTTTAAGAATTATTTATATTAAGTTTATAACCTTTGTTATTTTCGGTTTTTGTAAGTAATGCTGATAGATAGTGATTGTTGTTAATACTAGATGAATACTTTGAGAAAGTTGTCTTAACCCCTTCAAGAACTTCTTGTTAAGGAGTTTTCAGATTTTTGTGATGAGAGTTGTTGTTGGTGTGTTGTTGTGGTGTTTTCAGCCGGCTTTCATGTGTTTTTCTATTTTTTTGTGTGATCACCTGCAAGACACGTGTCTCTTCAAGATCCTGTCTTTTATTTCCTAACTATTTAGATGTTTCTGAGGGTTTTTATCCAAATTGCCAGTTTTGTAGTTCTTTTAATTATTATTACAGGAATACTCCAGCAGAGAATTCAAGAAGTTTGCTGTGTTTAGAAAATCTCTGTCTTGACAGAAACTTCAGAAGGATTCAATTGTTTGGTAGTTTAATTAGTTTGTAACCCTAAAGTTTCTTGTTTATAAGGATTGTTTTTAAAAGTCCTGTTTAAAAAGTATGTGAAGTGACACTCACCAATTAGAGTTCGAGCTCTGGCCAAGCTCTAGCTCTATTTAGATGGAGTGATTGACTTGGCAATTTGACCATCTATGACGGCTGAGCCATTTTCAGAGGTAATTTGGAGAAACATGAATCCGGACATGATTTCTCCAATTCTCTGTCATTTTAAGTTTTATCAGCTGTCGCAGACTCTGGGATAAGAGTTCAGTGTTGTAGTGTTTGGTAATTTTCTGATCTTGTATGTGTTGTTGATTGTGTGTATTATCTGAATTTATTCCTAATTACTCTTATCTTAACATTTCTCTATGTAACATTGCAAAATGAAACCAGGACCCATTCTTCACCTCTAAGATTTTGAGACAATTCTTCAGTCCTGCGGGGACGTGGGATTTGTTTGTGTTTTAACAGGTGCAAAGTCCAGATGAATTTCAATGAAGAATGTGAAACTCTATCAAAAGCAAGAGAAACGTTGACCATTCAACAAGCAAAGAAGACAGACAGATATTGGTCTGTGTGATGCAAGGCAGTGTCCGGAGACGAGACCTTAACCTCCCTATACAACTGACAGTTTGGTGTGGAACTAAATACTTACTAGGTGCACTTACTCAGCAAAACAGAAAAACGGGGGAGGTGTGGGCCTTGGAATGGATATCTCCTCCACTTCAACAGCATAAAACCCTTCTTCAAAAAATTGAAATTTTGGCTGATTTGCTAAAGAAGGGTCGTGAACGGACACCACAGATCATGGGAAAGGAGCCTGATCAGATACGGGTACCAATGAAGAAAGATACATTGATCTGGTACCTGATAAACAGTATGGAATTACAAGAGGCACTGTTGGGAGCCGGAAGTGTGATTGCCACTGATGATATCCCCAATATACCGTTGAATTGGATAGGGCAATGGGGTTGGATTCAATGCCCAAAAAGGTCACAGAAACCCCTGTCGGATGCTATAACAGCCTACATGGATGCGGGAAGAAAATCCAAAACTGCTGCAGTGACCTGGCAGGAAAAGGGACAATGGCACCATCAGATTCTCCAGGCCTCCGAGTTGGATACTTTACAAACGATGGAGTTATTAGCTGTTGTTTGGGCCATGATGCATTTTTCTGGGCCCCTCAATATAGTGACAGATTCTTTGTATGTTGCTGGAGTATGCGAGCAAATAGAAGATGCCTCTATAAAAGAAGTTCAAAACAAGAGGTTACATGAGCTGTTTATACAGTTACAGAGGGCAATTAAACTGAGGAAGTATCCTTTCTCTGTCATTCATATCAGAAGTCATAAGTGGGATATTGGTCTGGGAGAGGGTAATGCACGAGCAGATAAGCTAGTCTCAATCACACATGTGACTCCAATTCCCAGGCAGACTATGGCCAGAGAGGCACACTCCATGTTTCACCAAAATGCAAAAGGCCTCCATAGAGAATTTCAGATATCTATGGAAGAGGCACAGGCAATAGTCAAAGCCTGTCCCATATGTAGTCATCATAATGGGGGTTGCGGGTTAGGTCTAGGAGTTAACCCCAGAGGGCTGAATACAAATGAGACCTGGCAAATGGATGTCACACATGTTGCTGAGTTTGGAAGGATAAAGTATGTGCATGTTACTATAGACACCTATAGTCATTTTATATGGGCCACAGCACAGACCGGTGAGAAAGCAGGGCACGTGGAGAGGCATCTTAGTAGCTGCTTTGCAGTAATGGGAGTGCCACGACATATTAAGACAGACAATGGACCTGCCTACTGCAGCAAAAGAATAAAACAGTTCATGCAAATGTGGGGGATTGAACACGTGACAGGCATCCCTAATTCCCCGACAGGACAAGCGATCGTAGAAAGAGCTAATGGTACCTTGAAAAAATATCTAGGTAAATACAAAGATATTAGAGAGCCGCAAGAGAGGTTGCTAAAATGTCTATTTATCTTAAATCACCTGTGTGTTTTTGAGGAAAGCAAAGTTCCTGCTGTAATTCGTCATTATGTAATAGAGAAAGATAGTGTGAAGCAGGACGTATGGGTAAAATATAGAGATCCCAAGACAGGACAATGGCAAGGTCCTGCTAAGGTATTATACTGGGGCCGCGGGTATCTTTGTGTTTCTACCCCTACAGGATCCTTGTGGGTACCTGCTAAATGGACCCGAGCAGCTGTGTTAGATGGAACCAGACCTCAGACAACTGAGCGAGGAGGACCGTCGGCGAGTGGAGGCAAAGCTGCTGATCACCATTCGACCGATACTTCTCAAGCTGAAAGGACAGTGCAGCTTTGCCATTGACCGAGCGATTGATCAGTGTCAATCTCTGGACAGTATACTAAGCCTGATTCCGGCGCTTCATACGTTTTATTATAGAGGGCCTAAGAGATTAGCTTGTATTAAGTGTCAAAATACTCAGTGTGCTGCATGGATATTGTTCTTTTGCGGGGGGTGTCAGCAAACTAAGTGGGTGCATCAGTCCCAGTTACCTGAGCTGTGGTGCAGAAGCTGTGCATTTTATTAGCAGCGGGATTCCTGGCAAGCAGAACTCCAGGCCTTTACAGGATTACCTGGCCGCCAAGGGTTACAGTTGTATGAGTCCCCAGAACAGAAAATTCTCGCATGGTTTAGGTGGGAAACCCAGCACTTTGCCAGACGCGCTTTAGGGCAATCTCAGTTGTGTATCTTACAGTCTAAGTGTGGTTGGGGTATTCCCCTCTCCCAGTTAGATGTAGTAGGTCCGATTCTGGGGGATCAAGATCCTAACCAAGCGTGGGACGATTGTTTAAGGGCTCTAAAAAGATTAAGTCTGGGCGGCTCAAGAAAGAAAAGGGGGAGAGGAAAGAAGAGACATTCTTAACAGTTTGTGGGCAACCTGTTAATTCCCCAAATGTCTGGATGGTTCAAAACAGCGCCCAGGAAAATCAGGGTGATGTGGCAGACTTATGCTGCTGTTTTACTCGTATTTGCCCTCTTAATAGACAGCCCAGACATTGCCAAAGGAGTGGGAACCCACCAAGCATGGGCCCCACCTCAGCCCAAGACTAATATTTGGATCACCATGGCAAATTTAACTAACCAGGAGGCTATTTGCTTGTCATTATCTTCTCCCGGTAATCCATTTACAACCTGTTTGGTTGGACTGCCAGCAGATCCCTGGCCATGCCCATCAAAAATACCCACCTGCAAAACCAATGACGCCAGGGTCAGTGTAGATAACTGGGACCAGTGGATTTCTCATTTTCCTATAGCACCGCAGGAACCCCAAGAATTGGAACTGTTAGGCTCAGTGATGGCGGATGCATGCCTTAGGTTTAAGCATAAAAGTCAGCTGCCATCCAAAAACTGTTCTACTATTGTAACCTCCAGCATGGCCATTTACCGTAATGCAACAACCTGGTGCAATTATACCACAAAGAGGGTGTCGATCTCATCAAATGACCCTATTCAATTACCAGCAGGTTACTTTTTAATATGTGGGGATCGTGCTTGGCCCGGTGTCCCATCGATGCTGAGCGGGGGGCCATGTACAATTAGTCGCTTGTCTCTACTCACACCCAATACGTCAATGATCCTTAATATGAGCCGCCGCTATCACAGAATTAAAAGAATGGCCCATGCGTTTACTGCTGACTGCAAAGATGATGTAAAATTTTGGTCCCCAGGGGCCATAGTGGCAGCATCCTTTTTAGCTCCAGGGGTATCAGCAGCAGGTGCCCATGCCATTTTAAACAAGCTAGGATGCTGGCTTGCTAAACAAACTAATGCCACCTCTTTAGCACTTTCTAGCCTTTTGCTTGATGTTGATTCTATTCGCCATGCAACGCTTCAGAATAGAGCTGCAATTGATTTCCTTTTACTGGCACAAGGCCATGGTTGTGAAGAATTTGAGGGCATGTGTTGCATGAACCCCTCTGATCATTCCCAGTCCATTCACTCCCAGCTCTCTGAGCTGCGAAGGTTAACTGGAAATTTACAGGTAGAATCAGACTCTGGCATTGATGGGTGGCTCAAATCATTAAGCTTGGGATCATGGTTGCGCTCTATTGTTAGAGTCATCATTATAGTAGGCATTATAGCTTTGTTAGTAGTGTTAGTTTTACCTTGATCTTGCATGTGCTTACAGAACATGGTTCAAAGAATGATATTTGCTGCATCTAATCAGACTATGCTTGTGCAACAGAAAAACAGGGGAAGTGTGGAGGATTTTGTGAACAGCTGGCTAGCTGACAAAGGTCACACTGACATAATACCGTTAGTTAAGCAAGAAGGAGACGAGGATAGGAGTCAGCAGTCAGTGTCCAAACCTGGCAAAGGCACTGTGCCCTTGGTGCAACATCAGGATGGGGGAGAGGATCGTTAGTTAGAAACATGAAGAAAATATGTGAACAGCTGCAACATAGTAGCCTCAAGAATGATAAGGTAGGCGTAGTTAGCTGATAAGTAACTAACCAATAATGAGCTCGCCTTTTGCAATATGTATTAGCCTCATTAACACCAATATAAATGTATGTGCCTATCAATAAAGTTTTGAGATTTGCTGATCACTCATATTGAGTGCCGCATTTCTTCCGCCGATTACCACAATCCCACATGTCTGTAATGACATGGAAAGACCCTAAGACCCAAAAATGGGAATCTGACGTTCAAATAGTAGAGGGATCTCCACAGATTGCAGCGTTTGCAGCTGTTGTCAGAGCCTTTGAGAAATTCAAAGACGGACCCTTTAATCTGGTCACAGATTCAGCTTATGTTGCTGGCATAGCTATGAGAGCAGAACATGCTCTTCTCAAAGAGGTTTCCAATCCAAAGTTATACCAATTGGTTTCTACATTAACATGCTTAATCTCCCACAGAAAGCAACCTTACCATATCATGCATGTGAGGTCACACGCTGACCTCCCAGGTATCATCACAGAAGGGAACAGGAAAGTGGACGCAATAACCATGGCAATAAAAACTGCCAATGTCCCTAATGTCTTTGCCCAGGCAAAGTTGTCACATGCATTTTTTCATCAAAATGTTCCTGCCCTTATCAGAATGTTCAAGCTTTCAAAAGATCAGGCAAAAGCTATTGTTGCCACATGCCCGAACTGTCAAAACTGCCAGATACCATCTATGGGGATGGGAGTCAATCCCCGAGGTTTAAACAGCTGCCAGCTGTGGCAGACAGATGTAACCCACTTTGCACCTTTTGGAAGGTCAAAGTACGTGCATGTATCGGTCAATACATTCTCAAGAGCAGTATTTGCATCAACACATACAGGAGAAACTGCGCAGCACACCATAAAACATTTTCTCCTTGCCTTTGCTACCCTGGGAGTACCCAAGGAGATCAAAACAGACAATGGACCTGCCTATACCTCTCGTAAGTTAAAAGAGTTCTTCAGTGAGTGGGGAATACAACACAAGACAGGTATACCTGCAAACCCCACAGGACAATCCATCGTGGAAAGGACACATCAAACTCTCAAAAGAGTCCTCAATCAGCAACAGAGAGGAACAAAAATAATTTCTCCAGTTGAAAGACTTTGCAAGGCTCTCTATGTCATCAACTTCCTGAACTGTACAACCTCAGAGCCTGATCCACCAATACTTCGCCACTTTGCAAATACCACCCAAGCAAAGCTCACGGAGAAACCACCTGTGCTGGTGAAGGACTCAGAAACACATAAAGTTTCTGGACCTTTCAAACTCATTACGTGGGGAAGAGGATATGTGTGTGTTCTGCTACCATCTGGTCCAAGATGGTACCCAGGAAAAAACATAAAACCATACCTAGGCACTGCAAATACCACTTCCACAAGCAGTGACAAGAATCCTCCTGAGTCAAACACAAGACCTCCTCAAAACCAGACCAGCTCGGCCTGGAGACGAAGACGTCGCCAAACATCCACAGGTGGAGGAGACGACCGTCCCATCACACAACAGCAGACAAAACAGGAAGCTGAACAACATTCTGCGGCATCAAGCCCTAGACCAGACACAGCCTGAGAAAAAAACTGTTCTCTGAATTAGATGTTATTACCCTTTTTACCCTAAAAACCCTATTATCCCCTTTATCAACCCTTACCAAAAGCCTCTAACTTTTACCCACTCCCCCACCCTTAGCATATAGAAAAAACAAAAACCAATAAAAACCTAAAAATAAATGGGGGGGGGGGGGTGGAAGGAACAGAGGAAAGGAACAAGAAAGGAACCCTAACCCTCCCCTCCTACCATAAAAATAACAAATTTTGCTTATATTCCCTATCAGAAGCCCCATTCCTGCCCAAAGATGAAAAATGTCTCCGTTGGTGCTGTCCTCACTGCTGCCTGGATGTTCCTCACCGTGCCGTGTGCCATCGGTTGGATCGGCCCACAGCCAAGCCATAATGTCTGGGTAACCTTAGCAAGGACATTAAAACAGGATAACGTGCTTATCCATGGGAAGCATTGATAACCCACTTTCCACATGTCTAGTAGGAATCCCTTTCGTAGCCGATGACCGGCCCGCCTATAATTCAGAGCTTCTCCGCACCGCAGGTAAGAGACCCCACCAGGTATAAACTTGGGATGAGTGGACAAAAATACTGCCCAATGCTCTTGAGGAACCTCAAGAATTGGATCTGTTGGAGTCCTCTAAGGCCACATTCTGTGTCAAATTTTACTTTAGACGTCCAAAGAATAATTTGCCTGAAATTGACCAGAACAAAAACACATACGGAAAAGACATATCGCCAATTAACAAAGCCTACAACCCTCACGATTGGTGTAATTACACTGCTCGTGTGATCTCTGTGTCCTCTCTCCATCCCAAAGTTCTACCCAAGGGAACGTTTCTCATCTGTGGTGACAGAGTATGGGCTGGGATCCCCTCACGACTCCAGGGAGGTCCCTGTACCCTTGGAAAACTTTCTACCCTTACTCCAAATATCACCTTGTTGCACAAGTGGAAAAAAGAGAGCGAATTAAAACGCCACAAAAGGTCCTACACAGCATTTGATCAAAATTGCGATCCCAAATTATACAATTGGAACAAACCTAAAAAGATAGCGGTCTCTATATTCCTACCATGGGTAGCTGCAGCTAAGGCCCTAGGTGAAATAAATCACCTTGGGTGCTGGCTCAGTAAGCAAGCTAACGCTACTTCTGCTGCCCTGAGTGATCTCTTAAAGGAAGAATAAACCACAAGACATGCCTCCCTCCAAAATCGAGCAGCGATTGGCTTCCTGCTGCTTGCCCACGGACATGGCTGCGAGGACTTCGAAGGGATGTGCTGCTTCAATCTCTCTTCATGCTCGGAATCCATCCACACCAACATCCAGAAACTGAAGGGACTTGTGAAGGACTTAAAAATAGAAAAGACCCCAGACTGGGTCAATGACCCCTTTGGTCAATGGGGATTAACAGGATGGGTTGCATCTTTGGTTAAGGGAATCTTGTGGATTTTTCTTGTAATTGTCATCATGCTAGTTATGTTCTCATGCCTTGTCCATTGTTTTAAAAGAACCATAGGGAACGCCTTTTTTCTAAAGACAGAAAGTGGAGTTGTAGCAGGCACAAGGCCTGCACGGCCTCCTTGGCGATCAGAGGCCTAAGAGCTAGGAAATGCCGAGTCAGCATGACTGAGCCTTAGAAGCCCCTCTCTTCCACCTTTCGGACCCTGCTTATCTCCCTGTAAGCCCATAGGTCACTTTCCCCTGACCCTTACTATTGGACAGTTTTCAAAACCCCTGTAGGGTATAAAAACCCCTGATTCTGCCCGGTTCGGCAGAAGAGCTGTCACTGGACCCTTCGCGGAGACCCGAATAAAAGAATCCTGCGGAACCCATACAGCGCTTATCATATCTCTCTCCCCTGCGTCTGCTGCTGCTGTGGCACCTAGCAAGCTACGAGCTGAAATCACTAAGAGCTGATTATCACTAAGAGCTGCAAATCACTCTAGCTTGCCTAGGTTGCCTGAGCCCCCCGCTGAGCTATCCTGGCTGGCCAGCATTCTCTGCTGGGCTCCTGCCCTGAGGGTAATGACCCGGCCATAGAGTGCAATCAGGTCTCCCCTCAGTCTCTTCTTCTCCAGGCTGAACAGACCAAGCGACCTCAGCTGTTCCTCCTAAGGCTTCCCCTCAAGCCCCTTCACCATGTTAATTTCCCTCTTCTGGATGGTCTCTAATAGCTTCATGTCTTTCTTATATTGTGGTGCCCAAAACTGCACACAATATTCAAGGTGAGGCTGCACCACTGCAGCGCAGAGAAGGACAATCACCTCTGTCATGGTTTGACAGTGGTGAAATGCCAGGCACCTATGGGAGTCGCTTGCTCACCCTCCCCTGCCACAGCTGGGTAGAGGAGAGAAAAAAAATTAACAAAGGGTTCATTAGTTGAGATAAGGATCAGGAGAAAACACTTCAAGGGCAAAACAGGCTCAACTTAAGCTTGCAAAGTGAATTTATTACTAACAGAATCAGAGGAGGAATATGAGATGTAGAAAAAAAGCCCTTAAAACACCTTTTTCCCCCCATCCCCTCCCTCCTTCCCACCAAGAGTGCAGGGAGACAGGGCATGGGGGTTTTTTTGGGGTCAGTTCATCACCCAAGATTTTCTTCCACTGCTCTGGGAAAGGAGTCCTTGCCCTGTGAGACCGTGGGGTCCCTCCCACGGGAGACAGTCCTCTGTGAATTCCAGTGTGGGCCCACTCACATGAGCATCAGTCTTACCACACCTGCTGCAATGTGAATTCCCTCCCATGGGAAAACAGTCCTTCCAAAACTGTTCTGACATGTGTCTCTCTTTCCATGGGGTGCAGTCCTCCAAGGACAGGCTGCTCCAGACTGGAAACGAGGGCTCCTCTCCACCAGGTCTCCCACTGGATCACAGCCTCCTCCAGGCATCCACCTGCTTTGGTGTGAGCACCTCCCTCCCAGGCTCTGAGTGGATCTCTGCATCCCCTGTGGACCCATGGGCTGCAGGGAGACAACCTGTTTCACCATGGTCTTCACTACGGCCTACAGAGGAATCCCAGCTCCAGCACCTGGAGCACCTCCTCCCCCTCCTTCACCACTGACCTTGGTGTCACCATGTTGTTTTCCCTCACATATTTTCACCTTCTTCTCTGACTAGAAGAAAATAACTGCGTGACTTTGTTGTGATTTTCTTCTTAAATATGTAATCACAGAGGCATTACCAGCCTCTCTCATTGGCCCAGTTTTGGCCAGCAGTATGTCCATCTTCAGAACTATGAAGGATTGGCTTGGTTGGACATGGTGGAAGCTTCCAGCAGCTTCTCACAGAAGCCACCTCTGTGGCCCCCCTGCAACCAAAAACCTGGCAATGCCAAACCAATACACCCTCCCCTGACCAGCTGGCAATGCTGTGCCTGATGCACCCCAGGACATGGGTGACCCTCCTAGCTGCAGGGGCACACTGCTGACACATAATCAACTTTCCGTTGACCAGGACCCTCAGGTCCCTTTCCCTGTCAGTGCTTTCCAGCATCTCAGTCCCTGGTCTGTCTGTACATCCAAGGTTGCCCTGTTCCAGGTGCAGAGTCCGGCACTTCCCCTTGTTGAACTTCATATGGTCGATGATTGCCCAACTCTCTAAATTGTTAATATCTCTCTGCAGAGCCTCCCAGCCTTTGTGGGAGTTGACAGCTCCTCACAGTTTTGTATCATCTGTGAACTTGCTTAGTATCCTTTCCAGTCCTGTGTCCAGGTCATTAATGAAAATATTGAAGAGCACAGGGCCAAGGATAGAGCCCTGTGGAACCCGACTAGTGACAGGCTACCAGTCTGATGTCACCCCATTCACTATAACTCTTTGTGCCCCACCTATGAGCCAGTTGCTCATCCACCGCATGATGTGTTTATCCAGCTTGGGGCTGGACATTTTGTCCAGAAGGATCCTGGGAGACACAGTATCAAAAGCTTTACTGAAATCCAAAAAGATGACATCAACTGGTTTCCCTTGATTGACCAGGTGGATTGCATTGTCATAAAAGGAAATCAGGTTTGATAAGCAGGACTTTCCTCTTATGAAACTCTGCTGGCTGTGACCAGTGACTGCGTTGTCCTTCAGGTGTTTTTCAATACCTCCCAGAATAATCTTCTCCATAACTTAAATATGCACTGAAGTGAGACTAACAGGCCTGTAGTTTCCAGGGTCCTCTGTCTTGCCCTTTTTGAAAATCAGGACAAGGTTCACCAACTTCCAATCAGCTGGGACCTCTCTGGATTCCCAAGACTGCTCAAAAATCATTGAGAGAGGTTTTCTGATGACATCAGCCAGTTCCTTCAGGATTCTTGGATTAATCCTATCAGGCCTCATAGATTTGTAGGGATCCAGCTAGAACAGCAGATCCCCCACAATTTCCAGGTCGACTGGGAGTTGATCATTCTCACAGTCATGGTCCTCCAGCTCAGGGCACTGAGACCCCCTTGGTCTGTCATCCATATTGAAGACAGAAGCAAAGACTGTGTTAAACATCTCTGCCTTGTCTCTGTCCCTTTTTGTGAGGTGACCATCCTCATCCTGTAATGAGCCCATGTTATTTTTACACTATTTCCATTAACATATTTTATAAAACACTTTTTATTGTGCCCCACAGTTCTGGCCAGCTTCAACTCCAGTTGAACCATGGCCACATGAATTTTCTGTTCTTCCCATGTCACCTGACCTTGTTTCCACTGGGCACACACCTCCTTTTTTTGCCTTATTTCTAAGAGAAGATTCCTGTTCAGCCAAGCAGGCCTTCTACGCTGCCTATTTGACTTCTGATATTTAGGAATTGCCTTCTCCTGTGCCCTTAGGAAGTGAGGTTTAAAAAGCGACCAGCACTGATGGACCCCAGCACCTGCAAAAACTTTTCCCATTGGGACCTAACTTGCTAGTTCCCTGAGAAGCCTAAAGTCTGCTCTCCTCATGTCCAGAGTTGAGGTTTTGCTGGCGCTTTTCTTCCTGTAAAGAGATTTTAAACTCAGTCGCTTCATGGTCATTGTGGCCAAGATGACCACCAATCTCCACTTCTCTCACGAGATTCACTCTGATGACAAGCAGTAGATCAAGAAGGGCATCTTTCCGGGTTGGCTCCCTTAGGACCTGTTCCATAAAGTTGTCAGCCAGGTTTTTTAGGAATCTTCTGGTCTGGGTTGCACCATCTTTGTGATGCTCCCAGTTAATTTCTAGCAAGTTTGAAGTCCCCCATAAGGACAAAGGAAGTTGACTTGGAAGCATCCCTTAGTTCCTCATCATCCTGGTTAGGAGGTCTATAGTAGACTCCTATGATAACATCTGCATTATTTCTTTGCGTCTTGATTCTTATCCAGAGGCTCTCAACTGCACCACTGCCAACTGTGAGCTCCATATATTCTAACACTTCTATTACATACAGTGCCACCCCTCCGCCTCTTCTGCCCTGCCAATGCCTTCTGAAGAGCCTGTAACCATCCAACAGGGCACTCCAGTCACAGGACTCATCCCACCAGGTTTCACTTAAGCCAATGATGTCAAATCTCTTTGACTGGGTGTAGTGGTTTTGGTTCGCCAATTTGGGATTTCCTGGCCAACGCACCAAAGAGTGTGGCGGGTTTGGTGCTGGCCAATTACCAATGCACTCACTTCCTGTTGTGAGGTAGGATTAGGAGAAAAGCAAAGCAGGCTCAAAACTTTAAAAGGGTATAGAGAAAAATGTATTAACAGTAGCTAAAAGAAAGAGTAATAAGAATCAGAACAAAACCTTCAGAACACTTGTCCTCCCCCCACAACCTTTTCTTTCCCACTGACAATGTAAAGAAACAAAACTTAAAATTTCAGTCAGTTTATCACCTCTAGAATAGTCTTTCTTCAGTTCACTTAGGGAGAGAAGTCCCTCTTGTTAATGTTGTGGAGACTTCTCCACGAGGAAAAAAATAGTTATCTCGTGGCTCTCAATTTGTCACGAATAGCAGCCTCCCAGAAAAACCTGGAATTGTGAAGTCTCTCCCATTTTCCACAAGCTTTTCCCACAGCTTGCTTATGGGCCATGTCAACTTATGATGTACTGTTTTAAAGATGAGCTGTTCAAAGGCAAAAGTTCTCATTATCTATCTTTAAAATCATCTTAATCTCTGGGAACAGAGGTGGTCTTCTCCTGGGGGCACAGGACCACTCTTCTCTCCTTCTCTGTTCAAACTTCTCATAGAATCACAGCTACTTTAACATTTGCTTACTTTGGCATGGAGGTCTTTGCTCGATATCGAATTGAACCCTTCATCTCCCCATGGCTTTCATGTGTTACAGGGAAACAGAGTCTTTTCTCCACATCTCTACAAAAGGATTTCAGCCCCAAGATCAAGGCATCTCCTCACCCCTCCCATCTGGGACTTGACTTCTTCACTGACCTCAGCGTCTTCATGTTGCTCCTTTACATGCTTGCATCTTGTTCCTTTCTCTCACTCGAGGGAGGATTGAAGCACTGAAAGAGTTAGCATCTCACCCAGTGCCTGCATATAGTCAACCTGTCCCTGGTGGGGCTGGGTGCTACAGACGGCAGGAACTGCAGCTGGGGGGGTGGCTAGGATCTAATCAGCCAGGCCAGAACTCAGCAGCAGCACGCCGGGGTGTGTGTGTTTGTGTGTGTGTGTGTGTGTGGCTTCTCCTTCCCCCACCCAGTCTGCCCAGTGGTTGAGGTGGTCGAATCTTGGCTGAGCCAGCTCGACCTGGGGCTGCTCATGGGGCCCAGTGGACTCGGCTCAGCCGAGGGCTAGCAGCAAGATGTTAGAAATCGCAGCCATGGCCTGGCCCACAGCACTCACTCCCCTGCCTGGTAGCCAATGTGGTGGCTGGCAGGTGCCCTGGGGGAAGGGGCCCAGCCCTGTGGTCAGGACCAACCAGCCCGGCCTGGCCGAGACAGGGGGCCGGGACATGCTACATCTTTGCTGGCCAGAAGAGAAAGGGGAAGTTCTCAGGTTTCTTTCATCTTTAACATGTGTTTTCCACAGAGGCATGTACAGCATTCTATTGGCAAAAAGCTTTGCATCACTTCCATAAATGTCTCCCATGCAAAACCATGACAGTAGGCCAAAGCCTTGAGCTCCTCTTGTTTGTTCCTCATGCTGCATTCGTTGGTATAGAAACATTTCAAGTGTGGTTCACTGTAGTAAACACCTCGTGAAGCAGATTGAAGGATTCCATTAGTGCTTGTTTCCTCAAGTTTTGGTACAGTTGGGTAATAGCAACACCATCTTTCAAAGACCTCTCAAGGGGAAAGACATTACATAAGTAAATGATTGGCCGGATGCTTAACTACAATGAGATGCCTCTCCACTGCTTCACCCCAAAGGCCTATTTGGCAACAGGGAAAGAAGAAAGGTCAGGAGCAGCTTCTGTGCTAGTTTGCCTCGCCTGCCCAAACTACTCCTTAGATACACATAAGAGCAGGAGAAATCCACCTGTAACACCCCAAATGGAAGCTGGTCAGAGCAGGAAATTGGACTTGTCAGGAGAATGAGATGAAATCACAGTGGGCCTATATGGCTTTTTAGTACTTTTTATTTCACTGTAGATTTGACAGATTTCTGGCAGAGAAGTCCAGAAATATGAAATATAAAATGTGATGACAGAAAACAACTGTTAAGGATATATGAAGCCTTCAACTTAGAATTACTGTAGCTGCCTAGTGGTAGTATACTAGAAGTAATAATACATGATGGGTGGAAGTGCAAAGAAAAAAATGCCTTTTCATTCATAAAAGGCTGCTCCTACTGAAGCTGAACATTTATGAAGGTTGGCAGAGCAACAGACGCCAATGGTGAACAGCTTTCTAAAAAATCCAAGACTTTAAAAGACTTTTTTCCTTTTTGCATTTAATACTTCTTGAATTATACTTGGCAATTTCCTAACCCCAATCTCAGCTTTGTGAAACTTAATAAAATATATGTATCTCTTCCCCTAAAGTGTTTATGGCTTCAGATTAATGAGGGAGTATTGTGGATCAACTTCAGCTGGCAACTAAACAGCACACAGCTGCTCACTCACTTCCCCCAGGGTAGGATAAGGGAGAGAATGGAAAGAATACAAGTGAGAAAACATGTGAGTTAATGTATTGGGTTTGCATGGACAAGTTTTGGGGGGAGGCAGGGGCGGCGGCTATAGGGGTGGCTTCTGTGAGAAGCTGCCAGAAGTTTCTTCCGTGTCCAGTAGAGATGGCTCCGAAGACCGATGTGCTGCTGGCCAAGGCTGAGCCAATTAGAAATGGTGGTAACACCTCTGTGATAACATATTTAAGAAGAAAGAGAAAAAAGTTATTGTGCAGTTGTAACAGCAGCCAGAGAAGAGCAGAGTGAGAATATGTGAGGAACAACTGTGATAGATGAGTAATGCGATGGTTGACTCTCACAATTAAAAGGCAAATGTCCTAAGTTGACTGTATGATGCTTTTATCCCCAATTGCCTGTTCTGTTTATGCTGTATAATAAGTTTTGCACCTTTAAGACTTGTTCCAGAGAGTGAAGGGGGGAGATAAGAAGCGCGCAGTTTGTTTTCAGACACTGCACTCACTCCTCCACATTCCTCCTCCTGGATGAACAGACAGTGGGACAGAGCTCTCCTTTGTTTTAGTTAGTTTTAGCTAGCTGAGGCAAAGAAGTTCCATGGACTGTGGGGTTTTTTTCCTTTTCTTCACACCTGTTTAAACCTGTTCTGGACTGAACACCCAGAAGAGCACCGGCAGCTTGCACTTGTAGCCCAACCAGCCGGGCCTGGGCCATGACATTTCCAGCGCTGGAGCGACTGATAAGAGACTGAGTGAGCAAAGCTGCAACCCGGGGAGGCAACTTTTCTGAGTTTGTCATCTCTTTTGGAGCAGCAAGAAGTTTTATTGTTTAATATTGTTTAGGTTTTATTGTTCAATAAACAGTTTTTTCCACTTCTCTCCAAAAAAGTGTTTTCTCCCTAACCAGTTAAAAAAAGAAGCCAATTGAATCTGCTTTTCTACAAGAACCCCTTTAAGAGTTCTCTCTCAAATTTGCCCTGAACCAAGACAGAAAATATTATGTATACATGTTAAGAGAAGTTTTATAGACTTATAGCTATGTTTTACCCCCCTTGCATTGTCATCAGGGGTTGGCCTGGGTTCAGGACATTTGGGAGAGTTGGATTGTTACCATGGCAACATCTGACCTCAAATCAAGATATAAGGAAGTAAACTCCACCACTGGACAGCGAAGAAGGAGGGGCTAAAGGGTTAAAAGGCAAAACCTCCATTGTGTGGATTAGCACATGGTGGGAAAAAATCCTTTGCTTCCGGTGCAGTAATATTTTCTCTATTCAGTCTTCTGTTGTATTTTTGATAAGGTTTTAATAAACCTTTTAAATTTTTGAAAGTATCATTTCTCACACAACTCTGCAGACACCAAGGTCAGTGGAGAAAGAGGGGGAGGAGGTGCTCCAGGCACTGATGCCTCAGGTTTTAGCCTTTTATATTTTTTAGATTCTGTACTGCTTTAGTGTGTACTTCTGGGCTTCATACTGGGGGATGGTAAGCTCTCTTCACAGAGTAGGTAGACAAAACAATTCCTTCTCTGTTGCTATAGAGCACCACACGGCACAAAGCACCCAGACTCCATCAGAAGGGTGTATGAGAGAGATTTATTACAGCAACATGTTGCTTTTATAGTTTTTCAAGATATTTACATTTACCTAACAGAAACATACATTGCCCATTGGTAAGAAGAAAGAAACAAAGTTCCTAATAGGTAACCAGGGAGCCACGTCATTTTGTGAGCCAGCTAACATCCGTATCTTTTTAGTTTCCCTCTTCTATCACGTTGCCATAGTGATAGCCTTGATGTGTTCCTTGAGAAAGATACGGGGCTTTCCTTATCTCCAGGAAGCCTTCACTGGCTCACAAGAACAGCATGGAATGTCTTTCCCACACTTCTCTAGCTGGGGACCAAGGACAACTGATCTAAATCCCAAGCCCAAGAGCACAAACAACGGTAGACTGAAGAGAGAAAAACAAGAAGGATGGGACTTCATGGGCTGGAGCTGTAATTGGACAATTAACTCCAATATGCTAATGGATGAAAACTAATAAAAGTGTGAGACCCCATGACAATTTTTGTGACCATTTCGGGTTCATCTTGGGTGCAGCCCTGGCTGGGCTCTTGTGATGCCCAAGGTGTATCCTTTAAGGCCTTCGAATAAATACCGACTTTATTCTTCATCTCCATCTAGTCTCTGTTCTAGGTCAGCCTTCACAAGGCATCAGCACTGGAGCTGAGATTCCCCTGCAGCCCATTGGGGGGACCATGGTGAAGCAGGTGCAGTCCATGGGGGTGCAGAGATCCACCTGCAGCCCGTGGAGGAGACTCATGCTGGAGCAGGTGGATGCCTGAATAAGGCTGTTAACCCATGGGAGACCTGTGGAGAGAGGAGCCCATGCTGGAGCAGCCTGTCCTTGAAGGACTGCACCCCATAGAAGAGTGACCCACTTTGCAGCAGTGTGGGGAGGACTGTTGCCCATGGGATGGATTCATGAAGGAGAAGTTAATGGAGAACTATCTCCTGTGGAAGGAACCCCATGGTGCAGCAGGGGAAGGACTCCTTTCCCTGAGCACTGGGAGAAACCACAGGTGATGAACTGACCATAACTCCTGTTCCCTGTCTCCTTGTGCTGCTGGGAGAGAAGGTAGAGCTGAGAAGGAAGGAGGGGTGGGGGGAAGGTGTTTTGAAGGTCTTACTTTACTTCTCATTATCCTGCTCTGATTTTGTCAGTAATAAATTCAATTAATATGTTTGATTAATATACTATGTCTAAGCTTAATTAACAGTAGAAATCCAAACTATATTTTTTATAACAGAGTTACTTTAACATCACACATATAAAATCCATTTTAATATTTGCAAAAAGCCAATATTATAATATGTATCTATAACATTTAGTAACCAGGCAAAAAAGTACAAAGAAGGGATGAAAAAATTATTTGCAGTAGTAAGGGAAGAAGAAAAAGGGAAATGTGGACAAGGGCCACTAAGGCAGGGACCACCTCATCTAAGCAGAGATCAATATGCATTCTGCAAGAGAGTTGGACACTGGAAGAACCAGTGCCCAAGATGAAGAAAAGGCGATGAACAAAGTAGAGGAGATCAAAAAGGGGGCACGGTGTTTGCCCATGTTAAGGAAGACTGAGGTGGACAGGAGGATCTTACCCTAGGAGACCCTCTGGTTATAATGAAACTAGGAAACAAGGAAAAGGAAACTGAATTTTTGATAGACACAGGGGCAACATATTCAGTGTTAAATAAAGCTTTAATACCAATAACAGATGATTATGTCATGGTAAAGGAGGCAACTGGCCAATCTGAAAGAGCTTATTTTTGTAGGCCATTGAAATATAAACTTGGGAAACAATGGGGAATTCCTAAGTTTTTATATATGCCCAATGCTCCATCAGCACTTTTGTGTAGAGATTTATTAGAACAATTAGAAATAAAAATAATATTCAAAAATTGAGAGATTACTTTGGAGGTTAAGGACCCAAAATTTGTGGAATTGTTAAGCCTGATGTTAATAACCAATGAGGCTAAAGTTGAAAGTGAAGATGAGATTCACAGGAAAATACTGGGTCAAGTATTTCCTGGGATGTGGGCTTCTAACATACCAGGGAGAGTGAAGAATGCATCCCCAGTGCAAATTAGGCTTAAAGAAGGAAAACAACCAGTTAGGGTCAAGCAGTACCCATTGAGAAAGGAAGACAGAGAAGGGATTAGCCCAGTAATCAAAGACTTTTTACAGATAGGGCTATTAAAAGACTGTCAGTCTGAGTTCAATACTCCTATTTTACCTGTTAAAAAGCCTGAT
Source organism: Passer domesticus (assembly GCF_036417665.1). Lineage (NCBI taxonomy): Eukaryota > Metazoa > Chordata > Aves > Passeriformes > Passeridae > Passer > Passer domesticus. The sequence continues at coordinate 41,092,375 of NC_087511.1, forward strand.
GGATCATATCAAATAGTACAAGATTTAAGAACTGTTAAAAACTGAGGATTTATACCCAGTGGTTGCCAACCCCTACACTCTGTTAACTCGTTTAACATCTGAACTAAGATGGTTTACTGTTTTAGATTTGAAGGATGCTTTATTTTGCCATCCTCTCCATGAGGCCAGCCAGAAAAATTTTGCATTTGAGTGGGAAAACCCCAAAACTGGATGCAAAACCCAGCTCACATGATCAGTTCTGCCTCAAGGATTCAAGAACTCCCCTACGATATTTGGAGAAAAACTAGCAAAGGATCTGGAATCCTGGGAAGCTCCATCAGAAGAAGGACAGCTGTTACAGTATGGGGACGACCTCCTGGTAGCTACCAAAACTCAAGAGGCATGCGTGGAGTGGATGGTAGGCCTCTTAAACTTTTTTGGGCCTACAGAAGTATTGAGTATCCCAGAAGAAAGCCAAAATGGTGAAGCAAAAACTTATTTGGGCTATGAGGTTAGTGCTGGACAAAGAACTTTAGGATGGGATCGCAAGGAAGCAATATGCCAGACCCCAAAGCCCCAGACTATAAAAGAACTGAGAACCTTTTTAGGCATGACCGGGTGGTGCAGGCTGTGGGTTTATAATTACGGACTGTTAGTCAAACCCCTATATGCCTTGGTTACAGAAGGAAACAGAGATCTCCAATGTACTAAAGAAGCAACATGAGCCTTTGACCAACTGAAGAAGGCCCTCATGTCAGCTCCAGCCCTGGGACTTCCAGATGTGAGTAAACCATTTTTGTTTTCTCACAAAAAGCAGGGAATTGCTTTGGCAATACTAGCACAAGATATGGGCCCGTACCACAGGGCAGTCACCTACCTCGCTAAGCAGCTGGATGCAGCAGCTAAGGGATGGCCAGGATGCCTCAGAGCTGTTGCAGCAGTGGCAGTGAACATCCAGGAAGCACGCAAGTTCACCCTGGGCCAGAAGATGACTGTGCTAGTGACCCACACAGTGTCTGCAGTGCTGGAAGTAAAGGGGGGGACATTGGCTCTCCCCAAAGCGATTCTTGAAATACCAAGCCATAATGGTGGAACAAGACAATGTAGAAATTGTGGTAACTAACACTGTGAACCCAGCTTCTTTCCTCAGTGGTAGTATGGGAGAACCAGTGATCCATGATTGCCTGGAGACTATCAAAGCTACCTACTCCAGTCGCCCAGATCTGAAGGACACCCCTCTCGAGGACACTGAGACCTGGTTTACTGATGGAAGCAGCTACATCATCAGCGGAAAAAGGCATGCTGGGTATGCAGTTACCACAAGCCAAGAGGTAATAAAGTCTGGATCATTACCAACCAACACCTTGGCACAGAAGGCTGAAATAATTGTCTTAACCCTGGCTTTAGAGCTGGAAAAAGGGAAAAAAAAATCAATATTTACACAGATTCGAGGTATGCATTTGGGGTAGTCCATGCACATGGAGCCATCTGGAAGGAAAGAGGACTGTTTGAACTCACAAGAAAAAAAGCATTAAACATGCACAAGAGATAATAAAACTGTTGGAGGCAGTCCAGCTACCTGAAAAGGTAGCCATCATTCACATCAAGGCACACCAAAAAGTGAGCTCTGAATTGGAAGAAGGAAATGAGCTGGTGGACAGAAAGGCAAAAGAAGCAGCTAAAGGTGAGGTAATTGTTGAAGCAGTTGAGGCAGCCTTAATTCCAGATGGGCAAATTTCTATTGAAGGTAAGCCAAGGTACAGTAAAAAAGAAAAGAGGCTTACTGAGAAAGAAAATGGAAGTTATAACCAAAAGGGGTGGGCTATTACAGATGAAGGGAAAGGAAGGCTTGTGATCCCCTCTTATATGCTATGGTCATTAGTGAAAGATGAACATGAGAAAACACATTGGGGAATAGATGCTTTGTACAATTACTTGAAAGACAGAATCATACTTGCAAAGTACAGTGATTCAGGTGACTTGTCAATGTAGCTTTTGCCTCTAAACTAATCCCAAAAATATTCCTAAACCAAACCTTGGGCAAATTGGAAAAGGGTATGGACATGGGCAGCAATGGCAAATTGATTTTTCAGAGCTACCCGGGAAAGGGGAGTACCGATACCTATTGGTGTTAACAGATACCTTTTCAGGGTGGTCAGAAGCTTTCCCTACAAGAACTGCCAAAGGGCGGGAAGTAACCAAAGCATTGTTACAAGAAATAATACCGTGTTTTGGAGTCCCAGCCACAATGTTTTCAGATGGAAGCCACATTTTATTTCAAAAATTGTGCAGCAAATTAGCCACCATTTAGGCATAGACTGGGAACTTCATACCCCATATCATCCTCAGTCAAGCGGCCAAGTGGAGAAAATGAACCACTTGATTAAGCAGCAAATAATAAGACTGGGACAAGAGGCGAAGTTACCTCAGCCTCAGGCTCTTTCATTACCATTATTACAAATCTGGACCAAACCATGAGTAAAAGAAATTCAAGAAGGGACAACACCCACTCAAGTAGGGGAAGAAACCCTACACAAATATGTGGTGGCCCTAAACAAAAAACTTTGAGAAATTGAGAAACATGTGGCTGGGGCTCGAAGCAGAGAATTAGATGGACCAGTACATGATGTACAGCCTGGGGATTATGTATATGTTAAGTCTTTTTCAGAAAAGACTCTGGAACTGCAGTGGGAGGGACCATTGCAAGTGTTCCTCACCACTTTTACTGCAATCAAGATTAAGGAACAAAGCACCTGTATCCATTATTCCTGAGTGAAGAACGCTCCCAAGGGACTCTGGAAAGTTATACTGGGTGACAACGAACTGAAATTAAAACTTTCTCAGGAAAATAAATAGGGTGTGGGTGAAATGATAAGCATAGTTTAAGAATATAAAAGTTTGTAGTTATAATGGATAATCAAGTAGGTGTAGCCTGGAGAGTTGTGGCATTTGTGATTATCACTACAGCCACAGCTAATGCAGTACCACTTGCATTTAATGTAACTGGTATATATAAGTGCCAAAGGGAAAGCCTATGACTCTGACTCCTGTAAGTTTCTGGATCAGATGCTAAAAGTTACAAATGCAACTGTGTGGGAAAGAAGAAATGTCCAGGGATGTAAATATGTGTTTGTCCAGGATGAGTTTAATAAATTTTATCAAAAACCCATGAAACTTGATTGAATTGGTCCTGAATGCTGTGACAAATGCTTAACCAATTGTCCAGAGTTTAGACTCAAAATAGAAGGTTGTGCAATCAAGGATTTTAAGATTGATTATAATATAACTCAATTTTGTACTGTTTCCTGAATGGATAAGGTTAAAATAACTCAACCAGCACCAACACTGAGAGAAAACATGGCTACTCAAATCACTTTAGAAATCATGGTTCCCATAATTACCAAAATTGGACCATATGCTGTTAAGAAGACTGGAATTCAAAAACTGCTAATTAATCCAAAGTGGTCATTAAAAGGGGTAGAGATGGCAATGCAAGTGAATGCCTCTGCCATTCGGCCCAAGTGTGCTCCATTTTTAAGGACCTCTTTTATGGATTGGACCACCTGGCTGCAAAAGCGTATGCCTTATATGTCCAGACAGAAGAAAGACCTTACTGGATTATTAGGAACAGGGCTAGGGGTTTTAAATACAATGGATTCAGAAGTATTACTGAACAAATTAACAGCACTTGGCAGTGATCTGGTTAAATTACAACAACCCTTACAATGCTCCTTGTTGGCATTAGGTACCAGCCAGTAGAAATTGTCCAAAATATTACCAGAATGGGAAAATATGGAAGAGCGAGATCATCAATTAATAATTCATACTTTAGGCACAGCTAGTGGGAGCATTTCTTTGGCTTTTGGGTGTACACAGGCACAATTATGGATGCAATCAGTGGCAGCCTTGATCATTAGGGACAGGGAAGAAAGCATATTCCCTGCTGAAATTTGTAAAGTTGTTTGGGATAATGCCTCAGATTTAGAAAAAGAACTTCAACCCTGGTGGGTTTTAGTTAATTTTACTTATGATCCCATGACGAGTATTGTAACAGCTTTTGTTTTAACCATATACAATGCATCAGTGGGCTTCATACATCCAATTGTTCCATTAGGGCTAAATCACGAGGGGACCATACTATATCCTTTTGAACACAGAATGTGGGCATGAAAGGTTTAAGGAAGGTGGCGAACTATTAACCTAGAACCTTGCTTAATGAGGGGACAACTAAGGTATATATGTGAAGGCAATATAAGTGATGATAAAGATATTTGTTTGGATACAGAGCAAAGCATTTGTCACTTTGAAATGCATCCCATTAACCAGACAACCTTGCTTGTGTATGCAGGACAAGGTTGTGTCTGCCTCAGAACAGCATGCCCCACTATAATGGTGGATGAGATCACTGTGAATGAAACTCAATTCAACTTCTGCATTTGTAACTTTCTCAAAATCGAAGGATGTGATTTTTCCTATCAGGCACCTGTTGTATCATACCAACATATAAAGGCGAATTTGATTACTGTCCAAGAAATATCACCTGTGCCTATAGGGATGAACTTAACTTTGGTTACCCAATTGTTGAAACATCGTGAATTAAAGAGAATTCTTAAAGAAATTAAAGATGAAGGAAAGAAAACTTTGATTACAATACACCATGGCACAGACACTATACGGAGAGTATTTAAAAGATTGGAAGAAGGTCTATCCCATCATTGGTGGGATGTGCTTTTTGGGTGGTCTCCAACAGCAACTGGCTTGCTCAACACCTTAGTTCATACAATTATTGTTTTGCTTATCTTAGTTGGTATAAGTTTGATTTTGTCTATTATAGTACTTGTTTGGAATTGGACGCTGTTGCAGTGAGTAGCAGCTTTAACTTCAATATGAAGAGCACATGGTACAGATTTAAGAGACACCTACCGCACAGCTTTGCTAGATGAAGAAGAATCTATATATTAGTAAAAGAATTTTCTAACCTTGAAGAAGGAGTGGGGAATGAATCATGATTTTAAAGGGTTAAGATTTCAGCTGAGGGTTAGAACCAATTTATATTGAAGTTAGATACACCAACGATAGGTTAATGATTATTAGATGCTTAAGCTAAAGCTAATTGTTATATTATGAGCTCATTTGTAGAAGGAAGTGGAGCAAGTGAACCATTGTAGGAACATATTGAAACCAGTAGAACAGTGCCCAGCACCTGGACTCTGTGTTAATCCATCACAAAGCAGGGAGCCTTGGATCGTGCCAGAGGGTCACAGAGACCTGACAAAGACCTTCCTGACTTCATCCCTGGGACCACTGACCCAATTCAAAACCACCGACTCAATTCAAGAGAATTGCGCACGCGTGAAGGACTAATAACTTCATTTTAATACAAAGCGGGGATGGGAGGTGCTGGGGTTATGCATATGTATTATTTTGGAAAATAAATAGAAGGCAAAGAACCTTGTGCAGTGCAGTCACGCCTTTTGGGGACGACCCCTGTGCTGCCCGCTGGTGTAATAAGCATACTACTTTCTAACTTTAACTAGTTAGAGAGTCTTTGTCCGTGATGTTTGGTTTTAACAATTCAAAGAGAGCTGTTCTTCAAGCATGTGACCACACAGGTTTCCAGCTGTGGAATGTGTTACCCTGATTTTTTAAGATTTTCTAAGCCTTCTGATGTTTGCATTCTTGTAGCAAACTTTCTCGCACACTTTCTGTAAACAACTTACTGTTTTGCATTATTTTATGGAGGAGGAGAAATTTGATGGACTGATGATTTGTCCAGTATCATTGGAGAGGTGGCACTTTCACCCTCCAATCCACTGTCACCTTTAGAAATCTATAAATGTTGGAGTCAGAAAATAAACTTCCCTTTTCCCCTTGAGAACAGCAGCGTGTCTGCGTCATGTGGTTTCGTGTCCTATAGTGAGAGGAATGTGTGCAGGGATATTCCTAGAGGTAGAAAGGGATAGCAAGCAAGCCTGTGAGAGGTGGGACCAGACTGATGAACTGTTCTGCTTGGTGGCTGAGTTGCAGAAGGAGGTGGACAGATTGAGGACTATTCAAGAGTGTGAGAGGGAAATTGATGTCATCACTGAGTGTGGCAATGCTAGTGGGGACATTTACACTGGTCCTGGGAGCATGGAGGGCTCAGGAACATGTCTGAAATGCTTGTTTACCAACACAAGCAGTATGAGAAACAAACAGGATAAATTGGAAGTGTTGATCAGCTCCCAGAGCTATGATACCATAGGTCTTAGTGAGACGTGGTGGAATGAGTTCCACAATTGGAGTGCTGGGATGCAGGGTGTGTGAGTTGATAGATACAAGTAACCAAGACAGCTACAACCCACAGCTGAAGTGCAAAGAGTAAATTTATTCCATCACCTTGCTGGCTGGACGATTCCAAAAACAAATGGGGACACATGCACTGGTAAGCTTAGTCCAATCTTATCAGGGGCAGAAATCTAGTGGACCCATTGCCGGCCTCAACATCAAAGGGCCTGGCCCATGTACAGTTTATCACAATGCCATTCTTTTATGACCTCTGAGCTTTTTTATCTCACTCCCAGCAGGAGGCTCAGGCCTGTTTGTGAAAGATGCCTCTTAAGCTTCTAGTAGCTTTTAAATTATCTTTACAGAATTCTACTTCTCAAAACAGAGGATAATCAGCAGTAAATATGTGAAGTTTCCCACATGGACATTTGTTGATGACGAGTTTAAGTGCAAAGGAAAATCTCAATATAAAAATAGATGTATCAGCGATGGAAATAATACACTGACACGGTGTAATAGGTTTGGGCTTGGCAGGAATTGTTTTCCTCCTTGTCTTGTCTGTCTTTTTTTATTTCCCAAGTGTCATGGTTTGACCCTGGCACAATGCCAGGTCCCCCATGAAAGGTATATTTCCAAAATGGTTACTGTGAGATGTGACCCAGAAACAGAACAAAGCAGGCTCCCAATTGGGGATGGAGGGAAAAACACAACACTTTAATAATCTACAACACAGAAACATAAGGGAAAAAAGAAAAAAAAACCACACACAACAATCCACAATGGAACACTCCCAAAACACTCCTCCTCCCCCCAGTCCTCTAACATTCAAATCTCAGTCCAATACCCTCCTTCACACAAGCTCTCCCCAGTTCATCAGGAGAGAGGAGTCTCCCTCTTGCACCATGGGCCTCCCCCGGAAACACAGTGGAACCTCCTGTGCTTCTGTGTCACACGCGGCAGCAGCCCGAAGAAAATCTGACGTGGTGACTATTTTCCTTCCATGTCCAGTGCTCTCACCACCGGCCATGGATCCAAACTGCTCCTTAGGTCCTTTTAAGAATGCATTGCCCAGTTCCAAGAAGTGGCCGCCTCTCACCATTTGGGACACCTGTCCCCCCCATATTTTTACTCCCCTGGGGCCTGGGTCTCAGGAACAGAGATCCTTCGCTGAAGGCAGAGGGCTCCACCACACCCTCCCCCTCAGTCTCTGTTCCCTCTGCTTCTCCTCGCGGCCTTATCATTCTTGGCTTCTGGCCAACCGCCTCCCCCAAGGTGCAGTCTCTGCATTATCGGAAGAAATTGTTTTCGCCCGTGGCTATGTAAGAGAAAAGTCCAGCCAAAGCCACTCCAATCATCTCCTCCATCTAGGGCACTCTCATCTGCTGGCATTTTCTTCAACTACTCAAACCTTCTCTTCTTTCCCATCCTCCGTCCCCTCTCAATCTTTAACTGGGGAGGATCAGTGTTTTTACAGCTTCCATTGTTTCAATACCAAGAGTTAAAAGCTCAGCCTGGTCTGCCAGCGGCTGGGCACTTTGCCCCCCCCCCTCCCCCCCCCCTTCTCCTCCTGACCGTGGTGCTGGCACGAGATATCAAATTTCAAGCCAGCACAATCTCTATCATTCTCTCCCGGGGGGGGGCTGCCCAAACCATCCCAATTCTCTTCCACCCCTGCCTCTTGCAGGGGGCTCCAGCCTCCCTTCCCTCAGGCCGCATGGCCTCCCCCTCCCCCACCCAGACGCAGCTGGGCAGGGGAGAGGTCAGACTCACTCACCTGCCGGATCAAAAGAGGAAGTTTCTCTGGGAATGCTCTGCTTTTAACCCCTGTGTGTCCTCAGTGGCCAGCACCAGGTGCCAATTTCAAATCTGGCCACTGATTGGTTTGACCACAACTTTTCCAGAAACACACTTCCGGGCCAAACCACAACACCAAGCAAGGTCTCCTTTATTTAATCTCATTACAGATAAACAATTGCCTTGTTATTGGTCCCTAGGGCCTCTTGCTAATTTTGTAACACACAAAACTTTTCTCAAGCATTCCATGCATGGGGTTGTTTTCAATCACAATGTCACGCACTCATATGGTGGTTTGCCGCCAAGAAATGAGATTCCGCAGCATCCTTCAGCAAACACACAAATTATCAGGGCCTTTAGGGCTAACATTCTCTTATTCTAATCTTGGTTAGGATGCCAGGTGTTTGGCACCATTCTCACAGATATTCTTAGCCTCCCCAGCTACAAGGTCACTTTAAATCAATCTGTCATCCTCCTTGCCAAATATTCCAATTTTAACCCTTTCCTTCCAACAGAGGGCTACAGGCTGTTTAGGAAGGATAGGCAGGGCAGGTAAGGTGGAGGTGTTGCACTACATGTAAGGAAGAGGTTTGGCTGTACAGCCCTTACAGTTAGTGATAATGTAGTTGAGAACCTTTGGGTGAGAATTAAGGGTATGGAAAACAAAAGCAAATGTTGAAGTGGATATCTTATCTGTCGTCCAGCCACTATATAAATACTGATGAGTTTTTCTATAAGCAATTAGGAGAAATCTCTGTATCAGTATCCCTGGTCCTTATGGGAGATTTTGACTTCCCAGACATAAACTGGGAATATCGCACTGAGCATATCTTGCAAATTCTTGAAGTTTGGAGGAGATAACTTCTTGCCACAGATAGTGAGCCAACTAGAAAAGATGCCCTCTTAGACTTGCCATTTGTGAATAAAAGACTCATTGAGGATGTGATGGTAGGCAGGTTGCTTGGCTTCAGTGATCATTAAATGGTTGAGTTTACAATTTGCAATGAAATAAGAAAAAAGGAGATCAGAGTTGTATCCTGGTTCTGGCCAGGACAGGGTTCATTTTTGCAGTAGCTAGGAGGGGCATGGCCAGGACCCTGAGGTTATTCTATATCACCTCCCAAATGAAGGGGGTGGAGGGGGATGGGCCCTTCTGGTGGGGCCATTGATGGGATATGTGATCGGGGAAGTGGAGGGAAGCACCGGGTTCTGCATGGTGAGCACTCACATGAAACATTTGCCTATCTTGTACACTGTTATTAATATTGTTATTACTGTTCATTTCTTATCTCATTGCTGTTTCTAGTTTGTTTTTTTTTATCTCAACCTCATACCTTAGGATTTAGCTTTTATATTTTTCAGATCCTGTACTGCTTTAGTGTATAACTCTAAAACTCCATAGCCTGTCAGCTACTGTTCTTCCATTTTATTCAGACAAAACAATTCTTGTCTAGGCCTGAAACTCAAGGAAACCTTATTGTTTCAGGCCCCAAGAGATGCAAACAACAGTGAATTGGGGGGGACAAGCTTGGAGTAAATTACTTCATTACCTGAAACTGTAATGGGAGGATTAACCCCTGATATGTAAGTGGACCAAACTTATAACTGTATGGAAAACTCGTTACTGTCCTCCATCTTGGATGTAGCCCCTTGGAGGATTTTGACTGCCCAAGGTGTACCTATTGAAGACCTTTAATAAATACTTGCTTTTATTCTCTTTTGTCTAGCCTCTGTTTCAGGTAGCCACTCCAAGGCATCAAACCTGTCATCTTTACCTTTTGTGCCTCCAATTCTCATCTCCAGCCAGCCGCAGGAGGAGACGGAGTGAGCAAGCAGCGAATAGTTTGGAGTGTTTCAGTGGGAATACATAATTAGGAAATACTATTCCTAAACCACACAAGTTGCTACCTGTGGCATCCCACCCTGAAGGGGAAGGGAGCACTCAAGATTTGTAGATGCCCATGTGTCTTGGTTTGAAAAGACAGGTGTCTGTTAAGGAAGACAGGAGCCTCCCCTGAAATGGAAAATGTAAACCTCCTCCCTCCAAATTATTATAATTTTGAAATTAAAAGGCTCTCAGGAAAAGATATGGGAATAGGAATAACAGTTTTTTACTAGGAAAACTAAGAAAAATACAAATGCAATACTGCAAACAAAAAAACCCCACTGATAGAGTCAGAATATGACCTGACATCCTGTTGGTCAGGGTGGTGGTAGCAGTCCAATGGAAATGGTGGCTGCAGTCCTCCTGGAGTGACAGATGTGGTTCTGTTGAATCTGTGATCCTGTAGAAGGGTGTAATTTTCCTCTGAAGGTCCAGTGGTGGTGTAGATGGGCCTGGTCTTCCTCTGGGAATCCAGTGAAGAAGAAAGCTGCTCGTCTTGGAATCCAGTCGGAAAAGGCTGCTATGGTCTTTCAAATCTCTGATTATATCCAGGTAGGGATGCTTGGCTCCTCTCTCTGGGTGGAGTTTCTCAGAATAGGATGATATAATTTTATCATTCATGCAGTGAGACTCAATAGCCCATTAACAGAAGATATCTCCCCGGAGGGAGGATTGGTTGTGGAAGAGATAAAGAAAACTGCCCAATTAACAGAAGATAACTGCTCCACCTCTTAACAGATTGGAATAGAATACACACAACCATTTCCAACCTAAGACACCATGACACACGGAAATTGAGACTCTACAACCAGCGGGTTTGTGAAGTAGGTATGTTTATTCAGCACTGGGTGCACAGGGGATCGGGGGATTGGGTGGGGTGGGGGATTGCTCCAGCACAAACACATGCATGCCAAACATAGCAGACAGACGCTCTGTTTATATGCACTTAAGATCATACATATTTATGAAAGTTTCAACATTGCCTATACATATTCATGACCTATCCCCACCTACTCTCCCTTTGTATGTTAATCAGCCTTTCATCATTCTGTGCTTGCACACTATCTTCTGGTGGTCTCGGGCAGGGGTCGCTGAATGAAGTAAGTAGTCATCCTCACTGTAGCAGGCTCAAGACCTGCAAGGCCTCCTTGGAGGTCAGAAGCCTGAGCTAGGAAATGCCAAGTCAGCATGACTGGACCTTAGAAGCCCCTCTCTTCCGCCTTTCAGACCCTGCTTATCTCTCTGTAAGCCCACAGGTCACTTTCCACTGACCCTTACTATTGGACAGTTTCCAAAACCCCTGTAGGGTATAAAAACCCCTGATTCTGCCTGGTTCGGCAGAAGAGCTGTCACTGGGAACCTTCGCGGAACACCTGAATAAAGAATCCTGCGGAACCTCACACAGCTTTCTCCTCTCTCTCCTTGCGTCTGCTGCTGTGGCACCTAGCAAGCTAAAGGGCTGAAATCACTGAGCTGATAATCACTAAGAGCTGAAAATCACTATAGTGTGCTTAGGCTGCTGTGCTGAGCCTCCACTGAGTTATCCTGGCTCTGGCACCCTGCTGGGCATCAGCCCAGTGGGAAACTGCTGTGATACCTCATGATGTCCTCTGGATGAACCTGGTCCTTGTGCAGGCTCTCTTGGTGTCTGGTCGTCCTTCAAGGCCTCTGGCCACAGTCCAAAGTAAAGATCCAGTTTTTACCTGCTTTATCAGTCTTAAACTATAGGCGAAATCCTGCTGTTGCATAGCAAAGGATTATCTGTTCTTAACACACTTGATTACACAGCAAACTATAGTCGCATAAGCTTAGTTATAGGTTCCTTGTATCACCCATGGTCAAAAAGGAATGACACAAGTCAGGGGATCAAAAAGGAAGGAAGAGGAAAGAGGAAAGAGGAAAGAGGAAAGAGAAAGAGAAAGAGAAAGAGAAAGAGAAAGAGAAAGAGAAAGAGGAAAGAAAGAAAGAAAGAAAGAAAGAAAGAAAGAAAGAAAGAAAGAAAGAAAGAAAGAAAGAAAGAAAGAAAGAAAGAAAGAAAAGATCCACAAACAACAAGAGGCTATGTCCAAAAAGGAGACAGAGGAGTCCTGTAACTTTATTCTAATAAAATGAGCATTTTCCATGGGGTTTCTCAAATTGTTAGAGGATACAGCCTCCTTTTTATCCTAATTTCCTGACCGCATTTCCTTCTCTCTTTCCCAATTGTCTAAGGTACTTGAGAGGTACAGACTTCCCAAATCACAGAATACAGACCCCCTTCTAATCTGTACCTGTACCAGCGTGGGGTTTAGATAGTGGTTGCTGCTGCCTATATTCCCCAGTGAGCATCTCCTGTGGAAAAGCTGCTTGGGTAAGCATTCAGGCAAAGCAGTCAAGTCCAGACACACACACCACACTCACCACAGCTAGCTCAGCGAAGAGAGGCAGAAGGCCCTTTTGTATGGTCAGTTCCAGTGAGGTTTATTTCAGCACACCAAAGGGAAACCAGAGACAAAAGGCGAGACCATGTGCTGTGAACAAGCTTAAGTATGGGAGGGCACAGGGGCAGTACAAAGGGCAGGGCAAAGGGCAGCAACCTGTAGGGGGGATGAGGGATGAATAATTGAGGTGGGCAGGATCAACTGGCCGGTGGGGGAAGCAATCTAATGTAGATTGGCAATAGTGCTGCAGAGCACCACGAGGAAGTCCTTTCTGTCCACCCAGGTGGGAAAAGACTCTATGGTAAGTCTCTCCAAGGCAATGCTCTGGGGATTTCCCTGAGGGGGAAAGATTCAGAGGATTCCACATGTAACCCCCCCCTTTTTTCTTTTTCCTTGTGTCTGTGTTCTTTTTCTCCAAATCCAGGGATTTAGCACAGTTTTAAGTGAGTAACAGTCTGTGTCAAGTAGTGGAATCCCTATGGAATTTATGGTTCCCCTCATTGCTTCTTTCACCTCTCTGTATCTGGCTTTATCTACCAACAGATCCACAGTTTGTCAAGACACCTCCTGCTCATTCCTTTCAATCCCTCCTCTTCCTATTTTCTCAACAAGTGTCTTTACAAACTTTAGTAATCAATAATTTTCTGTTCCTGGCTCTTTTTTGGTTTTGTGATTATTTGCAGTGACATAATTTCCTGTGCTTTTGTAGCCATTTCTGGGTCTCTAGGCATGGCTACTACCTGCATCCCCTTGATCACACATTGAATAAGTTGTACTAAGCAAGGTATCATGCATGGTAAAAAATTAGAGTTGCTATATCACATAATAGGAAAAACAGCATTCGTTTAACCCATAGTTCACCAGGTAACCAAAAACACGTCCCATTCCCATCCTTTCCACATTTTGACTAACATGAGCTAACTTTATTATTCCCTTTATTTGTTTCACCACTTTTCCATTGTCATCTATTTGCAAACAGCAGTTTGAGTGGTTTTATTTTCCACACACTCCTCCTTCTTCTGCTAATAGATAATCTAAAACCATCCGATGCTGAAATATTGCATTCCTCATCTGAGTGGATTGGTTGGCAAGAAGGTCAAGAGCTGTAGCTGTGTGGTTGGTTATTATTTCAAAGACAGGTTGTAACTTATCTGATTTAAATTATAAATGGGTTCTCTGGCACCTGATATTAATTAATTAATTAGGATTCCATGTGGCTGGTCCATAGTGTTGTATAATTCGTTCAGGTGGCCATTCATCTTTTCTCCACCTTTGGATGCTCCCTCCAGCCAGGGATGCATCAATTGACTGCTTTTCTCTAATTAGATCATCGTATACCTTGATTCCTAAATTATTTCCCTGAATTTGTGGTAGCAAAAAGAACAACGGTCTAATATATCCTACATAACATATCCCTGACCAGTTTGGAGGTAACCTGTCATAAGCATGTTGGCCACAAATCCCATAATGCCCTTGCAAAGCCCAGGTCCTGTTGGCAAAGGGGCCTTCCCAATTTTCATCATCAGTTGGTGGGTCAAAATATAGCTTTCTTCCTGGGCCTAATGGTCTTCCAGCAATAGTTTCTCAACAATACAAATCACAATATTTGCATTTCCAAGCTCTCACATGAGGTTTCCACCTACAGTTACATCGCAGATCTGTTTTGTTAGATCTGGACCAGAACTTATTAAAAAGGGTTCGAGTTCTGTTCCAGTGTTGCCACTTCCACTGATAGTCATGGACAACATGTATCCTACTTGTGGAATTATCTTGAGAGCACGTTAAAAACAGGTGGTCAAAAAACTGCCCCCCCCCCCCACATGTTTTACAGCCTTCAAAATCCCTTCAGTAATTATGGTAGGAACACCTTACCCAGCTACCATTAGTGAGCTTAACATGTGTTTGATTCCATCTGCCTCAATATTTGAAACAATCGTAAGGAGGGCAGTTGGGGGGTCCAACAATCTAAAGTCAAAGTACAGTCATCAACACTTTTTCCCAGTGTCTTGGTTTGAAAGACAGGTGTCTGCTAGGGAAGGCAGAAGCCTCCCTTGGAATGGAAAATGTAACCCCCTTCCCTCTGAATTATTATAATTTTGAAATTAAGGGGCTCTCAGGCAAAGATATGAGAATAGGAATAACAGTTCTTTCTTAGTATGTATAACAAGGCAAACAAACAACAATAGCTATGGCAGTTACTACAAACAGAACCAGAAACCCAGTAACAGCCTTCTTGGCCACAGGCACTTTCCCCTTTGGTGTAGTGTTGGTCACAGCCCGCAGGGGCGTTGATGGCGTCAGGTGGGCAGAGCAGGTGTGAAGATTCCCCTGCAGCTGCAGGGAGCCCTCTGGTGTGAGCTCAAGGAGAATGTGGTAATGGCAGCTTGACCAAGACGGGAAGGGATAGAAGAAAGACCTTCTTTACAAACCCCCAGGGGCAGTTGATCCTGGTGTCCCAGAAGGACTCTGGGAAGTGGCAAACTGGAACGGCAGGAATGAACAAAAAATCCTGGGGTGGTGCAGATGTATCAAAAGCTGTGTAGCTGTAGCTGCAACCGTGGGATGTCTCGGCAGGCAGGGGGTGCGGGGTACAGTGTAGAAAGCGGCAGGAGTGGGGCTGTGGCAACCCAGCTCTAAACAGGGCCGGGAGAGGTGAGCTGGGGATCCAGGGGTTTTTTCACTGAGGCACCCTAGCAGATGGTGAAAAAGTCCCCGTGCAACTGCCGCTCTTATGAGCAGTGCTCCACTCACAGTAGAAGAAAGGTAGCAGGAGACAGAACCCCACAGTAGTGACTAATTTTCCCCACCACAACCAAGGCCTGTTTCCCCTCTGAATGCCGAGAGCACAAAAGAACTAGGGGTGGCACCCAACCCCTTTTTCCCAGTCCAAATCTACTGGTATCTCTGCCCTCCACTGGAAACTCTCAGATAAGAGAAGTGCAGCCAGATGCCCTCCTCCACTGAGCTTGGCCACTTCTTTTGTCTTTCTTAAGTATCCAATTGTTACTGTTTCTTAGCAACTTATGGGACAAAATTCCTTTAGGAAAAAGAAACAAAAGGAAAAATACTAACCCCCAACACCCATGTATATGCCTCCTGTTCTATTTAGACAATAAATGCCCCTTTCAGAAAATGAAGCCACCATTCATCCCAAAATCCCGTTACATTATGGACCTCACACGGGGTGATGCCTTTTTGGGCTACCTAAAAACAGAGGCCAGACAAAAATCAGGGAATAAAAAACAGTTATATTTATTGAAGGGCCTTCAGGTACATTTAAGGCTGTTAAAAATGACCACATTGGAGCAATGTATATGAACAACTTAGGCCTCAGTGTGCCATACTGCCGGTGAAAAATGCCAATCATTTGTTTTAAAATTTTTTAAAATTTTAATAGTAACGAAAAGGTTATAAAAATAGCAATATAATTAGACTAATAAAAATTTGAACAACTGAGATTAGGATCATACGAGACAAACAAAGAGTTACGGACAGTTCGGGTACCTTTTCTGGGCAAAATAAGCCTGAAAAAGAACACCCATTAACAGAGGATTAACCCTTAAAAACAATCACCTGTTGCATATTCATACACTCCATACATGATGCATAAATTCCATTCAAACAAAGGATTCTGTCTGGTCATCGCCAACTTCTTCCTCTTAATCTAACGGCATCTTCATGGCGGAGCAAGGCCAGAAGTAGTTTTTTGCTGATAAGGGAGTAATAAATTCTCTTTCTCTGAAAGATTTAGGTGTCCTGTGACTGCTATCTGGTGCAAGTACCTCATTCCTTTCTAAAAAAAAAATCCCACATACATAGTTCCTATTTTAGCTACAAAAGTTACCTTTTAACTATAAAACTACATTTACCATACTGTTAAAATGTTAATAGAGCACCACTACTAATCAATACAATATAATACATATAGTAAATATCTGCATAGTGAAATAAATGGGCAGGAGATCTTCCTCCTTTTTAATGCCTTTATTAAGAAGAATCAGCTCAGGTGGGGAGAAATCGATGGGTCGTGCCCATGCCGCCGCTGCTCCCAGGCGTGTCATGGAGAAGGAGGGTGATGCAGCTTTGTCCGCTGGTCTGCAGGCAGAGCTGGGGATTCCGTCCTCACGGGAGATTAGCAGATTCCTGCTTTTTTGTCTAACACCCCGGGGCATCTCTTTAATCAACATCTTTTCAGGTTAGGGTGAGAAGCAAAAAGGATCCAAACAGGTATGGGACTACGCTCCCATCCTTAGACGTCACTTAGGTCACTTGTTGGCTCGTAATTTTAGGGGTTTTTCCTGGGAAAACTGTAAAAATTCGGGTGCAATGCATTTCTCATCTGCATACTGGCTCTGATGTCACTCCTATCTTCCTGGTACTTGGGAGGGTGCTTGTGTCCCTCCCTGGCAGGAGGCAAGCATCAGGGGGACAATGGTTAATCACCAGCCATTAACAGGTAATTGAAGAACTCTTCTTTAACAGTGAAACTTGCTTACAGCAACTGGTCTGACTTGTTTTTAACTCTGCAACCTAAAAAAAAGATAACTTTCTATTCATAACACGTAGAGCCATATAATATGCACTTTTCACACCATCTGTAACTGTTCTTATCAGAATTTTCTCAGGGCACTGTGGAAATCATCAAGGTTACTAAGACATAAACTGTGCTAAAATAAGAACGAAGAAGCTGAGAAACCGCATACCAGGATTTCAAGAACTAGATAACAGAGGACTGCAGAACACCTGCACAGTAACCAATCATGGACGCTGAAAAATGGAGGCAGAGAACTAGGGAACAAGACAAAGGCACCAATCAAGAAGTGTGATCTTAATAGTTTGTAGAATCTATAAAAGTGCTAGTAATGTAAACAATAAACAGCTTCTGCTTGATCATATTGGTCAGTTTTTCAGGAGTCCTGGATTTCCTGCAATACCACATAATATTGGCTTTCACATTTATGTATTAGCTTTTGCATGTTGTTATTGATCATAAGTATTTAGATATGGTACAATTTATAACTCTTTGTAGCTGCTTGTTAATAGAATATAATCTATCAGTTCAAGCATGCACTGTATCACTCATAGAAATAGTAGTGTAATGAACATAATGTCTATGTATAGCTTATAGAAGTAGTGGTGTGATGAATTTATTTTACTATAGACCTTAGCAAAACATAAGATGTTAAAAGGCTTTTTTGTAACTAAGAGAACAGTATAAAGCAATCCACTGGCTGACCTCTCCAAGTGATAAGATAACCATGACACAAACCAGAGAACCAGAGAAGACTCGGAGAAGAGTTTATTAACTCCTCTTATCAGAGAAGTGTGAAACAACGAGGATGAAACCCGGGGAAGGAATAAAATATATTGACTTGATCTCATAATGTCATGCAGATAAGTCAGGGTGTGAAAGCCAAAACAAAAGGAGTCCCTGCAACATCAAAATCTTTCAAGAATGTTTGAATAATGTATAAGCTAATGAATGTGCATGTAACCCCAGAAATGTAATCGTATATAGAGAACATGATTTTAAGCTACCTCTGTGCTCTTTGGCCATTCACCAAAAGCACCCTAGTGCTGGATTACTTGTTTGTCCTTCTTTTATCTGTTTAACTTTTAAAAATTCTGAGGAGTGAACTCTGTTTTTCACAGATTTAGAGGTTCCACCGAGATCAAGACCTTGAGTCTCCATGGCTCTGAGAGGTCCCAGGCAGGGAGCACCCCCGCTTAATTATAGCGGCTCACCTGGGCTTTCCCTGCTGCTGTGAGACTGCAGGTTTAACCCTCAGTCAGTAGGATAAAAAAGGACTAAAAGAGAAAGGGAAGTAAAACTACCTAAGCAACCGTGGCAACTCCTAAATCTGTGCACAAAAATCCTAGATGGGTGAGTATATAGTGAAAAAAAGGGGGCTGCGAAAAGTCCGGGAGTGTGTGTTTGTGTGTGTGATGTGGACAGGACAGTTCCCAACCTGCGAGGTGACTGTGGGATCCTGATAAGCCGTGATTTTGTCTCCCCATGAGGGGACTGGTTGGTGAAGGGACAAAGCGAATGCTAGAAAGTGAGAGCCCGGATTGGGGGAGAATTAGCTGCTTTGTGGTTAAAACAGGAAATTAAGGAAACAAAGAGGAGAGAAATTGCCTATAATTTCAACTGCAGAAATCCTAATTCTGAGGTAGTACTGTGTTCGACCCATGTCTGACTGCCTATAGGAATCTTGGTTATATTGAGGCTTGGGACAGTTAAAAGTTGGTGCAGAGTCTGCAAAAAGGTGAGATGTGAAGGATCTGAAATCCCAATATACCCTTGAGGCATGAATGGATAGGCTGATAGGAGTGTTAAGTTGCTGAGCTGAAAACACTACCTGAGAGATCTGAGGAAACTGATTAGGTCTGCTTAATAACAGGGCAAAAAGTAAAAAGCCTTGTAATAGGGCCTTTGAAGTTCGTTTATGTGTTGTTACATGGCTGGGATTTTGTAAGTATTCAGGTGGTGAGAGAAAGATTTTAAGTTTGGGAAAATCTTAAAGGGATTTATGACTATTTTTGGGAAGTAGGTCATTGTGTAACTAATAAACGTCTGTAAAGGAATATTAGCACCTAACTCAACAACAAAGGTACCTTATTGTTGTGTAAATGTGTGTGAGATGTATGTCCCTCATCTAGTGTGACTGACAAGTGCAACTGCTGAATGAATGAGATGTACTATTAGTATGAGGTGAGTGGGGAGCTTGGATCCATGGTTCCATTTTCAGGCAACTGGAATGGCCAGAGAAAGGCGAAGTGCTTCTCCTTTTACAATAAAGATTTTGTCTTGTTTGTATGAATGCAAGTTTTTGCTCGAGTTGTGGACCTGGGTGTGAGCCTTTGGTCTTGTGTGAGTGCAAAAACTGTCATAGGAGGTGGTATTGCACTGCTACTCGCTGGAGTGCTTCATGCCAGGAGTATGGAAGAGCAGAATTAAGAACTAGATATTGGGCATTGAATTTTTTAATTTCTGTAGGACACAAGGAAATAGCTCAAGGATAGGAAAAGCTGAGAGGCAAGCAGAAGCTGAGTCACAACCGGCAGAAATAATTAAAGTAGTGTGTGGAAAATGGTATTTGGTTCCCAGAAGTTAGACTGTATCATAGGAGAATTGGGAAAATACCTGTGAAGAGGGCAGAGTTAGATTTGTGTGGAAGCTAAGAAAAAGAAGAGGCAAAAGGGGTTGTGTGGGAGGTGTTTGGATAAACTGGTAAAAATGGGACACCAAGTGTTATAAATACATCTTATAATATTGGCTTTTTGCAAATATTAAAATGGATGCTATATGTATAAAGTAACTTTGCTATTAACTAAACTTAGACATAGTAGTGAAATAGCCGATATAGTTATGCTTGTGGTAATTGAACTGCCTGCTTGGTTGGGATAACATCCAATGAATGTATGATGAGGACTCCTGCTACTGATATGTCAAATACCAGCACTTAGTGTGAGTAGAAAGTATGGACCAAAGCCCAAGGTGGAGGTGATAATAAGAACGGAATAAAACCACAGACAAGAAATGTGCATGCTCTAAAAAGGCAGACCCGAGGAGGAGCCATGCTAAACAGTTCTTGGAACAGGTAAACTAGTTTGGGGAAAAGTTTAAATATGCATAATTGTTTATGAATATGCAATAGGCTGATACAATAGAAAATATATGTAAAGGGTGTCTCCAAAATAGCAGGTGTGCTCTTGGCTGAATGCCAAGTACCCAACCATTAAAGTTTGCTTTATTTTTGTATCCTATTGTCCTTTATTAAACTTTTAAATTTTACCAAGTGAGTGAACCTCGTTTTTCACAATTTGGAGCTTTGTCCGGGATGTAACACCTTGCCTCCAAGACCCTGGGAGATCCCGAGTGGGGGAGGTTCGCCCCACGGAGTTCGGCAGCCTGCTCCATTTCTTCTGGCATGAATCAGTGGTTGTAGGTTGAGACCCCGAGGACAAGAAAGAGACAAATAAAGAAAACGAAAGGGAAAAGGCTCCCTAAGTAACTGTGGTAGTTAGCCCCAAAAATCTTGTGCCCAAAGACACGGATATAAAAAAAGGATTATAAGCATTTTTTGGCAGGATCATACAGGGGATGAAAGGTGTGTGAGTGAAACGTGGGCTGGCTATTCTGCTCCTGCGAAGTGAGTGAGGAGTATCTAAGGGCTGCAGTTCCATTTTTTTTTCAGGAGAAAAAAGGCGAGGGAGGACACAAAGCAAGAGATAAAAAGAGCGAGAAATCCCAAAGGGTAACTGGGACTGGGTCTCCGGGAGGGGTTAGACACGTTGGAGTAAGGGAGCTAAAGAGTTCCTAGCACAATCCACTAGGAAACAGGACAAAAGTAAGGGCCCCCTAAAAGTTGCCAGATTGAGGGTTGGAAGACACAAGAGGCTATGGGAGGTGTAGGATACAATACCCAAGAGAATCTGGGGTTGGCCAACAACATTTGTGATTTTACAATACCTGTGGGTGGATATTAACAAGTGAATTGAAAGTAAAGGTACCTTATTATTGTGTTGTCTTGTTGTGAGTGAGACAGACATTAAAGAAATAAAAGTGAGTGAGTATTGAATGAATGAAAGTATACATAATATAGATTGCTGATTTAAAGTTTACTTTATGGTGGGAGATGGATTATATTATATTATTGGAAAGATTTTCTGTGCTGTGAAGGGTGGGTGGTAGTCAAGCTGTCACAGGGGTCGGCTAATGCAGGGCAACAGAGGCCAAGGACGAACAGGTAAAATCCTAGGAAAATGGGACAAGGAACCAGTAAGTCGGGTTCAATGAAAAAAGGGAGTAAAAAGGTGCCAGTAGATTTACCCCAAGATAGTCCCCTGGGAATTAAGCTAGCTAACTGGGATATTGATCCTTGTACTGAAACAGAGTGGAAATTTAACAGGGTAGAAATCCATTACAGATTTAGATGAAATGTGCCACTTTGAGTTATTAAGTCTGTAGCTTGCTAGCATAGGTGAAATATGCTGTTTTAACCTGTTTGGTCTGTTAGCTCTACTGTGCTCGCAAAAACTGCCTCAGCCGAGGAAAAAGAATGCAAACTTCTAAGCTAAAGAGATAAGAGGGGCCTCTTGAACTTTGATACAAAGGTGAAGAGCCAAAGTTGAGTCTGCAAGAGATGGACAAAGTGACCAGAGAGTTCTCTGTACAAGGACTAATTGCAAGTTGTAACCTGAAACCAGTAAAATGACTATGCATGAACCTATTGTGAAACTCTATGCATATGTACCAGTAAGGGGGGGGAGGGGCATAAAAAAGGTTCAGGAATTCTCAGGGGTGTGCATGTCCTTTAGGGGGAACAATCCCCACATGCGTCCAGTGCTGTAATAAACATACCGGCTTTACAACTTTTACAAGTTGTGGAGTTATTTTTTTCCACAAATCATTTTGGTGGGGCCAGGCAGGAGACCATCTCTGTCCTCGCAGGGGTGGAGGGGTGGGGCGGACCTCCTAGGCGAGCCCCAGGATTTTCCCTGGAGGAGCTCCGCTCTGTCTCGGCTTGCTTGCTGCGGAGACAGACAACGATCTGCTGGTATGCAGATAAACGGTATGTATATAAAAGGGCCCCAGGGGAGAGAGAGATAGGGCTGCTGGTAGGCTGCTCAGAGATGTCTGAGTGCACAGCCTCATCCCTAAGCTTGTAGGAAGCCATCGGCTGAGAGCACGGTCGATGGCAGAGGTCCCCTGGTTGATAGAGTGACTGGGGACAGGTTCATTGTTTGATAGAGCGACTGCTAGCGACTCTGGGGGTGAGTCAAGTGAACCTGAACTTTGTGTGCTTGTGGTGTCTGGACATTGTGGTTAATGTATTTGTAATCGTGTGAGTGCGTGGTGTATGAGAAAGCAAGCTAGTGAGTCTATCCACGACATGCAGGGGGGAAGTTACCCACATCTCAAGTGGCCAGGTGAGGCCCAGGGCACTGGCTGGGGCAGGCTGTAGGGGCAGGGAGCACCACGCGGAGAAGTGGAACAAGTGGAGAAACGTGGGTAGTAGGTGTCAGAGCATATACCCCAAATGTAAATTGAGGTTTCCTGATCAAGCTGATATAGAACCTAAGATCTTAAAGCTTGTGTATGGAAGATCACATCTGATACCTGCCACCTGGGGGTGTGTGTGGGAGGAAAACTGGGAAAGGACTGTTACAGATATAGTTAGTAATTCATGCAGATAGAGTTATATAAAAGGAATATGTATAAAAGCATCTCTAATTTATTGTAAGCAGACAGAAAACAAAGTGGCACCTTTTCTTGCTGGTAAAGTAATTTGGAACTAAATGGACATACAACCATAATAAAACAGACTTGTAGCTTTTAGAAGGGAGAAGACTATGATTTTTTACAATATATTTAAAACGAACCTACTGTACATAGGGGAAAGGAGACGGAGGAATTTTTATCCTCAGGATGGTGAAACCGTGGCAGATGGACAAAGAGGCACCACAACATTTACATGTGAAGGAAACCTCGGCTGCACAGGAGATGGGCATTCACAAAAGCATGTGCCCAGTGACGCCCAAGAGATGATGGCCCGGACAAGATACCTATCTGAGATAACCAGAGCCATCAACAACTACCATCTGAATGCCAGATTCCGGGAATTGGGGAAGTGTATTAATCAATTCCCAGATGAAGGCTTTGTGCAGCCCAGACTGAAGAAAGAAACCAACTTGAATATGAAGAACTCAGAAAGAAACAAAGGGACTCTGCCGTGGGCAAATTAAAGAGTATAAGAACCGCTGCCTCGGAGCAGCTGGTGTGGACAAGGGGGATTTGGTGCGATAGAGGCCATTTTCTGTGGGAACTCAGCACATCACTCCAGATGTCCAGAGCTACTGAGAGAACCCTTGGGGGGCTCGGAGGTCCTGGAATGTTGCCAAAAGTGTCTGGTGGTTTGACTTTGACCCTTCTAGGGATATGTCATCTGTGTATGAGGAGATGAGAGATCTTCAAGTTTGAATGGTGAAGTGATGATATTCACAGGGTGAAACATAGATTTTAAATCACTGTACAGGGGGGTTTTGAATGTTGTACAGGGGGGTTTGGAGTCCTGTACATGGGGGTCAGGAGTCCCAAGATGGAGGAATTTGGGCATGCCCTGTCCTTCTTCTTTCTTCTCCTTGGCATCCATGTTCAGGATGATGTTGGCACTTGTGGATTGGTTCATGGTGAAGGTGCACTTGTTAACAAGGGCAAAAAGTATTGGAAATAAAAGGTAAATATATTATACGTACTTTTCACTATAAAAGATACAACCGCCCCGTGGGCGGGAGAGAGTGCTTTGGGCTGCCTTACGGATCAGACCTCGGCTGGACAGAGAGAAAAACTTTGTAGACAAGAAATAATAAACACAATTGAAGATCGAAAACTCAAGAGTCCAGACTCATCCTTTGAAGTGCGGCCTGCCCAGAACCACCTTTTCCCATATCAGGGCAGAGACAAGTAACAGCGGACCCCGATAATTTTCCACGTTCACACAGCTTACCTCCCGTGAGTATTATGCTGTCCATTTGATTGTTGGCTGTCAGGACTGTATTACGGTCACGAAATAAATTCTTTTTTTAATATTTTTATTATAATTGGGCATATTTTCATTTTTACTTATAACAGCACTGTGAGGCTCTGTGAAGAGAGGTTTGGGTGGAAGCAAGATAGGACAAGGAGGAGGAGATAATGGGAACTAACCAGAGCAAAGAAGTTCTCTGAGCTAGCCCCTTTGGGTGTATCTTGGCCCACTGGAAGCAAGTCACCAATAGGGGCGGCTGGGAAAATAAAAAAATATTTAATTCAATATTGCACATGCTGGTGGCCAATTTACAGGTTAGAGGATGAAGCCAAGTTGCAACCCGCTGGAACTTTAGATTATAATACGTTATTGCAGTTAATGCTGTTTTTAAGATGGGAAGATAAATGGGATGAGGTTTCATATGCTGATATGTTTTTCGCTTTAAGAAATCACCCAGAATGGCAGAGGGACTGTGGGCTCAGAGCTCCTTCTGACCCACTGGTGTTACCTCTTGAAAAGGAAAACAACGCAAAGAGAGGGAAAATCAAACGTTGTTGTTCAGCATGCAGTATAGGACAGCGATGTATGTGATCGGACAAAGTTTATCATGCTGAAGCGCAAGAACAAGATACACTTGATTTGTTAAAAGCTCCTCCTAGGAGAAGGGAGGATGAGGATGAGGATGAAGATGAGGAGGATTTTCCCAAAAGGGAGGAGGACTCAGGCTCGGAAGGCACATCCACTCAAACCCATCCCCCTCCTGGCAGTCCAATTTCATCCAGAACTAGGAGGCAAGCAGTGCTACAGGCCCCTCTGCGAGAGGCAGTGGGACCAGAAGGAGGGAAATGAATAATTAAAGTGCCATTTGCCACTCTTGATTTAGAAGGATGAGAAAGGATTGCTAGGAATTACCGCATCGATCCGATACTTAGTGCCAAATGTCTACAATATGTTATCAAGCAACACAATCCAGATTGGGCTGACATCCAGTTACTACTGGATGCTTTCACTGAAACAGAAAAACAGCTGATTGTAAAGACAGCAGGAACTTTGGCAGACGATCACTGCAAGAGCAAGTAGCTAGATGTAAAAGAATATTTCCCCCTCCAAGACCCAAAATGGGATCCCAATGTATCAGCAGAAGTAAAGAAATTATCAGATTATCAAGAGTGGATAGCAACAGGAGTGGCAAGAGCTATTCCGAAGACCATAAATTGGTCTGCCTTATATTCCCATAAGCAGGGGCCTTCCGAGACTCCGTCTGAGTTTCTAGAGAGTTTCTAGAGGGTTTAAGGGATGCCATGCGCTGCCATACAACATTGGATATGTGGTCTGAGATAGGGATGAATCAGCTAGTTAATTCATTTTTGGGACAGTCTGCTGGAGATATTAGGCATAAAGTTCAGAAAATCCGGGGTCCAGAAGGGAGAAACCTCAAAGTCTTGCTAGAAGAGGCATGGAGAGTATTTAGTAACCGGGAAGAAGGATATAAACAAGGAATGAAAAAGCTGGTAGCAGTGGAGGAAAGGCAAGGGAAATGCAAGCAGGGACCACCCAGACAAGGTCCACCTCAGCTGGGCAGAAACCAGTGTGCAATCTGTAAAAGAACTGGTCACAGGGAAAACCAATGCCCAGAACGAAGACGAGGTGACTGACAAGTGGTTGCGCACATACAAAACAACTGAGGAGGACTGGGGAATTCCACCCCAGCAGATCCACTGGTTATAACAATTAAGCTGGGGGAAGAAGGGAAAAGGCTGGAATTTTTGGTTGATACAGGGGCCACATATCCAGTTTTAAATAAAGCTTTAGTACCTGTGGAGAATGATTATGTTGTAGTGCAGGGAGCAACTGGCCAGTCTGAAAAGGCATACTTTTGCAAACCTTTAAACTGGGGAAACAATGGGGTATTCACAAGTTTTTGTATATGCCCAATTCACCAAAGGTACTTTTAGGGAGAAACTTATTGGAGCAGTGACAAGCAACCATTACATTCAAAAATGGGGAGGTTACTCTGGAGGAGAATGATCAAAAGTACATAAAGGTGTTAAGTTTAACATTAACAGCCATTGAAATTAAGGAGGAAAATAGTGAAGAAATATTAAGTCAAGTATTTCCCAGGGTATGGGCCTCTGATGTACCAGGGAGGGTGAAAAATGCCCCATCCCCCCCCCCCCCCCCCCCCCCGCCGATAGTAATTAAGCTTAAGGAAGGGATACAACCAGTGAGAATTAAGCAGTCCCCCCTGAAAAAAGAAGACAGGGAAGGAATCAGCCCAATAACTGAAAATTTTCTGCAGTTAGGATTATTGAAAGAATGCCAATCTAATTTCAATACTCCCATTTTACCCGTTTGGAAACCTGATGGGTCATATCGGATAGTACAGGATTTGAGGGCTGTCAATAAGATAACAGAAGATTTATATCCTGTGGTAGCAAATCCATATACTTTACTAACTTGTTTAACACCTGAGATAACCTGGTCTACCACTTTAGACCTGAAAGATGCCTTCTTTTGCCTCCCCATCCATGAAGCCAGACAGAAAATTTTTGCATTCAAATGGGAAAGCCCTAAAAGGGGGTGCAAAACCCAGCTCACATGGGCTGTGTTGCCTCAAGGCTTCAAAAATTCCCGCACTCTGGGGAACAACTTGCAAAAGATCTAGAGTCCTGGGAAGCTCCACATGAAGAAGGAAGGATATTGCAGTACGTGGATGATCTTCTAGTAGCCACTCAGACAAGGGAAGCATGTGTGGCCTGGATGGTAAGCCTTTTGAATTTCCTAGGGCTCCAAGGATACAGAGTATCAAAGAAAAAGGCACAGACAGTGAAAGAGAAAGTAATCTACCTGGGGTACAAGGTCAGTGCTGGGCAATGGACTTTAGGGCAGGCTCGCAGGAAGCCATATGCCAAACCCCGAAACCCCAGACAATAAAGGAACTCCAAACCTTCTTAGGCATGGCAGGCTGTGGGTTTATAATTACAGACTATTCATCAGACCCCTATATGCTCTTATTGCCAATGAAAATAGAGATCTCCAGTGGACAAAGGAAGCCACACGGGCCTTTCACCAGCTAAAGAGTGCCCTCATGTCTGCTCCAGCTTTGGGACTTCCAGATGTAAGTAAACCATTCTTTCTATTTTCCCATGAAAAACAGGCAATTGCCCTGGGAATATTGGCCTAGGACTTGGGTCCATATCTGAGGGCAGTTGCTTGCAGTTGCTTACTTTTCCAAGCAACTAGATGCAACAGCCAAAGGATGGCCAGATTGCCTCAGAGCTGTAGCAGCAGTCGTGCTGAATATTCAAGAGGCACGCAAGTTTACCCTGGGACAGAAAATAACTGTGTTAGTGTCCCACACAATGTCCGCAGTACTGGAAATAAAGGGTGGCCACTGGCTTTCACCACAGAGGTTCCTGAAATACCAGGCCATCATGGTAGAACAAGATGATGTAGAGATAGTAGTAACAAATATTGTCAACCCAGCTTCTTTTCTCAGTGGAAATCAAGGAGAAAGAGTATACCATGATTGCCTAGAGACTATTGAAGCTACTTACTCCAGCCACCCAGACTTAAAGGACACTCCTTTGGATGATGCAGAGACCTGGTTCACTGATGGGAGTGGCTACACTGCCAATGGAAAGCGACATGCTGGGTACGCAGTGACTACATGCAGAGAGGTAATAGAATCTGGATCCTTACCAACAGGCACCTCAGCACAGAAGGCCGAGATAATTGCACTGACCCATGCCTTGGAAATGGCAAACGGAAAGAGAATAAACATCTATACAGACTTGAAGTATGCATTTGTAGTTGTGCACACACATGGAGCCATCTGGAGAGAGAGGGGACTGCTGACTTCACAAGGAAAGAACATCAAACATGCGCAAGAGATAATCTGGCTGCTGGAAGCAGTTCAGCTGCCTCAGAAGGTAGCAATTATGCATATTAAGGCACATCAGGGAATGAGCTCAGAATTGGAAGAAGGAAATGAGCTGGCAGATAGAGAGGCAAAGGAAGCAGCAAAAGGTAATTATTGAAGGAGTTCTATTTCCAGATGTACAAATTTCCCTTGAAGGTAAGCCAGAATATAATAAGAATGATAGAAAACTAATCAAAGATCAAAAAGGGACATACAACCAAGAAGGGTGGGCTACCATTGAAGGGAAGCTGGTAATCCTTTCCCATTTATTGTGGTCACTAGTAAGGGAGGAGCACCAGAAAACACACTGGGGAATAGATGCCCTGAATACCTATTTGATTGAAAGAATTGTTGCCAGGAACTTATATGCCACTATTACTCAAATGACCTGACAGTGCGATCTTTGCCTCCAGACTAACCCCAAAAATACACCCAGACCAAAACTCCATCAGACTGGGAGGGGCCATGGACCGGGGCAGCAGTGGCAAATTGACTTTTCAGAACCCCCAAGGAAAGGGGGGTATCGGTATTTATTAGTACTGACAGATATATTTTCAGGGTGGCCGGAAGCATTCCCCACCAGAACTGTCAAGGCTCGAGAGGTGACCAGGGTATTATTACAAGAAATAATACCACACTTTGGAGTTCCAGCCATAATATCCTGGGATAGAGGATCACATTTCATTTCCAGAATAGTGCAACAGATTAGTAGCCACCTGGGTGTAGATTGGGAACTTCACACTCCATACCACCCCCAATCGAGTGGCCAGGTTTAGAAAATGAATAATTTGATTAAGCAGCAGATTGTAAGACTGAGGCAGTGTCCTGGCTTGTAAAATAAGCATGTATTCTATTTTTGCCATCTGTTGGGGGTTAGGCAGTTTTTCTTATCCCTTTCAAGAACAATGACACTGCCAGGAAGATAATCTCCTGCTAATGGGCTATTGAATTACTCACTGTGGCTGGTAAGATTAGTTACATCATCCCATTGGGAGATGCTCTACCCAGAGGGAGGAGCCAAGCATCCCTGCCACCATAAAACAAGCATTTCTGAGACCACAGACAGCCTTCTTCGCTGGATTTCCCAGAGGAATCAGGAACCAAGGCCCAGCTGCTCCTTCGCCGCATTTTCAGAAAGGATCTACACCCTTCTGCAGATCGCCGCTCCAGGAGGAGCAGCCACCATCTGGCTGGACTACTATCAACACCCTGACTTCTCAGGGTGTCAGGTTTTTCTCACTCTGCCAGTGGTTTTTTGCTTGTGCTAAATTACATTGTTATTTAGTTTTTTTCTTCCTAGTAAAAAACTGTTATTCCCATTCCCATATCTTTGCCTGAGAGCCCTTTTAATTCTGAAATTGTGATAATTCGGAAGGAGGGGGTTTACCTTTTCCATTTCACAGGAGGCTTTTGCCTTCCTTCACAGACTCCTGTCTTTTCAAACCAAGACAGGCAGGAAGTTAATCTACCCTGGCCCCAAGCTCTTCCACTGTCACTGTTGCGAATTCGAACTAAACCTCGGGCTAAAGAAAAGCTGAGTCCCTTTGAAATGCTTTATGGAAGACCATATGGAATACAAAAGGAAACATCCACCCACATTGGGGAGGTAACACTGGCCACCTACATGGTGGCTTTAAGCAAACAGCTCAGAGAAACTGACAATCACATGGCTGGAACTCAGAGCAGGGAGCTAGATGGACCAGTGTAGAGATTCTTAGTTCAGTAGAAGAAGGAACAGAGATAATTTCTCCCAGGCTGAGGAAAGAATTAAAACAATTATTATCTCTCTTTCTGTAACCATTGTTTATAGATATGGTTCTCCAGAGTGTGCTATTCATAGTTCACCAATAGTATGTGATGTTTCTACTTTGAGACCAATCAAATCTTACCTTAGCGAGTTACATTATAAAAAGACCCACTACTCTCATTAAATGATTTTGCCTTCTGATCCACCTGAAGACTGGAGTCTTCTTTCCTTCCCTGACTCAACAGCATCAGACCAGTACATAACATACAGCCTGGGGATTATGTATATGTTGTCTCTTACAGAAAAGACATTGGAACCACAGTGGGAAGGACCATTTCAGGTGCTTCTCACCACCTTCACCGTGATCAAGGTCAAGGAGCAGAATGCCTGGATCCACCGCTCTCAAGTGAAGAAGGCCCCAGAAGCCCCTTGGAAAGTGACACCAGGAGACAATGAACTGAGACTAAAACTTACTCGGGCAAAATGAGTATATTGTGGCTGGGGGTAGTTTGTAATTTCATTTACAGAATTGTTTTGTGTATAATTGTAATTGGAGTCTTGGAATTAGAGAGTAAGTTTAAGGTTATCTTTTATATTGCTAATTTGGAATTGAGGAATACGGCAGCGAGTGGCTGTGTTAACCTCCTTATCAAATGTACATGGTAAAGCATTAAGACACACTATCGTAGGGATTTGCATTAAGTAAAAGAATTTACTTATTTTCTAGGAAAGGGGAAAATGAAACAGAGTGGAAATTTAACAGAAATTTTAGAAATCCATTTCGGATTTTGGTGAAATGTGCCACTTTGAGTTATTAAGTCTGTAGCTTGCTAGCATAGGTGAAATATGCTGTTTTAACCTGTTTGGTCTGTTAGCTCTACTGTGCTCGCAAAAACTGCCTCAGCCGAGGAAAAAGAATGCAAACTTCTAAGCTAAAGAGATAAGAGGGGCCTCTTGAACTTTGATACAAAGGTGAAGAGCCAAAGTTGAGTCTGCAAGAGATGGACAAAGTGACCAGAGAGTTCTCTGTACAAGGACTAATTGCAAGTTGTAACCTGAAACCAGTAAAATGACTATGCATGAACCTATTGTGAAACTCTATGCATATGTACCAGTAAGGGGGGGGAGGGGCATAAAAAAGGTTCAGGAATTCTCAGGGGTGTGCATGTCCTTTAGGGGGAACAATCCCCACATGCATCCAGTGCTGTAATAAACATACCGGCTTTACAACTTTTACAAGTTGTGGAGTTAGTTTTTTCCACAAATCAGTACAAAGGAAAATGATAAAGATGATTCAGTATTGTATGATAGAATGGACAAAAAAGGAAATAAGACCCGACCACATCTATCGGCCTAGATACGGGTCTTTTGAGGCTTTGATTTGCCAGACTGTAAATATATTTGTAAATTCCAAAGAACTGTTTGATCTGGAAGAAAAAGAATATTCCTCTTGTTGAACAGGAGACACAGAACTCCTGGGGGTAAAAGTTTTTAAGATATCAGAAACCCCAGAGACAGAGCAAGCAGAGGAAAAAAAAGGCAATGGCTGGGACCCCCTGGAAATATTGCCCCCACCGACCATGCCTGGAGCTCCAACTGCCCCGCATGGGCACCCCTGCTCTTGCCCCTGTCGTGGCTCCTCTCAAGCCGACCGCTCCCTCTCCTGCTGTGGCTTCTCTCGAGCTCACCGCTCCTTCCCCTGCTGTGGTCTTGCTTCCACCAGATGACCCTACCTCTCTCCTCTTGGCGGTTCTGGCTTCACTGCCAACCTCTGCTCTTTCCTCTGTCCCCTTGGCAATTCCGGATCCCGCTGTCAGAGTGAACCCCCTTCCTAGTGGAGAGGCACCATACCAAAATACTAGGAGCTCAGTTAAAACCCAAAAGCAGCTTGATAATCCCTCCCCTACCACTACTCCAAAACAAGGGAAAAGGGTTATAAAGATTGAAGGACAAAGACATTGGTATTAAGAAGTTAGTTTATTCCCATTACGAGAAGTACCTATGGGAGGGGTTCAAGGGGGGACAGGATTTGTAAATGCTCCTTTGACCTCTTCATAAGCCAGAAATTTTTAAAAAGAGATTAAAGGATTATTGGAAGATCTCATAGGTACAGATGAACAATTAGATAAATTCTTAGGTTCCAACACTTTTACTTGGGAAGAAATCCAGTCAATAATGAAAATAATATTTTCCCAATAGGAGAAGCAAATGATTAGAGCTGCTGGAATGAGAATTTGGGAAAGAGAGAATCAACAAGGTCCACCAGGGGACCAGAAAATGCCAATAGCACCTCCTAACTGAAACCAAAATGAAGAGGCAGGGCGAGAACATATGAACGATTATCGTAATCTGATAATCAAAGGAATAAAAGAGGCAGCACCCTGAGGGCAAAATGTCAGAAAAGATTTTGAGGGACAGCAAGGAAAGGAAGAAACTCCAACTGAGTAGTTAGAGAGGCTCCAAAAGAATATGAAACAATACTCTGGAATAGACCCTGAGACCATAGCAGGGCAAACCCTATTACGAGTTAATTTTGTCACTCATGCCTGGCCAGATATTAGAAAAAAGCTGCAAAATATGAAGGACTGGCACAATAAATCGTTAAATTATTTATTAAAAGAAGCTCAAAGGGTTTATGTATGGAGAGATGAAAAAAAAGCCAAAGGGGAAGCAAAAATTTTCATAGATACTAAGCGAGAGAGTAACTTCCAGAGGAATCTGAAGGCCCCAGATATCACTCCCAAGCATTCGGGTTTTAGAGACAGGGAAAAGGGAAGAAACAGAACCCTAGCACGATCAAAATCCTAGGAGCAAACTAAAAATGCCTGTTTCTATTGTGGGGAAGAGGGACACTATAAGAGGGAATGCCCTCACCTAAAAAAGAACCTGAAAATATTCCAAGATACACCCAGAAGAAGAATAAGGAGGTCATAGGCTCTATTTTCTGGGGGATAAATACCACCTGGAACCTTTCATAACTTTGAAAGTAGGCCCCCAAGAGGAGGTATTAGAATTTATAGTTGATACTGGTGCAGAGGGAACTTGTATAGTAAATATTCCAAGGGGCTGTGATGTGAGTAATGACAATGTGAAGGTAACAGGAGGAAAAAGGAGAAGGGCTTAAAGTTCCTGTCATTAAAAATGTAGTAATTGAAGGGGAAACCAGAATTGTGATGGGAGATGTCTTATTAGTTCTTGGAGCAGGTAGCAACTTATTGGGGAGAGACTTAGAGGTACAATTAGGAATAGGGGTTATACCAGAAGAAGGGAAGATTACAGTTAAAGTGTTAAAACTCAGCCAAGAAGATGAGAAAAAGACTAACAAAGAAGTTTGGGCTGGGGAAGGAAATAGGGGAGGACTGAATACTGACCCCATAAGGGTCACGACTGAGAAAGAAGAATGTCCCATACGTGTTCGTCAGTACCCTATATCCTTAGAAGGAAGGGAAGCCTTAAAGCTGGTAATAGAATTGATAAAGGATGGGACATTGGAACCTTCTATGTCTCCTCGTAATACTCCTATTCTCCCAGTAAAGAAGCCTGATGGGAATTATGGATTAGTACAAGACTTAAGGGAAGTTAACAAGAGAAGTCGTACTCCTTACCCAGTGGTACCCAATCCCTATACTCTTTTAAATAAAGTCCCACCCCAGCATCAGTGGTTTAGTGTAGTGGATCTTAAAGATGCTTTTTGGGCTTGCCCATTAACAAAGGAGAGCCGAAATATTTTCACCTTTGAATGGGAGGATCCAAATACTGGGAGAAATCAGCAATTACGATGGACCAAATTACCACAGGGATTTACTGTGCCTCCAAACTTATCTGGACAAACTTTAGAATAAATATTACAAACTTTCCCCACTCTTCCTGGGATACAAATTACCCAATATGTGGATGATCTTTTATTATCGGGGAAGTTGAAGTTCGAGAGGCTACTATGCAACTTTTGAATTTTCTTGGGGAAAAAGGATTAAGAGTATCAAAAGGGAAACTACAATTTGTGGAATCAGAAGTAAAGAAAATCTAGCAGAACAAGCCCTCCCAGAAAGGGAAAGACTATATGTTGATGGTTCATCCAGATGCTTATGAGAAAAAAGAATGTCAGGATATGCCTTGGTTGATGGGAAAAATATGCACCCATTGAAAAAGGAACATTACCTTCAAATTGGTTGGCTCAGTCTTGTGAATTATATGCTCTAAAAACAGCACTGGATTATTTGGCACACAAGAAAGGAACCATATATACTGATTCAAAGTATGCTTTTGGGGTAGTACACACCTTTGGAAAAATTTGGGAAGAAAGGGGGTTACTAAATTCAAAAGGAAAGGGACTGATACATGAGGGATTCATTTTAGAGGTTTTAGAGGAATTAGAGTTGCCTGAAGAAATAGCTGTAGTACATGTTAAAGAACACCAAAGGGGAATGACCTCAGAAATAAGAGGGAGTAATTTGACAGATCAAGAGGCTAGAGATGCAGCAGAGAATGGGACCAAAAGGGTTAATTTTGACGCCAGACAAGGAAGAATTGGAAGTTCCAAAGTTTAGTGAAGCAGAAGAAAATGAATTAAGATGGGGGAGAGCAAGATCAGTCTGGGTAATAGAAACTTCCTGATGGGAAGCAGTTTCTTAATAAGCCACTTACTGGGAAAATATTAGAGGACATGTATCAAAAAACTCATTGGGGCACTTAGGCTTTGTGTGATCACTTTTTAAGGAATTATGGGTGCATTAGAATTTTTGGATTGGCAAAGCAAATAACTGAGAAATGTATAACTTGCCAAAAGTTAAATAAAAAGGTAATGAGAAAAACAACATTAGGAGGCCGTGGGTTAGCTCTGCGACAGTTTCAAAGTATCCAAGTGGACTTTACTGACCTTCCCCAAGTGCAGAGGTGGAAGTTTTTATTAGTAGTAATAGACCATTTAACTCATTGTGTAGAAGCTGTTCCCACTGTCCGAGCTACAGCTAATGTGGTATGTAAAACCCTTTTGGAGCAAATTAATCCCAGGTATGGAATGGTTAATAGAATAGACTCAGACAGAGGAACACATTTTACATCAAGTCTTACAGCAAATAACTCAAGCCTTGGGAATAAAATGGGAATTACATACCCCATGGCATCCACAGAGTTCAGGCCGGGTAGAGAGGATGAATCAGACTTTAAAGAGAACTTTAACAAAAGTAATGATTGAAACCCAAATGTCGTAGGTAAAATGCTTACTTTTGGCTCTACTGAGAATCTGAACACAACCCAGGTCAGACCTGGGAGTGTGACCCCATGAGATGATGTTCGGATTACCCTTTCTGACCACCCAACATGAAACTGCTACCTATGAAGTAGGGGAAATGAGTGTTAGAAAATATGTCACCACAACTGCAAGAACACTTGAAAACTTGTGGTTGAAAGGGATAATCCCTCAAACCACACCTTTAGAATTTAAAATCTGTAATATCCATCCATGGGAATGGGTACTAGTGAAAACATGGAAAGAAAAATCTAACTCCACAATGGGAAGGTGTAGCCATGATATCTTATGAAAAATCCTCTGCTAGGACTTTTCCTGTCCTGAGGAGCTGAGAGCCTCAGGAAAGAAATGTAAACAATAACTATCTGCTGCTGTGGAATGCAACAGGTGCATCTTTCATTGGTCTATGTGGATTGTTTTCAATTAGTGACCAATCACAGCCACCTGTGCCAAGGCTGTGAGCAGTCACAGGATTTTGTTATGCATTCCTATTCTATTCTTGTCTTGGTAGCCTTCTGATTTTCTTTTCTCTCTGTTCTTTTAGTATAGTTTTAATGTAGTATTTTAGTATAATATATAACATAATAAATCAGCCTTCTGATGAAAATGGAGTCAAGCCTCGTGTCCTCACACAAGGGGTTCTTGCCAAAACAAGAGAAAGGTCCTTTTCAGGTACTACTGAAGACTGAAGCAGCAATCCAAACCAGGGAAAGAGGGTGGATCCACACCAGCAGAATCAAAGGACCTGTGAAGGAACCTGAGAATTGGACTATAACATCTAAACCAGCTGATACCAAATTGACTCTTAAGCAGGGACCAGGTGGTAATGAACTGGGAAAACCCAAATGATCCAAGGAATGTACAAAGAATCACACCTGACTGGGAAATAAGGCCAAGCTTATATTAGTGGTTTCAAGTGCCGCCTGGATAAGTTCTGAGACACCTCCAATAATCCCCCGGGGGAGGAATACTTCCACTTCAAATAGGAAGATCAGGACTGTTTGAGTGAGAGAATTCTCATATTCTGGCCTTAGCCTGTGACTTATACAAAGAAGAGGAAGAATTACAACTTCCATCCATACCATACCATAGACCCTGTCTGATTCATCCCAATACCGGTCATGCTAGCTGGGTTAAATGCAAATTATTAAATTGTGGGAAAAGAATTGGTATTGTAGTTCACAAAATCAGCACTCTTGTTGCATGATGTGTCGAGCGCCAAATGTATTACCTATCCAGACAGAACTCAGAACAACTGAAATAATAACTTTGCTTTGTGGATGGGAAATAATTGTGCCTGTTGAATGGGAGATACCTGAGGAACAGTGAAGGAGTGTAAAAAAAATTTGCCTGGAAATTACTGTGAAAAATGCCAATCACTTGTTTTTTCTTTTTTTTTTTTTTAAAGTTTAATAGTAATAAAATGGTTATAAAAATAGTAATCTAAAATTTGAACAATTGAGATTAGGACAATATGAGACAATAAAAACAAACAGTTACGGACATCCGGGTACCTCTTTCTGGGCAACACAAGCCTGAAAAAGGACACCTGTTAACAGAGGATTAACCCTTAAATACAATCGCCTGGTGCATATTCATACACCTCATACATGACGCATAAATTCCATTCAAACACAGGATTCTGTCTGGTCATCATCAACTTCTTCCTCTGAATCCTAACAGTGCCTTCATGGGGGGAAGAAGTTAGTTTCTCCTGATAAGGGAGCAGTAAATTCTCTTTCTTTGAAAGATTTAGGTGTCTTGTGGCTGCTATCTTGCTGCAAGTCCTCTCTTTTTTTTTTTTAAAGTATCTTACATAGCATAGTTTCTATTTTAACATTATGTTATAACCTAAAACAATATTTAACACACTACTTAAGAAAATTAATACAGCATAACTTTCTAACATAACACATATAATATTCATTTTAATATTTGCGAAAAGCCAATCATAAAATATGCATTTTTTACAATCCTCCCTCTTATTTTTTGTAAATCATTTGGCTTGAGAAATATTACTTTTTTGCTTGCATCTTCTGGACAATGCTGGTAAAAAAAAAAAAAGGGATTACACAAGGAAGAAATATCAAAACAGTTGTAACATGTAAAAGGAAAAATCTTAATTTCTTTTATCATCTCATCTCTAATACATTACTCCACCAGCTAGGTTTTAACATTGTTTTTCTGATATATTTTACTTTTCCTAGAATGACTTTTCTGTGGTCATCAATTTTCAACAATCTGATATATTAAACTTTCCACAAACACCCCCTTCTTTAGCCAATAAATAGTCCAAAGCCAACCTATTCTGATACACTACAGTTTTTGTTTGGCTTTGCTGACTTGATATTAATTCTAATGCCTGAGCAGCTTTATTTGTGATCATTTCTAGAACTGCTTGGAGTCTTGTAATATGACTCAACATATAATTTGGGGTCAAATACAGAGTTAGATTGCTGTGCTGGTTTTACTCTTTTGTTTACTAGTCATTTTTTTAGCAAATCCTGAACTGTATTTTTAAGACTAAATATAAAACAAATCCATGTCTCTCCTTTTTGACATTCAATTCCCTGTCTATTACCACTTTTTCCTAAGTTTCTTGCAATCCAATAATTTTTTTCCATTTTGCCTACAGGTTCTTAATTGGGATGGGTTATAACAGTTGCTGTTGACATGGGTGTATGTAATAAAAGAGGAACTTTGGTTTCATTCCATGTGATGCTTTCTGTAGCATTTGTGACATGATCTTGCTGGTATCCCGAAAGGGAAAAGACAACAAATGAGTGACAGAAACAGGAATAAGAGAGGTCCAGTATGGCTTATACTCCCACCTCCCATGCCTGTGGAGTTGCAATCCACAGCAGGTGTATTTGATCTTCTTGGTGATGAAATACAGAGGCCAATCTGGTCTTGCCCTCTATTTCCTTGTCACTTTCTCTTAGCTAATTTCCAGGGAAATCATTTTTGTCACCCCTTAACTGTGATTTCCTACCATTCCTCAGGTACTTCTCATTCAACAGGCACTAATAACTCCCATCCACAAAACGAAGTTCTTACTTTAACACTTATTGCAACAAGAGAATAAATTTTGTGAACCACAATACTAATTATTCCCACAATTGAAACATTTACTTATAACCCAGCTAGCATGTCCAGTATCAGGATGAATCAAATAAAGTTTACAGTATGGTACTGATGAAAATGGTAATTTCCCTTTTCCCCCATACAAATGACAGGCTAAGCTCACAATATAAGAATTCTTTGACCAAAACAGTCCTGATCCTTCTGTCTGAAGTATTCCTCCCCAAGAAGATATTTTATTTAGGCAGTGCTTGAAACCAGTGATGTAAACTTTGCCTTATTTCTTAATTGTTATTCTTTGTACATTTCTTGGATCATTTGGGTTTTCCCAAATCATTACCACTCAATCCCCGTTTGAAAGTCAATTCGGTATCACCAAATGGAATGTTTAAATGTGATAGTCCATTCTTCAGGTTCCTTCACAAGTCTTTTGATTCTGCTGGCATGAATTCACCCTCTTTCAGTGGTTCAGATTGCTGTTTCGGTAGTACCTGGAAAGGACTTCTTAATAGCATATTAATAAAAGAAAGACAATACTGCATTAACATTTACCATTAGCTTTCTACAAAACTTTCTGGGTTTAGCTAAAACCTTTCTCCACAGCCACCTCTTCTCCTTGTACCCAGATGTGCTAATAGCTGCAGAGGCAAATTCTTCTTTCTGTGAACTACAGCTAGTTAAATAAGAAAGTCCAGACCGATTTTAACACCAGATGTATCACATCTATTGCTTTTTACTTTTTGGGCACCATTTAACTGTTTTAGCCTTACAGACCCATTCCTCAGAACAAAAACCTCCTCTTTTGAACAGAAAACAAAACAAAACAAAAATACCCTTTACTTAAAAAAATAAACCATTTTGTGAGGTTTGGGAGTCGGCAATCTCTGCCTTGATTTTATCTCTCTTAGTGCTGGCCCTCCTCACCCTCTTTTTCACAGCATTGCTGTCAAAACTGTTCCTCGCCTTTCCCCCTTTCTCTTTTTCTCTCTCTCTTTTTTCTTTTTCTCTCCCCCCCTTTTTTTTTTTACTCTCTTTCTCTCTCTCTCGACCCACTTTACGGGCTCGACGCTGCCATCCTTGACTCGGGACCTCGACAGTCTGGGAGCCACCCCGGCAGTTCTGACACTGAGCCAGGCCGCTCCTGGCCGGCAAACTTGTGTAATCCGCTCCCAGCACCACCGCCGGGTCACCTCCATGAATTGGTCTCTGCTGCAGCCCCTGAGACCCTGCCGCTCGTACAGGAGCTGTCAAACAACTTGACAATTCCAAACTTGGTGTCCCCAGGTGCTCCTGACATTGTTTTATTTTTCCTTAGTCACCATATCCTCTTTTCCCTTCAAGGAGGGCCTGTTCTGCTGAACCTTTTCCGGACTCCAGTTCGGCATTGAGCAATCTCCTAACAACCATATGTTAAGACACTTTCCTGCCCTTTATGCAGAAACCTCATTCACACTTCTGCTCTCTTCTAGCACTAAAACATCACCACTCCACATTCCAACATCCCAGAGACTGCTAACCACCCCTACACCTTCTTCAACTTTCCTCTTTCTTTTCTTTCTTTATTTTACTAGGGTTGAAGTAGCTATTATAGCTTAAATGCACATTGGCTAGCTGTGGCTTACTGGGTCTAACATCTTTGATAAATAAGCTACTAGTTTGTTTTCTCTTCCCAGCTTCTGAATTAAAATGTTATGAGCTGCTCCATTTTCTACATTTGTGTACAAATTAAAAGGGCTTTCCAACAATGGTAAGCTTAAAGCTGGTACTTAGGCTAGTTTGTTTTTTTTTTTTTTAACATCAACTCTTCTAACTTAACATTATCTTCCTTGGTCCATTTTATATAATCTCCCTCTTTCAATTTTTCATATAAAAAAAAATTTACTGCTTGTGTGTACCCCTCAATCCATAATCTACAATATCTCAATAATTCAAGTAGTTTTCTGATCTCCCTCTTTGAAGAGGGAGGGGGAAGGGATAAAATTCCTGCAATTCTCTCATTGTTTTGTTTCCAGCTACCTTTATTTATTAAGTATCTAAGATATTTTACCACTGGTTCTACAAATTACAGTTTCCCTGTTGATAACCTTAATCCTTTTTCCTCCAGAAAATTCAAAAGTTATATAGTAGCTTCTCTAACTTCAACTTTGGTTTCTCAAAAAATACTTGTTATTGGGTTTTTTTACTGGGAGAATAGGGGTATTATGAGAAGACTTATAAAGTTCTAATGTCTTTTATAAGTCTTTTTATTACTGGCTTCAAACTTCTCTCTCAATTGTAACCCTTATGGGGTCGATATTTAATCCTCCCCTATTTCCTTCCAGAGCCCAAACTTCCTTTTTAATTTTTCTTCATCCTTTCGGCCTAATTTAAAAACTCTAGCTGTCATTTTCTCGTCTTCTGGTATAACTCCTATGCCTAATAGCACTTGTAAGTCTCTTCCCAATAAGTTGCTATCTGCCCCAGGCACTAATAAGATATGCCCCATCCAAATTTTAGTTTCCTCCTCAATTACCACATCTTTAATGACTGGAACTGTGAAACTTTCTCCTTTTGCCCCTGTTATTGTTATAGTATCTTTGCTCACACTATAACCTTTTGGAATATTTAACAGGCAGGTTCTTTCTGCTCCTGTGTCTACTACAAATTCTAATTCTTCTTGGGGACACACTTTTTAAATTATCACAGGCTCCAGATGGTATTTGTCCCCTAAAAAATAGAGCTTATGACTTCCCTATTCCTCCTCTGTGCCCATCACTTTAAGGATTTTCAAATCTTTTGCCTGCTTAGGACAATTTTTCCTATAAGGCCCTTGGCCCCCACAGTAAAAACAGACATTTCTGGAATGCTCTTGAGACTTGGTTTGTATTGGGATTCTATTCTTTTCCTTCCCCTGTCTCTCAGAACTTCATATCTACGAGTAGTGCCTGTGTGTTTTTGATTTTTTCTGGAAATTGTTTTCTCGCACGGTGGCTACCATACGTTTTGCTTTCAGTTTAGCCTTTTCTTCATCTCTCTGGACATAAACTTTCTGAGCTTCCTTTAATAAATCATCTAATGATCTATTAAGCCAATCCTAAATTTTTTTCTAATTTTTTTTTTAAATATCTGGCCAAGCATTAATAACAAAGTTAATCCTTAACAAAACTTTTCCCACATCAGTTTCAGGGTCTATCCTGGAATATTGTTTCATATTTCTCCTGTCTAACCATTTAGCTGGAGTCTCTTCTTTCCCCCTTAAAAGCTGTCCCTTAAAAGACTTTATAGCATTTTGCTCTCTGGGTGCTGCCTCTCTTATTCCTTTGATTATTAAATAAAGATAGCAATTCATTTGTTTCCTCCCCTCCTCATTATTTTGACCCCACTCTGGAGGTGCATTTGGCACTTTGTCTTCTCTGGGAGGCCCCTGCAGATTATCCTTTCCCCAAGCTTTTATTCCAGCTGCTCTGATTAATTCTCTCTTCCTGAGAAAATATTATTTTCATTATGGACTGCATCTCTTCCCAAGTATAAATGTCTGGACCTAAAAATTGGTCTAATTGTTCAGCTGTGCCTATGGGATCTCTTGTTTTGGCAAGAACCCCTTGTGTGAAGACACGAGGCTTGACTCCATTTTTATCAGAAGGCTGATTTATTATGTTATATATTATACTAAAATACTACATTACAACTATACTAAAAGAACAGAGAGAGAAGATCAGAAGGTTACAAAGACAAGAATAGAATAGGAATCAATAACAAAAATCCTGTGACTGCTCACAGCCTTGGCACAGGTGGCTGTGATTGGTCACTGATTGAAAACAATCCACATGGACCAATGGAAGATGCACCTGTGGCATTCCACAGCAGCAGATAGTTATTGTTTACATTTCTTTCCTGAGGCTCTCAGCTCCTCAGGACAGGAAAAATTCTAGCAGAGGCTTTTTCACTAAAATATCATGGCAACATGATCCTCCAAAATCCCTTTGATTTCTTTTTTAAAATTTCTGACCTCAGAAGAAGTCAAAAGCGGCATTTACAAACCCGGTTCCACCCCTTCCCATGGGAACCTCTCTTAACGGAAATAGACCAATCCCTCCATCTAACTCTTTTTTTCCTTTCTACCTTCTATAGCCTTTCTCCAGTGTTTTGAGAAAGAATTTGGAGAGGACAGCCTTTTAACTGAGTTCCTAGTGTTTGGATAAGGTGCTTCTAGAAAGAAAGTTTCTCTGAACAGCCGGAGCTGTGGCTACCACGGGAACGGAGCTCAGGGAAGGACGGTGGCGAGGGGAGGATATTCCGACAAGGCTCGGCGTCCTCCAAAGGCGGGGTCTGCTACCGGAACCACCAGAGGGGGGTTTTCCAGTGGAGACCGAGCCGGAACGTGGATAGCCTCCACATGGCTAATGGCGACTATGCCGGCAGCTCCCGGTAGAGACACAGCAGACGGGAGACACCGGCAGCAGCGGCGGTGCCCAGCGCAGCCGGCACTGGCAGGGCAGCCGGGGATGGAACAGACGGGACCCCCCCTTCGGTGTGGTCGGCGCGGTGACCACGATCCACACGGCGGGACAGACTCCCAACCCCCTCCGCCCGGCCGGAGCCGGTACAGGGACTGGGGGGTGCAGCCGCGAATGGGTGGGGGGGGAACAAACGGGAACGGAGGAGGTAATCTTTTGTTCCCAGCCCTTTTCTTTCACCGCTTTTTTTTTTCTTTTATTGTTTTTTTTTTTCCCCCGGGGTTTTTGATTTTTTAAAGATGTTATTTTCTTACGATCTCCACGCCTAGCATGCGGTATATTCTTTTTCTTCTGGATTAAACGGGTTTTTTTAACAAATAAATCTAGAGCTTAACAAATCCAAACTTCTGCTTGGATACTTTGAAATGGTCGACAAGCTAACTCATGACCTCCTCATGTCGTTTTTCTCCCCACCCTTTTATTTATCCTTTAGCAAATTATACATCTTTCAGTTACTTGCTTTGCTACTCCAAAAATCCCCATGCATCCATAGTGAAATAAATGGGCAGGAGATTTTTCTCCTTTTTAATGCCTTTATTAAGAAGAATCAGCTCAGGTGGGAAGAAATCGACGGGTTGCGCCCTCGCCGCCGCTGCTCCCAGGCGTGGCACGAAACAGGAGGATGATGCAGTTTTGTCCGCTGGTCTGCAGACAGAACTGGGGACTCTGTCCTCACGGGAGAGTCGTTGAGTCCTTGGTTTGTTGGTTTAGAAACCCGGGGGTCTCTTTAATCAGTTTCTTTTCAGGTTAGGGTGAGAAATAAAAAGATTCAAGCAGGTA
This sequence comes from Passer domesticus, assembly GCF_036417665.1. NCBI lineage: Eukaryota > Metazoa > Chordata > Aves > Passeriformes > Passeridae > Passer > Passer domesticus. The sequence continues at coordinate 41,135,528 of NC_087511.1, forward strand.
CGGGACAATGCTCCCATCCTTAGACATTACTTTAAGTCAGTTATTGGCTCGTGATTTTAGGGGTTTTTCTTATAAAAACTGTAAAACTGTAACAATCCAGGGTGCACTGCGTTTCTTATTTGCATGTTGTTTCTGGTGTCACTGCCCATCTCTTTACCCTGGAGGGTTTCCCTTGGTATCTTCTTGGCATGCAGCCAGCATCAGGGAAACAATCAGTTAATCACCCGCCATTAACAGGTATTTGAAAAGCTTTCCTTCGGCAGCGAAACTAAAGGAGGCTGACTCATTCTGGCTTGGTTTTTTTAACTCTGAAACTTAAAAAAAATACAACTTTCTATTCATAACAGTTCCCCCCTATTTTTCTTTGATCAAGCTTAAGCTTGCATCAACTTATAATTTTTGGCTTATTGACATAGAATTTCCTATATTTTTTGTATTGATTATACATTTCTTCAGCACTTGGGTGATCATATTTACTAAGCTTCATTACCTTTTTTGGTTTTTTTCAGGTTAATTCCTTTAGAGATCTTTAGGTTATTCTGTACAGCAGATGTCACTATTTTTGTTAAACATGGAAATAAGAACAGACTAACAAGTGTACCCACAGTGAAGGTTATAGTTTTCCAACTTTTTTTTGAAAATCCATAGATTATCCCACCAACTGGAATCAAGTGTAGGAGTCTTTTGATTTCGTAAATATGCTAGTTCTTTTATTTCGTTTAAAGTGTTTCTAAGGACTGCCACAATTAATTTGATTTGATAAACTACTGTTTTGGTTTGGTTGAGTTGGTCATTAATATGATTAAGAGCCAATGCGGTCTGATTAGATATTACTTCCAATTCTGATTGTAGTTTCAAAATTTTGTTTAACATATATTGTTCCTTCAGTTTTGTTTTTCTCAAATCCTCATATATAGGAACTCTTAAACTTGATCCAGATTCTTTGTGTACTATAAAGACAGTTTGTTTTATAATTCTAATGATGCCACCACTAGACCAGCTTCTTGGCAATTCAGTGGATGTTGTGGTACCATTGACCCAAAACAGGTGTTTAGGGGTTTCCTGAAAGAGATTAATTTTTGTCGTGCCCTCTCAATATTTAGAAATACTTTTTCTTTTTACCAGATTTACCAGGTTTGCTTCAGTAGCATCACGTTCAAAGCACCACCAGGTTTCTCCTACAGGGTGCTCTCCCAGGAGTGGCTGCCTAAAGGTGGCGGTGTTCCGGGTTATCCAATATATTTTCTTATTCTCTTGATAAAAGATCAATTGGGAGAGGTTAACACAATTGTTGTGGACTTTCAGCAAGGAGCTTACTTCTTTCTCATAGAAAGGTTGGTAGTACTCATTGCACAGCTCTCCTGGGCTCTCCAGAGCACCACCAGCAATCAGAGCCAGCACTACTACCCTTCCCAAGAGTCCGGTATGGGTCATCTTGCACAGCCTGCCCACCCGGCCTTGCCTCTTGAGGATTTTACTGAAAAGAAGTCTCCAAGTTTTTTAGAGTCTCTTGCTCCTCTGGTTAAACCTCTCTTGATCTGTCCCTGCTAATTTGGTCCCTCCTAGGGGAGCACTCTGGAGAAGATTAACCTGGGGTCTTTGGTACCAAGTTGGGACGACTTAACCAGAATTACTTATTGACAATTTTTAACTTTTACAAATTTCTTAAAACACTTCAAGACATGTTATGATTCTAAACTTTTTTCTTACGCAGTTCATCAGTCTTTTTGAATGTCAATTTTAAGTCATTTGGTCCTTTTATAATAGTATACTCAGCTGAATTAACTCCTGATGCAGTTGAATCTTGTCCTGAGTTAGAGTGTGAGGGTGGTGTAGAATCTGGTCCAATACCAGAGGGAGACACTGAAGAATCTTGTCCAATGCCCGAGGGTGGGACTGGTCCTTTAATTCTCGTAATGTGAGTCCAACCTTTTTCTCTGGTTCGCACGGCCGAATTAGCGATGAGGAGTACCTGAAAGGAGCCTTCAAATTTCTCCTTCCAGGTAGTCTCCTGTGCTATAGAATTATATAGAATGACAGTCCAAAAATCATTTTATAAGGTGAAATCCTTATATCACACCGGGGTCTTGTTTTGATGCGCAAGAGCGCTAGGGGTAAACACTTTAGCCAATTCATTTTTGAGAATTTTGTTCATTTGTTCCACTTTCCCAGAACTCTGGGGGTGCCACAGAGTATGCAATCTCTACTTTATTCCTGAAGCTTCAATTATAATTTGCAATGTTTGGGCCACAAAATTTGGACCTCAGTCTGAGTCTAAGGTATTCACTATTTCATTCTGGTTCACTTTTTGGCAAGTTAAACACTTTTTTATAATTGTTTTTGCTAGACCATATACACTTATGCACAGGTTATTTCTTAGGAAATAATCACATAGTCCTTGGACTCCCCAGTGGGTTAGTTTCTGTAGTTCTGTTAGCACTATCCCAGCAAGTGCTTTGTTTAGCAACACCCATCCGTCAGATATTAACTACTCCCCCATATCCCTTGATGTAACTTTAAATTTCACAAAATATGAGTTCTTTTTTTCTTTTTTCCTACTCGGGTATGGTTTCTGCTTAAAAAAAAACACTTTTACCAGATCTTCTGGTCTTAAAGCTGCTTCCTTTGCTATCTTGATAAGCTAGCAAAGGTTTCACAACTTTAGGCTAAACAGTCTTGGGGGGGGTCCAGTTGCTCCACAGTAATAGCAGCAGCTTTCACTCAAAGGGACTCGAGGCCTCTCCATGCCTCCTGTCCCTGACAGTACTGCCGTATCTTTGCCTGCTCCTGGTGGTGTACTCCCCCACTCTTTTGTGGCTTTGTACTGTAGGAAAGGGTTGTTTGCTCCCACACTTTCTCTGGCTATAGCAAGCATGATCTTAGCTTTGGCCTTTGCTTTTTCTTTATCCTTCCTTAAATACACTTTCAATGCTTCCCTCAATAACTCTTTGGAGTACAATTGAAAGTTCTGCCTCAGGCGATTAAGCTAAGTGGCAGGAGTTTCATCTTTCTCCTGTATACCCTCAAATGCCAGTTTTGTATTAGTTCCTTTGGGAATTGATTCTCTTATCCCTCGAATTATCAAGGACCTGTACTCTATCATGGCCTTCCTCCCTTCCTCCTGGTTAGGATTCCAATTCGGATCCACTAGTGGCAATTTTTCTTCTCCTGATGGCACTTGGGGCCCTGGACGGTTATCTTTTTCCCAAACTCTTATGCTTGCAGCCCTAATCATTCGGGACTCTTCTGGGGAAAATAATATATTTAGAATGGAATTCATCTCCCCCCAAGTGTAGAAATTTGGACCTAAAAACTGATCCACTTGGTTAGCAATGCCCACAGGGTCTTCAACTAGATTCCCTAATTCCTTCTTGAATCCTCTCACCTCAGAAGCAGTTAGAGGAGCATTTACAAAACCAACACTTCTTGCTACTCCTCCCATAGGAACTTCTCTAAGGGGAAAAAGTCTCTCTGCCTTGGAGGTCCTGGATCGGGTACTACAGTATGGCCCATCTTCAGACACAAGATTGTTCACTTGAGGGGTAATAGCATTAACTTGGACTTGGTGTAAGTCAACGGCTGTACCTGGTGATAAGGGGTTATTAGATAAGGAGGTATTTATGTCACAGTTAGGAGGAGGTGGAGGGACTGCCGTAGGAGGGGGAGAAGAGCTTGGGTGCAGGTTAGGTGGAGCTGGAGAAGGGGTGGAGCATGCAGCAGGTGGAGTAGGTATTAGTGGTGGTGCAGAAGCAGCTGAAGGAGTCGAAGGGGGTGGTGAGGGAATGGCCCCCATGGCAGCCGGGAGAAGAACTGGATCTGCTATTTGAGGTGCTCGAAGGAGAGGGTTATAAGGTGGAGGGACATCAGGAGGCAAGTAGTCTAGGGGGTCCCACCTTTTACCAATTTCCTTAATTCTAGCATTTCCCCTTTCATTCCCTTCTTTCTTGCTCTGCACTTTACAAATTTGCACTCCTTCTTTCTGTATAGCATTCAACCAACAAGCTATATACAATAGTTCCTCAGCATCAGTATTTTCTCTAGCTGTCAGATAATTACTCAGCTGTTGACACATCTACTTGTCTTTCGTCCTACACCATGGCCATCTTCCTTGCACTTCTAATTCTGGCCACACTTCTGAACAGTAATGAATCATCTTAACTTTATCTAATCCTTCTGTACTTTCTATAAAGTCCCATTTCTCTAATAGTTCACCTAGGGGACTGTGGGGAGGTATATTCTTCAATCTTTGGCCACTTTTCTTACTACCACACCCTCCCATTATTTTCTACCTCTAAACAAATCACAAGGTGTCTTTTTCTCTAAAGGAAATATATCTTATTTAAGAAGTCTCGACCTCCTGCCAAAACTCCAATTTCACTGACCCTTTTCGTCAGGACTTTGTTAAGACCTTGGCTTTCTTGCCAAGACTCAACAAACAACCAAAATACAAAAAAACATCCTCGAGGTCTTGACCTCTGAGGTTTGCCTGACTTCCTTCGTCAGGACTTAGAGAGACTTTGGCCTTCCCTTGCCAAGGCTCAAACAGTCAAACCTCGAAACCCTGGCTTCTGAGGCGCCCTTTGTCTGGGCTAAACTGCCTGATACCCTAACTTCTTTCGTTAGGACCTGTATCAGGGCCTTTGGGGTGCGTGCCACTCACACAGCTATTTCCTCCGCACGCCCAGAGGGGGGTCCTGTGGGGTGCGTGCCACTCACACAGCTATTTCCTCCGCACGCCCGGAGGGGGGTCCTGTGGGGTGCGTGCCACTCACACAACTATTTCCTCCGCACGCCCGGAGGGGGGTCTTCTTTACCCCTTTGGAGGCGCCTCAATCACCAGTTCCACTCGCTTCCCTCTGTTCCCGGCCGGCCCCCTCGCGGGGGTGCGGAACCGCGGTACTGAGGGGTCCTCACTCGCTTCGAGGAGCCGAGCTGCCGGCTCTCGTCTCACGCACACACACACTCGCTCGCCTCCTTCTCCCGCCGCCGGATATTCTCACCTATCCGGCGCTGCTCCGTGTCACTGTCCCAAGCCGATCTTCTCTGGTCCCGATAGCCAGCTGTCCTGCAGGTCCAGGGTGGGCGGCCGTCCCAGTCCTGGTGTCCTCTTCAGGCGTGGCTATCCCAGACGACTCCCCCAAGCTGAAATAAATGGGCAGGAGATTTTTCTCCTTTTTAATGCCTTTATTAAGAAGAATCAGCTCAGGTGGGAAGAAATCGACGGGTTGCGCCCTCGCCGCCGCTGCTCCCAGGCGTGGCACGAAACAGGAGGATGATGCAGTTTTGTCCGCTGGTCTGCAGACAGAACTGGGGACTCTGTCCTCACGGGAGAGTCGTTGAGTCCTTGGTTTGTTGGTTTAGAAACCCGGGGGGTCTCTTTAATCAGTTTCTTTTCAGGTTAGGGTGAGAAATAAAAAGATTCAAGCAGGTACGGGACAATGCTCCCATCCTTAGACGTTACTTTAAGTCAGTTATTGGCTCGCGATTTTAGGGGTTTTTCTTATAAAAACTGTAAAACTGTAACAATCCAGGGTGCACTGCGTTTCTTATTTGCATGTTGTTTCTGGTGTCACTGCCCATCTCTTTACCCTGGAGGGTTTCCCTTGGTATCTTCTTGGCATGCAGCCAGCATCAGGGAAACAATCAGTTAATCACCCGCCATTAACAGGTATTTGAAAAGCTTTCCTTCGGCAGCGAAACTAAAGGAGGCTGACTCGTTCTGGCTTGGTTTTTTTAACTCTGAAACTTAAAAAAAATACAACTTTCTATTCATAACACATAGTTCCTTAAAAAAATGATCACACAAAGCCTGAGTACCAGAGTGGGTTTTCTGATGCATGTCATCGAATATTCCCTAGTAAGCATTTTATTAAGTAATTGCCTTCCATCAGGAAGTTTCAGTTTCCCAGATTCATCTTGTTCACCACCTATCTTGTTTAATTCTTTTTTCTCTGCTTCCCTAAACTTTGGAATTTCCAATTTTTTGTTCATTTGGAGTTAATATTAACATAACTCTTTCAGATCCATTTTCTGCTGCATCTTTAGATTCCTGATCTGCCAAATTATGTCCTCTTATTTTTGTGGTCTTAACCTTTTAGTGTCCCTTAATGTGTACTATAGCTATCTCTTCAGGTAATTTTAATGCCTTTAAAACTTCTAAAATGAGCTCCTCATGTACTAATCCTTTTCTTTTTGAATTAAGTAGTCCTCTTTCTTCCCAAATTTTTTCAAAGGTATGTACTACTCCAAAGACATACCTCGAATCAGTATAATATATATTTCTTTTCTTGTGTGCTAAATATTCTAGTGCTCTTTTAGAGCATATAATTCACAGGTTTGAGCTGACCATTTGATGGTAATTTTCCTTTTTCAATAGTTTGCATGTTTTGTTTTTTTTTTTTTTTTTATATCATCAATTACTGCATATCCTGTATTTTCTCCTTTTGCAAGGAGTTGTATTTCTGTTAGCTAACATAACTTCCAAAGGGCTATCTTGGGGTATGTCTGCTAGTATGCTTTTATTCCCCCTTTTTCCTCTGCCCAACTTACTGGTTTTCTGTTCCATTTTCAAGATCTTATCTATTCATCCCCTGCCTCTGTTTCTCACTTTAACTAACAGCTTAAATACCACTTTTCTTTCAACTACACACACCCAAAAATAAAAAAATATTTTTTCACACTACTTTTCAATACATACACTTCCCTCCAAGGAGATATGGTAAAGCTTAAAATACACAATCTACATTACATATACTTTCATTCCTCTATATTCACTCACTTATATTTCTCATTCACTTTCACACATTCTTTCACACCCTCAGGACCTGAAGTGGATCCCTGTCACCAGAGAATCTCGGGTTCCTGTGGCCCCCCCCCCTCGCCTTGGGGTTGGCCTTAGGGCTTCAGTATCGCTGGGCCTCCTGGAAGGGCCCTGACTCTGGTGCCTCCGGTGCCAGTCACCTGTGAGGCTGTCTGCCTGTCACTCACACTTTAGCCATGGCCCCCTCCACACACCCCGGAGGACAATAGCCTGTTTGCAGGTCACCTACACTTTATGCCACAGCCCCCACCTTCCCATCCTCCCAGGAAGTTGAGGCTGATTTTGTGTTCCACTCACTCACACACACAACAAGACAACAATAATGTACCTTTTACTTTCAAATCACCTATTACAATCTTAGGTGTTACTGGCCAGTCCCTGTGCTCTTGGATATCCCTCAATCCAGCTGTGCTGTCCAACCCCAGATGTTCTTGGGCATTTTATTTTTTTTTTTTTTGGCTCTGTTGTCCAACCCTGGATGCTCTTGGGCAAAATTTTTATCCCTCAGTCTAGCTGTGTTGTCCAACCCTGGATGGTCTTGGGCATATCCTCAACCGGCAGAATTCTGCTCAACCCTGGATCCTCTTGGAATGTAAATACCTCAACCCAGCAGGTTTTCAGGGGCCCCTCTTGTCCCGTTTCCTAGTGGATTGGCTAGGAAACAGCTCCCTTCCTTTGAGGGGTCCAACCCCTCCCTGAGACCCAGTCCCAGTTACCCTGGGGGATTCTCTCACTCCTTTTAACATTCACTTCGTCTCTTTACTGGCCATTTTCCTCATGGAAAGACAGAACTGCAGCATGGGAGACTCCACACTCGGGTAGCAGGTCTGAGGTAACCAGCCCGCCTCTCATTCACACACATTCATCCGGCCCGTACCTGCCCCCCCCCGAAAAGTACTTACCAATCCTTTTTCCTTTCTGGATTCTTTGTGCACACTACTACTCTTAGGGGGCCAATTACCGTGGTTTTAGAAAGGGAGCCTTTTTCTTTGTTTTATTGCCTCCTTTTGTCCACCGATCCTAACGTGCATCTGTCCGTCACACCAGGGGAAACAGTAAGGCTGCCAAATCGGGCAGGGCGTGCCTTCCTCACTCTGACACTCCTAAAGCACTTGCAGTGAGGTGTTAACCATCCTCTGCTACCATAATTGTGAAAAAAGCCAATCACTTGATTTTTAAATTTTGTTTTAAAGTTTAGTAGTAATAAAATGGTTATAAAAATAGTAATATAAAATTTTAACAATTGAGATTAGGACAATATGAGACAATAAAAACAAAGAGTTATGGACATCCGGGTACCTCTTTCTGGGCAACACAAGCCCGAAAAAGGACACCCGTTAACAGAGGATTAACCCTTAAATACAATCGCCTGGTGCATATTCATACACCTCATACATGATGCATAAATTCCATTCAAACACAGGATTCTGTCTGGTCATCATCAACTTCTTCCTCTGAATCCTAACAGTGCCTTCATGGGGGGAAGAAATTAGTTTCTCCTGATAAGGGAGCAGTAAATTCTCTTTCTCTGTAAGATTTAGGTGTCTTGTGGCTGCTATCTTGCTGCGAGTCCTTTCGTTTTTAAAAAAAGTATCTTACATAGCATAGTTTCTATTTTAACATTATGTTATAACCTAAAACAATATTTAACACACTACTTAAGAAAATTAATACAGCATAACTTTCTAACATAACACATATAATATTCATTTTAATATTTGCGAAAAGCCAATCATAAAATATGCATTTTTCACATTAACTAAAAGGAAGTGACGAGGAAATAGAAGGCAAGACCATGTGGTATTCACATGCCCTCTGAACAGTGAAAGATTTAGCTTTCTCAGGTTCTCCTGAGAAAGGCAGCGAGAAAACCTCAGAGAAGAAGGGAAAACAATTCTTATCTCTGCTTGCTGCGCCTTTTGTTTTGCACATGTGGAATGTGTTGGAAGATTATTTACCTGAAGAAATTTGGTAATTGGATTCTGCTGAGGATTGTTTTGTTTCCTTGGCCAATCACTCAAAGCTGTGTCCTGACTGTTGGGAGACAGTCACAAGTTTTCTTTAGTATTCTTTAGTATTCTTTGTGGCATAGATATAGTATAGTATAATGTAATATAATATAGCATTAATAAAGTGAGTGCTCAGCATTCCGAAGCCTTGAAGTGAGATGCCAATCAATTCCTAACTTGGGGGTTGCCTAATTTTACTATAAGACCAGGTTGGCTGCTGTATTTGCCACCAAGAAGATCATATACCCCTGCTATGGTTAGCAACCCCATAGGCAGGGAGGTGGGGGTATAAGCCATACCAGACCTCTGTTATTCCTTTTTCTGTCACTCATTTTTTGCCTTTTCCCTTTCGGGATACCAGCAAAATCATGTCACAAATGCTACCGAATACTTTACATGGAAAAAACCCAAGGTTCCTTTTTTATTACTCACACCCATGTGAACAGTCACTGTTATAACCCATCCAAATTAGGTACCTGTATGCAAAATGGGAAAAAATGCTGGATTGCATAAAACTTAAGAACAAGTGGTGATAGATTGAGAAGGGAATGTCTAAAAGGGGAGAGATGGATTTGTTTCACATTTGCCTTTTGGGGTAGAGTCCAAGATTTGATTAAAGAACAATTAGTAAACAAAAAGGCAAAGCCAGCACAGCAATCTAAGTCTATATCAACCCTACATCAAGATTTGTATATGAAACTTAAACAACAATTAGAAAAGGAAATAGATACCTTGAGATTTGGGGAAAAACCTGTTCGTGGAATTGGGGGGGAAGAATAAGTAAGAAACTTAACCGTTTGGTCTGTGGAGGGGCTTTGATGACAGAAGAACGGCTATGGAAAGGCAGTAGCTTAGGCCCGATTGAACTCCTTAAGTGGAACCGGACTAATATAAGGGGGGAAAACTGACCAGAGGGGTGGATTTTAAGTTCAACAGTGATAGGAGAAGAATGTCTCTGGCGCACTGGGAAAAAATTTATTAGCAAAGGGGAAATACTCCCTGTAAGAGATACAAAGTTAGTAATGGAATTATAACATGGTGGATGCCAGAGAACCAACTCTGTATTGCACTCAAAGAAAAGCAAAATAAAAAAAATTGTAAGTATAATTACGAAATCAGACTTTTTCAATGTAATGATACATGCAAGAATCCTTATTTTGGGATTCCAGAAATATCAAAATTTTGAGAGAATGGAAATCAAAGAAAAATGATTATTGGAAAGCACCAGATAGCTTCTTTTGGATATGTGGGAAACGAGGACACCCAAGACTCCCCTCCTGGTGGAAAGGGAGTTATACTCTGGGAACCATACAGCCAGAATTTTTTCTTTTACCAGGACCAGATGGAGATCAGTTAGGACTACCAGTTTATGAGGACCTAAAAAGAAATACAAGGGAATTGATTGGAGGATTTAAAAAATGGGGAGATGAGGAATGGCCTCCTGAATGCATATTGGAAACATATGGGCCAGCCACCTGGGCACAAGATGGGAGTTGGGGATATCACACCCCAATTTATATGCTAAATCGTATTATAAGACTCCAAGCAGTTGTAGAGATAATAACAAACAGAACTGCTCAGGCAATCACATTAATACCAAGGCAACAAAGCCAAACAAGAGCTGCCGTGTATCAGAATAGGTTGGCTTTAGACTATTTCTTCACTGAAGAAGGGGGTGTTTGTGGAAAATTTAATACATCAGATTGTTGTTTGAAAATAGATGACAACGGGGGATGCCATCCTGGATATAGCCAAGAAAATCAGAAAAATAGGCCATGTATCAGTCCAAAATTAGGAATCAATGCTAAAAACTAGCTGGTGGGATAGCATATTTGGAATAGAATGGTGGAAGATGCTAGGCTTCTTCCTTTTATGTGCTACAGCTTGTTTGATATTTCATCCTTGCTTGATCTCCTGTTTTATTCAGCTAATCACCAGCGTAGTCCAAGGCATGCAAGTGGTAACAATGCCTGTGAACCCAAAATTGGCTACATCTGGAATGGCATAAAAGATCATGGTGTTAAAGAAACAAAATAATAGGGAAGACCCCTTTGAAGAAGCAAAATTGATTTGTGAAAAAAATGAGTGAATAATGGAGGTTAGAAAACAAGAATTATTTCTCAAGCCAAATGATTTATAAAAAAGAAGAGGGGGGGATTGTTATAAAAACATATAATATTGGCTTTTCGCAAATTTTAAAATGGATGCTATACATATAATGTTAAAGTAACTTTGCTATAAAGATATACTTTTTATTCCTGCTATTAACTAAACTTTGACATAGTAGTGAAATAGCCGATATAGTTCTGATTGTGGTAATTGAACTGCCTGCTTGGTTGGGATAACATCCAATGAATGTATGATGAAGACCCCTGCTACTGACATGCCAACTATCAGTACCTACTGTCTGTAGAAAGTATGGACCAAAGCCCAAGCTAGAGGTGATAATAAGAATGGAATAAAACCACAGACAAGAAATACGCATGCTCTAAAAAGGCAGACCTGAGGAGGAGCCATGCTAAACAGTTCTTGGAACAGGTAAACTAGTTTGGGGAAAAGTTTAAATATGCATAATTGTTTATGAATATGCAATAGGCTGATACAATAGAAAAGGTATGTAAAGGGTGTCTCCAAAATAGCAGGTGTGCTCTTGGCTGAATGCCAAGCACCCAACCGTTAAAGTTTGCTTTATTTTTGTATCCTATTGTCCTTTATTAAACTTTTAAATTTTACCAGGTGAGTGAACCTCATTTTTCACAAAAGTAAGCAAAGAGAATACCAGGGTAAAGGGAAGCAAGAAACTATCAATGAATGTATCTCCCAATAGTGCCCTGGGAATAAAATTGGCACAGTGGGAACATAACCCTGACACAAAGAATAAAAATAAGATCAAAATGATACATTATTGTATGATGGAATGGACCAAAGAGGAGGTAAGATCAGATCAGTTATTCTGGCCTATGCATGGTTCCTTTGAGAAGGGGATGTGCCAAGCTTTGAATATTTATGTGAATGCCAAAGAAGCAGCCAGCAAGGAAGGGAAATATTATGCCACTTTTTGCTTGTTGGGGGGGGGGGGGGGGGGAGAAGGTCCCTGGGGGAAGTGAATGCGTTTAAATCAGAAAAAAAGAAAAACTGGGACCATATTGCTGTTGAGTTGGCCACGACATACAGAGTAACACCATACAATATCAAAAGGCTTCTCTGTTTATTATAACAGCATGTTGTCTTTTATACATTCCCATGAAGTTTATACTTTATTCATTGGTTACAATAAATCAACACAGTGTTCATTGGCACAAAGCAGTCTCCACCACTGTTTTCATCTATCTTTTTCTTCTTCTCGGTTTCCATGTCAACAACCATGGTAGAATTCCTTTCAGGGGTAAATGTGAATCTTATCAGCTTCTTCAGCTAACTCTTCCTGGCTCACAGACCAGCTGTCAGCCCCTTCCACAGGACCACTTAGATTGTCTGCCCCCTCCATATCCGCAAAGCATCTAATGTATCCCTTCCATGCCCTGACAGACCCAGCCAGAATACCAGGGGAAGAACTATCCAGCGAGAGGAATTGAAAAATGAGGACCAAGCAGTATCATTATATGCCCTCCGAGAAGTGCCATTGGGAGGGGCAATCGGGGGAATTGGGTTTGTGACAGCTCCACTTCAATCCTCTGAAGTAAGAGCATTTAAAAAGGACTTAAAAGATCTCCTAGAAGATCCAACTGGACTGAGTGAACAAGTAGATAAATTTTTGGGGCCTATTATTTATACCTGGGATGAAATGCAGTCTGTACTAAACCTTTGGTTTACACTCGAAGAAAGATAAATGATCCGAGCAGCAGGGATGTGTCGCATTCACATTCTCTGAAAAAGTCCCTTCACCCAGGATTTTTCTCCTGGGAAGCTGAGAGGCCTCAGAAAAAGGAAAACAATTCTTATCTCATTTGCTTCTCTGTGTTGTGCTCACATGTGGAATGTGTTTGGAGATTGTTTACGCACGGATGATTGTTTCATTGGTTTCTGGTGTGAGGTATTTTGACTCATTGGCCAATCAGTGCTAAGCTGTGTCAAGACTCTGGAAAGAGTCACGAGTTTTCGGTATTATCTTTTTAGCATTCTGTAAGTATCCTTTCTGTATTCTTTAGTATAGTTCAGTATAGTATTCTTTAATATAATATAGTATCATAATATAATAAATTAGCCTTCTAAGAATATGGAGTCAGATTCATCATTCCTCCCTGCCACGAGAGTCCCTGCAAATACAATAGGGATGCAGATATGGGAAAAGTAACATACGAACAGACCCCCTGGGGAGCAGAAAATGCCCATAGAAAGCCCTAACTGGGATCACAATACCCCTGGGGGGAAGACACAATATGGAAGATTATAGAACCTTAATAGTCAGAGGTATTAAAGAAGCTGCACCAAAAGCTCAGAATGCCTCTAAGGCATTTGCTGAAGAACAAAAGAAGGAAGAAACTCCACGTGAATGGTTAGAGAGGATAAGAGAAAATATGAGAAAATACTCTGGTATTGATCCTGAATCAGTACCAGGACAAGTTTTATTAAAAACAACCTTAGTCACTCATTCTTGGTCAGATATATATTAAAAAAAAAAAAAAAGCTAGAAAGATTAGAAGATTTGCAAGACAGAAGGTTGAATGACCTGTTAAAAGAAGCCCAAAAAGTATATGTATGGAGGGCCGAGGAGAAAGCAAAGGCAAAAGCTAAAGTAATGGCAGCTGCTATTGCCAAAGGAAACCACCATGCAAAGACCCACTCCCATAAGGAGGTGAGGCCTGTCAGGCCAAAACAAGGGGGACAAGGAAGGGGTTAAGGGAAATAGAACTCCCTGGGAAAGAGGCCCTAAAAAAGGGAAGAAGAGGAATTTAATAAATGGGGCCCAATCTGACACAATTGTAAGGAAATTGGACATTTAAGGTGAAGCTGCCCACAGAGAGAAAAAGGTCTGAAAGTTTTTAGGGAAGTTCGTGAAATAGATGAATGGGGGGTCAGGGGGTCTATCACCTGGGGGCAAAATATCAGCAGGAGCCCTTGATAACTTTAAAAGTAGATCCCCCAAAGGAGAAATTAAAATTTTTAGTAGATACAGGGGTGGAGAAGACATGCGTTTGTAAAATTCCAACAGGATGTGAGAAATGCCAAAATACAATTCAAGTAGTAGGGGCAAAAGGGGAAGGATATAGAGCCCCAATCATAAAACGTGGTATTTGAAGGAACAAACACAATAGGAATGGGGGATGCTTTATTTGTACCGGAGCAGGATATAATTTGCTGGGGAGGGACTTAAAAGTACAGTTAAGTATCAGGGTTCTTCCAGAAGGGGATAAAATGGTAGTCAAACTCCAGTTAAAAAGGATGAAAAGGAAATTGAAGAAGTAGTCTGGGCCAAGCCTGGAAATAAAGGCAAATTAAATATAACCCCTATAGTTATAATGGCTTTGGGGGTTTTGGGATCTGTCTGACCCCGGCTGCCATAGGTGTCCCGGATAGCGAAGTCCCGCTAAGCACAACCTTTCCAGGTCCCTCAGGCAGGCTCCCAGACACAGAGCAATCTTAGCAAGCAGCTCAGCTCTTAAGTGAGATCAGCTTAGTGATTTCAGCTCTTTGCTTACTAAATGCCTTGGCAGATGCAGAGATGAGAGAGGAGAAGAGTTGTATGCAGTTCCACAGATGTGTCTTTATTGGCAGCTTCTGCAAAGAGTGACAGTGACAGCTCTTCTGCCGAACGGGGCAGAAGTAGGAGTTTATATAGGGTATAGGGGTTTTGGGAAACAGTCCAATAGTAAGGGTCAAGGTGAATATGACCTATCATCTTAAAGAGAGATAACAAGCGTCCAAAGGAGGAAGAGGGGTTTCTTTGGTCCAGTCATCATGACTAGGTGTAGCAGGCACAAGGCCTGCAAGGCCTTGGCGGTCAGAAGCCTGAGCTAGGAAATACCAAAGTCAGCATGACTAAGGTTTTAGAAGCCCCTCTCTTCCGCCTTTCGGACCCTGTTATCTCCCTGTATATCCATAGGTCACTTTTCCCCTGACCCTTACTATTGGACAGTTTTTCAATACCCCTGTAAGGTATAAAAACCCCTAAAACTGCCCGGTTCAGCAGAGGAGAGCTGTCACTGGACCCTTCGCGGAGACCCCAATAAAAGAACCCTGCGGAACCCACACAGCGCTGCTCCCTCTCTCTCTGCGTCTGCTGCGGCGATACCTAGGGCGACAGCACCAGGCATGCTAAAAGAGCTGAAATCACTAAAGAGCTGAGCTGCAAATCACTATAGCTTGCCTGGGTTGCCTGAGCCCCCCGCTGGGCGATCCTGGACCCTCCGTGAGCTATCCTGGCCGGCCGGCATTCCCCGCTGGGCTTCTGCCCTGAGGGGAATAGCCCAGCCATAGCTGGCGCACCGAACATAGCTGGCGCACCGAACATAGCGGACGCCCGAACAGCGAGGGGCCCCTGGGCCAACATCTGAACCGCCGTGATCCCTGGCCGCGGAACTGAATGCCGGACCTTGCATTTCAGAGGAGCAGCATTTCTTCGTGAAATTGTCACTGCCTCCGCTCGCCAGAAATCCTGGAAGGAGAAGCTCTTCGTTTTAGCAGGACTCTTCTGGACAGGAGGTCAGCCGACCCGCACCCCGACACCTGGGCACGCGAGTGTCCGTGGAGGCTGACGAGCAGACGACCCCCAGCAGAACTTTGACCCACAACAAGCTGAAAAGTGTAAGTTTAACACAGCCTCTCTTGTGCGCAAAAATATTTTTCCTTGGGTCCTTTTTTTTGGTTTTTTTCTTTTTTTTTTCTCTTTTTTCTGCTGGTGGGAACTGAAAAATGGGATCAAAGCTTAGTACGTTTAAGCGATCCCAGAACGAGAGAGATTTATATTCCCTAATCCTAGAAATCCTATCTTCTAACAACTTTTCTTTTTCTAAAGGTAACCTTTCCAAAACTAACCTGAAAAAATTTATAAAGTGGATTCTCTGCCACTTCCCAGATACTAATACACAGACTATTACCTTAGACTCCTTTTGGGATACAATTGGGACCACGATATATAAGTTTCAAACTAACCAAGACTTTTCTGTAACCCGGTTTTTACCTATGTTTCATGCTATCACTAAAGCTGTAGAAAAAACTAACAAAAAGATAGTAACTTCAGGGCTAAATTCTGTCGAAGGAAATGGGCAGTCCTTATCTGACTCAACAGAAGCGCCTATTTCAAATGCTAATGGAGGAGATAACACCCCCTCCACCCTGGAATCCAGCACTCCTCTGGGTCCTAGGGTCCCGCCGTCTGCGCCGCACCCCCCCGACCCCAGGGCGCCCACGGCCCCTCCCCACCCCCTCTTCCCCCCCGCCTTCCCCTCGGGAGCTACACCCTGCGCGCCTCCTTGCTCTGTGTTATCTCCGAGAGCATCTGCGCCAGTTCCCGCTGGGACCGACCCAAACCCCACCCCTCCCCCTGCTCCCCCCGACCCTGCTGGGGCCCCCCCCACCCCCTTTGCCGTCCCTCCTGTCCCTGCCGCGCCCGCCCCCACTCCCTCCCCCGCCCTCGCCCCCCCCGCTACCATCGCGTCTTTCCCTGCCCCCGGCATCATCCCTGCTGCGGCACGGGACCAGCCCCCCTGGGTATCCGCGCCCCCCCCCCACCATCGCGCTTTTGCCTGCCGCCGGAATCGTGCCCGCTCGCGTATCCGCCCCTGACCCAAGCCTCCCTGTATCCGCCGCACCCTCTTCCAGTCCCGCCGCCTTCCCCATCCCGCACACCCCCTGCCCCCATACCCACGCTCCGCAGCCCCCGGTCGGGACCCCCCAGACTTCCCTCAGTTCTGCCCCCCCTCCCCATGTCCCCCAGTCCTGTGCATGCTGTATCACGCATTACACAGCCACTCCAGCACTGCTGCCTTCCTGTAGCCACATTCTGCCATGTGCTGCCTTACACTCTCCACAGCCACATACACCTCTGCCTAATGGTGCTCCAGCCAGCTATAAGAATCATAACGCACGACCTGCTAGCCCTCACTTGCCGTCATCTGATGACAGCAGTGACAGCGATTCTGATTTGGAAATAGAATACGTAGATCCTTGGGCAAAAATAAAAATGGAAGCCACACAGGCAGGGGACTGGCAATTAGCTCAGAGAATTACTGCCTTTCCAGTAGATTATAAGAAGGGAAAAAGAGGAGGTGCCACCACTAGAAAGACATGGGAACCTATTACAAATAAAGAACTTGTGCAATTAAGAAATACAGCCACAGAACATGGTAGAAGTTCACATATTTTTAGAAATTTCCTAGAAGCTACGTTCTCAGCACATGTTCTGGTACCCCACGATATTAAAAATATTGCCCAGTGCCTCCTTTCTCCCGCCGAGTACATGCTTTGGGAAAGGCATTGGAAAAAGCAATTAAAAACATTATCAGATAACTACGCTGCAGATGCTGATGAGTCAAATTTTACACTCGAACAGCTGGCTGGTGAAGGGGATTTGCAGAAACCCTCTGACCAAGCTGATACTTTACCTAAGGCAACATTACAAGACGTGGCTATAGCAGCAAAAACCTCCTTACTTCTCACCCCAGATGATTCCACCCCTACCCAATATTTTTCTACTATTAAACAAGGAATAGATGAAAGCTTTATCAAATTTGTGGATAGAATTAAGGATGCTCTGGAAAAACAGATAGAGAGCACAGAGGCAAGAAAAGAACTGTTGTGTAAACTTGCCACGAGTAATGCGAATGAAAAATGTAAAGCAATTCTGAGAGCCTTACCCTTAGACACAGAACCTACCATAGAGCAAATGCTGGAAAGCTGCACACGCCACCTGTCCACTGAAGACACAGTGGCCCAAGCAGTTACTAAGGGTATTGCAGAAGGAGTTTCTAGTGCATATGCAGTAATAGCTTCTAAGGATCAGGTCCACTGCTACCACTGCGGAGATTTTGGACATTTTATAAAGGACTGTCCAGAGAGGTCACCTCCCAGGTACCCTCGCAATTTCTACCAAAGGCCCCAGAATCAGCAGCACTATCAGCCACGTCCGGGAAACTTCCATCGGAGCGTGGTGGGGCCCCACGCAAAGACACCAAATCAAAGGCCATCCAGACCCAGCCACGCACCATCCCAGGAGATTCCAGACCACATGAGGAGGACCCAACACATGGAGCGATACCAAAGGGAACGCGCCGTCAGCTGGTAACTGCACTGTCCATTGACTTTAAAAATGAGAATGTTTATCGTGTTCCCACAGGCAAACGTGGGCCAAAAGGTGGTCCTTCTAACATCCTAATTATAGGTGATTCTCTCCATAGCCCAAAGGAAATATTTGTTGTTCCAGAAGTACAAACAGTGCACCCGGGACAAGAAATCTTTGTCCAGGTGTACTGCACAGACTTACCATATTTTCTTCCAAAGGGTACCCCATTTGCACAGGCCTTTCTACTCCCTAAGAATCACAGGGAACAGCTTCCTCTCAAGCCCACAGCAATGTGGATACAAGTTGTGGGACCGAGTAAGCCTGTCATCGAGTGCGGTCTTACCTGCAGAGGAGAGAAGTTCCACCTACCAGGGATGCTGGATACGGGTGCAGACGTGACCATCATCGCCCGCTCAGAATGGCCAGCACACTGGGAACTACAACCTGTGGCAGGCATGATTACAGGGATCGGTGGAGCTACAGTTTCCATGCGGAGCAAGAACAACATCCTCGTCGAAGGGCCTGAAGGCAAGTTGGCAACCATCCGCCCATTTGTGGTAAGGGCCCCCATCACCTTGTATGGACGGGACATTTCATGTCAGTGGGGTGCCTCCCTACGTATTCCCAGTCCAGATTTCTAATTGGGGCCACTGAGGAGCGCGCACTGCCAGACACTCCTCGTCTCACCTGGAAATGCCATGACCCGATCTGGATCGAGCAGTGGCCCCTCTCTAAAGTCAAACTGCGCGCACTGCATGCCCTTGTGGATGAACAGCTCGCCAAAGGCCACATCGTAGAGACCACCAGCCCTTGGAATTCTCCAGTCTTTGTACTACAAAAGCCTGGAACGGACAGGTGGAGGCTCCTCCACGATCTTCGCAGAATCAACGAGGTCATCGAGGACATGGGTCCCCTCCAGCCTGGCCTGCCCTCACCATCGATGCTGCCTAGAGACTGGACACTTGCTATCATTGATATTAAAGACTGTTTCTTCAGCATCCCGCTGCATCCCCAGGACGCTCCACGGTTTGCCTTCTCCGTCCCCTCTCTTAACAGAGAGGCTCCACTCAAAAGATATCACTGGCATTGTCTTCCTCAAGGACTAAAGTGCAGTCCCAGTATATGCCAGTGGTATGTTGCTCACATCCTGTCTCCTGTTCGGAACCTATTCCCAAGTGCGATCATCCATCACTATATGGACGATATCCTGGTCTGTGCACCAGAAAAAACGTACTTGGACAAAGCAGTTAAAAGGACTATTGAAACCATAGAAAAGGCAGGATTTGAGATCCGTGAGGACAAAATACAGTACACCAACCCATGGACTTACCTTGGACTCCAGATCCGGGAACGGACCATCGTACCCCAGCAGCTCGCCATCTGAGATGACCCAAAAACCCTGAGAGACTTACACAGTCTGTGCGGATCCATCAACTGGGTACGTCCACTGCTAGGAATTACAACAGAGGACCTCGCTCCACTGTTCAGCCTTCTCCGGGGCAAGGAGAATCTGGACTCTCCATGCACTCTAACACCAGAGGCCCGAGATGCCATCACCAAGGTCCAGGAAGCCCTGTCTTCACACAAAGCCCATCGCTTCGAGCCCAGCCTGCCTTTCCAGTTTGTCATCCTGGGAAAAGCACCTAGGTTCTATGGACTGATTTTTCAATGGGACACTCAACTTCGAGACCCTTTACTAATCCTGGAGTGGATCTTTACAAATAACCAACCCACAAAAACAATTACCACCTTCCAAGAAATTATGGCACATTTAATAAAAAAGGCTAGAACTCGCCTCTGTTCCCTTGCAGGGTGTGAGTTCACATGCATATATTTGCCAATGACCACTGGGGATCTGGAACATTTGCTCCAGACCAATGAGAGTCTCCAGTATGCCTTAGATAGCTATACAGGCCAAATTTCAGTGCATATCCCAAAACATAAGCTTTTTAATCGTGATGTAACATTTCATCTGACCCCAAAATTAGTCCAAAGTAGGACACCTCTCAAAGCTCTAACCATCTTTACAGATGGCTCAGGGTCATCCCACAAGTCGGTAATGACATGGAGGGACCCTAAAACCCAAAATTGGGAATCTGACATAAAAATAGTGGAGGGATCTCCACAGATTGCGGAGTTAGCAGCTGTTGTCAGAGCCTTTGAGAAATTCAAAGACGAACCTTTTAATCTGGTCACAGATTCAGCTTATGTTGCTGGCATAGCTATGAGAGCAGAACATGCTCTTCTCAAAGAGGTTTCCAATCCAAAGTTATACCAATTGATTTCTACATTAACACGCTTAATTTCCCACAGAAAACAACCTTACTATATAATGCATGTGAGGTCACACACTGACCTCCCAGGTTTCATTGCAGAAGGGAACAGGAAAGCAGACACCTTAGCCATGGCAATAGAGACTGCTAATATCCCTAACATCTTTGCCCAGGCAAAGTTGTCACACTCATTTTTTCATCAAAATGTGCCTGCCCTTATCAGAATGTTCAAGCTTTCAAAAGATCAGGCAAAAGCTATTGTTGCCACATGCCCGAACTGTCAAAACTACCAGATACCATCTATGGGGACGGGAGTCAATCCCCGAGGTTTAAACAGCTGCCAGCTGTGGCAGACAGATGTAACCCACTTTGCACCTTTTGGAAGGTCAAAGTACGTGCATGTATCGGTTGATACATTCTCAGGAGCAGTATTTGCATCAACACATACAGGAGAAACTGCGCAGCACACCATAAAACATTTTCTCCTTGCCTTTGCTACCCTGGGAGTACCAAAGGAGATCAAAACAGACAATGGACCTGCCTATACCTCTCGTAAGTTAAAAGAGTTCTTCAGTGAGTGGGGAATACAACACAAGACAGGTATACCTGCAAACCCCACAGGACAATCCATCATGGAAAGGACACATCAAGCTCTCAAAAGAGTCCTCAATCAGCAACAGAGAGGAACAAAAATCATTTCTCCAGTTGAAAGACTTTGCAAGGCTCTCTATGTCATCAACTTCCTGAACTGTACAACATCAGAGCCTGATCCACCAGTACTTCGCCACTTTGCAAATACCACCCAAGCAAAGCTCACGGAGAAACCACCTGTGCTGGTGAAGGACCCAGAAACACATAAAGTCTCTGGACCTTTTCAACTCATTACCTGGGGAAGAGGATATGCGTGTGTTCTGCTACCATCTGGTCCAAGATGGTACCCAGGGAAAAACATAAAACCATACCTAGGCACTGCAAATACCACTTCCACAAGCAGTGACAAGAATCCTCCTGAGTCAAACACAAGACCTCCTCAAAACCAGACCAGCTCGGCCTGGAGACGAAGACGTCGCCAAACGTCCACAAGTGGAGGAGACGACTGTCCCATCACACAGCAGCAGACAAACCAGAAAGCTGAACAACATTCTGTGGCATCAAGCCCTAGGCCAGGCACAGCCTGAAAACAAACTGTTCTCTGAATTAGATGTTATTACCCTTTTTACCCTAAAAACCCTATTGTCCCTTTTATAACCCCTTACCAAAAGCCTCTAACATTTTACCTACTCCCCCACACTTAGCACCATAGAAAAAAAAAAAAAAAAAAAAACAAAACAAAAAAAAAAACAAAAAAACAAAAAACAACCCAGTAAAAAGCTAAAAATAAAGGGGGGAGGTGGAAGGAACAGAGGAAAGGAACAAGAAAGGAACCCTAACCCTCCCCTCCTACCATAAAAATAACAAGTTTTGCTTATATTCCCTATCAGAAGCCCCATTCCTGCCCAAAGATGAAAAATATCTCCGTTGGTGCTGTCCTCACTGCTGCCTGGATGTTCCTCACCGTGCCATGTGCCGTCGGTTGGATCGGCCCACAGCCGAGCCATAATGTCTGGGTAACCTTAGCAAGGACATTAAAACAGGATAATAGGTGCTTATCCATAGGGAGCGTTGATAACCCACTTTCCACATGTCTAGTAGGAATTCCTTTCGTAGCCGATGACTGGCCCGCCTATAATTCAGAGCTTCTCCGCACCGCAGGTAAGAGACCCCACCAGGTAGAAACTTGGGACGAGTGGACAAAAATACTGCCCAATGCTCTTGAGGAACCTCAAGAATTGGATCTATTGGGGTCCTCTAAGGCCACATTCTGTGTCAAATTTTACTTTAGACGTCCAAAGAATAATTTGCCTGAAATTGATCTGAACAAAAACACATACCGAAAAGACATATCACCAATTAACAAAGCCTACAACCCTCACGATTGGTGTAATTACACTGCTCGTGTGATCTCTGTGTCCTCTCTCCATCCCAAAGTTCTACCCAAGGGAACGTTTCTCATCTGTGGTGACAGAGTATGGGCTGGGATCCCCTCACGACTCCAGGGAGGTCCCTGTACCCTAGGAAAACTTTCTACCCTTACTCCAAATATCACCTTGTTGCACAAGTGGAAAAAAGAGAGCGAATTAAAACGCCACAAAAGGTCCTACACAGCATTTGATCAAAATTGCGATCCCAAATTATACAATTGGAACAAACCTAAAAAGATAGCGGTCTCTATATTCCTACCATGGGTAGCTGCAGCTAAGGCCCTGGGTGACATAAATCACCTTGGGTGCTGGCTCAGTAAGCAAGCTAACGCTACTTCTGCTGCCCTGAGCGATCTCTTAAAGGAAGAAGAAACCACAAGACACGCCTCACTCCAAAATCGAGCAGCAATTGACTTCCTGCTGCTTGCCCACGGACATGGCTGCGAGGACTTTGAAGGGATGTGCTGCTTCAATCTCTCTTCACGCTCGGAATCCATCCACGCCAACATCCAGAAACTGAAGGGACTTGTGAAGGACTTAAAAGTAGAACAGACCCCAGACTGGGTCAATGACCTCTTCGGTCAATGGGGATTAACGGGATGGGTTGCATCTTTGGTTAAGGGAATCTTGTGGATTTTTCTTGTAATTGTCATCGTGTTACTTATGTTCTCATGCCTTGTCCACTGTTTTAAAAGAACCATAGGGAACGCCTTTTTTCTAAATACAGAAAGTGGAGTTGTAGCAGGCACAAGGCCTGCAAGGCCTTGGCGGTCAGAAGCCTGAGCTAGGAAATACCAAAGTCAGCATGACTAAGGTTTTAGAAGCCCCTCTCTTCCGCCTTTCGGATCCTGTTATCTCCCTGTATATCCATAGGTCACTTTTCCCCTGACCCTTACTATTGGACAGTTTTTCAATATCCCTGTAAGGTATAAAAACCCCTAAAACTGCCCGGTTCGGCAGAGGAGAGCTGTCACTGGACCCTTTGCGGAGACCCCAATAAAAGAACCCTGCGGAACCCACACAGCGCTGCTCCCTCTCTCTCTGCGTCTGCTGCGGCGATACCTAGGGCGACAGCACCAGGCATGCTAAAAGAGCTGAAATCACTAAAGAGCTGAGCTGCAAATCACTATAGCTTGCCTGGGTTGCCTGAGCCCCCCGCTGGGCGATCCTGGACCCTCCGTGAGCTATCCTGGCCGGCCGGCATTCCCCGCTGGGCTTCTGCCCTGAGGGGAATAGCCCAGCCATAACTAGGCATTTCTTATCTTAGGCAACTGACCACCAGGGAGGCCTTGCAGGCCCTGTGGCTGCTACATATAGTAATCAAAATAACTAATGCAGATTGCCCAATTTGAGTATGGCAATGCCCCTTCTCTTTAGAAGGGAGAAGAGGGTCACAAACAGTAATTCAATAATTAATTAAAGATGCAACTTTAGAATCGTGCATGGCTCCCCACAATACCCCCACATATTATCAGTGAGAAAATCTAATGGGACATACAGGCTTGTCCAAGACCTGAGAGAAGTAAATAAACAATAGATTAATATCCAGTGGTACCAAATCCCTATACACTATTAAGTAAAATCCCCCCATTGCATTGTTGGATTAGTGTAATAGACCACAAAGATGCCAGTCCCCTCGCAGAAGAAAGCAGATATATTTGCTTTTGAATGGGAAGATCCTGATAGAGGGAGAAAGCAACAATTCAGATGGACCAAATTACCCCAAAGAGTTACCGAATCTCCTAACTTATTTGGACAAGCCTAAGAATAGGTACTGCAATATTTCCCCATAGTACTAGAGGTAAAACTTATTCACTATGTTGATTGTGGTATTTTCTGAGACCCCCGTTGAAGGGAGGAAAGGAAGGAATCTGACTCCATGTTCTTAGAAGGCTAATTTATTATTTTATGATATTATATTATATTGAAAAATACTATACTAAACTATACTAAAGAATACAGAAAGGATACAGACAGAAAGCTAGAAAGATACTACTCAAAAACTTCTGACTCCTCTCCAGAGTCCCACACAGCTTGGCTGTCATCGGCCAATAAGTCAAAACAATTCACATGTTGGATAAAAAATCTCCAAACCACATTCCAAAGCAGCAAAACACAGGAGAAGCAAATGAGATAATATTGTCTTCCTTTTTCTCTGAGGCCTCTCAGCTTCCCAGGAGAGAAATCCTGGGCAAGGGATTTTTCCAGAAAATATAACAGTGACAATTGATGACTTACTTCTTTCAGGGGAGGATGAGGAAAAATCCAAGAATCCACCATATCATTACCAAATGTTTGGGAAAACCAGGGGCTTCGGGTATCAAAAGAAAAGCTCCAGTTTGTGGAGGATGAAGTAAAATACTTAGGGCATATAATAAGCTAAGGGAGACAGCGATTAAATCCTGAAAGGATCACAGGAATAACCTTACTCCCCCAGCCAAAAACTGAAAAGGAAATTAGAAAACTTTTGGGTTTGTTGAGATATTGTAGGATATGGATAGAAGGGTACACCCAAGCTGTTAAATTAATGCATGAAAAATTCGTAAAAGAAGAAATTACATGAGAAAAAGATGAGCAGAGATTTGAAAGTTTAAAACAAAAATTTATTAGGGCCCCTGCTCTAAGTCTTCCTGTCTTAGATAAACCTTTTTACCTATTTGTAAATGTGGAAAATGGGGTAGCCCATGAAGTCCTAGCCCAAGAATGGGGGGGATCCAAGAAACCAGTGGCTTATCTGTCAGAATTTTTAGACCCTGTTAGTAGGGGGTGGCCAACCTATATCCAGGCAGTAGCCTCCACCACCCTATTAGTAGAAGAAAGCGGAAAATTTACTTTTGGGGAGAAATTAAAAGTGCACACCCCACATGCAGTTAGAAATATTTTTAACCAGAAAGCTGAGAAGTGGCTCACTGATTCTTGAGTGCTAAAATATGAAGCAATTTCAACAGACAAAGATGATCTAGAACTAATTACTGATAAGCACCTCAATCCTGCCCAGTTTTTGTATAGAGAACCAGTAGAAGGACTAGTTCATGATTGCTTAGAAATCATAAACTATCAAACCAAAGTGAAAGAGGATCTGACAGACCAACCCCTGCAGGGGGGGAAGCAATTATACATCGATGGTTCCTCAAGGGTGATTCAGGAGCAGCAAATGTCAGGATATGCTATAGTAGATGAGACGTTAGCAACCACAGATGGTCAGCTACCAGTTGTGATATTCACATGCCCTCTGAACAGAGAGAAGCTGTGAGCCAAGCAGAGAAGAAAAAACATAATTCTTATCTCTCTTGCTGTGCCTGTGTTGTGCTAGAGTAGAGTGCAAATGGAGATTGTTTACCCAAAGTGAGGATATTTTGTTTCTTTGGCCTATCAGGGCCAAGAAGTGTGTGTGTGTCAGACTGTCACGGGACAGTCACGAGAGAATCAGAGATGAGTGCAGTTCTGTGCAGTTGTGAGTAAGGGTGAGTGCAAGGCAGATTCAGTTTAGATGCAATGTATATAGTATAGAATAATAAAGTAATTATTTAGCCTTCTGATGATGGAGTCAGATGCATCATTTTCTCTCTCCAATGTCTGAGTTGCCTTTGATTTACAATAAGTGGTGACTGACCGACGTGTGCCTGTGGCCTGGACTGGAGAACCAAGACCCTGAATTTGTGCAGAGTTTGCAGCACGGCTGAGCACGGAAAGAATCTGCTGAGAAAAATTCCAGAAGCGTGTCTAGAGATCGTCATGGGATGGACTGGAAGCCTCTAGGACCCCGTGGGACCTTGAGCCTGGACACTGCCGCCTGCTTTCCCCAGAGAGAAAGGTATTAACCCTTTCCTGAGTCTCCCTAGAGAGGAGACCCCGTCTTTTCTGGCCATGTTTGGCCCCCAAGCCTTGAGGCAGGGGCGGGGGAAGGTCTTCTGGCAGGCACTGCCCGATTGGGTGGGCTTTGACTTTGGGAAGAGATGTCTGTAGACATCAGCACTCAGTTTTCATGGGGAGAGAAATTCACTTTGGAATTCTGGGAGCTGATGCTTCATGACCATGGAATTCATCTGTCCCAGCAAGAACTTTACGAGTTTTTTGGCTGGGCCAGACGCCATGGGCTCCCAATGAGCATGCATTCCTCCTGGAACCCCCGCGCGTGGAATGCCCTGGGTGTTTATCTTAGAAGGCATATCGAACGGACTGGGGAGGTCCATCGCCAGCTGCCCACTTGGGAGCTGCTTTTCGCATTTCTGAGAGGCGACCACATTCGTTTGGGAACTGTTTCTGACTCCGTGGGTCTCCCCCCGTGCGGGGAGCCACCAGCCCCCCCCGCCGCAGCCGGCGGGACAGAAGTCTCTTCAAGGACAGTCCCCGCCGCTGGAGTGCCTCCCCACGCAGAGAGCGGGGGAGAGGCTTTGCCCAAGGTGCCGGCGAAGAGTTTTTTTTTTGTTTGTTTGTTTTTTTTTTTTTTTCCTAACTCTCTGGAGCATGCGCAGGAGCCGGCTCCGGCAGCAGAACCGTCTCTCACTGCTTCGCTCAAGTTGCCAGGCAACGCGATCAACAGCTGCAGCTGCGAGCAACGAGCAACGGCTGCCTGTCCTGGAGAAGGGGTGTGCCTTCGCCGCTGTGTGCTGGCCCGAAGATGCTCTGGCAGCCGCGGAGACTCCACCGGCAAGGGGGGCAGCTGGCTACCCCGCGTTGGAGAGCTCAGCCGGCCCCGCGCTATACGGCACACCCGCAGCTCCGGCGGCGCCGGCCCTGCCCCCGCCAACCCCGCGGGAGGTGCCGGCCCCGCCGGCGATCGCCCTTCCAGCACAGCTCGTGATGGCTCCGGCGTCAGCGGCCCCGCCCTCGCCCGCCGCCGTGGCGGGAAACGTTAAAGCTGTGGACGATCTCGAGCCATCCCCACCGCCTCCCACCGGCCCGGCTCCCATTCAGCATGCCAGCTGTTATGCTGAGAACAGCGATCAGCCAGCGGAGACATCCCCACCGCCTCCCGCAGGCCCGGTTTCGGTTCCAGAAGAGGCTGAGGACAGCGACCAGCTGGCAGAACCACCCCGCGCGCCATCCACGGCCCCACCTCCGGCAGCGGCTGCTGCAGAGCCCGTGATCAGCCCCCCACCCCCTCCCGCAGTGGCCCAGCCCGCGCCGGACTCGCCCCGCCCGGAATCGAGAGGGACAGCGGCACCGTTTCCTTGCGCGCTCCCGCCGCCTCCAGCAGAAGCTGTCGCGGCGCCCGCGACCAGCCCAGCTCCCCCCATGATTTTTTCGGGCTGTCCCGAGGCTGCCCCTGCGGGGGGAGCTGGGACAGCGGAAAAGGAAGCCGGCCAGTCCCCCAAGGGGGGCGCGGCTCGTTTACTCACAGCCGGCGCCTCCTGGCTGAACACTCTGAAACTCAGTGTTCTTCTGGGACACAGCGTTTTTAGCGGGCCAGCTTTGGCTTGCTCGGGGGGTTCTCTCTGGGGTTTGGGACACATGGCTCGCCCTGCACGCACCAGCGGCGTGGGGGGGATGTTTTCCCCTTCGTCGGGAGTCGCCTTTGATTTGTAATAACCAGTATTCAGTAAAACAGAGGAAAAGAACCTCCTAGAAATAGGAGCAAAAAAAGACAATGAAGGGAAGTGGGTGTCATCTGATGGGAGACAGTTATTAAATAAACCATTGGCCAGGAAAATATTAAAAAGCATGCATACTGAAACTCATTGGGGTACCCAAGTGCTGAGTGATGAGTTCATGAGAAAATTGGGTTTTATAAAAATTTTTAGAATAGCTAAGCAAATAAGTGAAAAGTGTGCCATATGCCAAAAAGTAAACAAAAAGGTCATGATGGGAGCCTGTCAAAGAGGGTGAGAATTAGCCTTATGACCCTTTCAGATTAGCCAAGATTTCACTGAACACCCACAAGTGCAACAGTGGAAATTATTGTTAGTAATAGCAGATTGTTTAACCAATAGGGTAGAGGCATTACCAGTAGTTAAAGCTACTGCCAAACTGGTACACAAAACTCTTCAAGAACTAATCATTCCCTGCTATGGGTTAGTAAATAACATCGACTCAGACCGAGGAACCAATTTCACCTTAAAAATACCACAGCAAGTAGTCCAAGCTCTGGGTATAGAATGGGAACTACATACTCTATGGCATCCACAAAGTTCAGAGCAGGTTGAAAAGATGAATCAAACTCTCATGAGAACTCTAACTAAACTGATGATTGAAACCCAAATGTCGTGGGTCAAGTGCCTTCCCCTAGCCTTGTTGAGAATCCAAACACAGCCCAGATCAGACTTAGGGGTTTCACCTCATGTAATGATGCTTGGTTTACCTTTTCTGATTTTGCCAAATAGTATTACCACTTACGAAGAAGGGAAGGACAGTGTCAAGAAATATGTCCTGTCTATAGCACAAATTCTAGAGAAACCATGGGAAAGGGGAAGAATCCCTCAGACTGCTACCCTAGATTTCAAATTTCATAATGTTAATCCTAGGAATTGGGTAATGGTTAAATCATGGAAAGACCAACCTTTAACCCTACAATGGAAGGGTCCCTTTCAGATGTTGCTGCCCACCAAATTGGCTGTACGAACTGCAGAACGATGATAGACCATCGCTAGCAGAATAAAAAGACCAGTAGAAGAACCCTGCAACTGGAAGACTGTCACTTCCACAGAAGGACTGAAAACGACTCTAAAACAAAATGTGCAGGCTCAATGTGGCAAGCAAACCATGAGCAACTGCACATCAATCCAGACTGGGAGGGAGTTCCCCGTGGGCTTTATAGATTCTTTTTCATTCCCAAAGGCCAGAGGCTTTCTAAACTCTGGGGTGGTAATTTACTACCTCCCCAGTCGGGGGGTGGATCAAGGATATATAGATTAACAAATACTGGGTCCATAAACGATCCTAGAGCTTTTGCTTTTGACTGTGACTGGCAAAAAGAAAAATCATCAGGTCTCTCTGCTGAGACATCTCCCAGATTTATTCCTGGTTACATACCCTGCTTGAAGCACCCTGGAACAAGACACTCAAGTTGGGTACAATGTCAGTGTGAAAATTGTGGCCAGCTCTGATGTTGTAGCTCCCCCAGGAGACAAGCGTGTTGCAAAATTTGTCAAGATAAAGAGAGAAGTTCCAACCAAAATTGAGGGCAAGTACCAATTCTAACACTTTGTTGTAGAGTTGAATAGATGCTCCCCAATACTCGCAAGCTATTAGAAGCTGAGTGGGAGACTGTAGTAAATCAAAAACAGGGACCATATTTTGAATGCAGACAACACCTCCATATGATGGGGAGGTAATATGACCCTATTCTGCAAATGAAATTAGTAAGTGCTAGCTATATAAGAAACAACAAATGACCACAATATAAGAAAAGCCGGTGACATAGGTAATTTTGTGTTTATATGGTAAGGAGGCAAGACCAGATTAACCACTGTACTTGCCACCAAGATCATATTTACATGCTGTGGGCAGCAATCCCATCAGGCATGGAAGGTGGGGGTTCACATTATACTAGGCTCCTAATACTCCTTGTTAGTCTTCTCCCTCTTGGGAATCTAGATGATCAATGTGCCCGATGCTACAGACTCCTGTACCATGGAAAACCCCAAGGTTCTTATTTTAGTTTTCATACCTCCTTTCGCCACCACTCTTATAATTCATCCAAAATAGAGACCTGCCTACAAAATGGCCCAAGGTATGGGGTTACAAAAATTCTGGGGTCAAAACATGGATGCCTGCAAGGAGACAGATGGGTTTTTTTCTCCATGAGTCAGACTCAAGAACGGAAAAAGGAGCAAGATTTGATATGAGATTTAGTACAAGAACGAATAATAGGCAAGCAAAGAAAGTAGATGCAACAGGCCAAACCAGAGTCAACTCTACGTGGAGATTTCTATGCAAAGCTCAAAAAACAAATAGAAACTGAGATAGAAATCCCAAGGTTAGGGAAGAATTTGTTTGTAGATCTGGGAGAAAGGATCAGCAAAGAACTGAATGTTACCAGCTGCTGGGTATGGGGGGGGGCTTTAATGTCTGAAGAGTGGCCGTGGAAAAGTAGTAGCCTAGGCCCGGTCAAACTCCTTAAATGGAATAGAACCAACATTAAAGGAGAAAACCAACTAGAAGGGTGGATATTAAGCTTGGACATAATAAGGGAGGAGTGCCTCTGGCATTTGGGAAAAGAATTCTTGGATAACATAGTATAAACTTCCTGTAAAAGATATAAAGTTTTTAATGGAACTTTCACATGGTGGATCCCTGAAAAACCAACACAATATTGGACCCAAGAGAAGAAAAAGGATTGTAATTATGATAAAGAGATTAAACTTTTCTGGTGTAATAACCCTAGAAGAAACCCCGATTATGGGATCCCTGAAATAGCTAAATTCTAGGAAAATATGATTAACCAAGGAAAAAAGTACTGGCGAGCACCAGATGGCTTATTCTGGATATGTGGGAAGAGGGCTTATCCAAAACTTCCTCCCCTATGGAAAGGAAGTTGTACTCTAGGAATCATACAACCAGGATTTTTCCTGCTACCAAATCAAGATGGGGATAATTTGGCAATACCAGTCTATGATGCCTTATAAGGAAACAAAAGAGGTAATCAGAGAAATTGGGGGATATCAAAAGCAGGGTGAGGAAGAGTGGCCTCCTGAATGAATAATACAGTTTAGCCACCTGGGCACAGGGTGGGAGTTGGGGATGTCGTACTCCTATATATATGCTAAACCGTATCATGAGACTCCAAGCAGTTGTAGAAATCATAACTAATGAAAAAGCTTGGGCCATGGAATTAATAGTCAGCCAACAAAGGCAAAACAGTGCTGCAATGTATGAAAATCGGTTAGCATTAGACTATTTGTTAGCACAAAAAGGAAGGGTTTGCAGAAAGTTTAACACATCTGATTGTTGCCTACAAATTGATGATAATGGGGATGCAGTTTTGGATATAGCAAAAAACATCTGGAAAATAGCCCATGTACCAGTCCAAAAGTGGGAATCTATAATAAATAAAGGATGGTGGGAAGACTTTTTGGGAATATCCTGGTGGAAAAAAGTGGGGTTTATAATGCTATGTAGAATAACAAGATTATTTTTCTTCCATGTTTAATTCCATGTCTTATGCAATTAATTGCTTATGTAGTTGAAAATATGCAGTTAATAACAATGCCCACCAATGACAAATCGGGAACCTCAAGAGAAACGCAGAAAATTACGGTATTAAAGAAATCAAAATATGACAAGAACCTGAAGAAGGCACTTAAGATCTATGAAAGGTATCAGTGTGCTGAGAACACAAAGGTTCAAAACCTGTAGCTCAAGTCAAATAAAGTAAGAAAAGAAGAGGGGGAAAATTGTGAAAAATGACAGTATAATATTGGCTTTCACATTCATGTACTAGCTTTTGCATGTTGTTATTAGTCACATGTATTTTTGATATGGTACAATTTATACTTACTTTTTAACAGCTTTTGGGTATAGTATAATCCATTAGTTTATGTATGCACCATAGAGTTTATATAAATAATAGTCTAAAAAAATACTACATTCTAGACTTTAGCAAAATGTTAAAATAGAGACTATGAAATTTTGAGAGACAACTGCTCACTTAAAAATTTTAAAAGGTTTATTAAACTTTAACAAAAATACAACAAAAGGACTAAATAAGGAAAAAGTTACAGCGCTGGGAACTGCCTTTGTGGCTGCCTATCATGTGGCCAGTTCATCTTCAAGATGGATGCTCAGTCTTTGAGACCCTTGGGGGTTGCATTAGCCAACTCTGGCCCCTCCTAAAGTCTGTCAGTCAGCTCATCTTTGCCGTTTATCGGTGGAGACTGCTTTCTTGCAACTTGATTGGAGGGTCAGGTGTTGTTATGCCACGCCCCCTTACCAACAAGCTTTTCCATTCCCAACTGCCCCATGCAAGGGGCAGATGTGCAAGCCTTCTTTCTACCTGTTCTAGATGACCCAGGCTGTCTGATGGCAACAATACAGAGGGGGGTGGAAAATGGAACTATGGGGACAACAGAGGACATCTAAACTACAATAACATAACTATACATCACTAAAGCTTCTTTTAATATTCACACAAGAGTCAACCTTTAATTGCGAGAGCCAATCATCTCATTATCCATCTATAACAGTAATGTTAAAAATGCTTTTATGTAACTAAGAGAATGGTGTAAAACAATTTTGCTGTTTCTCACATCTGCTGACCAGCCTCTCCAACAGATAATTGTGAGAAAAAACAGAGCCCTAGAGAGGATTTATTAACTACTTGTTATCAGAGAGTGTGAAACAACAGGATGGAACTTCAGGAAGAAATAAAATATATGGATCTAATTTACAGAATGTCACGCAGACAAGTCAGAGGTTGAAAACAAACAAAAGAATTCCTGGAACATCAAAAACTCAAAGGAATATTTGAATAATGTATAAGCTAATGAATATGCATGTAACCCCAGCAATGGAACTGTATATAGAGACTGTTATAGATAAGAGGATAATTTGTGATGGAAATATAAGTTTATTAATGTGATATAAAGTAAAACTGTAAGATCGTGCCAGCTGAGGGGAGGGGGGTGAGTGCCACACAGGACAGCTCTCAGCCAAGGAGGAGGTACATCATTAACATACGAAGAAAACCTAGCTTGCACAGGAGATGGGCACTCTCCGATGGCACGACCACGAGAACGCCCAGCAATGATGGCCCATGTAGATGTCCACCTCAGACAGACAAGACCATCAAGGAACATACATCTGAATGAAAGATTCCAAGAACTGGGGTCCGATACACATCGATTCCCAGACGTGGCTTTGTCCAATATGGGACAGTGAATAGACACTACATGAATATGAAGAACGCCAGGAGGAGACAAAGGGACTCCGCCGCGGGCAAGAAAAAGAGTATAAAAACCGAACTCTGCCAGGTCTCAATGGTGAACAGGGGGATTTGGTGCGATAGAGGCTGGATCATAGTTCACCCGCTCCGATCCCGGGATCGGCGCTATTTTTTTGATTGGTGGCAGTTGGGACTGTATATCGGTCGCAAATAAATTCTATTTTATTTTTATTAAATTGGCTGGGTCAATTTTTACCTATAACAGAGAACATGATTTTAAACTACCAGTGTGCTCTTTGGCCATTCGCCAAAAGCACCTCAGTGCTGGATTAATTATTTGTCCTTCTTTTATCCTTTATGAAACTTTTAAAAATTCCAAAGAGTGAACTCTCTTTTTCACAGAGAAACCCAGAATGGCGGGGTAACACCCCCTCCTTCCCAAAGATGGTATCTGCCACGGGAAATCTTGTGTAGGGAGACAAAGAGGAAATGGCATCAGACGCCTTTCCCGCTTATCTCTCCGGCAGCAGCTCCATTGAGAAGGGCGGCTGGTATTCTCTGGATCAAGTCTTGTGGAGGGTTTTTGCCTTCTTCATGGCAGAAGGTGGTAGGGGAGTTGGCTGGAGTGTTTTGGACTCCATGCATTTGCACTTTGTCCAGACACTGGTAGCAGGCTGGAGCAGCTTGGACTGGAGTGGGGCTGCTCTGTTAGTGCCTTCTCTCCTCAGCCGGGCACTGCTGGCAAGCTGAGGGCAACCCAAACCAAAGCAGGGCTGATTTGTTTCTTTCTGGTGCGCGTGCTGCAACTGCAGGCAGGCACTTGCGAACTTCGCCATGAGGCAGTCTAACATGTAAAAGAGGAACAAAAGTGTGAAAAACAAGTTGCACTATTTAAGATTTTTTGTAAAAGTTTAATAAGGGATAAAAGGGACAATGTTATAGGTAAAAATCAATCCAGCCAATTTAATAAAAATATAAATAGAATTTATTTCATGACCGATATACAGTCCCGACAGCCAACAATCAAAGGAACAGCACTGACCCCGGGTTCGGAGCTGGGTGAACACAGATTCGACCTCTATTGAGCCGAATCCTCCACAGTTCACAAATGCGGCTTGGCAGAGTCCGTTCTTATACCCTTTTTCTAGCCCAGGTGGAGTCTCTTTGTCTCCTTTCAGGGTTCTCCATATTCATGTTGCTTCCTTTCTCTGTCCTGTGCTGGACAAAACCCTGTCCGGGAACTGATGTATGTTCATCCTTGGGTTACTGGAATCTGGTATTCAGATGTATGTCCCTGATGGCTCCGTTTATCTAAGTTGGACATCTTCATGGGCCATCACCACTGGGCGTTCTCCTGTTCATACCAGTGAGAATGACCATCTCCTGTGCCAGGCTAGGTTCTCTTTGTATGTTAATTGCATACCTCCTCCTCTGCTGCCAGCTGTGATTTCATCATCCTGTGAAGCAACTCCTTTTCCCCTGCTAGTGTGTTTTAGGATTTTATATTTTGGATATATTTCATGCATCTATATATTCTCTACCAGCACGAATTACCATAATACATATAACAGACAATATCCAGCCCTGGGGTGCTTTGGCAATCTGCCAAAGGCACACTGTGTTATAAATGACAAATGTAGTTATTGGCTTTTCCATTTATGTATTAGCTTTTGTTTTACAAGTTATTATTGATCACAAAGATCCTGATATATTACAATTTGTGATTCCTTTTAACTGTTTTTTAGTATAGTATAATCTGACAGTTTATGTAAGCACCGTATAGCTTATATAAATAGTTAATAGTAATTTAATAAATATATCTTAAACTGTAGCATAAGATGAAAATAGAAACTATATGATGTTAAAATGCTTTTTCATGTAACTAACTGAGAAAATGATGTAAAATAATTAGGTGATTTCCCACATTCGGGGACTATCTTATCTGAAAGACAAGATAATGGAAACAGAAACCAGAGCACCGGAAAAAAAAGAATTTATTGACCTTCGTTATCAGGGAGTGAAAATACAATAAGATTAAACCACAAGAAGAAATAAAATATATTAATTTTTATCTACAAAATGGCATGAAGACAAGTCAAAGGTTAAAACCAAGCAAAAGAACATCTAAACTCAAAGGAATGTTTCAATATGTATAAACTCTTAGGAATATGCATGTACCCCCTTTAATGTAACAGCATATAAAGAACATGGTTTTAAGTTGTGTGCTTTTGGCAAATAGTCAAGTGTTATGAATAAAAAGTTATCTATTTTTTTAAAGTTGCAGAGTTAAAACAAATTGGACCAGTACTAGCTTCATTGTTGAGAGTTCTTCTTCAAATACCTGTTAATGGTTGGTGATTAACCATTGTCCCCCTGATGCTTGTCAGAGATCCTGCAGGTAGCAGGAGAATGGGAGTGGCATCAGAGCTAGTATGCAGATGAGAAATGCATTGCGCCCCGAATTTTGCAGTTTTCCAGGAAAACCCCTAAGAATTACGAGCCAACATAGAACTAAGTGACCTAAGTGATGTGTAAGGATGGGAACGTAGTCCAGTACCTGCTTGGATCCTTTTTGCTTCTCACCCTAACCTGAAAAGATGTTGATTAAAGAGACGCCCCGGGGTGTTGGACCAAAAAAGTGGAATCTGCTAATCTCCCATGAGGACGGAATCCCCAGCTCTGCCTGCAGACCAGCGGACAAAGCTGCATCACCCTCCTTCTTCGTGCCACGCCTGGGAGCAGTGGCGGCGTGGGCACGACCCGTCGCTTTCTCCCCACCTGAGCTGCTTCTTTTTAATAAAGGCATTTAAAAGGAGGAAGATCTCTTGCCCATTTATTTCAACTTGGGGGACTCGTCTGGGATAGCTACGCCTGAAGAGGACACCAGGACTGGGACAGCCGCCCTGGACCTGCAGGACAGCTGGCTATCGGGACCAGAGAAGATCGGCTTGGGACAGTGACACGGAGCAGCGCCGGATTGGTGAGAATATCCGGCTGCCGGAGAGGGAGGCGAGTGAGTGTGTGTGAGTGAGACGAGGGCCAGCAGCTCGGCCCCTCGAAGTGAGTGAGGACCCCTCAGTACTGCGGTTCCGCACCCCCGCGAGGGGGCCGGCCGGGAACAGGGGGAAGCGAGTGGAATTGGTGATTGAGGCGCCTCCAAAGGGGTAAAGAGGACCCCCCTCCGGGCATGAGGAGGAAATAGTTGTGTGAGTGGCACGCAGCTCAAAAGCCCTGATAAATCAGGCAGTTTTGTTTTTAAGTCCTGACGACGGAAGTCAGGCATGAGGTTTGAGGTTCCCGAGAAGGATTCGGGAAAGTTTAAAAGCCCTGCAGGCAAACAAAGTCCTGACAAAGGAAGTCAGGCATACCTCAGAGGCCAGGGTCTCGAAGTTTGGCTGGTTGAGTCTTGGCAAGAGATCTCTCTAAGTCCTGATGAAGGAAGTCAGGCATAGCTCAAAGGCCAGGGTCTTGAGGATTTTTTTTGTTTTGTTTGTTTGTTGAGTCTTGGCAAGAGAAGGCCAAGGTCTCAACAAAGTCCTGATGAAAAGGGTCAGAGAAATTGGAGTTTTGACAAAGGAGGTCGGGACTTCTTAAATAAGATATATTTCCTTTAGAGTAAAGGCATCTTTGTGATTTGTTTCAAGGCTGAAAAAAAAATGGGAGGGTGCAATAGTAAGAAAAGTGGCCAGAGACTGAGGAATATACCTCCCCACAGTCCCCTAGGTGAACTGTTAGAGAAATGGGACTCTATGAAAGCCACAGAAGAATTAGATAAAGTTAAGATGATTCACTACTGTTCAGAAGTGTGGCCAGAATTAGAGGTGCAAGGAGGATGGCCGTGGTGTGGGACAAAAGACAAGTGGATGTGTCAACAGCTGAGTAATTATCTGACGGCTCGAGAAGATACTGATCCCGAGCAATTATTATATGTAGCTTGTTGGTTGAATGCCATTGAGAATGAAGGAGTGCAAATTTGTAAAGTGCAGAACAAGAAAGAGGGGATGCTGGAGTTAAAGAAATTGGTAAAAGGTGGGACCCCCTAGACTACTTGCCTCCTGATGCCCCTCCACCTTATAATCCTCTTATTCGAGCACCTCAAAAAGCAGATCCAGTTCTTCTCCCGGCTGCTATGGGGGCTATTCCCTCACCACCCGCTTCAACTCCTTTAGCTGCTTCTGCACCACCACTAGTACCTACTCTACCTGCTGCATGCTCCACCCCTTCTCCAGCTCCACCTAACATGCACTCAAGCTCTTCTCCCCCTCCTACTGCTGTCCCTCCACCTCCTCCTAACTGGGACAATCTTGTGTCTGAAGATGGGCCATACTGTGGTACCCGATCCAAGACCTCCACAGTAGAGAGACTTTTTCCCCTTAGAGAAGTTCCTATGGGAGGAGTATCAGGAGGTGTTGGTTTTGTGAATGCTCCTCTAACTGCCTCTGAGGTGAGAGGATTCAAGAAGGAGTTAGGGAATTTAGTTGAAGACCCCGTGGGCATTGCTAACCAAGTGGATCAGTTCTTAGGTCCAAATATCTACACTTGGGGGAAGATGAATTCCATTCTAAATATATTATTTTCCCCAGAAGAGCCCCGAATGATTAGGGCCACAAGCATAAGAATTTGGGAAAAAGACAACCGTCCAGGGCCCCAAGTGCCATGAGGTGAAGACAAAGTGCCACTAGTGGATCCTAATTGGAACCCTAACCAGGAGGAAGGGAGGAAAGCCATGATGGAGTACACGTCTCTGATAATTCGAGGGATCAGAGAATCAGTTCCCAAAGGAACTAATACAAAATTGGCATTCGAGGGCGCACAAGAGGAGGATGAAACTCCTGCTAGTTGGCTTAATCGCCTAAAGTGGAACTTTCAATTGTATTCTAGAATAGACCCAGACACCATGGAGGGTGAAGTGCTATTAAAGGTCCAGTTTGTTACTAAATCTTGGCCTGATATACGGAGAAAACTGGAAAAGATTGAGGATTGGCAAGAAAAAGACATTAATGAGTTATTGAGGGAAGCATTGAAAGTGTATTTAAGGAGGGAAGAAGAAAAAGCAAAGGCCAAAGCTGGGATCATGGTCTCTATAGCTAGAGAAAGTGTGGGAGCAAACAACTCTTTCCTACAGTCCAAGGCCACAAAGGAGTGGAGGAGTCCACCACCAGGAGCAGGTAAGGATAGGCCAGTACGATCAGGTCCAAGAGGAACGGAGAGGCCTCAAGTCCCTTTGAGTGAAAGGCGTTGCTATTACTGTGGGAGGACTGGGCACGTTAGAAGGTTCTGTAGAAAGCTGACTCTGGATGAAGCAATAGCCAGAGAACAAGAAGCCTTAAAGAAAATGCTCAGAGGCGACGATTAGGGGTGTCAAGGGCTATATACTTTAGGGGACCCGATGCAACACCTAGAGGAGCCCTTGGTAAACTTTGAAGTAGGACCCCAAAATGAGGAATTTGAATTTTTATTTGATACAGGAGCAGATAAGTCTTGTCTTAACAAAATACCGGAAGGTATGATAATTGGTAGAAAATTTTGTGAAATATTAGGGGCTGAAGGGAAACCATTTAGAGCCTCAGTGATCGAGAATGTAAAAATAATCGGAAACTCAAGGCAGTGTGAAGCAAATTTGATCTACCTGCCTAAACTAGAAAAAAGTTTGTTAGGGAGGGATCTACAAGTTCATTTGGGAGTAGGAATTGTCCCAAGAGAAGGGAAAATGGTAGTACAAATAATGAAGTTATCCCAAGGTGATGTTGCTGAAATAAGCCCAGAGGTGTGGGCTGAAGGAGGAAAGCGAGGCCTACTGGACATTCCTCCAATAACAATAAAAATGCAAGATGGTACTTCACCCATATGGGTCAAACAGTATCCAATTTCCCTGGAAGGAAAGGAGGGGCTAGCCATAGTTATTGAACAATTGTTGCAAGAGGGAATTTTGGAGCCCTGTATGTCACCACACAATACCCCTATACTGGCAGTTAAGAAAGCTGGAGGGAAATACAGGCTGGTACAAGACCTAGGAGAGGTAAACAAAAAGACCATTGCTAGACATCCGGTTGTGCCCAACCCGTATAACCTTCTTAGCCGAATTCCAAGAGAACACGCTTGGTTCACTATTATAGACTTAAAAGATGCTTTCTGGGCATGTCCTCTGGCAGTAGAATGTAGAGATTGGTTTGCCTTTGAATGGGAAGACCCAAGTACAAAAAGGAAACAACAGCTAAGAGGGACCCGATTACCGCAAGGGTTTACTGAATCACCCCACTTTGGACAAGCCCTAGAGGGTTTGTAAGAACAGTTTGTTCCTGAAGAAGAAGTACAAATCCTGCAGTATGTTGATGACCTCATGGTATCAGGGAAAGGAAAAGATCAGGTCAGAACAACTAGCATTAAACTTTTGAATTTTCTGGGAGAGAAAGGATTAAAAGTCTCCCAAGACAAGCTACAGTTCATACAATCAGAAGTAACACACCTTGGGCACATAATAGCAGAGGGATATAAGAAATTGAGCCCTGACAGAATTTCAGGCATCCTATCTCTCCCAGCTCCACAAACAAAAAGGGATGTGAGAAAGCTTCTAGGCCTGTTCGGATACTGCAAGTTATGGTTGGATCAATACTCACAAAGTGTGAAATTTTTATATGATAAGCTGGTAGCCCCAGATCCCATAATTTGGACAGCAGAAGACGATCAACAACTAGGGAACCTAAAAGAGAAGTTGTCTTCTGCTCCAGTCCTAAGCTTACCAGACCTCAGGAAGGGCTTTGATCTTTTTGTAAGTGCTGAAGGAGGTATAGCCTATGGTGTACTAACTCAAGAGTGGGGAGGCTGCAGAAAACCTGTAGCTTACATCTCCAAATTGTTAGAGCCAGTGGCTAGAGGTTGGCCAGTTTGTATACAAGCCATAGCAGCAACTGCTATTCTGATAGAAGAGACCCAAAAATTGACCTTACAAGGAAAAATTAAAGTACATACCCCTCACAATCTTAAAACAGTGCTGAGCCAAAGAGCTCAACAGTGGCTAACCAATGTAAGAATATTAAAATATGAAATAATACTAATGAACACAGATAATTTAGAATTCATCACATCAAACGCCCTCAATCCAGCACAATTCCTTATGGGAGAGCCTATAGAAAATTTAGAACATGATTGCCTTGAATTGATCAGTCTCCAAACCAAAGTAAGAGAGGATTTAGAAGATCAGCCTCTGACAACTGGAAGAATTTTGTTTATAGATGGCTCTTCGAGGGTAGTAGATGGAAAAAGAGCTTCAGGTTATGCCATCATAGATGGAAAAACTTTACAAATTGATGAAAAAGGAAAACTACCCCAAACCAGGTCAGCCCAAAGTTGTGAAATATATGCCCTGAAAAGAGGATTAGACTTATTGGAGGGAGACCAGGGAACCATTTATACAGATTCCCAATATGCATTTGGGATAGTACACACATTTGGGAAAATATGGGAGGAGCGTGGATATCTAAGCTCAAAGGGAAAAAACTTAGCGCATGAGAATCTAGTCAAGTCTGCATTGGAATCTCTACAAAAACCAACAGAAATAGCAGTAGTCCATATAAAAGGGCACCAAAAAGGACACAGCCTTGAAGTTAAAGGAAACCGATTGGCTGATCAGATAGCAAAGGAAGCAGCTTTAGAACCAGGGGATCCAGTAAAAGTTTTTAAAGCAGAAACCACACCCGAGGAGGACAAAAGAGAAAAACCCATATTTAGTGAAAAAGAATTAAAGGCTATAAAAGATTTAAAGTTACACCAAGGGCAACGAGGGGAGTGGTTAACCTCAGACAGACGGGTGTTTTTAAACAAAGCACTTGCTGGGACAGTGCTAACATAACTACATAAATTAACCCACTGGGGAGTCCAAGGACTATGTGATCATTTCTTAATAAATAACCTGTGCATAGGTGTATATGACCTAGAAAAAGCAATCACAAGAGGGTGTTTAATTTGCCAAAAAGTAAATCAGGAAGTCATGAGAAAAGTAACACCTGAACGGAGGGAACTAAGACCTTTCCAGAGCATACAAATAGATTTTACTGAGATGCCCCCAGTACAAGGATACAAATATCTACTAGTTATAGTAGATCATCTCACTCACTGGGTAGAAGCCTTCCCAAATAAAGGGAAACAGCCCAAGTCACGGCAAAAGTAATCTTAGAAAACATTATCCCCAGATACGGAATGGTGAATACCGTAGACTCAGACCGAGGTCCACATTTTGTGGCCCAAACATTGCAAAATATAATTGAAGCTTTAGGAATAAAATGGAGATTGCATACTCCATGGCACCCCAGAGTTCTGGGAGGGTGGAACGGATGAACAAAACTCTCAAAAATGCATTGACTAAATTAATTGAAGAAACAAAAATGAATTGGTTAAAGTGCCTGCCCCTAGCCCTATTGCGCATCAGAACAAGACCCCGGTCTGATATAAGGATTTCACCCTATGAAATGCTGTTTGGACTGCCATTCTGGTTAACACCCTATAGCACAGGAGACTATCTGGAGGGAGATGAAGCCACCAGAAAATATTTAGAAGTCATTGGAAGATCCTTAGAAGGACTTAGAAAAAGAGGATACCTCCCCCAAACCTCCCCTCTTGACACAAAAGCACACGACATCAACCCAGGAGATTGGGTTTTGATAAAATCCTGGAATAATAGACCATTAATGCCTAAATTTGAAGGCCCCTTTCAGGTACTCCTCATCGCTAATTCTGCTGTGTGAAGCAGAGAAAAAGGTTGGACCCACATCACGAGAATTAAAGGACCAGTCCCACCCCTGGGCACTAGACAAGATTTGTCAGTATCTCCCTCTGGTATTGGACCAGATTCCACACCACTCTCACCCCCGAACATTGGACAAGATTCTTCAGTGTCTCCCTCTGGTATTGGACCAGATTCTACACCACCCTCACACTCTAACTCAGGACAGGATACAACCACCTCAGGAGTTAATTCAGCTGAATATACTATGATAAAAGGACCAAATGACTTAAAGTTGAAACTCAAAAAGAAGAACCAAAAAGACTGATGAACTGCATAAGAAAAAAGTTTAGAATCATAACATATCTTAAAGTGTTTTAAGAAATTTGTAAAAGTTAAAAATTGTTAGTAAGTAATTCTGGTTAAGTCGTCCCAACTTAGTACCAAAGACCCCAAGTTAATCTTCTCCAGAGTGCTCCCCTAGGAGAGACCAAATTGGCAGGGACAGATCAAGAGAGGTTTAACCCGAGGAGCAAGAGACTCTAAAGAGCTTGGAGACTTCTTCTCAGTAAAATCCTCAAGAGGCAAGGCCGGGTGGGCAGGCTGTGCAAGACGACCCATACCAGACTCTTGGGAAGGGTAGTAGTGATGGCTCTGATTGCCGGTGGTGCTCTGGAGAGCCCAGGAGAGCCGTGCAATGAGCACTACCAACCTCTCTATGAGAAAGAAGTAAGCTCCTTGCTGAGAGTCCACAACAATTGTGTTAACCTCTCCCAATTGATC
The DNA here is from genome assembly GCF_036417665.1 of Passer domesticus. NCBI lineage: Eukaryota > Metazoa > Chordata > Aves > Passeriformes > Passeridae > Passer > Passer domesticus. The sequence continues at coordinate 41,178,195 of NC_087511.1, forward strand.
CTTTATCAAGAGAAGAAGAAAATATATTGGATGGCCCGGAACACCGCCACCTTTAGGCAGCCACTCCTGGGAGAGCACCCTGTAGGAGAGGCCTGGTGGTGCTTTGAACGTGATACTACTAAAGCAAGCCTGGTAAATCTGGTCAAAAGAAAAAGTATTTCTAAATATTGGGAGGGCACGACAAAAACTAATATATTTCAGGAAACCCCTAAACACCTGTTTTGGGTCAATGGTACCACAGCATCCACTGAATTGCCAAGAGACTGGTCTAGTGGTGGCATCATTAGAATTATAAAACAAACTGTCTTTATATTACACAAAGAATCTGGATCAAGTTTAAGAGTTCCTATATATGAGGATTTAAGAAAAACAAAACTGAAGAAGCAATATATGTTAAACAAAATTTTGAAACTACAATCAGAATTAGAAGTAATATCTAATCAGACGGCATTAGCTTTTAATCATATTAATGACCAACTCAACCAAACCAAAACAGTAATTTATCAAATCAAATTAATTGTAGCAGTCATTAGAAACACCTTAAACGAAATAAGAAAACTAGCATATTTAAGAAATCAAAGGACTCCTACACTTGATTCCAGTTGGTGGGATAATCTATGGACTTTCAAAAAAAGTTAGAAAACTATAACCTTCACTGTGTGTACACTTGTTAGTTTGTTCTTATTTCCCTGTTTAAATAAAATAGTGACATCTGCTGTACAGAATAACCTAAGGATCTCTAAAGAAATTGACCTGAAAGAACCAAAAAAAGTAATGAAGTTAGGTAAATATTATCACCAGAGGGCTCAAGAAATTTATAATCAATACAAAAAATATAAGAAATTCTATGTTAATGAGCAAAAAAAATTATAAGTTGATGCAGGCTTGAGCTTAAGCCTGATCAAAGAAAAAGAGGGGGGACTATTATGAATAAAAAGTTATCTATTTTTTTAAAGTTGCGGAGTTATAACAAATTGGACCAGTACTAGCTTCATTGTTGAGAGTTCTTCCTCAAATACCTGTTAATGGTTGGTGATTAACCATTGTCCCCCTGATGCTTGTCAGAGATCCTGCAGGTAGCAGGAGAATGGGAGTGGCATCAGAGCTAGTATGCAGATGAGAAATGCATTGCGCCCCGAATTTTGCAGTTTTCCAGGAAAACCCCTAAGAATTACGAGCCAACATAGAACTAAGTGACCTAAGTGATGTGTAAGGATGGGAACGTAGTCCAGTACCTGCTTGGATCCTTTTTGCTTCTCACCCTAACCTGAAAAGATGTTGATTAAAGAGACGCCCCGGGGTGTTGGACCAAAAAAGTGGAATCTGCAAATCACCCGTGAGGACGGAATCCCCAGCTCTGCCTGCAGACCAGCGGACAAAGCTGCATCACCCTCCTCCTCCATGCCACTCCTGGGAGCAGTGGCAGCGTGGGCGCGACCCGTCGCTTTCTCCCCACCTGAGCTGATTCTTTTTAATAAAGGCATTAAAAAGGAGAAAGATCTCCTGCCCATTTATTTCATCAAGTACCCCAGCACTGGATTTTATCCCTTTTATCCCTTAATAATTTTTTATAAAAAATTCTAATAGTGAGCCATGTTCTCACACAGCTTAAAACAATTTGCTTATATACTTTTCATTATAGTGGTTAAATGCTTATTAATGAGGTTTATGCATATTCAAACAATCTTGTATGTTTATGTGTCTTGGGAACTCTTTTGCTTGGTTTTAACCTTTGACTTGTCTGCGTGCCATCCTGTAGATTAAATTAATATATTTTATTTCTTCTCGAGGCTCCATTCTGTTGTTTTGACACTTCTTAATAACTGGAGAGGAGAGTCATTAGTAAATTTTTCTCTTGGTGTTCTGGTTTTTGTCACTGTTACCTTATCATTCAGATAAGATAGTCCACAAATGTGAGAAACAACATTGCTATTTCACGCCATTTTTTGAGTTAGTTACACAAATAAAAGCATTTTAACATCATATAGTTTCTATTTTAATATTGTGCTAAGGCTTAGGGTATATTTTTATTACACTACTTACTTATATAAGCTGTACTGTGCATGTGTAAGCTTACAGATTATACTATACCAAAAAGCAGTTAAAAGGAATTACAAATTGTACTATATCAGAATCTTTGTGATCAATAATAACTTGTGAAAGCTAGTAACTATAATTGTCATTTATAACAAAAGAGAAAGGAAAAAAGCGAAGACCAGGAGAGAAGAGCAGGTTCAGCTCCAGTGCTCTGACCTTTAAAAGAAACTGCAGTAACTTCTGACTGCCCTAAGATTCCGGTTCTGGCGATGCCGCTGGGCCTCAAAGAGACAGTAACAACTTTTGGGTACAGATAAATATGAATACAACAACATTTTGGGTTACCCACTACAGTGATGAGTCCCCTCATGGATAGGAGACAGGGAGTCTCAGTTTGTTTAATATTCTTGCTGGTGCATTGTCATGGTAGCAGTTGGCACCTGTTGTTCCTTAACCCGCAACAACCCCATGACAGATGGATCCTTTGAGAAACCAGGCAAACTAGACAGCTGTTTAATCTTTTCTGTACTCAAGGCAACTCTACTGAAAGCCCACCAGTACCCTTTTGGGTCTTTCAAGTACCATCTCCAGAGGTAGCCTATGCCAAGAGTACATGGGGCCAGACTCAGTGACGTGCTTTTGCCACTCATTCCCAGTTAGGCTTACCCTACCCCCAGCACAGACAGCTGTTGGGAAACCCTGTCACTCCAGAAATACAGATGGATTCTATCCCTTTGTAGTCCAATGGTATTAGAGTACACTCTGCACCAGTGTCTAGCAGAGCTTTATGCTCCTATGGGGCTGATGTGCTTAATTGTTCTGGTTTTAGCTTATACAGACTTTTTTTCTTCTTAGTAGTCTGTGCAGTGCTGTGTTTTGGATTCAGCAGTATGATAATGTTGACGACACATTAATGTTTTAGTTGCTCCTAAGTAGTGCTTATTCTAAATCAAGGAATTCTTAGTTTCCCATGCTCTGCCAGTGACCAGGTTCACAAGAAGCTGGGTGGGAGCATAGCAGGACAGCTGACTTGAACTAACCAAAGGGATATTCCATACCACAGAATGTCATACTCAGTGTATAAACTGGGGGGAGTTGCTGATTGCTGATTGCTGCTTGGGTGTTGTGGTGCAGGGTTCATTTGGTTTGTTCTGTTTCCCCCTAAAGTTATAACGGTTCAGTCCTAGGGTTCCCCCCACCCCCCCCTCCCCTGGCAACCCCTCCTTTTGAGAGTGTCAGTTTTTTGTCTCCACCCCTGTTCCCCTGGTTACCCTCTCTCAATTCCTCCCTGAGTTCCTGTCCATCAGCCACTGTCCCCTTCCCTCTTTCCAGAAAGTTCTCCCCTCCTCGGTGGGTGACTGGATCGGGAACAAGGGTCCCTCCCTGTCGCATTCCCTATGGGCTAGCCGGCATGTTTGTCACGAGTTTGTTCCCTCCCAAGTTCTCCCTCATTGGTTGAAGTGTTGTATGTTCCGTCCCTTTATAATTGGCTGTACCCCCACCTCGTGGTCCTGACTCGGCTGGCCTTCCCTGGAGACATTAAGGAACTCTGGACTTTGCCCCCAAGACGAGACCCTCTTTTCTACTTCGCCTTCTTGCTGATCACTGCTGCCTCCTGCTGAGGCGCTCCCCGGACGCCCCTGGCGCATCTGGGCAGTGCCCCCCGGCTGTCAGTTGCTGTGCCTTCAGCTCGGCCGGTGCAGCCTCCTCCCCCGCCCGGGGGAGTAGAGAGAAAAACTCGGACAGCAACTCGGCACTTGGGGACTGGCTGGGCATTGGTCAGCAGGTGGTGAGCAATTGTACTGTGCATTACTTAATTTCTCTTGTGTTTTATCTCTTTCTCCCTCTCCTTTTTATTACTATTATTACTGGTATTATTATAATTTGTATTATTAGCACGTACTGGTTTTACATGGCCTAGTTTTTTGGTAGTGGAGGGGGGGCACCTCTGTGGCCCCCATGAGAAGCTGCTGGAAGCTTCCACCATGTCCAGCAGAGCAAATCCCTCATGGCTCTGAAGATGGACATGCCACTGGCTAAAACTGGGCCAATGGTTGGTAATGCCTCTGTTATGACATATTGAAGAAGAAATTCCAAACAAAGTCACACAGTTTTTCTCCTAGTCAGAGAAGAGGAGGAGGTGAGAATATGTGAGGGAAAACAACATGGCGCCACCAAGGTCAGTGAAGAAGGAGGGGGAGAAGGTGCTCAAGGTGCCAGAGCTGAGATTCCTCTGGAGGTTGTGGTGAAGACCATGGTAAAACAGGTTGTCCCCCTGCAGCCCATGGCTCCATGGGGGATCCAGAGATCCACCTGCAGCCCATGGGGGACGTGTCCACGCTGGAGCTGGTGAATGCCTGGAGGAGGCTGTGATCCAGTGGAAGACCTGGTTGTGAGAAACGACCACTCATTTTTAAAATTTTAAAGGTTTATTAAACCTTAACAAAAATTACAACAAAGGACTGAATAAGGAAAAATCACAGCACTACTAGCCACATGGCTCATTCACAAAATAGTTGCTCCCCTTTTTATACCTTTTGGTGTTGCATCGGGTAACCCTAGCCCCTCCCAAACTCTGTCAGTTAACTCTTCGTCACTGTCCATTGGTGGAGACTGCTTTCTTGCAACTTGATTGGAGGTCAGGTGTTGCCATGCCGTGCCTCTTAGTAACAAGCCTGGTCTCCCCCCAAATGCCCCGACTACTAAGCTATTACAAGGGAGGGGAAAGAGGACTATGGGGGACATATTACAATAACTTCACTACACAACATACATATAATACCTATTTCTTAATTGTGAGAGACAACTTTTACATTATTTATCTATAACAAACCCCACTTTTCCTTTTCTATAAGTCATTTGGCTTGAACAATTAACTCTCATTTTTTATTCTGATAATCTACTCGTACTTTTCAAAAAATAATAATAAAAAAAATTTACTAGCATATTACTGCAAGGGTGTCCCAGATGAAGGGGAGAGAATGATGCATCTGACTCCATCTTATCAGAAGGCTAATTAATTACCTTATGTCATGGTTTGACCCTAGCACAATGCCAGGGCCTCCATGAAGAGTATATTTCTAAAAGGGTTGCTGTGAGATGTTACCCGGGAACAGAACAAAACAGGCTCCCATTCGGGGATGGAGGGAAAAACACAACATTTTATTAATAACAATATCCATAAAGGAACACACACACAGAGCAAAGAATAAAAACTTTCCAAATACATTCCTCCTCCCCCCTCCCTTTTCTCCACAGAATGAGATAACACCATAGATTCCCACCTTTCAGGTAATCAGCTTTCAGTCCATCATCATCTTTTCAAATAATCCACCCTCAAATCCATCGGGGAGAGAGAGAAGTCCTCCCTTGCACCATAGGCTTCCCCCCCATGTCCAGTGCTCTCACCACTGGACACAGGCCAGGACTGCTTTTAGGGTATCTTGTTTAAGGATGCTCTACCCAGTTCCAAAAGCAGCAGTCTCTCAACTTTGGGACACCAGTCCCCCCCCAAATTTACCCCCTGGGGCCGAGGGGCTCGTGAACAGAGGTCTTCCCCTCCACGGAGACAGAGGGCATCCCACACCCTCCTCAGCCGTCTCTGTTCACTCCACTGCTTCACTCTTGGCTCCAAAGTATTGTCTCCCCCTAAATACAGTCTCCAGGTATGGGTCTGTCCATGGCCATACAAGAAAGAGTCCCGCTCAAGGCCACTCCATCATCTCTTCTCACCTAGGATTCTTCTCATCTCTTCCAGTTTTCCTCACACGCAGTCCATCATCTCTCTCTCCTCATTCTGATTCAGGAGGAACAGTATTTGCAAGGTTTCTATTACTCTACCAAGGGGTTAAAAACTTCGCCTCTGCCTGTCCAGGACTCCCACAGCTGCCGGGCACCTTCTCTCGCCACCTCCCCCGCTTCTGGCCGGCTGAGCCGCCAGCACAATCTCTGTCCCTCTCTCCGGGGGGAGGGGGGGGGGGGGCTGCCCAGACATCTAAATCTCGTCAACCCCTGCATGTTCTCCTCCACCTCTGCACCTTTTGGGGCTCCCGGCCTTCTCCCTGTCATGGCCTCCCCCTCCCCCACCCAGACACAGCTGGGCAGGGGAGAGGTCGGACCTTACTCACCCACGCCGGATTCCCAAAGAGGAAGTTCTCTGGGAATCTCCTGCTTTTAACCCCCGTGTGTTCTCAGAGGCGTATCCAGACCCTTAGTGGCCACATCAAATGCCAATTTTGAATTTGGCCACTGATTGGCCGGACTTAGACTTTTCTAGAAACACATTTCCGGCCAAACCACGACACCTTATTATACTATATTACATATGTCTAGACTGAATCTGCCATGCACTCACTCTGCACACAACTGCAGAGAACTGCACTCATCTCGTGACTCTCCCGTGACTGTCAGTCGACAACCTGACACACACACACTCTTGGCCCTAATAGGCCAAGGAAACAAAACATCCTCACTTTGGGTAAACAATCTCCATATTGCATTCTACTTTGGCACATCACAGGCACTGTAAGTGATAAGAATTGTGTTTTCCCTTTCTCTGAGGTTCAGAGTATGTGAATCTCAGAAATCCTTGGGAAGAATTGTGCCTTGCTTTTCGCTATGAAGAGAAATGTGGCAACATTAGCATCTGTTGGTGTGGGTGAGGAGAGGAAAAAAATCTTGGGTTTATTAGTGGTGAGTACAGAGGCTAACTTGGTCTTGCCATTTAGTCTCTATTGTATTAAGAGACACCTGAGGAATGACAGAGGTCTGGTATGGCTTTCTTGCCCCCACCTTACTATGCCTACGGGGTTGCTACCCACAGCAGGATTATAATCTTCTCAGTGGCAGGCACAGGGGCCAATCCAGTCTTGCTTTCTAGTTTCTTTCTTACTAGTCAATTCTTAAGTGAACTACCCCAGTACCTCTCACTGCTCCCCGTGTATTTCCCTCAACAGATACTTGTAATCTTCATCCATTTAAAATAGGATAATTACATTAATGACTAATGCAATTTAAATTCTCTGCTCAAAATTTTACTTAAACAGTCATCTAAAGCATGCAGACTAGCCCTGTGGGGCCTTCATGTCTTTCACAAAGCACAGCTGTTATAGTGCACTAGTTTATTTAGTTGTTCTTTTGCACTGGGTGATTGGGAATTTGCACAGAATAGTTTTATATTGCACTGTATAGCTTATGTTATATCACATGGTTTGTTATCCCTTTCCCCTATCACATGGTCTTTCCCTCACCCACCCCAGTACCCCCTGGTGGTCTTTTCCTGAGTGAAGAGACCCTCCCCTCGCCACTCCTCACTGGTATCCCATTGGCTGTAGACATCTTCCTCTGTCCCCATCCCCAGGGTATAAAAGTTTCCTGCCACCAGGGAATGCCCTCTTTCTCCCATGGGTTTGTGCACCTGGTGTGTCTCTTGGAATAAAGGAGAATGTTTCCCACGTGGAGAAGAGCGCTTCTCAATCTTTTACCTTCATCTATGAATTATCATGTGGGCAAAGGTCTATAGCTAGCCGGAGTGGACCCCAGCAGCCCGGCAGTAAACACGATACTTCACACAGAAACAGGGGGACAATGTTAGTCCATCAATCTACGAGAATGAGTTCACACATTTGCAAGTTCTAACAAGTCTACAGCATAATTAAGGCACAAGGTAAGAATATAAATAACAGCAGTTTGAGTGGGTTGGTTTGCAGGCATTTCTGTCTTCTCAGAATGGCTTAGTGGAAGCAATCTATCTTCTTTATGATCTGTGTCAGTGTACCCAGTCTTTGGGGTTTTGCAGAACCTCTAGGATTTCTGCTTCTTTGGAGCTCTCTGGTGGGTTGTGCATGTACTCTCACTTTGCAGTTAGTGGTAGAGACATAAGAATGCTTTTGATCCTTGATCTTGGTGTCAGGACACCACACTTTGTACTTCTGTCATAAACTAAGTTGAACTCTGCATATTGTAACAGAGTGTACACAGAGAGCTAGGGGCTACTCTGGTCAGTAGAGCTCAGTAATGATATATACACATAGACACATGTACACACACATGTTTGTTTTCTCAGGTGAGACAGCAGCTGCATGCACGGAGCTGTGCATCCAGAGCCATGTCTCTGGCTGTGCTCAGCCCATATGTGCACCCAGGGGTATGTGCAGAGCTAGTATACACACACGGGTACTTTTTTACTGGCACAGAGCCCTGGTGTACAGCAGTACCTGTCAGCAGCACACACCTGCACACACACATGGAGCTGTACACGCTCAACTTGCATACACTAGCCCCAGAGATACTCACTTATGTACTAATGCACACGTGCTCACAAACACGAGACTTGCTTGTACGTAGAACTTGTGTACATTAACATGAGCATACACATTTGTGCACACTAATATGTGCAGTGTCATACACATCAACACACATATCTTACACAGGGTTGTGCTCACACTTGCAGAGCCTGCGTATACTCACAAACACAGGGTTGTGCACAAACTTAGTCACACCTGAGAGGGGGTAATTTAACAAATGTGCACACAGTAGTGCACTCAACATGTGTACACCTTGGCACTTGCATGTGCACACAGAGCTGTGCACACTGGGACACATGTATTGCATGTGCAGACTCACACGCCTTGGCACATGTGCACATAGACACACACTGGCACATACATGTAAAACACTCCCCAGAACTCTTCTGGAAAGAGAGTTGTAGGACATCTACTGCTTTCTACCACCCCCCCACTTCTAGGCAGTATTTCACCCTCTGTGCCTTTGGGGTGGGAATGGACAGTGCTGTCTTAAAGGAAAGGTCAAAGAAAGACTGTGCTGGATTCTTGCCTCCTGCTTCTTACCCTACAATGGCAGGAAGGCACAAAACTGAGCACTTTTTGCTGTTCTGTCTTTCCTCAGGGCTTGATCGGTACAAAGGAGAGGATTAAAAGCTTTTTTTGATGATCACTGCTAGTGCATAGCACATATGGCATTCTTCACCCCTTACACAGCTACACTGTCGTGTTTTGTCAAAGGGTACCTCTTACCCTTTAACTAAAGGGGGGGTGCTTGTGGTCCCTATCATTGTGGAGGGCAGCTCGCAGTTCCCCGAGGATATGACACACACGGTAAGAAAAGCTCCAGGCCTCTTGGTGGGGGGGGGGGGGGAATTTCTTTTTGTTTTTAATGAAGACAGATTTTCATTTTTTTAAGCTCAAATCTTTTTGACACACAAAAGAACAACATAAAATATAGAAACACTTTAGTTCAAAACCTGAAATGTTTGTCTTCTGGGAATTATATTTCTACATGAAATGTGGCCGGATGAACACTACTGAAGCACACAAATACTCTTACAAACTGTGGAAATTACTGAAAATTCTCTCCTACTGGCAGTAAGAATAAACATGTCTAAAAGTGTCTTTGTAAGGAGAGCAGATACAATGTATGGTTTTGAAGTGACTGCCGGAACCGGGGCTAGCCCTTAGAACTCCGGCACCACGCCAGGAGTAGGGAACTGCCTCGGTATGGGGATTTACCAGAGGCAGAACATTTAGAGCCACTTGCTCTACAGCGCCAGATACAAGCCATGACAGGGACCAGGTAGAGGAAAAAGGAGGAGGCTCTCTGTCTTGCGGTTCCACAAGGAAGGGTTTATTCCAGGTGATGGGAGCAGAATGAAAAGCCCCTCACTCTATTGTGCAAGGGGTCTTATACAGATACAAGTCAGGGGGTGGATACAAACAGCTAACCAATAGGGAATCCTCAGGGGAGGAGTGAGGGGATTACATCAAGTGACTGGGGGCAATTGGGATAGGAGGGTGGAAAGGATGGGTCACATGGGCCAATGGGGAATTCCGAATTCCGAAGGGGTGTTGCAGACAGGGATTGGTCCGAGGTTTAAGTGACAGAGAAGGTTCAGGAATAAAGGGCTGGGTTGCCTTGACAGGCAGGAAAAGAGCTGGAACAAAAGGTGGGGAATGACATGAGGAACAGCTTTGAGGGAGGGTAAAACCCAGGGGTTAACCAACTCGGGGAGAACATGGGGGTACAACAGAACGAACCACTTAACAAGGAATCAATAAAATAAATTCAAAATGCAACATGGTTTTAACTGGAAAACAAAAATTTTAGGTGAAGTGTTAAAAAAATTAACACTGTGAAGCGATACGTGAAATAAATAGAATCCACAACTTGATGTAGTTATGAAGTAGGTATGTATGTCAGCGCCTGGCACAAGCGAGATAGCTCTTGTGAAAACTTGTGCCCTGAGCTTCAGTCTGACCCACATCTTTATTCACAAAGGTGTTCCATATGCAATACACTGCACAACTTCCCATGCATATTCAACCCCTGGCCCCGCCTGTCCTCGCCTCGTATGCTAAATAGGTCCACGCCCTTCTGGGCATGCGTTGTTTGCTGTGGTGGTCGCATGGGGGTCTTTTTGGTGGTCTCTGAGGCTGAAGGTTGTGGTCTTCCTCATGATTGAACTTTTGAACTGTTCTCCTTTGCCCGTGCGGTTTAGGTCTTTTGGTGCTTATCTGAGTCCGTCTGTCAGTCCTGACCATCTTGGAGACAGAGGAGCCCCTTTATCTGGGTTCTTTGCATCCCTAGGTCTCCTCTGGTATTGTTCTTTATGCAAGAAGCTTCAGAAATTTGCATTTCCTATGCCCTTTGTACTATGGCAGAGGTTTCTTAAGTAAAAGGTTAAAATTCAACACATAATTCTAAGAATTTAAATGCTTAATTCATTTTGTTAATTCAAGTGAACTTCTAAAATTTCTATTTCAGTCCCCCCTTTTCTTAAAATATAGTAAATTCTTTTACTACAGGGATCCTGATCTATCATGATGGTCCCCCTTCAGCAGGATTCCATGAGTTCTAGAGAGTGAAGTCAACATGGCCGCGCGTTTTAACATCCTCCAATTCCACATGAGTGTTAAAATAGACATCATTAAACTTACAGTAACTAAAATTAATAAAATTATAATGGGGTGACATAAAGTGTTCATTGTAGCCATGATATTTTATGAAAAAATCCTTTGCTAGGATTTTTCCTGTCCTGAGGAGCTGAGAGCCTCAGGAAAGAAATGTAAACAATAACTATCTGCTGCTGTGGAATGCAACAGGTGCATCTTCCATTGGTCCATGTGGATTGTTTTCAATTAGTGACCAATCACAGCCACCTGTGCCAAGGCTGTGAGCAGTCACAGGATTTTGTTATTGATTCCTATTCTATTCTTGTCTTTGTAGCCTTCTGATCTTCTTCTCTCTGTTCTTTTAGTATAGTTTTAATGTAGTATTTCAATATAATATATAACATAATAAATCAGCCTTCTGATGAAAATGGAGTCAAGCCTCGTGTCCTCACACAAGGGGTCTCAGCCTAAACAAGAGTTCATGATCCCAGTTGCAGTTGGTGACCATCCAAATAGCGCATCCCACCTGTTATGACTTGTGTCTTGTTTTACTCTTTGCAGGACTCTGTTTATTTTGGCTATGTCGTGATGGACAGTTACCAGAGTTCTCTGACCATTCTCTTGAATCTCTTTTACGATTTTGATTAGATCTTGATGTTTCATTAATTGTTTTACTAGGGTTAAATTCATTCTAATGGGTGTGGGTGGTAACTCGTATGTTGTGTAGTTTGCTTTTATTAACTGGTGGGATACAACTGGTGCTGAATATACAAAGTCACACCCAATAACTGTCATAAAGTTTCAAATACAAAAATTTGAATGATTCTTAACAGATAAGAGCACCTTGTTCCTGTCAATTTCTATGACATCACACACAGTCCTTAAACACACAGAGCCATCACCTATATACACTAGTACAGTTTGTTGGTTAGTGTCTGGGTGGATCTCAAAGTGGCAAATGCCTTGGTCAGTGTCAAGGCATATGTCTTGAGAGCTAATCAAATTACTTTCACAGATGAATCCCTGTTGTTCCTGAGCAATGCAAGGCTCTAAGTTAACAGTTTGCCATCTCACTTGGATTTTCCAAGCCCATACTCTATGTTCTGAGGGGTATAATACTAACTTCTCATGACTTAACCCTAAGGCAACAATGGGGTGAATAACGTGAACTGTGGCATTACATATAGTGAGCACAAAGGCTGTAGCTGTGTTAGTGGTGGGATTATATGTAAAATTTACCATGGTCCACCAAGATTGGAAATCTCTCTCAAAGTCTTTGGCATTGTCCCAGACAGCCTTCCATACTTCAGTTGGAAACACCCCTTCACTTCCTTCTCTTATGATTAAAGCAGCTGTTGACTGTATCCATAACTGTGTTTGTATACAGCTAAGGGCTAAAGATATGTTATCCTGTGCCCCCTTTAATGCATCTACCAGTAGGCTATGGTCTTGATCTTCAATTTCTCTCCATCTTGGCAGCACCTTTGAGACTTGCCACTGGCTATTTCCCAATGCCAATAGAGACGACTGTAAGGGCTGTTTTAATTTTATCAGGTGGCTAGTTGCTGCAGCTAATTTGTTCATTAATATTTCAGAGTCAATTCCATTCAAAACTCCTAACCCAGTCCCTAACATCCCGGTTAAATCCCTTCACAATCTGTCTCTGAAGTGTACTTGTTTTTGCAGCCATTTTGTCCATCCCTCAAAGGATGATCTTAGGAAGGGGCAGCAAGCTGGCTGAACTGTCGAGATATTAGTTTGCATTAACAGTTCAACACGTTTAAGAGACCATTCTGAGTTAAATAACAGTTTTTGTTGACCCGTATTCCTTATTACATATGGGCCGATTTCATAAACCTTAGGTTCAAGCTTAAATGGGGTATTTTGGGTTTGTGCTTGAGTGCTGGGGTGGTTTCTAACGGGCTTGGCTATAGCACTTATTTTAAATTTGAAAGACAGCTCAATAGTGTTGCGGGCCCAGAGGCAAACTACGTTGAGAGTTTGTCTTAATGTGAAGTTGTACCAACAGTCTAATTCTTTTGGACGATTGCAAACCTTCTGGCGCTTATTCACACTGATTTGGGTTGCTTTACCAGGGGTAGTCCCATTAATCATTTGACACCCTATCCTAATTACCTCCCCTATGGTCCCTTGAAGTGACCACAACCTCTGTTTCTGCCACTCCTGCTTTTTATATATTTGGTTACTGTGCATGACTAGAGCTGTTAGATTTAAACCTTTTAAATCAAAAGGCTTTGCCATGGATCCGGTATATTGAGTAAAGGCTTGGGACCAAAGCCATTCAGCATTGCTCTGGCTAGGAGTACTTTCTAATTTTTGGATTACAACTGCGATTGTAAACAACACTTCAACAAAAATCCCCACCCACCATGATACATTCATTTTGTCCGTGTAAGTTTCAGTTTCAGTTCACCATCACCCAGTGTTATTCTCCAAGGGGCTTCTGGAGCTTTCTTAACATGCCTATGGTGGATCCAAGCGCTTTGTTCCTTAATCTTGATTGCAATGAAGGTGGTAAGGAGCACTTGGTACGGTCCCTCCCATTGTGGTTCCGGGGCTTTCTCTGTAAGAGACTTAACACATACATAGTCTCCAGGTTGCACGTCATGTACTGGTGCATCGAGCCCCGTACCCCGAGTTCTGGCCACATATTTTTCAATTGCTCTAAGTTATTTATTTAGAGCGATCATATAGGAAGTTAGTGATACTTCCTGGGCAGACATTCCCTTCTGCACCCCATATGGTCTCCCATAGAGCAATTCAAAGTGACTCAGCTTTTCTTTAGTCCTGGGTTTGGTTTGAATCAGCAGTAATGCTAATGGGAGGGATTGAGGCCATGGCAAATTATCCTCTTGTCCCAATCATACAATTTGTTGTTTGATCAGATGATTAATTTTCTTTACCTGACCACTTGATTGTGGGTTATATGGGGTGTGAAGTTCCCAGTCAGGTGGCGTTTGGGACTCTAAGGACTTGCAGGGTTCTAGTTACTGGCAGGTTTAATTTTGAAGAAATCCAGCAAAGTTTTCAAATTTCTAGCTTGGCACCACACGTTCTGCCTGGGCAATTGGCTGCAAATGGAGGCCATTTCCAAGGCAGCTCACTGTACGCTTTTTTCCCCACAAATCCAGTATATTCCATTTGGTGCTTTCCAATTCTTTACATCCTTTGGTTTATTCCAGAAGTCCCTTAATTCCCTTATGGATTGGAAAGGGTTAGCCCCAGCCATTTTGTTCCAGCAAAGCCCAATTTTCTCACTCCATTCGCATTTATCATTCTTTCCTTGGCTCCAGTACCCTGAGGGAGATTCTGGCTGCCAATTTTGGCTTTTATTATCTGAGTTCAATGTTAATGTGGAAATACAGGGCATGTATCCCACAAGTTCAGTATATTTTTTCCCTTCCCGGCTTATGCAGATTGTTCCAATTACCCGTTTGTCCAGGACTCATCCCTCGGGTCGTTGTATAATTTTGGAAAATTTTGTATTGTCCCATTTTAACAGCTGTTCTGGGGTTAACCCCTCTCCTTTCCAAGGCAATTTCTCAGCTGATTTCAGCCCCCCACATATCCAACAATTTGACAGACCCAATTCTGTAGCTATTTCTTGCATATGATCTATAAATAGGTTCCTGTCTGATGTGGGTAGACCAAAATCATTGTATTGTTTTTCCACTTGATCATATTGATCACTCAAGGTTTTTAATCTTTCTTGTTCTATTTTGCGTTTCCTCATTTCTGATTCCTACCTTTTTAATTCCTGAGTGGCCTGTTGGATCTTACTCTCCGGGTCTACTCCTTCTTTGTTCCTGGAGAAACAAAAGGTTTTATCATGCTGCAGGCAGGTTCGGTCATCATGGTCCTCGAGTAAATTGATGATAACCGGTTCCCTTCTTAAAGGGATCTTGTTTTCATACTTAACATTTTTGTCCACCCAGTAGGTCTTTCCTCCCATGGCACACATTCCCAACTGCTCATTTTCATAGCATAACTTATTCACCTGATAATAACCCACAAAAACGGATTCCATTCTTCCCCCAGTCCAAACAGTACAATTGCATTTGTCACATACAGGAATCTTGATAGGTTCAATACTGCGCTGTTGTCTTAAATGGGTTGACTTACCCTTTCTGGAGGCTACCCCTTGCAGGATGCAGACTTCTTCCCCTTCTGTTACACAAGCTCTATATCGAGTGCCATTGAACCAACAGTACCTGCTTACTGTGCCATCGATACAGTCCCTGGAAGTGAGGTTGGTTGAAGTTTGGCTGGGGTTCCACCGCTCCAAATTGATTTGGCTTTTGGCATAAGCACTAGTCCTGAGGTACATTACTAGACTCAGGCTCATCAGAATCGCTCCTACTATCATTCCTCTGCCTCCACTCTCACCCACTGGGTTGCCACCAGCGGCAGGGAGAACCATCTTCTTGGCAGCAGGAAGTAGTTTCGCGGAGATCATAACTAGCCCAAGCGGCGTACCTTCGCTTAAATATTCCCCACCAGTTGAGTCTTACTGGCCGAGCACTGCAGGGTACTTTGTTTCATCTCTGGCACTCAACGGCTAGAATTTGGGCCTGAGATTGAAGCGTTCCCCTTAGTCCATTTTGAAAGAGCCTAAACCACACTAGGGAGTCTGCCTCAATCACCTGCAGTTCTGTGAGGAGTGTCAAAAACAGGTTAGTCAAGCGCACTTAGTGGTTAAAACAATCTTCACACAGACCCCTGGGCCTCCCTCCCCTTTCACAGTGTACCATCCATGATTCTTTACAATAGAAGCACTTAAATATTGCAAATGGGTGGCATGGGCAGTTGGGTTCCTGACACTTTATCCAGTCGATCTCCGTCATCAGCGTGGTTTGCGCAGTGTAAGCTTCAGATCTCCAGGGGGAGAAATGACTTCCCACTCTGGTGTGTCTGTTCGAGGTTCCACCCGCTTGATCCTTGATGCATGGGTCCACCCCTTCTCGGCTGTTCGAACTGCTGTGTCTGTGGTTAAGAGAACAAGTAAAGGCCCTTCCCAATGAGGGGATAATGGTACGTCTCTCCACGTTTTTATGAGGACGTGATCCCCGGGTCGGACTGGGTGAATGGCAAACCTCAAAGGAGTCCCTTGCATTATCACTCCTTGTTTTCTTAGCTCCTGCAAGGTCCTGTTAATAGCTATAAGGTACAGTCTTATTTGTCCGTTCTCAATTTTGGGGTGCCCTCTCGGCATCCCTGTCATGGTTTGACCCTGGCACAATGCCAGGGCCCCCATGAAGGGTATATTTCCAAAATGGTTGCTGTGAGATGTGACCCGGGAACAGAACAAAGCAGGCTCCCATTCGGGGATGGAGGGAAAAACACAACACTTTATTTATTACAAATCTAGAAAGGAACACATACTAAACTAAGAATGAAAACCTTCCAGATACCTTCCTCCTCCCCCTCCCTTTTCTCCACAGATTCACCACCCCTCAAATTATCAACCCTCAAATCCATCAGGGAGAGAGGAGTCCCCCCTTGCCTCATAGGCCTCCCCCGGAAGCACAATTAAAACCTCCTGTGCGCTTCCGTGTCATCCATGGCCCCACCCAGAGAACATCGGCCCTCGTGACTTCTCCCTTCCCCCATGTCCAGTGCTCTCACCACTGGACACGGGCCAGGACTGCTTTTAGGGCTCCCCGTTTAAAGATGCTCCACCCACTTCCAGAAGCAGCAGTCTCTCAACTTCAGGACACCAGTCCCCCCCACATTTCACCCCCTGGGGCCAAGGGGCCTCATGAATAGTCTCAACTTCGGGACACCAGTCCCCCCCAAATTTCATCCCCCTGGGGCCGAGGGGCCTCATGAACAGTCTCAACTTCGGGACACCAGTCCCCCCCACATTTCATCCCCCTGGGGCCGAGGGGCCTCATGAACAGAGATCTTCCTCTCCGTGGAGACAGAGGGCATCTCACACCCCCTTCAGCCGTCTCTGTTCACGCCGCTGCTTCACTCTTGACTCCCGGGTGTTGCCTCCCCCTAAATACAGTCTCTGGGTCACAGGGAAAAAACACAGGTCTGTCCATGGCTATACAAGAAAGAGTCCAGCCCAAGGCCACTCCATCATCTCTTCCACCCAGGATTCTTCTCTCCTCTTCCAGCTTTCCTCACGCTTCCCCATTTCATCTCTCATCTCTCTCTCACCTCATCCTGATTCAGGAGGATTCAGTATTTGTAAGGTTTCTATTAGTCTACAAAGGGGTTAAAATCTTCACTTCTGCCTGCCAGCACAATTTCTGTCTCTCTCTCCGGGGGGGGGCTGCCCAGACATCTCAATTCTCATCAACCCCTGCATGTTCTCCTCCACCTCTGCACCTTTTGGGGCTCCCGGCCTCCTCCCTGTCATGGCCTCCCCCTCCCCCACCCAGACGCAGCTGGGCAGGGGAGAGGCCAGACCTACTCACCAACGCTGGATTCCCAAAGAGGAAGTTCTCTGGGAATCTCTTGCTTTTAACCCCCGTGTGTTCTCAGAGGCGTATCCAGATCCTCAGTGGCTACATTACATGCCAATTTTGAATTTGGCCACTGATTGGCTCGACTTAGACCTTTCCAAAAACACATTTCCGGGCCAAACCACAACATGTTCATACGGCATTCCATATAACATCTCGAAAGGTGATATTCCTGTTTCTGAATTTGCTAGAGTCCTGATATTCAGCAGAGCTAGAGGAAGGCATTTGACCCAGGACATTTTGGTTTCTAGTATCAATTTTGACAATTGTTCTTTTACGGTCTGATTCATCCGCTCGACTTGACCAGGGCTCTGTGGGTGCCAAGGGGTATGATATTCCCAAAGGATCCCCAAGGCTTCAGCCATTTGTTTAATTACCCTTGAGGTAAAGTGTGTTCCTTGATCTGAATCAATATATTTTATTAATCCATACCTGGGTATTACTTCTTCAAATAATATCTTGGATACCACATATGCCGTGGCCCAGGAGCTCGGAAATGCCTCCACCCAATGTGTCAGTTTATCTACTATCACTAATAGGCATCGGTATCTGCCTACCTTTGGTAAATCTGTGAAGTCAACCTGGACCCTCTCAAAGGGTCTGTATGCCACCGGACGGCTTCTCAGTGCCGTCTGCTTGGCTCGGCTTCGGTTTACTTTCTGACATATCATGCATCCTTGTACCTCTTGTTTTGCCAATTCATATATTCCTTTACATCCAAAGAACTTTAGGAATTGCTCTGCTAGAGCCTGGGCCCCCAATGAGTTTGAGCATGTAATCTCCTTAAGATCTTTCGTGTATATTCCTTATATACCAAGTCCCTTCCATCTGGCAATTTCCACTTACTTCCGTCTAACTTTCCCCCCATCTTCTAATACCCCTAAATTTCCTTATCAGAGAATTGGGGGGGAAATTCCTGTGCTTCCCCTCCACAAATTTCTGGGGTACTTATCTGTAAGAGTGCTGCGTGTTTGGCTTCTTGGTCTGCCAAGTTGTTACCTCTCGTCCTAAATTGTGCACCGGTTTGGTGCCCCTTTACATGTACTACCGCAATTCCTTCGCGTCCTCTGATGGCTGCCAGAATTTGTTTTATTAATTCTTTGTGTACTAACCCCCTTCCTTTAGTGCTATTTAATCCCCTTTCTTTCCAGATTTTTCCAAAGTTGTGCACAACCCCATAGACATATTTCAAGTCTGTGTAAATGGTTCCTATCTTACCTTTTAATCGGAGCAAAGGTCTTAGCACTGCATATAATTCACATGCCTGGGCCGACCAATCCGCATTTAAAGGACCTGATTCCACTGTTTCTCCGGTTATCCCATTTATAATAGCATATCCAGTCTCTCGTTTTCATTTTATAACTCTAGCAGATCCATCTACAAACCATTTTTCCCCTTCCTCCAGTTCTTCTTCTTCTAAATCGGGCCTGATTTTGGTCTCTAGCTGAACGATTTCAGCGCAGTCGTGGGTGGGTACACTTAGGGCTTCTCCATATAAAAATTGGGCCAGATTTTGGGCTGCTGTGGTCTTAAGTTCCAAATCGTCAGAATGGATTAAGATGGCCTCATATTTCAGAAGCCGTGGGTCGGTGAGCCATTTCTCTGCCTTTTGCTGCAAAATGTTTCTGACATTGTGTGGAGAATATACTTCTAACGGAGCCCCAAAGGTTATCTTTTTTGCTTCCTCCACCAACACAGTTGTGGTCACTATAGCCTGGAGACACGTGGGCCACCCCCTGCTGACAGGGTCCAGAAGTTTGGATACATAACCCACCAGTTTCTTTGATCCTGCCCAATTTTGTGTTAACACTCCGTAAGCAGTGTGATTGCTTACATCCACAAACAATTGAAAAGGTATTTTTACATCTGGCAGGCTCAATACTGGAGCTACAATGAGAGACTCCTTTAATTCCCTAAAGCTCTTTTCATCCTGTTCATTCCACTTGGGTTTTTCTGTGGTTAATTTTTCATATAAAAATTTTACCTTTTCACTATACCCCTCAATCCATTGTCGGCAAAAACCCAGAAGTCCCAAAATTTGTCTTACCTCTCATTTCGACTGAGGAGAAGGCAGGGAGGTAATTCTGGCTATTCTATCAGGGTCTAACTTTTTCTTTCCCTTCACAAGCCAGTGACCTAAATACTTTACCTTGGGTTCCATGAATTGGAGTTTGGATTTTGAGACTTTTAGACCCTTGTTTCCTAAAAAGTTTAGAAGGGCAATGGTGGTTGACCTTACCCCCTCCTCATCGGGACCCGCTATCAATAGGTTGTCTACGTATTGTAGTAATTTGATTCCTTTTTTCAGGACAAATTCACTTAAGAGCTGCTCAAGAGCCTGGCCAAACAGGTTTGGTGAGTCTACGAATCCCTGGGGCAGGGAGGTCGACCTGAGTTGTTGCTTACGATTTGTCTCCGGATGCTCCCATTGAAAGGCAAAATAATTTTGGCTTTCTTCTGCCAGAGGGCAGGTCCAAAAAGCATCTTTCAGATCAATTACACTGTACCAGATATCTTCTGGTGACACATTGTTTAGCAGGGTATATGGATTAGGGAGAGTAGGAAACAGGGTCTTAGTCCTTTGATTAACTGCCCTCAGATCTTGTACTAAGCGATAGCTCCCATCTAGTTTCCGGACCACAAGAATGGGAGTATTATGCCTTGACATACACGGTTCTAAAGTACCCATCCTTATTAAATCCTCTATTATTTGTTTTAGACCCTGCCAACCCTCCAGGGGTATTGGGTACTGTTTTACCCTAATGGGGTCCTCAGGTTTCTCAATCTCTATATATATAGGTTCCATTTCCAGCTTCCCTGCCTCTCCTTCCTTATGCCATACCTTAGGGTTGATTTTTCCCTTATCTTCCAAGGTCAGCTTATATAAACAAACCACAAGCTGTGATTCTTGAGCTATCAGGCTAACGCCTAAGTTTACCATCAAATCCCTTCCCAACAGGTTATAATCAGCCTCCTCTACTAACAACATATTCCCTAAGCATGTTTTATTTTCCTATTCCACTTCTACGTTTTTGATCATCGGTACCTTAAAGGGTTCCCCCTTCGCCCTGATTACCATCATGAAATCCTCGCTTTTTGAACATCCCCGTGGTAGATGTTGTACGGTGCTCCTCTCAGCTCTGGAGTCCACTAGAATCATTATTTCCTGCTGATGCGGTCCAATCCTAAGTTTTATCAAGGGCTCCTTCGGTGTTCCAGACCCCATATTAAAAAGCCCCTGACACCTCTAGTCCTCCTGGAACATCTTCTCATCCTTCATTATTTTCTTGCATTCTCTTTTAAAGTGTCCTTCTGTTTGCAGTAATAGCACCCTGGCGCTTCCCTTTGCCGGGGTGCAGGTTTCCTTGGTGGATACGCGGGTTTCTCCGAGGGTCTCTGCGCATGTGCCACCTTCCCGGTGGTTAGATTCTTTTTTTTGTCCTCCCTCCGCATATATACTTTTTGAGCCTCTCGCAACAACTCTTGCAAAGTCCTTTCCTGCCAGTCTTCCAATTTTTCTAACTTTTTCCATATATCCTCCCATGATTTGGCCACGAATTGTGTTTTTAGCAGTATGGCTCCTACCAGAGAGTCAGGGTCTGTACCCGAATACATTTGGAGACTCTTCCTTAGCTTTTCTAACCATTCGGTAGGAGTTTCATCCTTCCCCTGGCATTCCCCCAAAGCCTTCCCCAAGTTCTGTCCCTTCGGCACCACCCCCCGAATACCTTGGATAACCATGTTCCTTAGTTCTATCATCTTCTTCTACCTGAGCATTCCAGGATGGCCTTTGGCTGGGCCATTTAACCTCCCCGCTCCCCCCTTGTGGGTTTATGCATTCCCAGTCCTTTATTGCAGCCACTCGTATCATGTCCCGCTCCTCAACATTAAACAGCGACCTCATGATAGCGCATATATCATCATATGAATAAATGCTGTTCCCCAGAAATTCATCCAGCCGCTCCGCCACCCCCAATGGATCATCCATGATCTTTCCCATTTCCTTTTTGAATGCCCGTACATCTCCTGAATGTATTGGCACGTTTACATAACCAATGACCCCTGGAGCAGTTGGGACTTCTCTGAGGGGAAAGGGACCCTGTTGTCCCTCCTCGTCTTCGCTATCGTCCGGGTGCATTTTCCGGGTCTTGCGTCTCGTGCGACTGGCGGGTGGGGATTCTTTCCCTGCCGATGTGTGGGCGTGTGTAGAGCTCTCCTCTAGTTGCATAGGAGGGGGAAGGGATGGGGTCTGTTCTGGTGGGGAGGGGATGACGGACGCTTGCTCCTGTGGAGACGGGACTTCAGGTGGCGGTGCATGTGGTGTTACCTGGCGGTGTCCAGGGTTCTCGGGTTTGGGGAGAGGTCCTTGCATCTGAGGGTTTGGGTACGGAGGAGGAAGATTCTCCAGGGGTTCCCAGGTTTTTACTAGATCTTTTGGTTGTTTACAGGCTCTGATGGGGAATAACCCGACACTGGCGTATTCCCATAACTGAGCATATTCCATCTCTCCCCCCGTAGACCCTTCCTCAAACAGAAACTCCCCCAGTGCTCTGCATATTTCTTTGTTAAATCACCCGAACATAGGCCAGAATATATATTTCCTAATTTCCACATCTGCCCATTTTTCCATACAATAGTAGATTACCTTTTCTTTAGATTTTTGCCTTCTCGTAGGGCAGTCTTCCCAATGTTCTAACATCCATCCCAGAGGACTGTGCCTCGGTATGTCGGGAGTATCATACCTTCCCTTCCTTCCTGGTTTTTCAGGGGTCTTTCCCTGGATCTTGCTCTTTTTCAACCCCATCTTTTATACTTCACTTACCTTCTTTTTACTAAACCTATTTAGTAGTTGATCTGTTTTTTTCTGTTTTTACAAGTATACCCTGTTTCTAATAAAAAAAACTGTTGCTGACTTACTGGTCGTGCAGTGAACCAAACTGCAGATTTTTAGCCAACAAAAAGAAGAGCTCTCTTACCTATCCCTGGATCCAGCGAGGTCTCGTCGTTCCTTGGTTGTTGATGGACTGCCCCTTCCCTCCTGATCCAGCCTGTGATCGATAAAAGAACCCCCTTCTCCCCCTAATTTCCCGGGGCATTTTGGGTTGGTGTGTGTTTTTAATGAGATTTTCACCCGCTTCCCCCGCGACCGACCACTTTCCTCACAGAAGAGTGGAACTGCGATCTTGGGGTCCACACTTGCTTCGTGATAATATCACTTCTCACACATACTCGATCACTACCCACTCAACCACACGATACTTACGGTTTGTTTTCCTGTGTGGAGTCTTCGTACACGTCGTTTTACAAGTAAAAAAATTGCCTGCTTTATGGAGAATTATCTCTGTCCTCGAGATCTCTGGGCCCGTTTTTACCTTTCGATTGTCGCTTTCTTTTTAGGCTACAAAAAGTTTGTGTAATTTGATCTGTTCCGCTGGGCTATCCCAATCTAATCTGGCAGCTGAATTCAGCGGGGCGCTGCCTGGACTTCGAGAGGGGACCCTGGAATCCTTATCAGATCACGTCGGGCAGGTCACCAATTTTGTTATAAGTAAAAATGAAATATGCCCAATTCCTATAAAAAATAAAAAGTATTTATTTTGTGACCGTAATACAGTCCTGACAGCCAACAATCAAACGGACAGCATAACACTCCCGGGAGGTAAGCTGGGTGAACGTGGATATGGCCTCTATAGCACCAAATCCCCCTCGTCCACACTGGCTGCTCCGAGGCAGCGGTTCTTATACTCTTTAATTTGCCCACGGCAGAGTCCCTTTGTTTCTTTTTAGAGTTCTTCATATTCAAGTTGGTTCCTTTCTTCAGTCCGGGCTGCACAAAGCCTTCGTCCGGGAGTTGATTAATGCGCTTCCCCAGTTCCCGGAATCTGGCATTCAGATGGCAGGTGTTGATGGCTCCGGTTATCTCAGATGGGTATCTTGTCCGGGCCATCATCTCTTGGGCATCACTGGACACATGCCTTCATGAATGCCCATCTCCTGTGCAGGTGAGGTTTCCTTCACATGTAAATGTTACGGTGCCTCCCTGTCCATCTGACGCGGTTTCGCCATCCTGAGGATGAAATTCTTCCCTCTCCCTTCCCCTATGTACAGTTGGTTTTGTTTATATATTTTATACAACTTTATCTGTACGAATTACTAACTATATCCTTAACACTCAGGGTCTGGGTTTCAGATCAAAGGTTGCCTTTGGGGCTCTGCGGACTTGCAGGGTCCTAGTTGCTGGCAGCTTTAGTTTTGGAGAAATCCAGCAAAGTTTGCAAATTTCTATCTTGGCACCACACTGTCTTCCAGGGCGTGTGGCTGCAAAGAAGCCCATTTTCCATGGGAAAAAGAAGTTATTTCCCCAGGGTCTGGGTATCAGCACAGATGTGGCCTTTCAGGCTCTAAGGACTTCCTTGGTCTGAGTTGCTGTCAGCTTTAGTTTGTCAAGTTGGCACCACTCTTTCTGCCAGGGTGCGTGGACGCAAATGCAGACCATTTCCATGGGAAACAGGAGTCATTTCCTCAGGGTCTAGGCACCAGATTAAAGGTGGCATTTGAGGCTCTGAGTACTTCCAGGGTCCTAGTTGCTGACACCTTCAGTTTTGCAGAAATCCAATAAAGTTTGGAAAAGTCTATCTTGGCACCCCACGGTCTTCCAGAGAGAGTGGCCACAAACGGAGGCCATTTTCCATGGGAAAAAGATATGGCCAGGCTATTACCCTCAGGGCAGAAGCCCAGCGGGGAATGCCGGCCGGCCAGGATAGCTCAACGGGGGGGCTCAGGCAACCTGGGCAAGCTATAGTGATTTTCAGCTAGCTCTTTAGTGATTTCAGCTTGCCAGGTGCCGCCCTAGGTGCCGCCGCAGCAGACGCAGAGAGAGAGGGAGAAGTGCTGTATGGGTTCCGCAGGGTTCTTTTATTCGGGTCTCCACGAAGGGTCCAGTGACAGCTCTCCTCTGCCGAACCGGGCAGAGTTAGGGGTTTTTATACCCTACAGGGGTTTTGAAAACTGTCCAATAGTAAGGGTCAGGGGAAAGTGACCTATGGGCTTACAGGGAGATAGCAGGGTCCGAAAGACGGAAGAGAGGGGCTTCTAAAGCCTTAGTCATGCTGACTTTGGCATTTCCTAGCTCTCAGGCTTCTGATCGCCAAGGAGGCCGTGCAGGCCCTGTGCCTGCTACAAAAAGAAGTCATTTTCCCAGGGTCCGTGTAGCAGCACTCAGGTGGCCTTTGGGACTGAAAAGACTCGAAGGGTCCTATTGGCTGACAGCTTTAGTTTTACAGAAATCCAGCAACCTTTGTGAATTTCTAGCTTGGCATGACACAGATTGCCATGGTGAGGAGCCATAAATGGAGGCCATTTTCCATGGGGAAAAGAAGTAATTTTCGTCAGGGTCTTTGTGTCAGCATAGTGGTGGCTTTTTGGGTTCTAAGGACTTGAATGGTCCAAGTTGCTGGCAGGTTCAGTTTTGGAGAAATCCAGCAAAGTTTGCAAATTTATATCTTGGCACCACACGTTCTGCCTGGGAGAGAGGCCATAAGCAGAGGCCATTTTACATGGGAATAAGAAGACATTTCCTCAGGGTCTGGGTATCAGCATAGTCATGGCTTTTCGGGCTCTAAGGGCTTCCAGCTTCCTAGTAGCTGGCAGCTTGATTTTTGGAGAAATGCAGCGAAATTTGCAAATGTCAAGCTTGGCACTTCCAGGGCAAGTGGCTGCAAACAGCGGCCATTTTACATGGGAAAAAGAAGGCATTCCCTCAGGGTCTGGGTATCAGCACTCAGGTGGCCTTTGGGACTGAAAAGACTCGCAGGGTCCTGTTGGCTGACAGCTTTAGTTTTACAGAAATCCAGCAACCTTTGTGAATTTGCCGGCTTGCCATAACACGGTCTGCCAGGGCGACTGTCCATAAACTGAGACCATTTTCCATGGGAAAAAGAAGTCATTTCCCCACGTCTGTGTATTGGCACAGAGGTAGACATTTGGGCTCAAAGGACTTGCAAGGTCCTAGTTGCTGGAAGCTTTAGTTTTTCTGAAATCCAGCAAACTTTGCAAATTGTAAGCTTGGCACCACAGTTTCTGCCAGGGCCTGTGCACACAAATGCAGGACATTTTCCATGGGAAAAAGAAGACTTTTCCTCAGGCTCTAGGCACCAGATTAAAGGTGGCATTTGAGGCTCTAAGGGCTTGCAGGGTCCTAGTAGCTGACAGCTTTAATTTTGGAGAAATACAGCAATGTTCACAAATTTCTAGCTTGGAACCACAAGGTCTGCCAGGGCAAGTGGCTGCAAACAGAAGTCATTTTCCGGGGGAATAAGTTAGTCATTTCCCTAGGGTCTGGGCATCAGCACAGATGTGGCCCTTGGGGCTCTAAGGACTTGCAGGGTCCTAGTTCTGGCTTCTTTAGTGTTGCAGAAATCCAGCAACGTTTGCAAATTTCTATCTTGGTACCACATGGTCTGCAAGGGAGAGTGTCTGCAAAACGAGGCCATTTTGCATGGGAAAAAGAAGTCATTTCCTCGGGGTCTGTGTGTCAGCATAGTGGTGGCATTTCGGGCTCTAAGGACTTCCAGCTTCCTAGTTGCTTGCAGGTTTAGGTTTGGAGAAGTCCAGCGAAATTTGCAAATGTCTAGTTTGGCACCACATGGTCTTCCTGGGCAAGTGGCTGCAAACGGCGGCCATTTTACATGGGAAAAAGAAGTAATTTCCTTAGGGTGTGGGTATCAGCATAGAGGCAGATTTTCAGGCACTAAGGACATGCAGGGACCTATATGCCAGAAGCTTTTGTTTTGGAGAAATCCATGAACGTTTGCAAATTTATATCTTGACACCACACGTTCTGCAAGGTCAAAGGGCCATAAGCGGAGGCCATTTTCCATGGGAAAAAGAAGTCATATCCCCAGGGTCTGGGTATCAGCACAAAGGTGGCTTTTGGGGCTATGAGGACTTGCAGGTTCCTAGTGACTGGCAGCTTTAATTTTGGAGAAATCCAGCAAAGTTTTCAAATTTATAGATTGGCACCACACGGTCTGCAAGGACGGGTGTCTGCAAACCGAGGCCATTTTCCATGGGAAAATGAAGTCATTTTTTCAGGGTCTGGGTATTAGATTAATGGTGGCATGTGGGAATTAGAGGACATGTAGGGTCCGGGTTGATGGCAGGTTTAATTTTGGAGAAATCCAGCAAAGTTTTCAAATTGCAAGCTTGGCACCACATGTTCTATCAGGGCGAGTGGCCACAAATGGAGGCCATTTTCCATGGGAAGAAGAAGTAATTTACGAAGGGTCTGGGTATCAGCATAGTGGTGGCTTTTTGGGCTCTAAGGACTTGCATCGTCCTCGTTGCTGGCAGGTTTACGTTTCGAGGAATCCAGCAAAGTTTGCAAATTTCTAGCTTGGCACCACATGTTCTGCCAGGGCGAGTGGTCACACACATGGGCCATTTTTCATGGGAAAAAGAAGTCATTTCCCCCATGTCTGGGCATAAGACTGAAGGTGGCATTTGGGACTGTGAGGACCTGCAGGGGCCTAGTTGATGACAGGTTTAATTTTGGAGAAATCTAGCAAAGTTTGCACATTTCTTGCTTGGCACAACACATTCTACCAGGGAGAGTGTCCACAAATGGAAACCATTTTCCATGGGAAAAAGAAGTAATTTCCCTGGGATTTCTGCATCAGATTAAAGTCGCCTTTGGAGCTCTGAAGACTTTCAGGGTCCTAGTGGATGGCAGCTTTAGTTTTGGAGAAATCCAGCAAAGTTTGCAAATTTCTAGCTTGGCACCACACAAACTGCCCGGGCGTGTGGCCATAAACAGAGGTCATTTTCCATGGGAATAAGTAGTCATTTCCCCAGTGTTGGGAGCTCCCCATGTGTGGAGACACGAGGCTTGACTCCATTTTCTCAGAAGGCTGATTTATTATCTTATGATATATATTATATTAAAATGCTACATTAAAACTATACTAAAAGAACAGAGAGAAAAGAACATCAGAAGGCTTGAAAGAACAAGAATAGAATAGAATGCATAACAAAATCTTGTGACTGCTCACAGCCTTGGCACAGGTGGCTGTGATTGGTCATCAATTGAAAACAATCCACATGGACCAATGGAAGATGCACCTGTTGCATTCCATAGCAGCAGATAGTTATTTGTCATGGTTTGACCCTGGCACAATGCCAGGGCCCCCATGACGGGTATATTTCCAAAATGGTTGCTGTGAGATGTGACCCGGGAACAGAACAAAGCAGGCTCCCATTCGGGGATGGAGGGAAAAACACAACACTTTATTTATTACAAATCTAGAAAGGAACACATACCAAGCTAAGAATGAACACCTTCCAGATACCTTCCTCCTCCCCCTCCCTTTTCTCCACAAATTCACCACCCCTCAAATTATCAACCCTCAAATCCATCAGGGAGAGAGGAGTCCCCCCTTGCCTCATAGGCCTCCCCCGGAAGCACAATTAAAACCTCCTGTGCGCTTCTGTGTCACCCATGGCCCCACCCAGAGAACATCGGCCTTCGTGACTTCTCCCCCCCCATGTCCAGTGCTCTCACCACTGGACACGGGCCAGGACTGCTTTTAGGGCTCCCCGTTTAAAGATGCTCCACCCACTTCCAGAAACAGCAGTCTCTCAACTTTGGGACACCAGTCCCCCCCAAATTTCACCCCCTGGGGCCGAGGGGCCTCATGAACAGTCTCAACTTCGGGACACCAGTCCCCCCCCACATTTCACCCCCTGGGGCCGAGGGGCCTCATGAACAGAGATCTTCCTCCCCACGGAGACAGAGAGCATCCCACACCCTCCTCCGCCATCTCTGTTCTCACTACAGTTCCACCTCTCAACTTCGGGACACTAGTCCCCCCCAAATTTCACCCCCTGGGGCCGAGGGGCCTCATCTTCCTCTCCGTGGAGACAGAGGGCATCTCACACCCCCTTCAGCCGTCTCTGTTCACGCCGCTGCTTCACTCTTGACTCCCGGGTGTTGCCTCCCCCTAAATACAGTCTCTGGGTCACAGGGAAAAAACACGGGTCTGTCCATGGCTATACAAGAAAGAGTCCAGCCCAAGGCCACTCCATCATCTCTTCCACCCAGGATTTTTCTCTCCTCTTCCAGCTTTCCTCACGCTTCCCCATTTCATCTCTCATCTCTCTCTCACCTCATCCTGATTCAGGAGGATTCAGTATTTGTAAGGTTTCTATTAGTCTACAAAGGGGTTAAAATCTTCACTTCTGCCTGTCCAGGACTCCCACAGCTGCTGGGCACCTCTCTCGCCGCATCCCCCGCTTCTGGCCAGCTGAGCTGCCAGCACAATCTCTGTCCCTCTCTCCGGGGGGGCTGCCCAGACATCTCAAGTCTCATCAACCCCTGCATGTTCTCCTCCACCTCTGCACCTTTTGGGGCTCCCGGCCTCCTCCCTGTCATGGCCTCCCCCTCCCCCACCCAGACGCAGCTGGGCAGGGGAGAGGTCGGACTCTACTCACCAACGCTGGATTCCCAAAGAGGAAGTTCTCTGGGAATCTCCTGCTTTTAACCCCCGTGTGTTCTCAGAGGCGTATCCAGATCCTTAGTGGCCACATCACATGCCAATTTTGAATTTGGCCACTGATTGGCCCGACTTAGACTTTTCCAGAAACACATTTCCGGGCCAAACCACGACATTATTGTTTACATTTCTTTCCTGAGGCCCTCAGTGCCTCAGGAGGGGAAAAATCCTAGCAAGGGATTTTTCATAAAATATCATGGTGACACCCCAGGGTCGAGGAATCTGATTAATGGGTGCATTTGGGGCTCTAAAGACTTGCAGGGCCCTAGTTGTGGGCAGCTTGACTTTTGGAGAAATCCAGCAAAGTTGCCAAATGTCTAGCTTGGCACCACACATTCTGCCAGGGTGAGTGGCTGCAAATAGAGGCCATTTCCATACTAAAAAGAAGTCATTTCCTCCGGATCTGGGTATCAGCACTCAGGTGGACTTTGGGGTTCTGTGGACTTGCAGGGTCCTAGTTCAGGCAGCTTTAGTTTTGCAGAAATCCACCAATGTTTGCAAATATCTATCTTGGCACCACACGGTCTGCCAGCGTGAGTGGCTGCAAACAAAGGCCCTTGCGTGAATGCTTACCCAAGCGGCTTTTCCACAGGTGATGCTTATTGGGAAATAGTTAGCAGCAACCACCAGCCAAACCCCATGCTGCTACACCCTGCCATGGTGTGATGAGTAATGAAATAGTTGACTCTCACAGTTAAAGGGCAAATATTATGTATATGCTAAAAAAATTTTATAGATTTATAGTTATGTTTCCCCCTTTTGCATTGTTCTCGCGGGGTGGCCGGGGAAGCTGGGGCATTTGGGAGGGTTGGCTCGTTACTATGGCAACATCTGACCTTCAATCAATATGTCAGGAAGTGATCTCCACCACTGGACAGCAAAGGAGTCCATGGACAGAACTTTGGGAAGGGCCAAAGGCTTAAAAGGTGGAACATCCATTGTGTGGATGAGCACATGGTGGGAAACATGCTTTGCTCCCGGCACCGTAATATTTTCTCTATTCAGTCTTCTGTTGTATTTTTGATAAGGTTTTAATAAACCTTTTAAATTTTTTGAAAGTGAGTATCATTTCTCACAATGGGGCCACTCTGCCATGGGCAGGGATGCCTTCCTCTATCCCAGGGTGCTCCAGGCCCTGTCCAACCTGACCTTTAACAATTCCAAGGATGAGGCAGCCACAACATCCCTGGGCAACATCTACTCATTGTTTTTCTAGAAGTCTCTTTGTTTGCCGAGGCAGGGGGACCCTCCCCTGAGAGCTGCCACAATGATCTGCCTCAGTGCAGCACACAAGCTCCTGAGCTCTGACTAGACCCCATCTGCACTGAGAGCACTGGTTCTGTTGTGGGCTGACAGCCAAGAGCCACACAGGAGTACACAGGCTTAGCTAGCAGAATATTTGAACACTACAATGTTGCCACATTTCTCTTCACAGAGAAAAGCAAGGCACAATTCTTCCCAAGGATTTCTGAGATTCACATTCTCTAAACATCAGAGAAAGGAAAAACACAATTCTTATCTCATTTGCAGTGCCTGTGTTGTGCCAAAGTAGAATGCAATATGGAGATTGTTTACCCAAAGTGATAGTGTTTTGTTTCCTTGGCCTGTCAGGGCCAAGAGTGTATGTGTGTCTGGACTGTTGGCTAACAGTCATGGGAGAGTCACAAGATGAGTGCAGTTCTGTGCAGTTGTGTGCAGAGTGAGTGCTTGGAAGATTCAGTTTAGATGTAAGTAATATAGTATAATAAAGTAATGAATTAGCCTTCAGATAAGATGGAGTCAGATGCATCATTAACTCCCCTTCGTCAGAGGTCGCCTTTGATTCGATACTACAATATTTAGCTGTTACTTCCTCTTTAGTACCTGAAATTAACAAGTAACAGCTAGTCTCTCCTGGACAATCAGGGAGCTGGCTAGAACTCCCAAGCTCTGCCCTGCTGCTCCACCTTGTCTTCCTCACTTTTCAGCATAACCAGAGAGCATAGACACGTCTGAGTGTCTCTGAGCAATGCCCTCATCCTGCTGTAGGGAGGGTAGAGGAGCAGAACTGAGTAAGCTCTTTGTTTCTTCACTTGTTTTCATTCTTTCTCCTTCTAGCTAATTAAGAGGCTGGGCCTTACTGAGGCGACCTGTAGTTTGCTATGGGGAGTCCCCAGGGAGAAAGGGAAGATCCTCTCCTGTGGAAACCTCTGAATCCTTCCCCCTCAGGGAAACCCCCAGGGCCTTGCCTTGGAAGAATATACCATAGAGTTTTCCCCACCTAGGCTAAAGAGACAACCTAGCCCATGGTGCTCTGCAGCACTACAGTCAATCTACATTAGATTGTTTCCCCCATTGGCCAGTTGATGCTGCTCACCCCAATTATTCATCCCTCATCCCCCCTACAGGTTGCTGTCCTTTGCCTTGCCCTTTGCACCACCCTGTGCCCTCAGGTCATTGGTCTCTGATCCCATACTTAAGTCTGTGCAGACCACATGGTTTCATCTTTGTCCCTGATCCCTTCGGCATGCTTTGGAATAAACCTTCACTGGAATACATCATACAAAGATCCTTCTTTCCTCTGCTGAGCTATCTGTGGTGTGTGTGTGTGAGCATGGACTTGAAATGACTGTTCTGGTGGCCTTACTCTGAGTGGCTTCTGAAGGAGACACTTTGAAGAAGGTTGCAGCATTTCTACCACCCTGCCACACTGCAACACTCTCCCCTCTTCTCTTGCCCTCCCCTGGGCTGCTAAACCTCTGGGCTTTTCTTTGTCTTCAAGCTTTTCATCTTGTGGTTGCTGAGAAGAGTGTTAAGTGTCATGAGGTTTGGACCCAGATGCCTTTCTCTCCTTCAGTCCAAGATGACGGGCCTGTCTACTCCCACGCCAAGGGCACAAAAAGTGCTCTTTGAACTAAACCACAATGTCACACCCACGCTCCCCTCTTCTGTCCCCATCCTTGCCATGACACGGGAGACACACAGGGGTGTCAGAGCCAAGAGAGCTCTGACATTGTGCTGAACATGTGTGTATCAGTGGGTACAACTCTGTGTACATGTGTTTTTCTAGGGTGCCCAGATGTAGGTGTGGATGTCCTGCTTTTCACAGTGTGCATGTATACTAGTGTGCACAGCACTATTGACATAGATGCACTGAAGTATACCCACAATGTGTGCACTGCTGTTTACATGTGTGTTAAATCACATACTCTCAGGTATGAGTGGGTCTGTGCACAGCTCTGTGCTTGTGAGTAGGCACTGGTTCTGCTAGTGTGAGCATAGCTCTGTGTCAAACATGCATATACTAATATGTATCTCACTGCACACATTGGTGTGCTCAAAACACTATGTGCAAACAAGTCTTATAGTTGCAGACGTGCATCAGTAGAGACTGTACATAAGTGAGTGTCCGTGTAACACATGTATGCTGGTGTAACCAATAAAGTGTACACAAGCGTGTGCTGCTACTGGGTACCATAGTGCATAAGAATTCTGTGCAAGTGAGCAAGTACCTGTGTGTATGTATACTAGCTCTGCACATGATCTGGTGTACATACACGAGCTAGGCACGTCCAGAGACATTGCTCTAGATACACAGCTCTGTACACCCGACTGCTGTCCCACCTGGAAAAGCAGATGGGTATGTAAATATGTGTTTGTGTCTATGTCACTATCTAGCTCTGCTAACTGAGGTAGCCCCTGGCTATCTGTGTACACTGTTCTTGTAAAAAAATATGCCTGCATGTATAAGTTTGCCAAAAAAGTTTATATAAGGTACTATACAGTGATTTCAATCAAATTTAATAATGTTTAAGTTTCCATTAATTCCTGTAAACAGAGGTATCTGTAAGTCACTACTGTTCTAACCCACGTTCCCTAGGAACTGCTTCCATCAAAACAATATACTAGGCCAAATACTAAACCTCTCTGTGATTGTAATACTTTCTAGACAGCACAGTTCCCTTGTGTCAGCAGTAGTAAGTTCAAATAATGAAACATATGAAGCAGTGCTATGTGCATTGTCTTTAGTTTAACCCCTCAGTGGGGAAGTCCCTTTCAGGAACTGCTAACCCATGAATCGTGTGTGAACTACAGAGCAGAAGTAGACTCATGTCAATAGAATTCAAAACCCAGTGAAAGAACGCAAAGAATGGACTAGAGATAACCAAAGAAGCTTGAAGATGTCCAAAAGTAAAATCGAGCTTTCATCAGCCAGCTTAAAGATTGTTTTAACTAACACTTTGTGCAAGGAGTTTGAACTGTGTAGTTTATTGATGTAATTATCCTATTTTAATAGATAA
Organism: Passer domesticus; assembly: GCF_036417665.1. Classification (NCBI taxonomy): domain Eukaryota; kingdom Metazoa; phylum Chordata; class Aves; order Passeriformes; family Passeridae; genus Passer; species Passer domesticus. The sequence continues at coordinate 41,211,461 of NC_087511.1, forward strand.
GAATTATAAGCATCTGTTGAGGGAAGGTACAGAAGGAACCGTAAGAAGCATTGAGACAGTTTCCTTAAGAACCAACAAGTAAGGTAAAACATAAAAAATATAGAGGGCAAGACTGGGTTGGCCCCTATTTTCACCACCAAGAAGATTATAGCCCTGCTGTGGGTAGCAACCACATAGACATGGTAAGGTGGGAACAAGAAAGACATAGCAGACCTCTATCATTCCTCAGTTGTCTCTTAAGCCAACAGAGACTAAAGGGCAAGACCGAATTGGCTTCTGTAATCTCATATTATCCAATTTTTCCTGTTCCCTCTGTCCTCGCTCACAGATGCTAGTATTTCTTTTTTTGAGAAGTAAGGGTAAATTATCTGAATCAAAAATAAGAGTTAATTGTTCTAGCCAAATGACTTATAGAAAAGTAAAAGGGGGGTTTTCTATAGATAAGTAATGTAATAGTTGGCTCTCACAATTGGGAGATGGCTATTATATAGATGTATAGTAATGTTATTGTAATATGTCATTCCATAGTCCTCTTTCCCTCCCCCCCTTGTAATAGCCTTAGTAGTAAAGACATTTAGAGGAGGCTGGCTTGTTACCAGGAGGCTCAGCATAGCAACACCTGACCTCCAGTCAAGATTTAAAAAGTAATCTCCACCAATGGACAGCAGATAAAGAGTTGACTGACAAAACTTTTGGAGGGGCTAAGTATATAAAAGGCAGATCATCCATTTTGTAGAGGAGACACATGGCTGGTAGTCACGGGGGGGGGCTCCCAGTGCTGTAATTTTTCCTTATTTAGTCCTTTGTTTTAGTTTTTGTTAAGGTTTAATAAAATTTTTAAAAGTGAGCAGTTGTTTCTCACAAAAGGAATGCAAGGATATCCTGATAAGGAGAGCTTCTTACATGAAACAAGATGGAAGGAATGCAAGGCCTGCACAGCTGTTGAAGAGAAGCTCCTCAGACCCTGAACTGGCTTCAACCAGCTTTGTGGTTTGAACTGTGACCAAGAGACTAGAGGGCATGCGCAGGCAAGGAAAGGTGAAGTGTTCACATTGATGAAGACTTGTTTGCCCTTCCTCTTGTGACCACCAAACAACCACCAGAGAGCACTGCACAAGCACAGAATGACTGATAAGCTAATTATAATGCAAAGCGGGGCTCGGTGGAGGTAGGAAATGAATATGCATCGATCTATTGAGAAACTTGAGGCATATAATACATTTTAGAGAATAAAAGGTATCATAGCAGCGAGCCCCTAAATGGGTAGTAATTAGCATTGACTCTATGATTGCTGAAGGCTGATCAATCGCTTGATTGTACTGTACTATACTATACTGTACTATACTATACTATACTATACTATACTATACTATACTATACTATTAAGAAAAACCCATCGCCCTTGCAGACAGTCTGATACAGCTTTGACCAGATTGGTCAATTGAAATCCAAACACCATCACCAGTGGCCAATTAAGAAGTTACCCTTTGGTAAACAAATCTCCATAACAAATTCCACACGTTCACAACAACAGGTGCAGCAAGTGAAGATAAGAATTATTTCTCATTCTTTTCTCTGAGCTTTCTCACAGCCTTTCCCAGCACAATGCCTGGGAAAGTTGTGCGTGCTGCTCTCTGTGGAGAAAGCTGCAGCCACAATTCACCCTTTTGTGTTTAAAGAAAAAAGGCAGTGTTTGTAGTCCCCTGCAGGGCCTTTTGCAGGAAGGAGAACAAACACAGTTCAAGAGGTTCCCTTTGCAATTTGCTGGTTGTCAATCAGAACCTCAATCAGATGCTGACTTAGAATGATCAGGGAGATTCTTTACCTGTAGAATATCTATCTCTATCATAAAATTAAAACAAGGTTTACAATATTAGAAAACCAAACAACAATGCAAAGAATGATCATTGTTTCAAACTCCAAACAGATGAGTTTCAGGAGAAGGTCCATTAAATGGAGATGTTGATCTTTGACATCCCTGAATGTCCTTCTTGGTCCTGAAACAGAGAACAGCTGAAGAAGGTTACTAACAACTATTAGAAATCAATGAGATAATGCACATAATCAATAACACATGTGACATTATACAACTATCAGGCACTATAGCACTGTCATCCCAGAGTCTGCAACAGCTGATAAACCTCAACTCAGCAGAGTTGGAAATCATGTCCGGATCATGATTTTCCAAACTCCCTTTGAAAGCAGGCTCAGCTGTCATATATATATATGGTCAAATTGCCAAGCCAAAATGACATTAATCATTTGGATGCAGAAAACTTCTGGGTTGACTGTCAATGAACCCTATCCAGGTAGAGTTAGGACCTGGCCACAGCCCAAGCTCTAATTGGATGGTTTGGAGGATTACCTTTTCTGTGTAAAACTGCTATCAAATTCAGAGGTACTGAGAAAATCTCTGGAATGTCATGGCCACAGCCTTTAACTCAACCACTTGGGCCGAGGCTGACTCGTGGCCTTCCAGGACATTGAGCTGTCAGTGAAGATGGTAGTTCTTTCAACCTCTTTTTTTCCTTCTTCTTATTCTTCAGAAGGCCAGCAGTGGCAGCAGACCAAAGGACCCGGCCCTGGTGGGTGGGCCAAGGGACCCAGACCCAGCCGGCAGGGCGGCGAGACCCCTGCTGCCGAGCCCAGATTCATTCAGCTCATTCCCTTCCCCCAGCTTTGCACTGGTGTCTTCTAGGGCCCCTGGATCTGGGATCCCTGGGACAGCCCATGCCAATCCCCAGATGGGCGATTCACTTCCGCCTTCTCCTTCACTGCCCGCCCCCACCTTGCTGCCAATGTCTCGGCATTCCCTCCGGCATTCCGCCCTTCCCCCGTGTCTTGGTTTAGGGCAAATTTGGGAGAAAACCTCCAAAGGGGGCCCCTCCAGAAAGCAAACCCACATGGCCCCTTCCCCCAACCAGTTTGGGAAGGATTCCTCAGAGAGAAGTGGAAAGAACCTGTTTATTTAACAGGAGAAGCACTCCCCACCCCCCCACCCCCCCAAGCACACAAAATGAACAATACCAGATGACAACACTCTTTCACTGCTCTGAAAAAGATGACAAATTCAGAAAGTCTCTCCTGGGAGTGGTCGCTCTGTTATCGGTCCCTCCGGTGCTGGGAATGGCTGCTGAAGGACACAAAGTGTAAACTTTGTGTTTTCCAGGTCTCAGTCTGGAGCAGGCTCGAATGGTTCTGTTATAGGTAGCAACCAGATAAGGCCAAATCAATAATTTGAGAAAGCCAAATTAAAATTAAAAGATAGATTTTATTTTGCAAATCGAAATACAATCTCTGACAGCCACAATCAAAGGGACAGGGCCGAGCCCGGGACTTGACACTGGGTGAATATTGCGGAGGATCATTAACGGGACATCATGCCATGATCAATATGATCAAGTGAAGCTGATTTATTACAAAAAGCAAGCTATACTTATACCGTTTTCTATTGTTCACGCCTCAAGCTAATACATGATTGGTTAAATCCTTCTTATGCATGCATTTTAATATATCAGTTAATTTTAGTTAATCTTCCTTCTTCAAGCATCTCGCTGCAGTTTTCTTGTCTGCCTTTGCATCCTGAACTGCCTGCTTTCGAGCATGTTCTTCTCCTTTCGGGTCCTTCAAGGGCATGGTGACCTTACTCAGTTTGTATGAAGGCTGGATTGTGCATATGTTGTACGTGTCCATTGTTCTGCAAAAAACTCTCAACAGGTGAACACAGATGTGACCCCCTCTCGCATCAGACCTATCGAGTTCACAAAGTCCGTTCAGTGAGCCTTGGCTAGATACTGCTTTTCTTGCCCAGAGCGAAGTTTCTTTTGTTCTATTATTTTCCTGAATATTCATGTAGTTTTCTATCTCCTGTCCTGTCTTGGAAGAATCCTGTCTCCGAGTAGACAGAACAGCATCCAAGGATTTGAATATTCATGTAGTTCTCTGTCCTCTGTCTGGTGTTGGAAGAATCCTGTCTCCTGGTCGGACAAAGCTGTCTTTGGAAAAACAATATAGAGTCCAGGAGCAGATACATGTAAATTCCAAGTTACAGGAATTAGTCATTCAAATGCAAGTCCAGGGCTGTCCTCGGTTATCTAGGGTCCTTACTGGCCAATGATGGTTTGGGTGTTCGGAGACTCACCCAGAGTTTCTGCAGAGGCTAGCTCCTTCACTTGCTAATTTGGACCTCTATTCAGTGACCACCTGTGTTTTTACAATCCAGTGAGGTAATCTCTTTCCCAACCCCTGTGTAAGATTTCTAAACCTTGGTGCTTTTTATAAAAGATATTCTACAAATATGATTTATTATATATATATATGAGCACGAATTTATACTAATATTTATCACCGTTCCAAGAAAAGGGAAATAAAAACAGTCCAGGGAAAATTCAGACTGCCTAGTTAAACAAACTAACAAGCAAGAGCAAAAGAAGGAGCAAGAGCAAAGAGAAAGCAAGAACAAAAAGTGAAAGCAGCCTCATGTACTGCGCTGTGTCCCGCTGACTGTGGGGGAGTGAGCAGGCTGATAACAAAACAAAACTTCGCTTTTCAGAGCCAGTCTTGAAGGCACAGAACATAATATCCAGCATAAACAGAACAGACAACTGGGAATACAAGCATCATAACACCACCCTAGGACATCCCACGCCTCCCAGGCATGGACCAAGCCACAGCCTCTCGGGATCCCGTTCCTCCCACCCCACGAACGAGAGGGGGGCACACGGGGTGCCCTAACGGCGGGGAAGGCGTTGTCCCCAGAGGAATGTTGATCTTCAGATTTCGCGGTACAGACGGGTCAGCACCCAGCTGCGAGGGCACGCCCCCGCTGAAGAACAGGCTGTTGATACTTACTACTGTCGCTATCCGTGTTTCCTGGCAACCCGAGGGAAACAGCGCGGGACAGACCAGCCTCTGGGAGCAGCGAGGCAGGCTGGGGATCTTCTTCAGTGCCACAGCTCGCGTCCCGGAGGGGAGCTGCGCCAACTGGAGGTGGCGGAGCCAGCGGGAGGACATCCCTGGCCGATGCTGTGGGCGCTGCTGCTGATGAACTGGCTTCAGGCTGTGGCACAGAAGGGCTGGATGTGCTCTCCAGCACGGGGCTGCCAGCTGCTGTCGCGGAACCAGCTGCCTCCCTTGTCAGCGGTGGAAGTGGCTCCGCCCCCCTCCTGTGGCGCAGGAGGGGGACAACCAAGCGGCGGGGCCGATCCACACGCTACACGAGGAGGAGGAGGAGGCGATGGTCCCTCTTTCTCTGGTGAAGGTAAAGGGGCAGGAGCGACCAGGGCTCTTGAAATAAATGGGCAGGAGATCTTTCTCCTTTTTAATGCCTTTATTAAGAAGAATCAGCTCAGGTGGGGAGAAATCGATGGGTCCTGCCCACGCCGCCGTTGCTCCCAGGAGTGGCACGGAGAAGGAGGGTGATGCAGCTTTGTCCGCTGGTCTGCAGGCAGAGCTGGGGATTCCGTCCTCATGGGAGATTAGCAGATTCCTGCTTTTTGATCTGACCCCCCGGGTAGTCTCTTTAATCAACATCTTTTCAGGTTAGGGTGAGATGAAAAAAGGATCCAAGCAGGTACGGGACTACGCTCCCATCCTTATACGTCACTTAAGTCACTTGTTGGCTCGTAATTTTAGGGGTTTTCCTGGGAAAACTGTAAAAATTCGGGGCGCAATGCATTTCTCATCTGCATACTGCCTCTGATGTCACTCCTATCTTCCTGGTACTTGGGAGGGTGCTTGTGTCCCTCCCTGGCAAGCAGCAAGCATCAGGGGGACAATGGTTAATCACCAGCCATTAACAGGTAATTGAAGAACTCTTCTTTAACAGTGAACCTAACTTACAGCAACTGGTCTGACTTGTTTTTAACTCTGCAACCTAAAAAAAATAGATAACTTTCTATTCATAACAGCTTTGGTTGGAATAATTGCTGACCAAGAAAGTGGTGCTGCTGAAGGCTTCGGTCCTTCCTGCACATGGAGAGAGCTGCTCTAAGTGCTTTGTGGCCAATGCCAGCCCCCCCCCCCCCCCCCCCCCCCCCCCCCCCAGTGCAGGGGAAGAAGGAATCAGCGGCGGCTGTCCGTAAACGCATAGATCCCCAGCTCGCCGCAGCAGAGAGGCTGATGGCCACCCGCCTGGGGGAAGGTACTCCTCCAAGCCTGATTGGGATGTGCTTACCAAGGTGGAATCGCTTCCCAATGGGGTCCGGCCCCGTACTACTCTGGAAAGCACTGACCAGATCAGTAGTAGTTGAGGTATTCTCACACCTCGCCTGAGTTTCCCCCAAAGACAGAGACCCAGTGAATCCCAGGCACGCGGATCCAGGGAGGATTCCCCACCCACGGGGAAACCGTGAATTTTTGCCCAGCTGAAAAACCTGCAGAGAGCCTTTTCTGACACAGGGAGTCTGTGATGACGAATCATAAATTTGCACATTTCAAGGGTGTCCTCTTCTAACATAGAAAATAGGATGCCCAATTCTGTAGGCATCTCTTCCCAACTGCAAGCCCACCCCGGATCGCAGGCAGTGCTATTCTTGTGAGATATGTTCCCTGCCCCAGCCTCTAGGCTACGGGGCCAAAACATGGTCCCCAAGGGAGAAATCTTCTCCAGGAAGAGGCAGGGAAAGGTCAATGTTACCATTCCAGGGAAGCAGAAGGTGTCCGGTTACGAGCGGGCTGCGCGGGGCTCCACGGGTGCTAGCTGGGGTCCGACAGCATCCCAGAGAAATCCCGACGAAGTCCAGGCGGAGTGCTGCTGGAGGGGTCTCAGCTGCTCCGCCCATCCCGCGACTCCAAGAAGGGTTGCCAGACACGATTTCTGTGAGGGGTCAGCAGAACCCCCCCGCCGTGTTCAGCCTCGGCTGCGAACTCAGCCAGATCCATTAGGGTCCTGTTTCTTCAGCCTAGGCTGCACCCAGTGTCGGGGTTCACCACTTATAGTAGTAGGGCATCCCCGACGGGGTAATAATTAGCATTGACTCCATGATTGCTGAAGGCTGATCAATTACTTTATTGTACTATGCTATACTATTAAGAAAAACCAATTGCCCTTGCAGACAGTCTGATACAGTTTTGACCAGATTGGTCAATTGAAATCCAAACACCATCACCATTGGCCAATTAAGAAATCACCCTTTGGTAAACAAATCTCCACAACACATTCCACATGTTCACAACAACAGGTGCAGCAAGTGAAGATAAGAATTATTTATCTTTTTTTTTTCTCTGTGTGGCAAGAAGCATTCCCAATTTGCTATGTCTTGATCTTCAACCCACCACTCTATGAGTTGTCCTACCTAGCCATGACTTAAAATACAGTCCCGTTTCCTCAGAGGCCTCATTCACTCCCCTATTACTTTCCAGGTTTCTTTGACTACTTGCCTTGATTCTGGCACCTATTTACATGCAATTGTTTTGTTCTTTTGTATTTCAGGTAATTTTGATGTCATGATTCCCCAACTTATTGAGTCTCCCACTGCCTTTGGTATTGGCAGACAGGCAGTTATTCTGCTGGTGTTTTGCATTTTGGCAAAGTCTTTGACTAATCCAATCATTACATTCTCAGCCTGAATTGCATTGGAAACCTTTATTTATCACCTGTGTTTCTGCCTGTACCTCCCTCTTCATTCTAGAATGAAGAGTGGTTAGTTGATCTTTTTGCATTCCATAACCCAAAGACATCCATAAAATGAGCATTGGCACAATTACTGATAACATTCTTGAACAATTAAACACATCTTATATGCAGCTTTGTTGGTTCCACAGTTTACACAGTCCATAGTCCATAATGGATTTCCTTCACTCAGGTATAGTGAATCTAGGGGTCCACACCAGCTACTTTGACTGCTGTAAAGGTGGTCAATGGTACCTGATGGGGTCCAGTCCACTTTTCTTTCAGCAGTTCTTCATTCCAACTTTTAATGTACACCTCATCTCCCGGATGTATGTCATGAACTGGATTCTCGAGAGTCAGCAGCCCATTCCACACGAAGACGCTCCGGAGTCGAGCTAAAGTTTTCCCGAGAGACAGAACATAATTATATACTTCCTGCTTTCCCGTGACATGTACATTTGGGTTAGGTTCAGGAGATTCACATGGTTTCCCGTACAACATCTTATAAGGGCTGACTGACATCCCACTCCTAGGCTTTATCCGAATCCTCAATAGCGCTATTGGCAAAGCTTGGGGCCACTGCAGTTTGGCTTCTTGACATATTTTACTGATTTGCCTCTTTAGTGTCTGATTCATCCTCTCTACCTGTCCACTTGACTGGGGTCTTCACAGTGTGTGGAGGTCCCAAGGTATTCCCAGCAATTTCCTTACATCTCTTACTACTGTGGCTATAAAATGGGGGCCCCTATCTGATGATATCCCTAGAGGGACCTCGAGCCTGGGAATGATCTCTTGTAGTAATCACTTAACTGTTTCTTTTGCTTGGTTTGTGCGACAGGGAAGGGCTTCTGGCCATCCAGAAGATGTGTCAATCCCCACTAACAGATATTTGCATCCTTGAGTTCTTGGCAATTCTACAAAATCCACCTGCCAATAGTCTCCTGGTTCTATTCCTATCCAAATCCTTCCTAGTTGTGCCTGTCGTCTAGCCACTGGGTTGTTTTTCAAGCAGATATCACATTTTGACATTACTGATTTTGCCATTGTTAACATCCATACCGAGATTAAACTTTGCTTTAGCAATTTTACCAATGCCTCTGCACCTCAATGACATTCATCCCCTCCATCCTTCCCAGCTCTTCTTCCTACCCCAGCAGCACAAGGAGGCAGGGAATAGGGGTTATGGTCAGTTCATCACCCAAGGCTTCTGTTGCTCAGGGAGAGGAGTTGATCCCCTGCTGTACCATGGGGTTCCTGCCATGGGAGACAGTTCTCTGCAAACTTCTCCACTGTGAGTCCATCTCATGAGCAACAGCTCTCTGCAAACTGCTGCAACCAAGTCAATCCCATGGGCAACAGTACTCCCAAAACTGCTGCAGCAGGGGTCACTCTTCCATGGGGTGCAGTTTTTCAAAGACAGACAGCTCCAGCATGGGAGTAAGGCCCCTCTCTCTGTGGGTCTCCCACAGCATCACAGCCTCCTCTCAGGCATTCATCTGCTTCAGTGTGAGGCTCCATAGGCTACAGGTAGATCTCTGCATCCCCATGGACCTCCATGGGCTGCAGGGGGACAGATGCTTCACCATGGCCTGCAGAGGAATATCAGCTCTGGTGCCTGGAGCACCTCCTCCCCTTCCTTCTTCACTGACCTTTGTGTCTGCATAGTTGTTTCCCTCACATGTTCTCACTCCTGCTCTTCTCTGACTGGAAAATTATAACTGCATAACAACTTTTGTTTTTATTTCTTCTTAAATATGTGTCTTGGTTTGAAAAGACAGGAGCCTGTGAAGGAAGGCAAAAGCCTCCTGTGAAATGGAGAAGGTAAACCCCCTCCCTCCGAATTATCACAACTTCAGAATTAAAAAGGGCTCTCAGGCAAAGATATGGGAACGGGAATAACAGTTCTTTACTAGGAAGAAAAAAACTAAATAACAATGTAATTTAGTACAAGCAAAACAACCACTGGCAAAGTGAGAAAAAACCTGACACCCTAAGAAGTCAGGGTGCTGATAGCAGTCCAGCCAAAAGGTGGCTGCTCCTCCTGGAGCGGCGATCTGCAGAAGGGTGTAGATCCCTTCCGAAAATGCGGCGAAGGAGCAGCTGGGCCTTGGTTCCTGATTTCTCTCGGAAATCCAGTGAAGAAGGCTGTCTGTGGTCTCAGAAATGCTTGTTTTATGGTGTCAGGGATGCTTGGCTCCTCCCTCTGGGTGGAGCATCTCTCAATGGGATGATGTAACTAATCTTACCAGCCACAGTGAGTAATTCAATAGCCCATTAGCAGGAGATTATCTTCCTGGCAGTGTCATTGTTCTTGAAAGAGATAAGAAAAACTGCCCAACCCCCAACAGATGGCAATATAGAATACATGCCTATTTTACAAGCCAGGACAATATGTTATCACAGGGATGAATTACCAGCATTTCTAATTGGCCCAGCCTAGGCCAGTGGCATGTCCATCTTTGGAGCCACCAGGGATTGGCTCTGCCGGACACTGAGGAAGCTTCTAGCAGCTTCTCATAGAAGCCACCCCTGCAGCTCCCCCCTGCTACCAAAACCCAGGCCATGCAAAACCAATACATTGTGAGAAGATTATCTCCAGTGCAGCTAATTCTCTCAGGCATCGAATGCCTTGCTCTATGGTGTTTCACCTGTCTTGGTGCACTGAAAAGTCAGTTTTGCAAGGGTATTTTTCCCTCACACTTGACAGGAGTCACCTCCATAGGCTGAGAGTTTATGGTCTTTTCCAGATTCCCTGGTCAATGCTTGTATCCCAGAACAGGGATACCAAATACTTGGTTTCATTGCAATCTAGTGCCATACCATCAGCTGTGACATCCCAGCATCAAAACAGCCAGGTCAATAGGGGCTCACCTGGCTGATGGCTGTAATCTTTCCACATATTGTGCAGCTCACCTGGGTATATAAAATGGGGGATTATCTCTGGCCCCACCTCTTCCTCCTGTTGTGAGGGGCCTGCTTCCTCTTCATCCATCACTAAGTGAACTGGTTTGGTCTTGGATTTCTTCTTCTTAGGTATAGGGGCAACTGCTACCAGCATGGGTTGTTCCTCTGGTTCAGCTGCAGTTTGAGTGGCCACAGTGCCTCTTGCTCTGCTTTCCTCTTCCTTCCCCTGAGGGTGCTGTACAGTAATTAATAATATGTGATAAGAAGTAGCCAGGGCCCAGCACATTGCTTAACTTTGAACCTCTCTGGAACTGCCACAGCAATTTTTTTTCAAATATTCTACCATTTTATCAGGGTCCTGTATTTGTTCAGGGATGGACATCCAAATCATTGGAACAGAATACTCCTTCAAAATATTATAGATACATATTATAATATTGGCTTTTCAAAAATATTAAAATGGATTTTATATGTGTGATGTTAAAGTAACTTTGTTATAAAGATGTAGTTTGTATTTCTGCTGTTAATTAAGCTTATAGTAGTGAAATAGCTATGCTTGTGTTAAAATGCCTGCCTGAATGGGATACCATCCAATGAACATAGGATGAGGACACCTGCTACAGATATGCCAACTATCAGCACTCACCGTCTGAAGAAAGCATGGACCAAGGCCCAAACTGGAAGTGATAAGGATAGAGCCAAAACCACAGCCAAGAAACACGCATGCTCTAAAAAGGCAGACCTGAGGAGGGGCCATGTAAAATAGTTCCTGGAAAATTTAAACTAGTTTATGCATATGCATAAGGATCTATTAATATGCAACAGGCTGATGTAAGGGAAAAGGTATTTAAAGGGTATCCCCGAAGGTAAGTGTGGTCTTAGCTGAGTGCCAAGACGGACCCATCTGTAATAAGTTTTACTTTATGGTTCTTGTCTCCTATTGTCCTTAAATAAACTTTTGAAATTTTCACAGGAGAGTGAACCTGTTTTTCACAAAAAGCTGGCCCATTTTCTCCAACATTCCATGCCACTAAGGACTACCCACCCCCAGGGCAGGTCTCTGGACAACTTCCAGAGAAATCTCTGTCTTGACTCTAAACAGGGTGTAGACACCACTGAGACCTGGCAGACTTAACAACAAGAACATGCTTTCTTTAACATACAAAAGTAATTAAAAATTCTCAAAAACTGTTGTAGCAGACCTGAAGGAGAAGTGTGAGAAAGGCTGTGAAAAATCATCCTCTCCTGTTCCTCCTACAGGTTGGGAATGATTATTAATCAATTCCCAGAGGTAGCAGCCAAGGCTAGGACAGGCAAACGACACTGAATATACATCCCAAATGACCCTCATTGCCCTTGATGTTATCACATCATAAACTGATGTCACACAGTATATCAACAGAACAAACCTGATCCCTCTCCCTACTTTGACAAATATTATCACAAGGAGCTTATATGGGAATATACACTGGGCTAGGTACCACACCCACATGAACAAATCAAGTGACATTGTAACCAGGGAGTTGTCTACCTAGTACAGAAATGCTTTGATCAAAAATGCTATTTCAAGTTATCTCTTGAGCCTCACATTGTGCAACTATTTGATGTACTGATTTTAACACCAGCAGGGAAATAGCTGTGGAAGGGGCTAACAGCGGGCCTGTTAGCTAAAGGAGCAAGAAGAAGCTGAGAAGAAAGAAGAAGCTGATAAGGAGCTCTCTCCAAGGCTGTAACCAAGGAGACCAAGAGAATTGAGGGACTGAAGAAAGATAAGAAGAGAACTTCACAGCTGCACAAAGTATATTTAGAAAGTTAGTTAAGTCACTGTAACTTTTCACCAACGATGTTATGTTGATTTATTGTATCCAATAGTTAGGGTAGAAGAAGCATAAACAATTAAAAACTGTATAAAAGGTCAGCCATGTTTGATAATAAAGTGTTGCCATCTGAGACTGCTTGTGGTCTCTGCTTTGTGTCGTGACAGCCTCGACAACGACAAATAGCCACTCCCCTTCCCCTGCCCCCTTCAGTAAGAAGGGACAATGAGACATTATAAGTTGAAATAACAAATTGCTAAAAGCACAACACCAGCAGTATTAATAGCAAAAGTATACAAAAGAGAAGGTGCTTTATCCACAAAAGGGTATTCACCACTGGGAACAAAAAAGAACACTTCCCAAAGATAGCACCCACATGGTCTCCAGACAAAGGCAATATGGCAAGGAGAGCTTCCATGGCTTAATGGTCCCCCCTGTACTGGCTCTGACTGACAGAGTTCATTTTTTTCCTTAGCAGCCTTCACAGTGCTATGCTTTGCACTGAGAGCTGGAAGGGTATAGATACATCAGTGTTTTGGCTACTGCTGAGCAGCGCTGTCTCTCTAACATTCCTTCCCCCATTAAGGGGGCTGGGAGCAGGCAAGATCCTGGGAGGGGACACAACCAGGCCAGCTGACCCAAATTCACCAAAGGGATATTCCATATCATTTAACATTATCTCAGATATAAAAGCTAAGGGAGAGAGGACAAAGGGGGGCTTTTGTGATTCTACAATGTTTGCCTTCCAGTGTCTTGGTTTGAAAGACAGGTGTCTGCTAAGGAAGGCACGAGCCTCCCTTGGAATGGAAAATGTAAACTCCTTCCCTCCAAATTATCATAATCTTGAAATTAAGGGGCTCTCAGGCAAAGATATGAGATTAGGAATAACAGTTCCTTTACTAGTATGTATAATAAAGCAAACAAACAACAACAACTATGGTATTAACAACAAACAGAACCAGAAACCCAGTAACAGCCTTCTCCACTACAGGCACTTTCTCCTTTGGTGTAGTGATGGTCACAGCCGGCAGGGGCACTGGTGGCTCCCAGTGGACAAAGCAGGTGTGATGATTCCCCTGCAGCTGCAGATGCAAGCTCGGGGAGCACGTGGTTATGGCAGCTTGACCAAGATGGGAAGGGATGGAAGAGAGGCTTTGTTTCACAAACCCCCCTGGGGCAGTCGGTCCTGGTGCCCCAGCAGGACTCTTGGAAGCAGCAAGCAGGGAGGGCAGGATGTCTCCGCAGGCAGGGGGTGTGGGGCTACAGTGCAGTGAAAGCTCAGAGCAGTGCTGAAGAAGCAGCGGGTGCAGGGCAGCGGCAGCCAAGCTCCCAACAGGGCAGGGAGAGCCAAGCTCAGGATCCCAGGCACCGGAGCAGATGGTGATAGGTCCCTCTTTTAGTGAGGTAGGTGTTAATAAGGTCCTAGTTCATTGGCTGGTCTCACAAGCAGAGGCTTACCCCACCGCAGAAGAAGCTCTGGGCTGGACTATGGTGGCAGCAGCGAATTCCCTTCCCCAAGCAGCAGCTCCGACTGTTCTCTGAAGCTGAGAGAGGAAAAAAGAGAAAGAGAAAGAGCGCGCTAGCAGCTGCCCCAGACCCGTCTTTTATCACCCCAATTCTTGAGGTGTCTCTGCCCCTTGGAGAGAAACTCCCAGATAAGAGAAGTGCAACCAGATGCCCTCCTCCCCTGAGCTGGGCCACTTCTTTTGTTCTTCTTAAGTACCCAGCAGTTATTCTTTCCTAGCAACTTCTGGGAAAAAATTCCCTAAATAAAAAGGAACAAAAGGAAAGAAACCTAACCCCCAACACAGAGCAACCACCTGTGCTAAAGCCCTGCTTCCAGGGAAGTGTCTGAACATCGGTCGCTGATGGGAAGTAGAGATTTTTTTCCCCTTTAGCTTATGTGTGCACAAACTTTCACTTGCTTTTTGTTATGAATAGAAAGTTGTATTTTTTTTTTGAGTTTCAGAGTTAAAAAAAACAAGTCAGACCTCTTTGGTTTCGCTGCCGAAGAAAAACTCTTCAATTACCTGTTAACGGCCGGTGATTAACTATTGTTTCCCTGATGCTGGCCGCTTGCCAAGAAGACACCAGGACAGACCCTCCAAGGTAAAGAAAATAGGCAGTGACATCAGAGCCAGTATGCAGATGAGAAATGCATTGCGCCCCGAATTTTTACAGTTTTTACAAGAAAAACCCCTAAAATCACGAGCCAACAAGTGACTTAAGTGACGTCTAAGGATGGGAGCATAGTCCCGTACCTGCTTAGACCCTTTTTGTTTCTCACCCTAACCTGAAAAGATACTGATTAAAGAGACACCCCAGGGTGTTAAACAAACAAGCCAGGAATCTACGACTCTCCCATGAGGACAGAATCCCCAGCTCTGTCTGCAGACCAGCGGACAAAGCTGCATCATCCTCCTCCGTGCCACACCTGGGAGCAACGGCGGTGTGGGTGCAACCCGTCGATTTCTCCCCACGTGAGCTGATTCTTCTTAATAAAGGCATTAAAAAAGGAGAAAGATCTCCTGCCCATTTATTTCACTTTTTTCGCTTATCTCAACCTACAGTTATTTTCAATCTAATTTTCTCTCCCGTCCTGCTGAGAAGGGGAGTGAGAGTGGCTTTGTGTACGAAGCAAAGCAACAGAGTCCCCAGGCAGGTGCAAAGGAGAGGAGAGTCTCTATAGCACCGAATCCCCTTTGTTCACCAATGCCACTTGGCAGAGTCCAAGTTTTATGCTCTTTTTCGTGCCTGCGGAGGGGTCCCTTTGTCCTTCCTTGGAGTTCTTCATATTCATGCTGTGTCTATTCTCTGTCCCGTGCTGGACAAAACCTTGTCCAGGAACTGATGTGTATCTGCTCCTCAGTTTCCAGAATCCCGCATTCAGATGTATGTCCTTGATGGTCCTGCCTATCTGAGATGAACATCTTCATGGGCCATCATCACTGGACATTCTCTTGTTCATACCAGTGAGAATGCCCATCTCCTGTGCAGGCTAGGTCCACTTCGTATGTTAATGACACACCTCCTCCTCTGCTGCCAGCTGTGGTTTTCGCCACCCTGTGAAACAATCCCCTTCTCCCTTGCTGGTGTGATTTTAAGGCTTTATATTACATTATTCGAACAATCATACTCTATCAGTACGAATTACCATCATATCCATAACAAGTATAACAAATATAATTCAACCAACCACCATAAACGACGATGTGAGCATGTAATATTTATATAACTTTGTGAGAAACAACTGCTCACTTTGAAAATTTTAAAAGGTTTATTAAACCTTAACAAAAATACTACAAAGGACTACATAAGGAAAAAGTTGCAGTGCTGGGAATTGCCCATGTGCATACCATGTGTCTGGTTCATCTTCAACATGGATGTTCTGTCTTTTATACCTCTGGGGGTTGCATCAGCCAACCCTGGCCCCTTCCAAAGTCTGTCAGTCAGCTCTTCTTTGCCATTTATCAGTGGAAACTGCTTTCTTGTAGCTTGATTGGAGGTCAGGTGTTGCCATGTCGCACCTCCTAAGCAAAAAGCTTTTCTATTCCCAACTGCCCAGGTAAGGGACACATGTGCATGCCTTCCTTTTTACCTGTCCTAGACAACCCCGGCTGTCTGATGGTAACAATACAGAGGGGGAAAAGGGAACAATAGCGAGAACAGAGGACATCTAAACTACAATAACATAACTATACATCACTAATGCTTTTCTTAATATTCACACAGTAGTCATCCCTTAATTGCGAGAGCCAATCATCTCATTATCCATCTATAACAACTTGTTTTTCTACCTCCAATTCAGCTGAGTCACATTCCCATAGTCCTTTTCCGCTTAGCCAAAGTAGCAAGCCTGAGCCATGATTTTACAAAGGTTACAAGGCCCTTATTTTATAAGGTTTTATCTATACACAACAGCTTGGTGGGCACCTGGCGCCCAGCCAAGGTCAACCTGCTAGTCTTTTTTGGCGCCCAAATGTGGGGCAAAATAGAAGCAGTTATATAGATATAAATATTGCATGCTATAGTAAATGGTAAATCGTAGTTATCAAACAGCAGGCTTGTGTGCAGCACATGGTGTTTGTCAGCTGCGCCGCTTATCTTTTTATTCTGCTGCCTTTGGGAACATGTTAACACAATGATGGTGAGGGAATACACCTCCTTCTCCCTGCTCGAGGTGGATGTGAATGCATTTATAATGCAGGCTTCCACAGTCTTTGCTCATCCTTATGTAAGCTGTTTAATGTTGCCCTGATTTTTTAAGATTTTCTAAGCCTTCTGATGTTTGCATTCTTGTAGCAAACTTTCTCACACACTTTCTGTAAACAACTTATTGTTTTGCATTCTTTTATGGAGGAGGAGAAACTTGATGGACTGTTGGTTTGTCCAGTGTCATTGGAGAGGTGGCACTTTCACCCTCCAATCCTCTGTCACCTTTGGAAATCTATAAATGTTGGAGTCAGAAAATAAACTTCCCTTTTTCCTGCCTTGAGAGCAGCAGCATGTCTGCATCGTGTTGTCTCGTGTCCTATAGTGACAGTTTAATACTGTTAATAATATTAGCTAATATTGTTGGCACACTATGGAGTTCATGGAATCTGTTGTCATCCTGGTATAAGAGAAAACAAACTTTAGGTGAGGAGCTATTGAAATCTGCCCTGAGGCATCCAGTTCCTGGGTGGCAGGGTGGGTGGAAGGATTTGGGCAGGGTTTCAAGGCAGTTATCACCTCCCATTACCTGGGATTTTAGACCTGAACAGGTAAAAATCTTTAAGAAACTGACCTGTCAACTGATAGAAGGGTGTCTTGCCTACCCTAACGAAAACCAGAAGCTTCTCGCTCTGTACTGGGTCCTGGTCTGTGCCTACAGAGCCACTGTTCAGTACTCTCTGAGGACTGTAGTTGAGGCAGGAAGGCAAACTGTGTTTGAGGACACTATGCCTGAGACAGGGACTCAAACCACAGCAACTACAGTTATTGCCCCAGTAGTAAAAACAAAAAAATGGACAAGGCAAGTTATCAGGCCTGTACCATAAATTAGTAAAGGAGTGTCCTTGTTTGCAAGACAGGTGTCTGCCAAGGAAGGCAGTAACCTTCCTGGAATGGAAAATATGACCCCCTACCTCCTTATTAGTATAACTTTAAAATAACAAGGCTTTCAGGCAAAGATGGGGCAAAAGGAATAACAGTTCTTTCCTAGAATATATGTATATCTATATAAAGCAAGGCAAACAAACAACAACAGCAGCAGCAACAAAACAAAAAAAAAAACAGACAACCCAATAACAGCCTTTTGCTGCCCATCAAGCAATTTCCCCTTTGGTCTAGTTATGACCACAACCAGCAGGGGGCCCTATCAGCTGGTGTCGAGGCAGGGAGGCTGCAGTGACTCCCTCGCGACTTCAGGGGGCATTGTTGGCAGAGGGGCTGTGATGGTTCCCGTGAGCCTCAGTGGTGCTCCGATTTGGGCTCCAAAACCTTCTGAGGGGGTTCTGGGAGCTCGGGCGAAGGGAAGGACAGGAGATTGCTCGTTTGCACAGCTCACAGGCAGTGGCTGGTCGCGATGTTGGACTACCACGCAGAAAAGTGGCCTGGCGGGGGCAGCCCCAGTCCCAGCAGCAGCCCACACATTGGTTCTGGACCTCCAAACAACTGGGAAACAGGGAGAAGGTGAGGAGGCTTGCAGTGTAGAAACGGTGGCAGATCATATTCTCGGAGCCTAACACACAGGAGCAGCTATAGGGACAGGGGCTTGGCAGAAGGCAGTCCCAGGTTTCACCACTTCACGTGCTGTCTCTGAGCTCCAGAGTGGCAGGGAAGCAGGGAAGCAAGCAGTCAGGCCCTGGCTGCAGTGCCAAAAGGAAAAAAACACACAAAAAAACCCCTACGGGGGTAAAAAGCAGAACCCTCTCGCCCTTTAACAGCCCCATATATCCAGTGTGAAAGTCTAACAGGGAATGAAGGCTGACAGTAGACTATTGGGACCTTGTTGGAACCCAGGACATCCCTCTGGGCGGCCTGGATGGCTCAAAGCCCTGGCAGGGGCTCGGAGACCCTGGCAGGAAGCCAAAGTCACCTGGGAATTTGATCTCAACGCATGGAGCAAATTACCAAATTTATATGAAGAATTACAGGTCGCAAAAGTTTAAGTAGCATAGTAGTAGCAATCACAGCGTGAAGGGAAAAATTTTGGAGCACTGTACAGGGGGGTTTTGAACCTTGTACAGGGGGGTTTGGGATTCTGTACATGGGGGGTCAGGGGTTCCAAGATGGAGGGATTTGGGTGTGCCCTGTCCTTCTTCTTTCTTCTCCCTAGCATCCATGTTCAGGATGATGTTGGCATTCACAGATTGGTTTAGAGTAGAAAGTCACTGTCTAACATAGGTGATAGGTATTGGAACATAATTGTAAACATAGTATACATAGTTTTCAGTATAAAAGATAGCACCAGCCCAAGAGACGGAGTGTGTGCCTCAGACCGACCTGCAGAACAGACCTTGGCAGGCCAGATAGAAAATGTTTTAGATAACGAAATAATAAACAACCTTGAGAACGTGAACCGAAGACTTCTCGACTCCTTCTTCAGCTGCTGGGTTGGGGGAAAGAGGCTTTTAACAGAGACACACCTTGTGATCTTCCCAACCAGACCAGACCAGAGGAGATCCCGAGAGGACCTGAATGAAGTCACACAGCCTCTGAGTGCTGCCATACCAGACATGTTGGAACTCCAATATGAGCTGGAGTCAAAAGCAGCCAAATGGTTTGCCACAATTGGTATTGATAATGCATTTTTTTCAGTCCCTCCGGTGGCAGAGTGCAGGCCACAATTTGCTTTCACCTGGAGGGGTGTCCAATACACCTGGAACCAACTGCCCCAGGGGTGGAAACAGCCCCACCATCTGCCATGGCCTGATCCAGACTGCCCTGGAACAGGGTGGAGCTCCAGAACACTTACAATATATTGATGATATCATTGCGTGCGGCTATACAGCAGAAGTTTTTGAGAAAGGAAAGAAAATAATCCAAATTCTTCTGAAAACTGTTCTTGCCATAAAACAAAGTAAGGTAAAGGGACCTGGACAGGAGATCCAGTTCTTGGGAATAAAATGGCAGGGTGGATGTTGTCATGTGCCTACAGAAGTGGTTAACAAAATTGCAACTATGTCTCCACCAGCTAACAAGAAGGAAACGCGAGCTTTTCTAGGCCTTGTGGGGTTCTGGAGAATGCATATTCCAGATTATAGGCAGCTTGTGGGCCCCCTTTATCAAGTGACCCAAAAAAAGAACCATTTCAAGTGGGGCCTTGAGCAACAACAGGCCTTTGAGCAGATCAAAGAGGAAATAGCTTGTGCGGTAGCTCTTGGGCCTGTTAGGAGAGGATCAGCTGTGCAAAATATACTCTACACTGCATCTGGGGAACAGGGTCTTGTGGTAATCACATATCCTCTGAACAGAGAGAGAGACATAGCTGTCCCAGGATTTTCCTGGGAAGCTGTGAGAAGCTATGAGAAAGCTCAGAGAAAAGAATGAGAAACAAATCTTATCTCCACTTGTTGCACCTGTTGTTGTACACATGTGGAATGTGTTATGGAGATTTGTTTACCAAAGGGTGTTTTTTTAATTGGACTCTGGTGATGGTGTTTTTGATTCTTTGACCAATTGGATCCATGTGTGTGTTGTGACTGTCTAGCAAGGGCAATGGGTTTTTCTGAATAGTATAGTATAATATAGTACAATAAAGCGATTGATCAGCTTTCTGCAATCATGGAGTCAACACTCATTATTCCCCGGCAGGGATCGCTGCTACAATAGGGTCTGTCTTGGAGCCTCTGGCAAAGGACCTCAGGAGAAACCCGAGGTTGACCATTAGGGTTTTGGAGCTGGAGTTATCAAGGATCAGAAGACCACTGTACTCTAACTGAAAAAGAGATATTATCAGCCTATGAGGGGGTTTGAGCCGCCTCAGAAGTTGTTGGGACAGAAGTGTGTCTCCTCTTAGCACCGTGATTGCTTGTGCTACACTGGATGTTCAAAGGAAACATCCCCTCAATGCATCATGCAACCAGTACATGGAGGAAGCGGGTAGCACTGATTACACAACAAGCCCAAATGGGAAAACCCAATTTCCCAGGAATCCTATAAGAGATTGCAGACTGGCCAGAAGCCAAAGATTTTTGAGCATTGTTACCAAATGGGTTAATTAAATTTTTACTGTGCCTGTGAACTTTTAGCAGAGAAACAATGCATGCAAACACTGCTTTCCCAGCAAGGACGGTTGGAAGATAAGAAGACATCCGGCTCAAGAATGCAGTAATAGACAAAACAAGAGCTGAATCTGGGAACTTGGGGTGGGAGTTATGGTAATGGGTAAATTGTAATATGCATGTATCAACTGTATATAAGCAACACACTTGTAGAATCATGTGTCTGCGTAAGGTTAGGAGTTATCCCCCGTGTGACCTCAGACCTGAATAAATGATGCCCTCTTTAACACCACGTTAGTGTTAAGGAGTCTTATTCCAATATTTTGGAAGATTTGGTGACAGCATTGGCTGAGAAGGTGATTAGTACCCAAAAAGCATCACCATATAACAAGTTACCAGAAAACAAAAGAGGCTATGCTTTATTTACTGATAGATCCAGAAGTGTCATAGGAAGATATCAGAGGTGGAAAGCTGCTATCTAGGCATCTAGGAAGGGATGCAACATACAGATGGGCTCGTGATTGAGGGGTGGACCTGACTATGGAGGCCATCACACAGGTCATTCATGAATGTGAAATGTGCTGCCATCAAGTGAGCCACAGAAGTGAAATCTCCTTGGAAGAGAGGGCAGTGGCTGGGTTTCTGCTATGGTGAGGCCTGGCAAACTGACTATATTGCACCACTGCCATGAACATGCCAAGGCAAATACTGCATCCTCACCATGGTAGAGGCAACAACTGTCTGGCTGAATACATACCCAGTAAAACATGCCACTGCTTGAAACACCATCTCAGGCCATGAGAGGCACATTTTGTGGCCACATTGAATCAAGGGGTCAGCTGGAAATGTATTTAGGATAATTGAAAACTGTAGATGAGTCAAGGGGCCATCTGGGAATATAATTAGGATAGTAGAAGATTGCATATTTTAGTTAAGATTTTAAAATTAGTTAAGAAGCTAAGTTAGAAATATAGGTGGCAAGAATCAAGTACCTTAGCTAAAGAGTAACAAATACATTAAGAAAGAGAAGCTAAGAGTGACAGGGATAAATGTAGCAATTGTGAAGGAGCAGAGACAATAGAAATACCTTGCCTTAAGAATAATCAAACAGTTAGGAGAGGCTTGAACCGTGACCAGCATATCAAAAAGTCCTGCCAAATGGCCATGGGTGAAGAGTTCACCATGAGGAAGATGGCTTTCTTCCTCCCATATGCCCACTCCCTTATTTCAAAATCCCACCAACCCAATTAAGGGAGTAAAATTGCGCAGCTGTAATGGATATTCAGCTGATTATAATATGAAGTGGGCAGGTAATGATTATGTATTATGCGTCCTTAGAAACTGCTTGGATATGTAAAAACTTTTCTGTATAAATATAGGGCAGGACTCTGCAACTCCTTGCACATGTATTTAGAAATGATTCCATGTGTCCAGAGGGCTGCAATAAATACCCTTCTTTTCAATTTTAGTTAGTTGAAGAGTCGTCTGTCTGTGCATCAACATTGTACCCCAGAGAGAATTGAATCAGATAATGGGACTCATTTTCAGAACAACCTCATAAACTCTTGGGCAAAAAAACATGACATTGAGTGGATATATCACATCCCTTATCATCCACAAGCCTCTGGGAAGATTGAAAGGTATAATGGACTGTTGAAGATTATGTTAGGAGTGTTAGGTATGGAATAAACCATGTGGTCACACCCACACAGTGCTAAAAACTCCACCCCCTTTCTCTGTCACCAGGACATGGGGGAAGGAGTCTGTACCCACATTTGGTGTTTCAAAACCAGTTCTCCTCTTGGCATAGACAAGCATTGCTTCAGCTGCGGATACCCTGGTCTGAAATTTGATTTACATATATATATATAGGAGAGAGTCTTGACAGATTTGTGCTGTTCCTTTTGCCACAAACACCCTGGCTGGCCACATTCACACCCCATCACCTCCATCACCTCAGTTTGTCTCTTGCTTTGCAGCTGGGATATCTCACTCCATAAGATTTGGATGGAAGAGGAACTGCTGGAGCCCCACAACCAATGAGGCCAGCCCCTCAGGCATAGACAGAAGTCTCTGTGCTCAGGAAGTAGGCAGAACTGCTCACTCAGGCTCTTTCAGGATGAGAATAAACACCTTGTCTGTCTCCAGTTCTTGCTTTTACAGTAGGTCTATTATTTGGGTTTTTAAAGGAGATCTATTAGCTTTCAACTCAACTGCAGCCCAGACAGAATAATGATGTCTCTGATTCTGGCAGGATGATTGTTGACCCAACTATTTTAAGGGTTTCTTTTCCTGCAGGAGTCTCTGATGAAGCATTTAAGCACTTGATGACCACAGTGGCATTTTGTAGGTCACCTGCTGAGGGCACCACTGTGTCTTCATCCTGGAAGATATTCCCATCATCCCACCTATGCCAGAAGGACTTGAAGAAGAAGAAAAGAACTCTCTTCTGCTTTAGTTTATTTTGTAAGTACCTATCTGTATGTATAACTGAGCTTTCCATGCAGGGGATGTAAAATTTGAGTAGAATACAGTATGTCAAATTTTGCCTTCAGCAAATAACCCCTCTGAAGCAGCAGGTTCTCATCATTGCTAAGCCTCTTGCTATTTTCCTGAGACAAAACATTTGAGGTTGTGTGAAATACACCAATGACTTGTTTTAAAATTTTAAAAGTTTAATAGTAATAAAATGGTCATAAAAATAGTAATACAAATTAGCACAATAAGAAGTTGGAAAATCAGAGTTAGGACAATAAAGGACAATAAAAGCAAAGAATATGAACATTCGGATGCTTTCCAAAAAAAAAAGCATGGCTCGCTAACAAAGGATTAACCCTTAAAAGCAATAGCCTGTTGCATATTCATATATCTCATACATGATGCATTGATTCTTTTCAAACAAAGGATGTTCTCTGGCTATTGTCAACTTTTCCTCCTTAATCCTGTTGGCACCTCAAAGACAAAAAGGAGGTGGAAGAAAGCTTGTCTTTTCCGATAATGAGGCAATATTTCTTTTCTTGGAGCTTGTTACTGTTATCTCTGTGCAAAGAATTTCTTGATTATCTCATCTCTTTCTTGAGCTAGTTAAAAAGTATCTTACATAGCATAGTTTTCTGTTTTAACATTATGTTATAACCTAAAACTATATTTAACACACTACTTAAGAGAATTAATACAGCATAACTTTCTAACATAACACATATAATATTCATTTTAATATTTGCAAAAAGCCAATCATATAATAAGCATTTTTCACAGTTGGAGCATTTCCCATTGGCAGAGATCCACCAGATCCCACTGAATTAGGAAAGAATTTAGGGAGGCACTTAACATCTTTCCAGAGATACTCAGTGCTTTCCCAGAAGCAGCCCTGGGAGGATTCTGAGGCAGGATACAGTCCTTCCTGCACAGGTTCCAGCACCTTGTGGACTCTGTGCTTGGCAGCATAAGGAGCCAGGCAAGCTTGCCTCAATTCCCACTGCTAAGGTGATGTAGGAACTCCCCTGACACCTCACTACCTCCCTGAATACACACTTTTAATAAAGAGCAATTTTAATTTCCAAAGCACTGAGTCATCTTGTGTTATTTACCTGGCATATGGTACCCAGAACAGCAGCCACAGCATCTTTTCCTTGAAAGAAGGACATTTGTGTTCCCTCCTACAATAGGATTAAGCCAAAAGCAGGGATAAAAGGAGCAGGTCAAGACATGCAGCTTGGAGGGGTTGAAGCACCAGGCTGAGGGGAGCAAGGTTGCACCTGCATGGGGACAGGACCAGCAGCTCTGCTGTGCTCTTTGAACCTGGAGCTGTGCCAGATCCTCGAGAAAAATCTCCAGTTACCATAAAGCTGCACTTTCTTTGTGCTTTGACACATTAATAATGAATGGAATGCTGTGACCAGGGTGGCCATGGAGCTTGGAACCCATGTGAGGGAAGGAGTGCAGGGATGAGATGGCAGTGATGGCCCCTCTTCCCAAATCCCAGGCTGATGCTGCCCAGCACCCATCCCTGGGTTTACTTTTAGTCACCCTACTGTTATTCCTGTCCAAATTCCACCTCCACCTACTAAAGGAATGAATCCAATTTCCTCACACACTCCCACAGACACCATGCTCTGCTGGATGGTTCATTACCCAAAAAGCTCAGGCTGGAAGTTGTGTGCTCTGATCCAGCACCTATTTTGGCTCCTGAACCAGAGCACCCAGCTCCCAGCCTTGCCACCTTCCTGCTTCCAACAAGGATGGAGGGAAGCTCATAATGGCATTTTGTGATGTCACCAGGCCAAGAATGCCTTGAGCAGGTTGGAGCAGGACCAGGATGCAGAGAGAGGTCCTACTGTGTGGGGCCAGGACCTGCTGTGCCCACCCAGGAGCTGGATTTACACATTACAGTCTGTCGACACAATTAATATTATGGGCCAGTATTCTCCAAAAAGGGCTATTTGCTTTAAATAGCTAGATGAGATGAATTGTTATCAGGTTAAAGCCGACAATTCCAGTTGCACTGGGATTTCAAAAAATGATCATTAGTGCAAGGGCAGATCCTGCCTTTTTTCCCCCAGCCTTGCTCCTATATACTAGGAGCATCCCTGGGAAATCCTGGGCCTGGGGGATCTCAACTGAGAGGCTTGGGGGATGGAGGGAATGGGAGGGGGCCGCATGAGATGTGCCACAAAAAAAGGATGCAGGCAGAGGTGTTTTCTGCCCCAGTGAGCCCTGCATGGCAGCTCAACTTTCACTGAAGCAATGATATTTGTGCTTGGATTAATAATTAAACCATAATATGATCATAGATAAAAATATGGAAATCCAAGCAGCTCCCCTTTGCTTAAAATACAACAAAATAAAAAAAAAATAATCTGGAGCTAAATTAACAATGTACTCTCCTAATTATAGCCACCCTCCTGTGAATATTGGGTTGTCATGGAAACTTGCCCAGCAAACTGATATGGCCCTGGGCGCAGCAGGGAGAGAGATCTTTTGAATCTGATTTTGCTGTCAGAATAAAATTAAGGTTTATTCAGAGGCCAGTTCTTCTGGTGAATTTATGGCTGTGGTTCTTCTGTTGATGTTCATTAACATGATCCATTTATCTGGATTAATGTTACAGCAGAACTAGACAGAAAGCAACAGAGAATCCATGGTCAGAAATAAAGTTAACCTCTTGAATATTGCCAAGAAATAAGAAAATGGGAATGATTGTTGGGTCAGTGTTTTTGAGAGCCTTGTGGGGTAAAGAAAACGTGGCTTAAATCCCTTGTAGGAACATTTGAGCAGGTCTGAAGGGACTAAATGGATCCAGTTAGCTAGAAGGGTGTTTAAAAGGTGTTTGAATTTTTTTTCTTTTTTTACATTTCTCAAGTCAGAGTTGTGTGTATTTATATGGAAGCACTTTGATTATATGCTATCCAGAAGGACCTAGACAGGCTTGAGAGGTGGGCCCATGTGAACCACATGAAGTTCAACAAGGCCAAGTACAAGGTCCTGCATCTGGGTTGGGGCAATCCCAAGTGCAAGTAAAGGCTGGGCAGAAAATGGATAGAGAGCAGCCCTGAGGAGAATGACTTAGGGGTATTGGTGGATGAGAAGCTCAACATAACCTGGCACTGTGCACTGAGGCCAGAAAGCCAGCTGTGTCCTGAGCTGCATCAAAGGCAGGTCAAGGGAGGGGGATTCAGCCCCTCTACTCTGCTCTGGTGAGACCCCACCTGTGGTACTGCATTCAGCTCTGGAGCCCACAACATAAGAAGGATGTAGACCTGCTGGAGCGAATCTAGAGGCAGCCACAAAGATGCTCAGAGGGCTGGAGCACCTCTGCTATGGAGACAGGCTGAGAGAGTTGGGATTGTTCAGCCTGGAGAAGGTGCCAAGGAGGCCTTAGAGCACCTTCCAATACCTAAAGAGGCTACAAGAGAGCTGGAGAGGGACTTTGGACAAGGACATGGAGTGATAGGACAAGGGGCAATGGCTTCAAACTGACAAAGGGCATGTTTAGATTAGATATTGGGAAGAAATTCTTGACTGTGAGGGTGGTGAGGCACTGGCATATGTTGCCCAGAGAAGCTGTGGTTTCCCATTCCCGGAAGTGTTCAAGGCCAGGTTGGATGGGGCTTTGAGCAACCTGGTCTAGTGGAAGTTGTCCCTGCCCATGGCAGGGGGTTGGAACTAGATAATCTTTATGTTCCCTTCCAACCCAAACCTTTCAAGGATTCTGAAACACTTGCTGTTTCCTTCTTTTAATCTCAGTTGAAATCACCCTCCTGAAAGCTCAATGGCCATGAGGACGGGGCATGGACCGGAGACAATGTGGTTCTAGGTCTGAATCCCAAAGGATGAGGATTGGAACATGAGAATCACAGTGTTCAGCCTGGGCAGGGAAAGGTGTGTGTGTGCAGGGGGAAGTAAGTAGCACCACAAAGGCTGCTCTGCGACCTGGTCGGTCTCAGCCGCCCCGCCGGGCTGACCTCTCGGTAGTCGCGGGGGCCCCAGCAGATCCTCGGGGCCCGGGGGATCCGGCCGTGGCAGGTAGCCTGGGCCCAGGTCCAGGCCCGAACTACTCCCGACAGGGCCGACAGGAAGGCTGGCGGCAGGGCGGGGCATCACTCCCCGGCCGCCCCAGCTTGTCTCTGCAGAGTTGAATTTTCATCCCCGGTGGGTGACATTCCTGGTGTCCCTTCGCATCTCAGCACTGCGCCCATGAACCTCCCGGTGGGGGTCTGATTGCACTCAGTGCCCCGCACGGTAAGGCCGGGGGGGGGGGGGGGGGGGACACGACGGGGCATGACAAAGCAGCGGCGAAGCGGGGGGGTGAGCATGTCCGGCCTTTGTCTCCCTAGGAAAGAATCAAACCCCCACGCGCCGGGCTGCCGTGGGTCAGGGGTGTTGTTTTGCACATGGAGCCGGTTTCTCATCTGGTACCGGCGACGGTGCTACCTGAGTGGCCTCATCCCGGGTGAGTTTCAGGCCCTTTGCTGACATTCTGTGAGTGGACTTGGAGCTCTCCCTCCCCCGATGATATTCCCTCTCCTGGAGAAGGTGAGCGGCGGGCAGGGCAGTAACTGCGGCGGCAAGGTCCAGGGCCGGATTTGGATACGCTCCCGGCCTCTGGAAGCTTCCTGGCAGCTTCATTACCCCTGCCAAAGGGCAGGGCTGACCTCTCTCTCTGGGTCCTCCGGCGAGCCCCCCACAGACAAAATGGAGAGGGAGACCCACTGGGTCCCCATCGCAATGACTGTTGTTCATCGCGGTCCCTGCCGCAGCAAAGGTAGCGGAGGTTCCTGTACAGCAGCATCTGCAGACACAATGGTACCACCTGGTTTAGCCTTGAGCATCTTCACACGGGGGACATTCCCAGTGGGAATGCTGCTGTGTGGTGCCGAGGTGGGAGCATCTCCCACCTCCTGGGAGGTGCTTTCCTTTTCTTTGGTGCAGGATTGGGTTTGGGTGTAGCAAGCGAGGACACAGCTGGGACTCAATTTTGTTGTTATTTTATGGTTATCATTTTCCTGCAGAGTCATTCTGGCTGCACGTGGTCTCGGGCTGTGGGTGACAGTAGGGGAAAACAGATGTTGTGGCAGTGGAGCAGTCGGCAGTTGTAAGACTTTTTTGCCACAGCTGCCCCCAGCAATGATGAATGGCTGGAGGCACATTTGCTGGTTATCCCTGGCATCCCAATGCCTCAAAACTCAGTCCTTGGAGTTGTTTTTCCATAAAATAAGACTAAAATTCATCTTCTGGGGCTGTTACATGTGTTAGGCTCCTCTGGAAGGGGTAAGACCCCCACCAGTAAGACCCCACACTGGATAAGGTAGCAATGCCATTAGATTGGAAAGGGGCAGGTGCATCGTGATGTGGAGGGCTGGAGTGCCCTGAGCCTCTCTGGAGACCTGATGGCTCCTCTAAAATAGGCTGTTTCCACATGTCCATTCGTGTCACTTTCACTCCTGCTTCAGTAATCCATTATTCTTTCTTTCTCCACCACTCAAGCAGGTATGGGATGAAGCTTGAAGTCATGGCCTTGTTAACAGAAATAAAAAGGTGTGAAGGAGCAGAAGATATACTGAGCTTCCAGGTTGTTTCTCTCAACCCAAAGATACCAAAATAAAGCCAGGAGATTTAATAGTCACTCCCCTCCAAAATCTAGACAGGCTTTTTGATGGTGGACTATCCTCTAAACATCCAGATGATGGCAGGGGAGTGCCACATGGGATGGAGAGGGAAGCATCCCACTCCCCTGACAAGCAAATATTCACACTCTGTCTCCAGTGAGTGGAAAAAACATTTTATTGTGTTGATATACATTATGTTTCCCCATAAGGATCATACCGTAAAGGCTTTGCTGTGCCATTGATGATCCTGAGGTCCAAGAGCAAAACCTTGCACTGGACTTTATTCTCAAGCCTTGGGTAAAATGTGTAGGTTGTGGTTTCCCTGCTTTAAGTGTGTTATCTTTGGCAGAGAGATCGTTACCAAAAATTCAGTAAAATAAAGAAACTACTTAACACCAACATAGCATTAAGAAGCAGGCATTCTTTATTTGGCCAGATGCACGATCGGGGGGGGGAAGGATAGCTCCTCCCAAATCAGTGTATACTGGGTACAGGAAAGTTTCTGTTTATATACTGTATTCTACATACATATTCATTGATTGTCCCAGACTAAACATACATATGATAGCCATTTCCCTGAAGTCATTACCATATTTTGCCTCCCCTTTACGCATTCGTCCTTCTGTCCTGGGGGTCTCTGGTGGTCCCTAGTGGTCAGGGACCCCAATATTCCAGTTGACCTGGCTGAGTTGGCAAGGCACTGGTGCTGGTGAACTTCCAGTTCTCCTTCTTACACAATGGGCACTGTGCAATTCCATAGGCCAGTGGTTTTGGTAGAACCAGCATTGTGTTAGCTCACCAGGTGTAGACAATTTATCATCTGGTAACAAGATGAATGGTGTCTGTTTGAGGAAGTTCAGGCTGTGCTTGTATGTGATGCTTCTTCCTTCTGAGCTCTGTCTGAGCCCTTCTCGTAATGTGGCTACTGTATCAGAGGGCTCTGTGAATTTGAGGTGGTGTGGTTAGTGTCTTGTTAAACTTGTCCAGCTCTTAGGAAGCATTTTTAAAAACAATTTAGAAGATCTCTGGTTGCTTTTAAAGGAAAGCAGAGGAGCAGTGGTTGGATGCTGAAGGTGAAAGTGATGTGTGGAAGTGACTTGTCTCAGGTGAGCTGGAGGGTTAAGTCTAGCACCCAGAAGCTCCCCTGCTGATGGGAGACTGGAGAAACTGTGGAGATAAATTAAACATCAGCTCTGCCACTTGCAATGGGATTTGGGAGAGGAGTGAGCTTCCTGAGGGGCTTGGCTAGGTTTGACACCTTCATTTCCATAGCTGATTCAACCTCATCCACAAAAATGGGATGGGAGTGGTCTATGCAGGGTTCCTGAGAGGCGTGAAAAATGATGTGCAAAGCATGAAAACATACTTGATACTTGTTAGCCCTTGATTCAAACTGTGGGAGCTGACAAGGTGCTGAGCTTTATCTTTAGATGTCCCTTCTTCAGCACTTGATCTCAAATGAGAAAAATACTTTATTTGCTCTCTCAGCATCCTCACTTTGGGATGAAGCACTCCCTGGTGTTCACTCTACCGGGGTCTCCTGGTGAGGACAAATTTTGATTACAGATTCTCCCATTTCATTTTGAGTTTCTCTCCTGTTTTCTCTTTTCATCCTTACTGCTGCTTGGTCTTTTCCCAGCAGGACTGGTACAAAATTGTGGTAGTTATTGCTGGTTGAGTTTTTGTCTGCTGGTCTCTGCAGAACAGCAAGAAAACCCTCCTGGACCTTATTTAATTTCATGTTCTTGCTGCTCAAGTGAGTCTTTGGGGTCTTGTGTATTGTAAGGAGCTATAGCTAAAAATATAGCAAGACCCTATGGTATCTAAGCAAGATGGGGCAGCAGATGAGTGTCTCAGTTTAGAGACAAGTTTAGGAGAAAAACACTCTGGAATGAGTGTTTCCTCTAAAAAAAAGGGTTCCAACAATCATTTTCTGCCAATAAGAGATGAATACTAGTGGATGAAAGTGAAAAAACCCCAACCATTTATTGACAGAATGCCCACATGTCACAAAAAAAAAATGGTGTTGGCTCCTGTCTCAAGGAAAAAAAACCCAAAAGGTTCATGCAGCAGCTTGGGCAAACAGATGAGAACCTGGTGAATCTCTGGTGTTGGTCCCCTCTTCACAGTGGATGAAGCAGGTGGATTTGGTGTCCTTTTCTCTCGTCTGTTCGGCTTTTCCAAGGTCTGGGGCCGAAAGGGAGCAGCCCCATGCCTTCCCGCTAGTCCCCTACCGATTCCTCTCCTGTTGATTGGTCTCTCTGACCTTGGACCAAAACCAAACAGTCAAATTCAAGAAAAAAGCTGCCAAAGGATTGCTGTCACAGTCTCCAAGGCCAGGGAAAGGAAAAAAAAACCAAACTTGTTGCCTAAGCTAACAAAACCCCAAACTAGTTAAGCAAAAAAACCCCCACAGTCCACATGGCACCATGGATGCTTGGAGAGTGAAGCTTTGAAGAAAGCCTGCCAAAAAGCCCCGAGGCTCCCGCCTCTCCCCCTAGACCCACCTTAAAGCTACAGCAACCATTTCTGGGCGTAGAGCAGACGATCAGGGAATAGAGTATCATCATAAAATCACCCCAAGACAAGAGCTATTTCAGGAGCTCTTTGGGGCACATTTAGTATATTGCCTATTTCAATGGAGCAATTGAATATTGTTAATTATTTCACTGTTTTTATGTTTTGCAGAAGTATTGAGACATTTACATTACTCATGCCATTGTTAAGTTTCAAAGTTAACAGTGTGGTGCTCTGTTTGGGGTAACTCATAGTCTTCATCAGGTTGGGAAAAAGACAACTCTTCCTGTCTTGAAAATCTGGAAGCATTGAGGCTTCTGGATGAGCCTTGGGATGTTCTGAAACTTCTTGGAGAAGGTACAGTTCTGCTACCTGAGTATAATTAGTATGTTACTGAGTCATCCAAAATAAAGCACTACTGTAGCTAACCAATAATTTTCTGTTTGAGGCCCTGGCTATTTTATTTTTATTTATTTATGTATGTATGTGTGTGTATGTGTGTGTGTTGTTGCCTTATAAGGTGTGACGACCTGGTTCCAAGGAAACGCAGCACGACGACCCAATGCTTTTTGGGCCGTTCGGGCTAAGGACATGCAGACATCAATATGATAGATGGTCCAAGAGCCCTTTATTGGTTTTCTCCTCGGTATATATACCCTTGGTTCTCCTTCTCCTTTCTGGGGTCTAACTTTTGCCTTATATGGTTAGTAAGGAAACTGGGTAGAGGCCGTGTTAGGAGGGGTTACATTCTTGGCCTCTTTTCCTGTGGCTATCCCTTATCTCTGGGAGTCAGGGGAGAGAGGGGCCCTATCGGGTTTCCGTGACAGTTCGAGATCTTCTGATCGCCTGTCCCTATTCTCTCTGCCACATCTCCCCCCCCCTTCTCCCACAAATGGATGAGGTAGTCGTCTACATGCTGATATGAGGTATCTAAGGCTGTCGCTTGACAAGGAAAGGGGATTTGGGGTTCCTGAGTTAGTTTTTCTGCCTGGCAAGTTCTCTCTCGGGTTCTTGCGTCCGGCAGCGTTCCCTGTTGAACTCCCTGTTGAATTCACAGCATCGGATGTCTGCCTAAGAGCAGGATGTTGGTCCGTTCCAAGCGGGTCCGGACGAATGAGACTAGCTTGTTCAGTAGGCACGGTCCGAAGGTGACGGCTAGAAGCAGGATTGCTAACGGACCTATTAGGGAAGAAATTAGAGTGGTTAGCCATGGTGATTGATTGAACCAGGATTCGAACCAGCTTTGTTGGTCGTCTCTGTCTCTCTGTCTCTGAGCCAGTCTGTTTCGGAGTTCTGCCATGGAGTCTCTGACGACTCCTCTGTGGTCTGCGTAGAAACAGCATTCCTCCTTCAAGGCGGCACACAGGCCTCCTTGTTGCATGAGTAGGAGGTCCAGTCCCCGCCTGTTCTGCAGGACTACCTCTGAAAGTGAGGAAACTGATTTCTCTAGAAAGGATATGGATTTTTCTATTCTCTGCAGATCCTCGTCGACAGTCCTCTGCAGCTGGGACAAACCTTGGTGATGGGTCGCCAAGGCCGTGACTCCCGTTGCTGCTCCTGCTGCTCCTAGGCCGAGCAACATTGCGATTGTTATGCCTGTTATTATTTCTCTCTTGTGGAGTCGTCTGGGTTCTCCGAGGAGTTGGTACACCTCCTCGTCTGAGTGATACAGGATCCTGGGAACGATCAAGACTTGGACACAGAAGTCTGTTGAGTCATTGAATTTGTCTAGGAACACACAGGGACTCACTCCGGATCTTTGGCAAACCCACATGCCCGATGCGGATGGGACTACCCACTTTTTCCTCCTGTCGGGTTTGACTACTTTGGTGCACACGTTGCCTTCCCTCCTAGCTAGGGCTGCATTTCCAAAGCATCTCCCCCTCCCCGTGACCTGACTCAGGGTGATTCCTTTGTGGGGAGTGTCCCATCTGCATTGGTGAGGGGCGTCTGCTGAGGAATATGTGAAAGGGGTATCTAAGGCGACTCCTTCGTAAAAGGGTGGTTTGACATCGTAGCATAGCCAACAGGAATTGGTTAGGTTAGGGTTGGATTCGTTTAGGGATAGGAAGGTAGCTTCTAACATGCGAAGGATTGGGTCCGAATCTGACTCTGCTAAGCGATTTGTCTGAATGGTTCTCGCTGGGCCTGTCTGGGTATTCGCGACCCTTGTAGGTAAGGCTTTGGGGTAGGTCGTGTTTTTCCCTTTCTGCGCTTTTGATTGCCTTGTTCGGTCCGACTGCTCGGGGTACTGATGGTATGAGCCTGATAATCTGCACGTTTACCCACTCGTTTGTCCCATGAAGGACTACTGTCCACATTTTTCCGAAGGCCCAACTGGGGTCTCTGGGCTGCAAGACTGTCATGTTGTACCTAATGCATTTCCGGATTTTTGGGAGTTTGTGACTGTTTCGATAGGTGCTTTCGTGATGGAAGAGTGGTGTTTTGCAGCCTTTTGGCGCCCAAGTGAACTGTAAGAACCTGTTGGGTTCCTGTGGGTCCCACCCCGGCCCTGTCGGTCTGGTGTCTGTGACTATTGTTTCGCAACCGTAGTGTCCGCAATATCCCCACCCCGGGTGATTACAGTAACTTTTTCCGGGGTTTGAGGCTGGGCACCAATAGGATAGGTATGTGTTTCTGGCGTATGGGGAATGAGGGTCTGGCTTTGGTCGTCCCGGGAACAGGTCTGTAATGCGAAGTATGAAGGATGGGGCGTCTGGTGTAATGACGTTTCTGAGCACCTTGTCATTGGTGAGGTGCCGTATGACCCACCTGAATGGCTGATGGGGATAGTACTGTGAGCTGGCTTGCCCCCTGGCAACTAGCCCCAGCAGCAACGTTACCCAGAGATACCCTTGATGACTGGATCTCGCCCGTGCCGGTCCTTCGGGTGCTGTCTGGCGGCTCGGCGGTCTGTCTCTCTCCTCCGGAACACGAGTGTGCACGTCTCGCGGACGTCCCTCGATCATGTCCCGTAAACAGAGACTCGCCATTCTCATTAGCGTCACTCTGCTCCTTTTGGAGATCTGGTTTGATCGATTTAAGTGGACACCACCTGATTTCTCCGTCTTTTTTGACTGCTGCGTACCCTCGTCCCGTGAGCATTAACCTCCAACCCCGTTCCCATTCGCCTAGCTCGTTCCTTATTATTACTCGTGGACCCTCCTCCTGCATTCGAGTGGTCCAATGTTTTTGGACGGGACTGTTTGTCTCGTCCCCCCTGGGAAATTGATTGAGCGCTAACAAAGCTGTTGCCAGTATGCGTGCCTGCTCTCCTGGGGGAATGGAGTTGGCAAAGCCGTCTGCTTTTGCCAACACCTCTATTCTGGTTTTTAGGGTCTGATTTGCCTGCTCTACTATTGCCTGCCCGGTACTGTTGTAAGGGATACCTTGTACCAGGGTGATACCCCATTTTTTGGCGAATTCTTGCGCCTGCTTGGAAGTGAAATTCGACCCGTTATCTGTTTTGATTTGTTTGGGGACACCGAGCCATGCCATGGCTGTCAGCCAGTGCTGAATCGTGGCCTTTGAGTCCGTTTTGAGGTGCTGTGTGGCTACTATCGTTCCACTGAAGGTGTCTACTGTCACTGCTAGCCACGCTCTTGGCTTCATCAGTTGGCACACGGTGAAGTCTGATTGCCAGATTTCTGAGGGCTTGAGGCCTCTTGGATTGACCCCGCTGGTCCACAGTGGTGACTCCTGGCAATGAGGACAGGTCGCCACTACGTGTTTCGCGTCTGCTGTCGAGATTCCGCATGTCTTTGCCAGTGCTTTTGCCCCGATGTGAAGTGATTCATGCAGCTGACGCGCTTCCTGCAACGTCCAAACTCCCTTCGCTGCGGCGTCCGCTTTGTCGTTGCCGATCTGGAAGTAACCTTTGACTGGGTTGTGGCTGTTGATGTGTATGACGGATATGGTGCCCTGTCGTGAGGAGAGCGCTTCTTCCAGCATTTGGGCTGCTGCTGATGTTGACACCCCCGGTTCTGCCATGGCTAGGCAGAGTCTTGCCACGAATATGGAGTCTGTCACGATATTGAGGTGTTCCTCTCGGAAGAGTCCGCACGCCAAGGCTACTGCTGCTGCCTCCAGTTGCTGCACTGACAGTGTTGGGTCACACGCTTTGATGCAATGCCATTGCTCTCCTGCCTGCCACACTGCCGTTGCGGTCGAGGTCGTGGAGGAAGCGTCCATGAAGACTGTTGGTCCTGGCTGCTGTCTGTCTCTGACCTTCGGTGGCATGTCTATGTCGACGATGGTCAGCAGCTGAGTCCAAGGTGGCTTGGCGGAGTAGGAGATTTCTCCCCCGAAGCTGGTGAGTGCAAGGGCTAGGTGCTCCGATATTGTTGTCGATTCCGTTGCCAGTTGCTTGCGGAGCGGAAGGTGGATTCCTTGTTGGCTCTGTTCCTAGGTGTTTCAGGGCGAGTTTTCTGCCTTTTATGATGAGGTTCGCGATGCATTCCATCGCTGGGGAGAACGCTCGAGCTGGTCTTCCGAGGACCACCCATTGGATCGGTCGGGACTTCTCGGTAGGTCCTTGGGCCAATGCTGCCACTCCTCCTTTCGGCGTGAAGTGGACGTACAAGTCCAGGGGCATAGCTGGGTTCCACCTGGCAAGTGTGCCAGTGGACATCTGGTGTTCGATGAAGTCGAGGGAGCTCTTTGCTTGCGGTGTCAGCTCCTTTGGTTCCCAGGGCCGCTTCCCTTTCAGGAGGTCGTATAAAGGGTCCATGACCTCTGGAGGAACCAGGATGATGTTGCGAAGCCATTGCAGTGATCCTACCAGGCGCTGGATGTCGTGCAGCGTCTTGACGTCTCGGTTCACTCTCACTCTTGGAGGGGTCACGTAGGAGCTTGTGATCCCTACTCCCAGGAATGTCACGCAGGGTCCTTTCTTGATCTTTGCGGTCGCGATCTCAAAACCGTTGGCTCGCAGGGTTTCTGTGACTGTGGACACCAGGTGATCCACCTGGCTCGTTGATGGAGCTGCGATTAGGATGTCGTCCATGTATTGAATGATGGTTGTGGTGGGATAGGAGTGTCGAACTGGCGTCAGCGCTTTGTCCACGGAGATCTGGCATATAGTCGGACTGTCCACCAAACCTTGTGGTAGCACTCTCCACTGGAAGCGCAGATTTGGCCGCTTACCATTCGGAAACACAACGGAAAAGGCGAATCGTTCTTTGTCCTCAGGGTGCAAGGGTATGGAAAAGAAACAGTCTTTGATGTCCAGCATTGCGCATGGCTGTCCCTCAGGTATGGCTGAGTTTGCAAGTATCAGGGTCTGAACTGGACCCTTGGGTTGAATTGTCTTATTCACTTCTCTTAGGTCGTGGATGAGGCGATACCCTTCCCCTGACCTTTTGGGGATCACGAATACAGGGGTATTCCATGGGCTAGTGGTCGGTTCTATGTGACCCTTTTGTAACTCGCGACCGACCAATTCTAATAAGGCTGCCACTCGAGGCTCAGATAGGGGCCACTGCTCAACCCATATGGGGTCTGATGATTTCCAAGTTATTTTGATTGGCAGCGCTGGGTGTATGGCAGTGGCCCTCATTATAAATTTGTGATCCTGACTCCTAACATAGCAAGGACGTCCCTTCCCAACAGGGGTGGAGAATTCTGCAGGATGTATGGATAGACTGCTACTGTTTTTTCTGGCCCTCCTTTTGTGTGAAGCGTTATAGCTACCAGCTGGGTGCTCTTCCACGCTCGGGATTGTCCCCCCACTCCGTTCACTGGTGGGACTTCTTTAAATTGCCAATGTCTGGGCCAACTTGCTAGGGGAAAAACCGTGCAGTCTCATACCTGCCACATCAAAGATCCTACGAGCGATTTGTCTGATATCGAAGGGAAGTAAATCGTCATTGCTAAATAGCCCGTCTATTAAAGTAGTAACCACTGCTGAGTTGATCCCTTTTTCTGAAATTGCTTTCGCTATTGTCTGAACCTCTTTTACATTTACTGGTGTATACGTTCGCTGCTGATTTCCCTGGGCCCCCGTAACTCTGACTGGGTAAGCATGAACGCTGGCCATATCCACCCAGTCTGCACATGCTATCTTTATTTTGCCCCAGTCTGTAAGCTTATGTTGTGTTTGCTTCCCGGTTTTATTTAGAGCTTTATTCAGTTTCGCTTGAAACCGCGTTAATTCTGCTCTCTCGGCTTCCGAGTCACAGTCAGACTCGGTAAGCTCGCTTGAGCTGACTGAGGAGCTCTCACTTGTCTCCGAGCCGGAAGTTGAATGCCAGTACACTTCCGGTTTGCTCCACGTTTTCCTGCGGCTTCGCCCCCGCTCCTCCCCTCGGGAGCGGCGCCGCTCCTCCCCGCGTGGGCGGTGTCGCTCCGCCTCTTGGGAGGGGCGCCGCTCTCGCCCCCCCGTGTGTTTCCTGCCCCCTGCGGGGCGGGGTCTCCCCCTTATACGGTGGTGCCGCTGGGCGCGACTCCCGTTCGGGTGTCCGCCCTCCCGCGCTGCCCCGCGCATGCGCGGTAGTGTTCATTCTCGGCTCCGTGCCGTTCCCGCCGTTGGGTGGCTGGCCCCGCCCCTCTCCCGCGTGGCCCGCGCCATTTTCAAACCCATACGGCGGCGGTGCGGCTCCAGCGCCGGGCGTCCCGGTCGCCGCCGGCACGGCGCCGCCGGACTCCGCGGCCGCGATACTCTCCGCGCGGCGCGCGTCCGCCATTAAACCTTCCCAGAACGAACGCGCGCCCTGTTCCGCCGTCAGCGTCCCCGGATCGGCGGTCCGCGGTGGAGGGGGGGGGGGGGGGCGGCGGCTCCGCGACCCCGGCGGGCTCCTCGGGCGGGCCAGGGCCGGGCGCACTCTGCGGGGGGTTTAAGGGGTCCCACAAGGTGGGCTGCGGGGTCGGGGAGTCCCGCGGGCACTGCGGAGGGGTCGGGGGGTCCCCCTGGGGCGCCGGGTGGTCGCGACCCGGGCTCGCGTCCGCGCGCGCGTTCGGGCGGGGAACGCCCGCCTCCTGCGCGCTCCCCCCCCCCTCCGGGCTGTTTCCAGGGGCAGTTTGGGTCGCAACCACGCTCCCGATTATGGGGTTGCTAACAGCATGGTCTTCGCTGCTTCCCATGCCTCCTGCTGTTCTGAGGCCTTTTTTAAAGCTTCCTCTGCTTTAGCCCACGCCTTAAGGCATTTCCCACTGCCTGTAACCTTCAAATCCTCGGCTAAAGCGAGTGTACATCTCTCCCACACCTCCGAATTTAATATGTCTATGGGACGATTTATCGTCCTTAGCTCTTGGAGCCTATTAATAGCAAGCTGAAAATGCTTGAAGTCACATCTAATACCCCACTGTAAATTAAAATAGCTCACAACTCGGGCCACAGCTTCCATGAGGCTGCGGCGGTCTCAGCACGACTCAGGCCACAACTTCCACGAGGCTGTGGCAGTCCCGGAGGTGTCCCTCCTCACTTTGGTGGGGTCCAGGACCCCCCGCAGCCACTGGCCTTGTCCAGGAGACTCCCGATCCCAGGTTCTGTTTCTTCTCTTTTTCCTCCCGTTTTTTCCTTTTTTTTTTTTTCTCCTGGGTTTTCGGCACCACTTGTTGCCTTGAGACAAGGTGTGACGACCTGGTTCCAAGGAAACGCAGCACGACGACCCAATGCTTTTTGGGCCGTTCGGGCTAAGGACACGCAGACATCAATATGATAGACGGTCCAAGAGCCCTTTATTGGTTTTCTCCTCAGTATATATACCCTTGGTCCTTCTTCTGCCTTCCGGGGTCTGACTTTTGCCTTATATGGTTAGTAAGGAAACTGGGTGGAGGCCGTGTTAGGTGGGGTTACATTCTTGGCCTCTTGTCCTGCGGCTATCCTTTATCTCTAGGTTGTCAGGGGAGAGAGGCCCTATGGGGTTTCCGTGACAGCCCGAAATCTTCCGATCGCCTGTCCCTATTCTCTCTGCCACACATAACCTTGGGTGAGATCGGGGCTGGGGCAGCTGCTTTGCACAGTTGGGTTTGTCTGTGTCTGTGACTGTGAGCTGCTCCTTCTGCTATATAGTCCATGCAGGCACTGTTTTAGTGGCACCATCTTCTGCAGAGGACTTTGAAGGGTGTTCGTGTCTGTGAAAACACATCTTAGTGTTTGCTAATGGGGGATCTTGCATGAATAATCCTGGAATATATTTTAAAGGATTTTTTTGTTCTGCAGAGAAGTGTGCACTCCAGGTGGGGCTATGGTATAGTCTGGGTCCTACCAAGCCAGCCCAAAGCAATAGTCTGCAAACGCTGATTTGCTTTTGGGTTCTGGCATCTCCCTGCACCACCCACCCAACCAGCAGCAAACCCCCTGGGCTGGAGAGCTCCTGGGTGCCATGTTCAACTGCAATGAAGCCAGAGGGGATTTTAATAATGTGTTGTCAAAAATACCCTGTTGGATTCCTGGGCAAGAGAGGAAAAGAAAGCAGGAAGGATCGTTGTGGTATCGGCGGAAGAAATGCGGCACTCAGTATGAGTGATCAGCAAATCTCTGAACTTTATTGATAGGCACATACATTTATATTGGTGTTAATGAGGCTAATACATATTGCAAAAGGCGAGCTCATTATTGGTTACTTACTTATCAGCTAACTACGCCTACCTTAGCATTCTTGTGACTACTATGTTGCAGCTGTTCTCATCTTTTCTTCATATTTCTAACTAACGATCCTCTCCCCCATCCTGATGTTGCACCAAGGGCACAGTGCCCTTGCCAGGTTTGGACACTGACTGCTGACTCCTATCCTCGTCTCCTTCTTGCTTAACTAACGGTAATATATCAGTGTGACCTTTGTCAGCTAGCTAACTCTCCACAAAATCCTCCACAGATCGTGTTTGTGCTGTGGTTGTCAGATGGAGTTTAATAATGTTAAATGTTTTATGTTTAAGGTGGTCTGCTTTGCATGGTGAGAAGAGATGGGGGAAGATGCCTGTACCCATGGGAGCTGTATTCCCTTAAATCAGGGTATATTCCCAGCTGGGCAAATGCCTTGGAGACATCTTTGATTACATTTTTCTCTAGCTCAGGAAGCTAGGCTGGTA
Organism: Passer domesticus; assembly: GCF_036417665.1. Taxonomy (NCBI): domain Eukaryota; kingdom Metazoa; phylum Chordata; class Aves; order Passeriformes; family Passeridae; genus Passer; species Passer domesticus. The sequence goes on from NC_087511.1 coordinate 41,251,656, forward strand.
ATTCTAAAACTTGCAGCAATAAGTTTTAGAGCTGAAGGTTTTACAGCAGGACATAAAAGCAAGGAGTGCTTTTGAAAATTATTTATTTTTCTTGCCATGTGCATATTTCATTATTGAAAAATTACTTGGAGTTTTCAGTGTCCATGGGGGTCTCACTGCAATGGCTACAAGTGCCTGTAAAGGAAGAAGAGGCCATGGATGGGGATGAAGAGCTTCAAGGGACCAGCTGTGATGAGGTGATGAATAGTTTTATCCAACAGTTTTTCCCCCTTCTTTTGAGACCAGCAAATTCTTGCATCCTTATGGCAGTTCTGCAATGAAATGCACACTTCTGGAAAGCTCTTTGGTGAACAGTGGGTTTTCCATCCCTTTCTGCATCCCTGCTCTGTCCATCCGCGTGCCGGCCTGGTGCAGGTAGAGGATTGTTTTTTCTTGCCTTTGTAGGTGCTCAGAGCAGCATCAGTGGTGGGCAGGACATTGTAACCTTGTGGAGCGCTTAGTTGTCAGCAGAACTGCAACATTCCTCCCTGCCAGGATGCTTTTAATGCAAAGATTCACCCCAGGGTGCTGGTCTCTCTCCCTCCTGAGTTTCAGAGCATCTCTGAAGTACACATCATCTTTCTCAGAACTGGCTCTGATAAAGGATATTTGCATGCTGTTTCTTTAATATATATTTTCATTACACTGGGTGAAAAAATTATTTACCGTTTCTGTGCTTGCCTTTTTTTTTTTTTTTTTAAATTAACAGAAATGAAGCTTATGTAACTCAGAGTGGCTGCCACTTGCTATTCCTCTGGAAGCTTTTTTAACCCAGGGACTAATTTCAGCCAAATTTGACAGAGGAGTGTTGTTATCTTATTGTAAAAGCTCTATACCTTCTTGGTGATTTCTTATGGGCAGCTCCTCACAGTACTAACTTCTTCTTCCTCACAGCACAGGCAAAAAACTCCATCTAACTTCTCCACTAGCTAACCTACTCCTTTACAATACCCACCCTAATTGGATCTAGCTGTGGCCTATTAAAGGCAGGCCTGTTCCTAATACTTGGTAATTAACACAGCTGTAACCCCTTAGGGGTGAGATTACCTTCATCACTATTCTACATTCCATCCATCCACAGAGGAGTGCATGTCTCAAAGATAAGAAATTACAGGCTGTAAGAAAGAGGGTGGAAAAGTGAAATGCAGGTTTCTTCTTGCCTCCAAGGAGAGTCTGCAGCAACTGTGAGCTTAAATATCTATGTGCAAGCAGATCAGTTAACTTAGAAGTACCTTTAGTAAATCACTACATTTTCTTTAAGGAAATAACCTAAATTGTCTTGAACATGGGGAAGAGGAGCTGGCCCCAGGGATGCTGCCAGGGAGGGTGTGATGAGACAATGCTAGATGACTTTTGAAGGTCCCTTCCAACCCAAACTATTCCATGCTGCCATGCTGTTGTCCCAGGACTTTGTGCTTGTGCATGACCACCAAGCTTGCAGTGATAAGCGAATGGTTGATTTCTGCCCATTCTGCCTGTACTGGTATTCTGAAGTTCAAAAGGCTTTTCCAGCCTTGAGCTTAGCCTCGCTGCATACCTGCTGGGATGGATAATCAGGTATTATATTGTTACTGCTCTTAATAATGACATTTCATGTGCTACCACCTAGCTCACATAGAGCATTTGCACACTGAAGACTGGATAAAATCTGTCCTCAAAAGCTTGGCTAGGCTGTACCAGGCTTGCTGCAGTTTCCTGTTGACACCAAGGTCTTGACTGACTGCATCACCTGGAGGAGATGAGGCAGCAGTGCAGCGGCTTTTCAGCATCATCCATGGTCCATGAACTTGCCTTGAAGCTGGAGCTGCTGTGTTTGGTGAACCTCCAGTTCCCAAAGGAGCTGGGGATGATGCTATGCCCCTCTCTACTTCTGACAGCCTTTCCCATTATAGCTGCAGCAAGAGGCTGCCTTTTCTATCCCTTCTCCTTCTACTGTCACTATATGCACTTTCATTTTTCTTTTTTGTAAATCTGTGGATTATCTTCCTTTTTTGTCAGCTTAGAGAATGATTTTCCTTATGCTCTTCTCTATTTAGGGCTGTGGGGGAGAAAGTGACAGCTTTTCCCATGCTCTGGTTTTCATAGTCATCCCTTGCTAGCTTAGCTAAGGTTTTCCTTGAGCACCTCCCATTACACTTGTTTCATTTAGCAGAAACGTGTCTTCCTCCTCACTGCACATTTCAGTAGGGAAGGGCATGGTGGGGGAGGATGAGCCATCAGCATGAGTTTTCCCTATGCCAGGAGGATAGCAATGCAGCAAGGAGGACACTCTGCCAGACCTGTGGCAGCTCCAGGTCTCCTGCTCTGCTCCTCATCCATGCATACAGACATCTGTAGAGAGACAAGTGAGTCCAATCAAATGAAACTTTGAGGGTTGAATCTGTTGAATTGGATCCATCCAGTTTAGCCAGATGTTTCTGGAGAAGGCTTGGTAGCCTTGCAGGAGGTAGATTTCACCCCAGAAAACTAAGCCTACTGTTTCTTGTAACAGTCATGTCAGATCACATTTCTTCTTCCTTGAGTCCCTTGGTCCTTGACCTGGGCTAGCCTATTGCAGCAGGTGGAGCATGAGTGCCTGGGGATATCATGTCTTTTCTGTCCAGTTTTGGCTGTTGTGAGACAATACAGGCATTACAGTCAAGTTTTATTGGAAGTGCTTTAAACTTGCATCATGATAAGGTGATGACTGATGTTGTGAAAGCTTGTAATTGAGGAGTTGTAGAAATTTAGCAGCCAAGGTGAATATTTGCATAAAGAAATAAGGTGTGCTGGGAAGTCTGAAGTTCACCAAGAAAAGCTTCAGTAAACCAACTTGGGTTTGGCTTTTTTGTGTTCATCTTTTTTTTTCTTTTAAGAAATCCAATCAAATCATGAACCTGTCAGAGGCCATTAGTTAACCAGTGTGGTGGTTGTAGAGCATCCAGTGATGTAACTCTTGGATCCTTCTAACTGGATGTCAAGAGGTAGACCTGTTGATGAGTTGTCCCTATCCCTTAATGCTTCTGACCTTTTCCACACATCTGCAAGTGTTACACTGAGCTTGACGAGAAGTGTAAGCCAGTAAAGCCTTCATCTCCTCTTCATAGGCTAATAAGCACAATAATATAATTTTCCACTTATTTCAGTAATTCTGTCTGTTTATCCACTTGATTACAGTAGACACATCCATCATGTGCTTCCAGCTTCTCTCTTCTCATGTCTCTTCCACATCATTCAGTGATATGAATGAAAAGCTGTAGCCTTGTTTTTGCAGCACCTACACTCAGCTGAGGCCATGTTAGCTCTCTTATGAGCATCTCTGTCTATTGATTAAAGCATTAGGAGAAATGTCATCTTGGAAGCAGTGGGTTTGATCAGCCAATTATTTTTTTAAAAAAGCAGTGAACTTGATTAAAAGTACATAAGAAACTGTAGCCGTTGGCTTTTAATGTGCTTGAGGGAGGTTGAAGCACATAACCAAATGAGAGCATTGGTTGGGAAGCTAATGAGAGGAGTTTGCAGGCTGAATATGAACATCATGCATGAGGTCTTCTGCAGGACTTAGGAGTATGCAAAAATGTTTATGTGTATCTAAGGGGGGCTGCCATTTTTTTGCTAGTGAACTGTAGTGACTGCAGGAACTTCATGGTTCCATGAAGCATGTAGAGGTACAGTTGAATCTGTAGGATGTTCTTGTGTGAAGATTGGGTTTAAGACAATTTACAGGGCGTAGATTCCTAAATAAGTTACCTCCCCTTAGTTTTCAAGAGACAAATGCAAGAAGACATAAGTGAAAAAATAACAGTTTACTAAAAAAGAAACAGCAGTAACCACTAGATACAAAGGTGCTGAGTCATGTGGCCCCCTAAGGAAAAAGAAAACAAGATGGCGGCTGCTGGGGCAGTCCATGTAGCCCAGAAGACAAAGAAAAGATGGGGGAGAAGCCCCTTCTCTGGACCACCTGACAGAGAGAGAGAACAAAGGAAAAACAACATGGCAGCCGAGTCCCTGTGGTTCCAGAATTCCCTTCCCCTCAAAACAACAAAAACAAAACCTGGAAAAACTATTTTTTTGTTTGGAAGGAGTCAGTGCTCCCAGAATTCTGGAAGAAACTTCCTGGCAGTTGCAGGGCTGACCCCCTCAGTGGCTGGAACTCATGGAGTGGGCCATCTCCCTCCCAGCACTGTGTGGCTGGACTGGGGCCAGCAGTGAGCTGCTGGCAGCGGCTGGAAACTCGTGGAATGGTGTAACACCCCAGACACTTAAATGTAAGGGAGTAAACGAAAGTTCCTTTGCTCTGGGTAGGCGCAAGGGAGAGATAATGACCAGATATTCTCAAGAGGCAAAAATTACACAAAAGTTTACTGGCAAAATATAGACAAGGAACTTTGGCAAAAGTTTTAGTACAATGTAAAACATTTAGCATAGACTTAGCCCACAACTTAGCAACCTTTAAACCCATTTGATGTTACATTCTATGAGAAGAGATTTAGAAGCCCCTGGGATATCACTGTTGGGTTTTTCAGCTCCTCAGAAATGTTGCCACTTTCGAGCAAGGTAGCAGCGCATACATGCCTGTGTGCACTGAGAAGGCTTATTGCCAACAGATCTAATTATTATAATCTCATTCTTCCTTAGTGCAGGTTTCCTTGGCTGTCAGGAGGCTTCCCAGGTTTCTCCAAGCTGCTGTTTTGATCTCTCATCTGTCTTTTAATAATATTATTCGTTCGCTCAGGCTGGGTAAAGTCAGAGAATAAGGCTTGTAGCCAGATAGAGTGTAATACTTGTGAACTGCCCTTCCTGCTCTGATAGACATCTTACTGGGTTTGTTGGCCTCACCCTGCCAAACCTTCCAGGCAGCCCCCTGCATGCTTTTCCTTACAACCCTGCTCTTCATTGTGACTCCCTCCTCTTTCCCCTGCCCTGACTGTACACATGCATCCTCTTTACTGTGGAAATCATCTGGCTGCTGAAGTTAATGGGTAAAAATTGTGCATTGCCACTTTCTTCCCTGCTCTTGGATAGAGGGTTGTTGCCTATCCCATTTTTTGTCCCCTATTTTATTTTATTGTTCCCCATCCTATTTTTGTTGTTGTTCCCTATCCTGCTTTTTGTTCCCTATCCCATTTAAAAAAAAATTTGTTCCCTACCCTTCTTTTTTGTTCCCTATCTTATTTTTTCTTCTGCCCTGCCTTCCCTGCTATGGATTCTCCCTTCCTTACCTGCTCCCTTCCCTGTCCACAAGGGGTTTATTTGGCCACAGATATAGGCCAGGTACTTGTTAAAGGTGCCAAATTCTTTTTTTTCCAGCAAGACAGAGATTTGCATCATGTTAACAGGATTTAACTGGTACTTCAACATAGAAAAATGAAGTTTAGAAGAGAAAATAAAAAACACAAAACCCAACCCAACAACAAAGCCTTGCAACCTGGTATGAGTTCCCTCCATTCATAAACTTAATTTTCTTCTTGAAAATTTTATTTGGTATTTATCCCTGTGCTATCTGAAAGCCTCTGCATTCACTGTCAGCCAGAGAATAACCTGCTATAACATGGTGCCTCCTTGCAGGGATAGGGCTTATTGGTAAGCTTCCTAGTTAAACCACCTGATGGGATCAAGAGAGGTAAGCAGCACCCCGGAAGCTTGCTGGCAGAGGGTTTGAAAAAAAAGTTGTTACAAAGCCATGCAACGCAGAGTCCCCAGGCAGGTGCAAGAGAGAGTTCTTTATTTCAAAAACCAGGCCTTTTTAAGGAGTTAGTCCTTTATCAGTTACGTAGTTTTAAAACATAACAAATATAATCCAACCAACCACCATATACCATGATGTGAACATATGATGGTTATATAACTTGTTTTTCTACCTCTAATTCAGCTGAGTCACTTTCCCATAGTCCTTTTCTCCTTAGCTGAAGTAACAGGCCTGAGCCATGGCTTTACAAGGGTAACAAGGCTCTTATTTTGTAAGGTTTTACCTCTACGCAACATCACCCCCTTTCTCTGTTTTTTGTGCAAAGGGTTCATGTACTCTCATGCCAAAACAGTCTGCACCTGGAAGGCCATTATCTTATTAAGACTATTACTGGTCATCTGCTGGACTCAGGATAAGATACATGGAATACAGATCACAATCAGTAAAAACCCGTCAGATACAACCATGCCACTGACAGAGAGTCCTGCAGCATAGGAAAACAAAAAGATAATGCCAGATGTCCCCAGGAAGTGGAAGTAAATGGCTACTGTTCCAAAGTTCATATGGCTGGAGCTCAGGGGTCATGCTGTTTAGGCAGGAGGGAGTCCATTAGCTAGAAATGCTGTCTTTGACATTACTGAATATCCTTCTGGAAGCATGCAACAGGGAATAATTGAAGAAGGTCAGCATGAACACAATACCATGATGGTGGGTGCAGTGGGGCACAAGGCCTCTGTTGGCAGGCTGCCTCCATAAGCCTCCAGATGCAGCCATGATCCTGGCAGTCCTACCCCTGCTCCTGTCTGGGCTATGAGGGCTGGATAGTGATTAGGTAATTTTTTCTCTCACTGGGCTTCATCTCCTCAGAGGCGATTGATGTTTGTCCAGACGAGGTTATTACTAACAGGATCAGAGGAGGATAATGAGAAGTACAATAAGCCCTTAAAACACCATTTCCTCCCCAGCCCCTCCCTCCTTCTCACTGATAGCGCAGGGAGACACGGCATGGGAGTTTTGGTCAGTTCATCACCGATATTTTCTTCTGCTGCTCTGGAAGAGGAGTCCATCCCCTCTGAGGCTGTGGGGTCCCTCCCATGGGAGACTGTTCTCTGTGAACTTCTCCAGCGTGGGTCCACTCTCACAAGCAGCAACCATACCACACCTGCTGCAGTGTGAATTCCCCCCACAGGCACAGTCCTCCCAAAACTCCTGCGGCGTGGGTCACTCTTCCATGGGGTGCAGTCATCCAAGGACAGGCTGGAAGCAGGGGCCCCTTCTTTCCACCGGGTCTTCTGGATCACAGCCTCTTCCAGGCATCCACCCACTTTGGCATGGGCACCTCCCCCCTGGGCTGTGGCAGATCTTTGCATTCCCTGTGGACCCATGGGCTGCAGGGGGACAGCCTGCTTCACCATGGTCCTCACCATGGCCTGCTGAGGAATCTAGGCTCCAGGCCTGGAGCACCTCCTCCTCCTCCTTCTTCTTCACTGACCTTGGTGTCACCATGTTGTTTTGCCTCACATATTCTCACCTCCTCCTCTTCTCTGACTAGAAGCCCAACTTGAGACTTTGTTTTGATTTCCTTCTTAAATATGTCATCACTGAGGCATTGCCAGCTTCTCTAACTGGCCCAGTTTTGGCCAGCGGCATGTCCATCTTCAGAGCCATCAGCCATTGGCTCTGCTGGACTTGGTGGGAAGCTTCCAGCAGCTTCTCACAGGAGCCATCTTTGTGGCCCCCCCACTGTAGTATATGAAAATGAGACTCAAGCTGAGAGCAAAATTAATTTGTTTATTGCAGAGTTAAAACAGTACTTATACACTTAGTGTGAGAATCTTTGTTCAGTCCTTTGCACACAACCCAGTTGCAGGCCTGTAATAAATCTGTCAGCCTGACGGTTTGTTAGTTTTCTCAAGGTTTGCAGGCTTTTGAAGAAACAGGATGCCTTTCCTGTTCTCAGATAGCATGTAAATGTACTTTCTCTTGTGCTTCCCAGGAATTTTCTGCAGTGCCAGGCTTTTCTGTTTCCTTTCACCCTGCTACCAAAAACCAGGCCATGCCAAACCAATACATGCCCATTATGAAAAGTCAGTGAATTCATGCTATGACATTAACGACATATTCAGGATCATTAATAGAGCAACAGTAACTGTCCTAAGAAGTCGAGATAAGATTTTTCCACACATGCATACATATATGACAATAAAGCAAAATAAAAGAAAGAAAGAAAGCACTAAACAGCTTACAATTAATAACAGCCATAATTTGGAGTTGTTACTCATTCTTCTGTGCTACCTATGGATGATAAAACAGCAAATATTGTTATGAATAATTAGGTTAATTGACTGATGTAGAATAGTTATACCCATAGAATTTTCAATAAAATTAAGCATCTTATAAACTGCATCTTCACATATTTTTACACAACTTATATTCTTAAACAGTTGCTTACCAATTCTTCATTATAATTATTTCAGTTGATTCCATCATATCTCTATAACAAAAGAACGGTATCTTGTCATTTAAATTATCAGATTTCAACATAACTTAAAGTTAACATCATTCAAACTTAATGTCACTCATCTCTATAACAAAACAAATTGTATCTCATAATTTAAACAAGCATATTTCAACAGAACTTAAACTTAACTTCATTGAAACTTAACATCACTTAAACGTAACAGAAAGTACACCTTACAGAACTTAAAGTTAACATTACTGAAACTGAACAAAAATTAATCTTAATAGAATTTAAACTTAACAGAACTTAAACTGAACAACACTTAACTCTGCTTAGTTATCAACTCTTAAGCTTGACAGAAATTAAACTTTACAGAACTTAAATTTACCAGAACCTAAACTTAGCAGAATTCAAATGCAACACAACTTCAAATTAACAGAATTTAAACCTAACATCACTTAAATTTAACAAGTCTTAAACTTAACAGAACTGAAAATTAACATCACTTAAATTTAACAAAACTCAAGTCAGAGTTGAGTGTTCCTTTAAAAGTTTCAGATACAACAGAATTTAACTCATTTTGACTCCATCGTTACAAGAAAGCTACCAATAATTTGTCATACAACAGTTAAACATCAATGAACAATATACAGGCAAATAACTTATTCATAAATTAAATACCAGCAACATGGATTTACTGGAGAGATTATAAAGGTGTGGCAAATACATTGTGGTTTTATATAATTTAGTTTTGGGAATAGCTCATGGTAAGTGTAAATATTATTGAAAATACCCATTCATAGTGTCCTAGGGTAACGTTATGATGCTTGTATCCCTAGTCATCTGTTTATGCTGTATATTATGTTCTGTGCCTTCAAGACTGGCTCTGAAGAGCAAAGTTTTGTTTTGTTTTGTTATCAGCCTGCTCCCCCACAGCTGATAGGACACAGAGACGGGGCAGTACATAGTGCGGCTTTTGCTTTTTGCTTTTGCTTTGCTCTGGCTCTTGCTTCGGCTTTGCTCCTGCTTTGCTCTTGCTTTTGCTTCTGCTTGTTAGTTAGTTTAGCTAAGCAGTCCGAATTTTTCCCTGGACTGTTTTTCTTTCCCTCTCTTGGAACCACTCAAGCCTGCTCCAGACTGGGACCTGGGAAACACCGAGAGTTTGCACTTTGTGACCTGCAGCAGCCATTCCCAGCGCCAGAGGGACTGATAACAGAGCGACCACTCCTAGGAGAGACTATCTGAATTTGTCATCTTTTTCAGAGCGGTGAAAGAGTGTTGTCATCCAGTATTGTTCATTTTGTGTGGTGGGGGTGCTTTGCCTGTTAAATAAACAGGTTCTTTCCACTTCTCTCTGAGGAATCCTTCCCAAACTGGCAGGGGGGAGGGGCCATGTGGGTTTGCTTTCTGGAGGGGCCCCCTTTGGAGGTTTTCTCCCAAATTTGCCCTAAACCAGGACACATAGTCAGGACTTTTTTGGTGTAAGCATAACTTTGCCAGGATATTTTAAAGTGCAGCTTTACTCAGAAAAATGACAACAGTGTGTATCTTGGCAAATTGCACTTCAAACCTGCTCAGTTCACAGATGGTAAGACAGATTTTCAAGATTTCCTGTACAATAGATTTGAGCTGGGACTATTAAAGGTAATGGGATATAAATATTTAAAGCTAAACCAGCAAGGACCTAGTTATATAATACTGCCATGAGTTTTGCACATGTAACTCAGGTAGGTCAGTGGGTGTGTAAGACTGACACTTGTATATAGATAGCTATAAAGTTATGGTGTCAGATGATTCTAAAGGAGTGAGCTACTGCTTACTGCACTTGTGGTCCATTAATGTACTTACACTGTTTTGATGTCAAGTCCAATTTCAATTTATATGTGGCAAGGAAGAATAACTACACTTGAATCACTAACTAGCTGTACCTATACGAAACGCTGTCATGTGTTTCTTCATGGTGAAAGAGTCACAATAAAATTACCATTTCAAAGCTGTGAAAAAAGCGAGCAAACAGGCAAAGCTGGTGCAATTCTGTCTGCTTTTACAGTGGAGAGGTGTGAGCTAATTATATCTTATTCTCAAATAGCTGCTGCAGATAAAACTCAGGGTTTGCCTTCAAATGAGCAAAGGAATGCCTGATTTACAAGTGGCATGGGCTTCCCCTAGCTAATTGCTCCCTGCAGGTAAATCATGCAATGTTTTGACATCAGGATTGAAAGTTAATTGCTGTGGTGTAATATTTTGTTCCATTAATATCCACTAAAAATATTTCCGAGGAGGGATCTATGGATTTTTCTAAGGGGTGACAATATCTTGCAAGTATGAATCGTGCTATCCACAAACTAAAATATTATCTACATAGTTCTAAATGGTGCTCTCAGGGTACCAACATGCAAATATTTTTTCAGGTATACAAGTTTCTAATTTTTGTGGAAAGAGCTAACTGAGCAAAGAATCAATATTAATTCAGTGCAGACTTTTAAATCAAAATTCCTGAAAAAGCAGTATACATCCCACATGGCAAGTTTTATCAATCCTGCAATATATCAGCATTTCTGTTGAAGAATTTAGACCTTGCTATGCTACCGGTATGCAGGAAGACTCTACATTCACACAGCTAGCCTTTAATCTCTCCAATAAACAGTCCTGTCAAAATACATAGCTCACTGATGAAATAAATGGGCAGGAGATCTTTCGCCTTTTTTAATGCCTTTATTAAGAAGAATCAGCTCAGGTGGGGAGAAATCGACAGGTTGTGCCCACGCCGCCGCTGCTCCCAGGCGTGGCACGAAGAAGGAGGGTGATGCAGCTTTGTCCGCTGGTCTGCAGGCAGAGCTGGGGATTCCATCCTCACGGGAGATTAGCAGATTCCTGCTTTTTTGTCTAACACCCCGGGGCGTCTCTTTAATCAACATCTTTTCAGGTTAGGGTGAGAAGCAAAAAGGATCCAAGCAGGTACTGGACTACGCTCCCATCCTTAGGCGTCACTTAGGTCACTTGTTGGCTCGTAATTTTAGGGGTTTTTCCTGGGAAAACTGTAAAAATTCGGGGCGCAATGCATTTCTCATCTGCATACTAGCTCTAATGCCACTCCCATTCTCCTCGTACCTGGAGGGTCTGTCCTGGTGTCCCTCCCTGGCAAGCGGCAAGCATCAGGGGGACAATGGTTAATCACCAGCCATTAACAGGTAATTGAAGAACTCCTCTTTAGCATTGAAACTAACTTACAGCAACTGGTCTGACTTGTTTTTAACTCTGCAACCTAAAAAAAAAAAAAAGATAACTTTTTATTCATAATAGTCCCCCCTCTTTTTCTTTGATCAGGCTTAAGCTCAAGTCTGCATCAACTTATAATTTTTTTTGCTCATTAACATAGAATTTCTTATATTTTTTGTATTGATTATAAATTTCCTGAGCACTCTGGTGATCATATTTACCTAACTTCATTACTTTTTTTGGTTCTTTCAGGTCAATCTCTTTAGAGATCCTTAGGTTATTCTGTACAGCAGATGTCACTATTTTATTTAAACAGGGAAATAAGAACAAACTAACAAGTGTACACACAGTGAAGGTTATAGTTTTCTAACTTTTTTTGAAAGTCCATAGATTATCCCACCAACTGGAATCAAGTGTAGGAGTCCTTTGATTTCTTAAATATGCTAGTTTTCTTATATCGTTTAAGGTGTTTCTAATGACTGCTACAATTAATTTGATTTGATAAATTACTGTTTTGGTTTGGTTGAGTTGGTCATTAATATGATTAAGAGCTAATGCGGTCTGATTAGATATTACTTCTAATTCTGATTGTAGTTTCAAAATTTTGTTTAACATATATTGCTTCTTCAGTTTTGTGTTTCTTAAATCATCACATGTAGGAACTCTTAAACTTGATCCAGATTCTTTGTGTAATATAAAGACAGTTTGTTTTATAATTCTAATGATGCCACCACTAGACCAGTCTCTTGGCAATTCAGTGGATGCTGTGGTACCATTGACCCAAAACAGGTGTTTAGGGGTTTCCTGAAAGATATTAGTTTTTGTCGTGCCCTCCCAATATTTAGAAATACTTTTTCCTTTGACCAGATTTACCAGGCTTGCTTTAGTAGTATCACATTCAAAGCACCACCAGGCTTCTCCTACAGGGTGCTCTCCCAGGAGTGGCTGCCTAAAGGTGGCGGTGTTTCGGGCCATCCAATATATTTTCTTATTCTCTTGATAAAGGATCAATTGGGAGAGGTTAACACATTTCTTATGGACTCTCAGCAAGGAACTTACTTCTTTCTCATAGAGAGGTTGGTAGTACTCATTGCACAGCTCTCCTGGGCTCTCCAGAGCACCACCAGCAATCAGAGCCATCACTACTACCCTTCCCAAGAGTCCGGTATGGGTCGTCTTGCACAGCCTGCCCACCCGGCCTTGCCTCTTGAGGATTTTACTGAGAAGAAGTCTCCAAGCTCTTTAGAGTCTCTTGCTCCTTGGGTTAAACCTCTCTTGATCTGTCCCTGCTAATTTGGTCTCTCCTAGGGGAGCACTCTGGAGAAGATTAACTTGGGGTCTTTGGTACTAAGTTGGGACGACTTAACCAGAATTACTTACTAACAATTTTTAACTTTTACAAATTTCTTAAAACACTTTAAGATATGTTATGATTCTAAACTTTTTTCTTATGCAGTTCATCAGTCTTTTGAATGTCAATTTTAAGTAATTTGGTCCTTTTATAATAGTATACTCAGCTGAATTAACGCCTGAGGTGGTTGAATCCTGTCCTGAGTTAGAGTGTGAGGGTGGTGCAGAATCTGGTCCAATACCAGAGGAAGACACTGACGAATCTGGTCCAATACTCAGGGGTGGGACTGGTCCTTTAATTCTCGTGATGTGGGTCCAACTTTTTTCTCTGGTTCGCACAGCAGAATTAGCGATGAGGAGTACCTGAAAGGGGCCTTCAAATTTAGGCTATAATGGTCTATAATTCCAGGATTTTATTAAAACCCAATCTCCTGGGTTGATGTCATGTGCTTTTGTATCAAGAGGGGAGGTTTGGGGGAGGTATCCTCTTTTTCTAAGTCCTTCTAGGGTTCTTCCAATGACTTCTAAATATTTCCTTGTAGCTTCTTCTCCTTCCAGATAGCCTCCTTTGCTATAGGGTGTTAAAAAGAATGACAGGCCAAACATCATTTCATAGGGTGAAATCCCTATATCAGACCGGGGTCTTGTTCTGATGCGCAAAAGCGGTCGGGGCAAACACCTTAGCCAATTCATTTTTTTTTCTTCAATTAATGCTACAGAGCATGCAATCTCCATTTTATTCTTAAAGCTTTAATTATAATTTGCAATGTTTGGGCCACAAAATGTGGAGCTCGGTCTGAGTCTATGGTATTCACCATTCCGTTTTGGTTCACTTTTTGGCAAGTTAAACACTCTTTTATAATTGTTTTTGCTAGGTTGTATACGCTTATGCACAGGTTATTTCTTAGGAAATAATGACATAGTCCTTGGACTCCCCAGTGGGTTAATTTCTGTAGTTCTGTTAGCACCATCCCAGCAAGTGCTTTGTTTGGAAACACCCTTCCCTCTGGTGTTAACCACTCCCCCATTGCCCTTCATGTAACTTTAAATTTCACAAAATATGAGTTCTTCTCTTCTTTTTCCCTACTCAGGTGTGGTTTTTGCTTAAAAAACTTTTACCAGATCCCCTGGTCCTAAAGCTGCTTCCTTTGCTATCTTGATCAGATAGCAAAGGTTTCACAACTTTGGGCTGAACAGTCTTGGGGGGGTCCAGTTTCTTCACAGTAATAGCAGCGCCTTTCACTCGAAGGGACTTGAGGCCTCTCCATGCCTCCTGCCCCTGACTGTACTGGCCTCTCCTTGCCTGCTGCTGGTGGTGGACACCCCACTCTTTTGTGGCCTTGGACTGTAGGAAAGAGTTGTTTGCTCCCACACTTTCTCTAGCTATAGAGACCATGATCCTAGCTTTGGCCTTTGCTTTTTCTTCTTCCCTCCTTAAATACACCTTCAATGCTTCCCTCAATAACTCATTAATGTCTTTTTCTTGCCAATCCTCAATCTTTTCCAGTTTTCTCCGTATATCAGGCCAAGATTTAGTGACAAATTGGACTTTTAGTAGCACTTCACCCTCTTTGGTGTCTGGGTCTATTATAGAATACTATTGAATGTTCCGCTTCAGGCGATTAAGCCAACTAGCAGGAGTTTCACCTTTCTCCTGTGTACCCTCAAATGCCAATTGTGCGTTAGTTCCTTTGGGAATTGATTCTCTGATCCCTCGAATTATCAGAGACCTGTACTCCATCATGGCTTTCCTCCCTTCCTCCTGGTTTGGGTTCCAATTGGGATCCACTAGTGGCAATTTGTCTTCACCTGATGGCACTTGGGGCCCTGGACGGTTGTCTTTTTCCCAAATTCTTATGCTTGCGGCCCTAATCATTCGGGACACTTCTGGGGAAAATAATATATTTAGAATGGAATTCATCTCCCCCCAAGTATAGATATGTTGCCATGATAATTTAGGGAAAAAGCCTCTGCTAGGATTTTTCCTGTCCTGAGGAGCTGAGGGCCTCAGGAAAGAAATGTAAACAATAACTATCTGCTGCTGTGGAATGCCACAGGTGCATCTTCCATTGGTTCATGTGGATTGTTTTCAATCAGTGACCAATCACAGCCACCTGTGCCAAGGCTGTGAGCAGTCACAGGATTTTTGTTATTCATTCCCATTCTATTCTTGTCTTTGTAGCCTTCTGATCTCTTTCTCTCTGTTCTTTTTAGTATAGTTGTAATGTAGTATTTTAGTATAACATATATCATAATAAATCAGCCTTCTGATGAAAATGGAGTCAAGCCTCATGTCCTCGTCCGAGGGGTTGCAGTCTAAGCGAGATAGATATTTGGACCTAAGAACTGATCCACTTGGTTAGCAATGCCTACGGGGTCTTCAACTAAATTCCCTTTCTTGAATCCTCTCACCTCAGAAGCAGTTAGAAGAGCATTTTCAAAACCAACACCTCCTGCCACTCCTCCCATAGGAACTTCTCTAAGGGGAAAAAGTCTCTCTACTGCGGAGGTCTTGGATCGGGTACCACAGTATGGCCCATCTTCAGACACAAGATTGTCCCAGTTAGGAGGAGGTGGAGGGACAGCAGTAGGAGGGGGAGAAGAGCTTGGGTGCATGTTAGGTGGAGCTGGAGAAGGGGTGGAGCATGCAGCAGGTGGAGTAGGTATTAGTGGTGGTGCAGAAGCAGCTAAAGGAGTTGAAGCGGGTGGTGAGGGAATGGCCCCCATGGCAGCCGGGAGAAGAACTGGATCTGCTATTTGAGGTGCTCGAAGGAGAGGGTTATAAGGTGGAGGGGCATCAGGAGGCAAGTAGTCTAGGGGGTCCCACCTTTTACCAATGTCTTTAACTCCTGCATCCCCTCTTTCATTCCCCTCTTTCTTGCTCTGCACTTTACAAATTTGCACTCCTTCAGTCTCAATGGCATTCAACCAACAAGCTACATAAAATAATTGCTCGGGATCAGTATCTTCTCGAGCTGTCAGATAGTTACTCAGCTGTTGACACATCCACTTGTCTTTCGTCCCACACCATGGCCATCCTCCTTGCACCTCTAATTCTGGCCACACTTCTGAACAGTAGTGAATCATCTTAACTTTATCTAATCCTTCTGTGGCTTCTATAGAGTCCCATTTCTCTAATAGTTCACCTAGGGGACTGTGGGGAGGTATATTCCTCAGTCTTTGGCCACTTTTCTTACTATTGCACCCTCCCATTTTTTTCTGCCTCAAAACAAATCACAAAGATGCCTTTTTCTCTAAAGGAAATATATCTTATTTAAGAAGTCTCGACCTCCTGCCAAAACTCCAATTTCTCTGACCCTTTTCATCAGGACTTTGTTGAGACCTTGGCCTTCTCTTGCCAAGACTCAACAAACAAACAAAACAAAAAAAATCCTCGAGACCCTGGCCTCTGAGGTTTGCCTGATCTCCTTTGTCAGGACTTAAGAGAGACTTTGGCCTCATTTGCCAAGGCTCAACCAGCCAAACCTCGAGACCCTGGCCTCTGAGGTATGCCTGACTTCCTTTGTGAGGACGTTTTTTGCCTGCAGGGCTTTTAAACTTTCCCGAATCCTTCTCGGGACTTGTGAGTTGCCTGACCTCCTTTGTCAGGACTTTGAGAGATCTCGGCCTCCTCTGCGAAGACTCAACCATCCAAACCTCGAGACCCTGGCCTCTGAGGTGTGCCTGACCTCCTCTGTCAGGACTTAAAAACAAAACTGCCTGATATTCTAAATCGCCTAACTTCCTTCATTAGGACCTGTATCAGGGCTTTTGGGGTGCGTGCCACTCACACAGTATTTCCTCCGCACGCCCGGAGGGGGGTCCTCTTTACCCCTTTGGAGGCGCCTCAATCTCCAATTCCACTCGCTTCCCCCTGTTCCCGGCCGGCCCCCTCGCGGGGGTGCGGAACTGCGGTACTGAGGGCTCCTCGCTCACTTCGAGGGGCCGAGCTTCTGGCCCTCGTCTCACTCACACACACTCGCTCGCCTCCCTCTCCCGCTGCCGGATATTCTCACCAATCCGGCGCTGCTCCGTGTCACTGTCCCAAGCCGATCTTCTCTGGTCCAGATAGCCAGCTGTCCTGCAGGTCCAGGGTGGGCGGCCATCCCAGTCCTGGTGTCCTCTTCAGGCGTGGCTATCCCAGACGAGTCCCCCAAGCTGAAATAAATGGGCAGGAGATCTTTCTCCTTTTTTAATGCCTTTATTAAGAAGAATCAGCTCAGGTGGGGAGAAATCGACGGGTTGCACCCACGCTGCCGCTGCTCCCAGGCGTGGCGCGGAGAAGGAGGGTGATGCAGCTTTGTCCGCTGGTCTGCAGGCAGAGCTGGGGATTCCGTCCTCACGGGAGATTAGCAGATTCCTGCTTTTTTGTCTAACACCCCAGGGCATCTCTTTAATCAACATCTTTTCAGGTTAGGGTGAGAAGCAAAAAAAGGTCCAAGCAGGTACTGGACTACGCTCCCATCCTTAGGCGTCACTTAGGTCACTTGTTTGCTCGTAATTTTAGGGGTTTTTCCTGGGAAAACTGTAAAAATTCGGGGCGCAATGCATTTCTCATCTGCATACTAGCTCTAATGCCACTCCCATTCTCCTCGTACCTGGAGGGTCTGTCCTGGTGTCCCTCCCTGGCAAGCGGCAAGCATCAGGGGGACAATGGTTAATCACCAGCCATTAACAGGTAATTGAAGAACTCCTCTTTAGCAGTGAAACCAACTTACAGCTACTGGTCTGACTTGATTTTAACTCTGCAAGCTAAAGAAAAGATAACTTTCTATTCATATCAACTGAAACTACAAGGTTAGTTTTAACCGAGTTCTGGTAATGATGTCACAAATATCATGATGGTAGCCCGTCTGCATTCTGGGTTTTGAGTATGCAGCATCACCTGCTAACTGAACAAGAAGCTCCCCTGTACCGATTTCTGCAATTTTCTCATAACAGAGTAGCCTAAGATCTCTGTGTTTCAATGCGTCTTCTCGGCATTCTGACAGCGATGTGCTGTAGGTTTAGCACCCCATGTAGGCCATAAATTCGCCGTGAGCGGTGATTTATGGTTCCGCGTTCGGGGGGGGGTGTGCTGAGCCAAGGTAGCTATCAAAGGCTAACAGCTCTCGGAGTCGGCTGGTATGCCACGAGCTGGTGGCTCGGCCGGGCGCCGCAGAGGGGGTGGGGGACCCGTAGGGTCCGGGAGGGCGACTGTGCCCAAGGGGCCAAGTGAGGCCGAGAAGACAACCGTAGCCAGGGGGCTTCAAAAAGCCGGGGGCGACTGTGCCTGGGGGGCTGAAGGAGGACGAGGGGGCTGCCCCTAGTGGAGCAGCCGTGGGGGGAAGCCTGCAAGGGAGTCGCTGTGGGGGGGAGCTGGCAGTCGAGAAGCCGCTTTCATGGGAGGCACTGTAGAGCGGCCGCAGCAGGGGGGGCGGCCTGCTCCGGGGGAAGCGTTCTGCTCCGAGGGGAAGCCTCCTGCTCCAGGGGGAGCCTGTTGCTCCGGGGGGAAGCGTTCTGCTCTGGGGGGAGCTCTGGGACAGCTTCGTTAATGCCCGCAGCAACGCACGCTAAATTGAGGATTGATTTGTTCCTTGGATCCTGAAATAAATGGGCAAGAGATCTTTCTCCTTTTTTAATGCCTTTATTAAAAAGAATCAGCTCAGGTGGGGAGAAATCGACGGGTCGCACCCACGCCGACGTTGCTCCTAGGAGTGGCCCGGACGAGGGTGATGCAGCTTTGTCCGCTGGTCTGCAGGCAGAGCTGGGGATTCCGTCCTCACGAGAGATTAGGAGATTCCACCTTTTTGGTCCAACATCTCGGGTCGTCTCTCTAGTCAACATCTTTTTAGGTTAGGGTGAGAAGCAAAAGATCCAAGCAGGCACTGGACTACGCTCCCATCCTTAGACATCACTTAGGTCCCCTAGTTCTATGTTGGCTCATTATTTTTAGGGGCAATGCATTTCTCATCTGCATAATAGCTCTGATGCCACTCCCATTCTCCTGGTACCTGCAGGGTCCCTGGCAAGCATCAGGGGGACTAATGGTTAATCACCAACCATTAACAGGTAATTGAAGAAGAACTCTTAACAATGAAGCTAACTTAACAGCAACTGGTCCAACTTGTTTTAACTCTGCAACCTTAAAAAAAATAGATAACTTTTTATTCATAACAGATCCGTGCCTGGGTTCCTTATTAGTATCTTTTCTAGCAGTCCCCGCCGCAGCTGCACACAGGAGTTTTTAACATCAAGGACTCTCATTTAGGAAAGAGTTACAGGGTTCTTTAACCTGTAATAAAAGTTGCTCCAATGTGGAGAATGTGCTGCTATATCTTTAAGCTGCACCGACACTACCGGGACTCCTCTCCAGTCCCAGGATACTCACAGTCCCATGGTTCTTCGTCCAGTGAACACCACTGACCTAACCTTATTGGCTGTGCCGGCATCTTGCTCTCTGTCACACTGTGGTTTGCAAAGAAAGTCCCCTGTCGTTGTAGCAGGGTCTGAGCTCTGCTCTCTGCTTGAAGTCTGAGGGTCTGCCTTGCCGAGTAGCAGTCCATCTCTTCATTGCAATCTGCTATCCTGGTGTTCTGGGTCCGCGGGTCTTCGTTGTTGGCCGCAGTCCTCCTCACCATAATCTTATCTCCTGTCGTTCGTGCACCAGATGTTAAGACGTGCAATGCATTCCTGAGGCAGGTACAAGAGAGGCCCCTTTATTGCAAAAAAACCCCGCCTTTTTGAGCAGTTAGGCCTTCATCAGTTAGATAATTTTAAAACATAACAAACATAATCCAACCAACCACCAATATACCACGATGTGAACATGTGATGGTTTTATAACTTGTTTTTCTACCCCTAATTCAGCTGAGTCACTTTCCCATAGTCCTTTTCTACTTTAGCCTGAGCCATGATTTTACATGGGTAACAAGGCCCTTATTTTGTTAGGCTTTACCTATACGCAACAACAAGTCAGCAGCATTATCCCAAAAACTTTTGGGTTTTTATCCCCTTGTCATATACAAGATCCAGTTTAACCTGAAAGGGAGCAGGAGAGATGTAGTAGAGCATCTGAGTGTCAGCAAGGCTTTATCTGCACTGGAGTTTTTGCAGCTCTGGGTATTATCTTGTGTGATACCCGATAGTCTCCAGAGAGTAAATATTTTCTCCTGGGGCAGAGCAGCCCGTAGAGGAGCTGGGAGCAAGCCAAAGCAGAAGCATTACTGGAAGGATAAAGCCCAAAATGCTGTGAGTGGGGTTGTGCCTCACATCATGCCTTGCCTCTAGAACTGGGGCTGCAGCAATGTCCCCTCTCTTTGGGGAAATGTTGGTTCCCATTTTCCTTAATTTCAAAGAATCACAGAATCATTGAGGTTGGAAAAGACCTCTAAGATTTCCCTCTTAAAAAACCCCCAAACATATATATATATATATATATGTGTGTGTGTGTGTGTGTGTGTGTGTGACCTTCCCTGAGGTTCCTGTGACTTTCTAACATATATGTGGATTACAGTAGCACTTTAAATTACATCTGTCCTGGAGCACTGCTGCATCCTTTGGGTGGGTACCCCAAGTTATTCTCAGGTATTCTGAATACTACTGAACTTCAGCCCATAGAATAAATAATTTATGCTAATTGTATTTTTTATCCAGTTAATTACCCTGTAGAAAAATTTTGGTAATAAAAATAGTTTTGGAGGATAAGATAATTTTTAGCTGGGATCAATGAGAATAGGTATTTTTACTTTGTTAAAACAGGAAACAAAATAATGTCAAGTTCTATTTAAATCCAAAATGAAATCCGTCTTTCAATATTTTACACCATAATGGAGAGACATGGAAATTTAGGGTATGTCAACATAAAATAAAAGTAAAAATACTTTTGTTTAAAAATACCAGTCTCTAAAAAAAAACATGAAAGAACTTTTTCCAGTATTTACTTCCCAGTGTTTTAGCTGCAGTGACTTGACCAAAACTATTTAAAATTCACCAAGACAAAGTTAGGCTGATAGCAAACAAGTGGTTTTAAAAAAATTATTTGATGGGTTCAGCCTTTTACTTCTGCAAAGGTGGATTGAGTGACTGTGACAGGAGAAAATTGACCCTCATCCCACACTGGAGGAGGGATCACATGGGGCTTGAGTGCTAGATGTCACCTCTGGTTCCTGATACTGAAAGGCATTGGGCTTCTCTGGATGTTGTGGACATGTGGGGATACTCACCAGCAGCAGGGTGTCCCTGTGGACTGGGGGTCATTAGCAAGCACAAAGGTTCTTCAAGGGCTCTCCAGGAGGGAGAAGCCCTGAAGAAGGTAAAATACCGGCACAGGTTGCCCATAGAGGTCATGGATGCCCTATCCCTGGAAACATTCAAGGCGAGGTTGGATGGGGCTCTGAGCAACCTGATCTAGTTGAAGATGTCCCCGCTCATTGCAGGGGGTTGGACTAGATGACCTTTTAAGGTCCTTCCAACCCGAACACTTCTATGGTTCTATGAAAGCACTAGCAAGAGTGGGGAAAGCTTGTCTCAAGCTCCAGCATTCTGTGTTTATGTTGGCATTCTTGGCATCTTCCTCTGAAGTCTTCAAGTGCTACAGTAACTCAGGGCTAGGTACAAAGTTTATTTTCTTAATCATTCATATAGTATAATTTATTCCAGAAGTGGCTTTTTCAGTCCCTTGTTAAGCTCAGCTACTAAATTGCTGGGTCATAAAGATTCCTCAGATAACCTCATCTGACCTGCACTGTACAGACATCCAAGAGCCAGCAACAGAGTGGACTTCCATCTGCAAGGCCCTTTGATGTGAGGTACCATCTGGGTATATAGTGTTATACAGTCTCTTAATTAAACAAAATCTCATCTCTTTTCTTTCTTCCTCCCCCCCCCAAGCTATATATTTTGAGCTCTTTATTTGCATCTTTGAATTCAGAGGTACGTCAATAGCAGTTGTCCTGCTATGATGTTTTTGCTGAAACTGCTAATGTTGCTCCCATTTGTTGCAATTATAGCCCTCTTCCCATGTTGTCATTATGACTACCTTTCACAGAATCACAGAATATGCTGACTTGGATGGTACCCACAAGTATCGAGTCCAGCTCCTGGCCCTGCACAGGACCATCCCCATAAGTCACACCATGTCCCCAAGAGTATTGTTCAAATACTTCTTGAACTCTGTTAGGCTTGGTGCTGTGACTACTCCAGTGAGCCTGTTCCAGTGCCCAACTACCCTCTGGGTGAAGAACCTTTTTCTAATATCCAGCCTAAACCTCCCCTGACACAACTTCAGGCCATTCCTTCAGGTGCTGTCACTGGTGACCAGAGAGAAGAGATCAGTGTCTGCCCCTCCTCTTTCCCTCACAAGGAAATTGTAGACTGCAATGAGGTCTCCCCTCAGTCTCCTGTTCTCTAAGCTGAACAGACAGAGTTGTTTGACCCTGGCTAAGTACCAGATGCCCATCAAGCCACTCTACCACTCCCCTTCTCAGTGGGACAGGGAAGAGAAAATAAGACGGAAAACAACTCGTAGGTTGAGATAAGGCAGTTTGCTAAATCAAAAAAAAAAAAAGGTGAAAGTTTGTGCACATAAGCAAAGGGAAAAAGTTATTCTCTACTTCCTATCAGCAAGTGATATTCAGACACTTCCCAGGAAGCAGGGCTTTAGCATACGTAGCGGTTGCTCTGGAAGGCAAACATTGTAGTATAATTAATCCTCCCTCTCTTCCTCCTCTCTCCCTTAGCTTTTATATCTGAGCTGACATCATATGGTTAATTTGTGTCAGCTGGCCTGGTTGTGTCCCCTCCCAAGATCTTGCCCGCTCTCAGCCCCCTTGATGGGGGAAGGAATGCTAGAGAGACAGCGCTGCTCAGCAGTAGCCAAAACACTCATGTGTTATCGACACCCTTCCAACTCTCAATGCAAAGCACAGCACTGTGAGGGCTGCTTAGGGTAAATGAACTCTATCTCAGCCAGACCCAATACAGCTCCTCATACGGCTTCCCCTCAAGGCCCTTCACCATCTTCGTTGCTGTCCTTTGGACACTCTATAATAGTTTAATATTTTTCTGTGTTGGTTTTGCATGGCCTGGTTTTTGGTAGCAGGGGGGCCACAGAGGTGGCTTCTGTGAGAAGTTGCTCGAAGCTTCCACCATGTCCAGCATAGCCAATTGCTGATGGCTCTGAAGATGGACATGCCACTAGCCAAAGCTGGGCCAATGAGAGAGGCTGGTAGGGCCTCTGTGATAACATATTTAAGAAGAAAATCAAAACAAAGTGGGGCATGCACAGTTTTTTTTTCTAGTCATGGGACGGGGTGTTCCTATGCTTGAGACATAAGACAGAATCACACGTGTTTCCTCAAACAGCCTCCTTTATTGTCTCCGACACCCTTTTTTAGACAATTCAAAACTCCCGGTGCTTCACAGGCATTGGTCTAAACTCTATGCCCCACAGACTCTTAACCAGTCAAATGCTTGCATTTTAGGAGAGCTCCCATTGGCTGTGAGCTTCTGTCAGTCAGCCCAGAAGCTGGTTCATGGAACTGAGCTGGGCTGCTTATTATAACTTGATTAATGCTAGTGCTACATAGTCAGAGAAGAGGAGGAGGTGAGAACATGTGAGGGAAACAACATGGAGACACCAAGGTCAGTGAAGAAGGAGGGGGAGGAGGTGCTCCAGGTGTTGGAGCCAAGCTTCCTCTGCAGGCTGTGGTGATGACTATGGTGAAGTAGGCTGTCCCCCTACAACCCAGGGAGGTCCACCCGCAACCTGTGGGAGAGGTGCTCACGCTGGAGCAGGTGGATGCCTGGAGGTGGTTGTGGTCCAGTGGAAGACCTGGTGGAGAGATGGGGCCCCTGCTTCCAGGCTGGAGCAGACTGTCCTTGGCAGACTGCACCCCGTGGATGAGTGACCCACGCTGCAACAGTTTTGGGAGGACTGTCTGCCTGTGAGAGGGACTCACATTGCAGCAGTTTTGGGATGACTGCTGCTCGTGAGAGTGGATCCACACAGAAGAAGTTCACGGAGAACTGTTGTGGTATTCACATATTCTTTGAACAGAGAGAGATTTAATTCTCTCCCAGGATTTTCCTAAGAAGCTGTGAGAAAGCAGAAAACCAATTTTTATCTTCACTTGCTGCACCTGTTTTTTGGCACATGTGGAATGTGTTATGGAGATTGGTTACCGAAGAGGGATTTCTTAATTGGATGCTGGTGATGGGTGTTTTGATTGATTGACCAATTAGGTCAAAGCTGTGTCATGACTGAAAGGGTCACGGGTTTTTAGTTTAGTATAGTATAGTATGTAATATAATATAGTATAGCTTAATAAAGCTTTTGTTCAGCCTTCTGAATCATGGAGTCAATGCACGTTACTCCCACGTCGGGGGCTCTCTGCTACAATAAACTGTCTCCTGTGGGAAGGGACCCCACAGTGCAGCAGGGAAAAGACTCCTCTCCCTAAGCAGCAGAAGAAAACCTCGGGTGACGAACTGACCAAAACCCCCACACCCTGTCTCCCTGAGCTGTTGGTGGGAAGGAGGGAGATATTGCGTGAGGTGCCATGTGCCATGTATTACATGGGGTTGGTGGGTTGGAGACAGGGACGACACACACACTCAGAGATTCATGCGACAACAGTGAGTTTTATTGTTTGAACTCTTTTTATATAGGGGGTTTGAAACACCCCAGTCTAAACCGCTGATTGGTCTGATTTTCACACAGCCCAGCTTTTTGACCAGTGGCATGTCTGCAGCTTAGGATGGAACATGACTGGGTGAATTCTCTGTTTAGGTTTGAATCCAACCTATCCCTGCCTCATCTGAGGACTTGTTTTGAAGGTCTGATATGAACAAATTTATTTGGCAGCTACAGGCTAGCTGCAACTGTGACGGGGGAGGCTGGGGGAAGAAAAGGTGTTTTTAAGGGCTTATTTTACTTCTCATTATCTTCCTCTGATTTTCTTAATAATAAATTTACTTTGTACCTTTAAGCTGAGCCTGTTTTGCCCTTGGAGTGTTTTCTTGCGGTCTTTATCTCAACTCATGAACCCTTCATTTAAATTTTTCTCTCCTCTGCCCAACTGTGGCAGGGGAGGGCGAGTGAGCAGCTTTTGAGGGTGTCTGGTGTTTGGCCAGTGTCAAACCATGACACTTTCTTACATTGTGGTGCCCAAAACTGCACACAATGCTCAAGGCAAGGCCACACAGTGCAAAGTAGAGCAGGACAATCACCTCCCTTGACCAGCTGGTGATGCTTTGCCTGATGCACCCCAGAACACAGCTGCCAGGGCACTTCTGACTCTTATTCAACTTTCCATCAACTGGGACCCCTAGGTCCCTTTCTGCAGCACTGCTTTCCAGCGTCTCATTCTCCAGTCTATCAGTACATCCAGGGTTGCCCCATCCCAGGTGCAGAATCCAGCACTTTCCCTTGCTGAACTTCATATGATTGGCGATTGCCCCGTCCTCTAATTTGTCAATGTCTTTCTGCAGGGCATCCCTGCCTTTGAGGGAGTCAACAGCTCCTCCCAGTTTTCTATCCTCTGCAAACTTGCTTAGTATTTCTTCAAGTCTTGCATCCAAGTCATTAATGAAAATGTTGAAGAGCACAGGGCCTAAGATGGAGTCCTGTGGAATGTCACTAGTGATAGGTTGCCAGTCTGACATCATCCCATTCTCTGTAATCCTTTGTGCCTGACCCATGAGCCAATTGCTCATCCATCACATTATGTGTTTATCCAGCTGTGTGCTGGACATTTTGTCCAGAAGGATACTGTAAGAGGCAGTATCAAAAGCATTACTGAAATCCAAAAAGATTACATCAACAGGCTTCCCTTGATCAACTACATGGGTTACCTTGTCATAAAAGGAAATCAGGTTTGATAAGCAGGACTTCCCTCTCATGAAGCCGTGCTGGCTGTGACCAATGACTATGTTGTCTTTCGTGTGTTTTTCAATACCTCCTAGTATAATCTCCATAACTTTACCAGGCACTGAAGTGAAACTGACAGGCCTGTAATTTCCAGGGTCCTCCTTCTTGCCCTTGAAAATCAGGACAACGTTCACTAGCTTCCAGTCATCTGGGATCTTTCCAGATTCCTAAGACCGCTCAAAAATCATTGAGAGAGGTTTTGCAGTGACATCAGCCAGCTCTTTGACTATTCTCAGATGAACCCCATCAGGCCACATAGATTTGTAGGGATCCAGCTGGAGCAGCAGATTTCACACAATTTCAGGGTTGACTGGGAGTTGATCATTCTTGCAGTCATGGTCCTCCAGCTCAGGGCACTGAGACCCCCTTGGTCCAGCATCTGTGTTCAAGACAGAGGCAAAGAATGCATTAAACACCTCTGCCTTGTCTCTGTCCCTGTTTGTGAGGTGACCATCCTCATCCTGTAATGGGCTGATGGTTTTTTAAACTGCATTTTGCCATTAATTAATTTGAAAAAACTCTTTTTATTGCCCCCCACAGTTCTTGTACCTTCAACTCCAGTTGGGTTTTGGCTACACAAATTTTCTCCCTACAGTGGTGAGCAGTATTTCTGTATTCTTCCCTGGTCACATGACCTTTCTTCCACTGGGCATACACCTTCCTTTTTTGCCTTATTTCTGAGAACAGGACCCTGTTCAGCCAAACCAGCCTTCTGCCTTGCCTGCTTGACTTTTGACATTTGGGAATTGCCTGATCCTGGGCCCTTAGGAGGTGATGTTTAAAAAGTGACCAGCACTGATGGACCCCAGCACCTGCAAAAACATTTTCCCAGGGGACCTTACCTACTAATTCCCTGAGCAGCCTGAAGTGTGGTCTCCTCATGTCCAGGCGTGAGGTTTTGCTGGCACTTTTCCTCCTGTCAACAGAGGTTTTAGACTCAATTGCTTCGTGGTCGCTGTGGCCAAGACAGCTGCCAATCTTCACTCTGTTGACAATCAGTAGATCAAGGAGGGCATCTTTCTGAGTCGGCTCCCTTAGGACCTGTTCCATAAAGTTGTCATCCAGGTTTTTTAGGAACCTTCTGGCCCAGGTTGTACCAGCTGTGTGACGCTCCCAGTTAACTTCTGGCAAGCTGAAGTCCCCCCTAAGGACAAGGGCAGTTTACTTGGAAGCATCCCTTAGTTCCTCAAATAATAATTTGTCAGTGTCATTGTCCTGTCTTGGAGATCTATAGTAGACTCCCACAATGACATCCATATTATTTGCTTGCCCCTTTATTCTTACCTAGAAGTTCTCAACTGTGCTATTGCCAACTGTGAGCTCCATACATACCCATCTATTGCATACAGTGCCACCTGTCTGCCTCTTCTGCCCTGCCTATCCCTCCTGAATAGTCTGGAACTGTCCAGCAGGGCACTCCAGTCACAGGACTCATCCCACCAGGTTTCACTTACGCCAATGATGTCAAATCTCTGGGACTGGGCCAAAGCCTCAAGCTCCTCTTGTTTGTTCCTCATGCTGCATGCATTAGTATTGAAACATTTCAGGTGTGATACATTGTATTCAACACCTTGTGAAGTAGATTGAGGGATCTCATTAGTGCTCCTTTCCTCAAGTTTTTGCACACCATCCCATCACTCATCACTAGTGAGCCTGGTTTTATCCCTTTCCCCTTTCCAAGCTAGTTTAAAACTATCAACAAGCCCCACTAGCTCTTGTGCTAGAATTCTCTTTCCCCTCTGAGATAGGCACATCCTGTCAGGTGTCAGTAGACCAAGTGTTGAGTAATTCATCCCATAGTTAATACACCCAATTTTTTTCCCTGACACAAATCTCGGAGCTATGCATCGTCCTGATGGATCTGCCTATTCCTATCAATACTATTTGTTGTTACTGGAAGAATCGAGTAAATCACTACCTGTGCTCCTGATCCCTCTGCCAATTGTCCCAGGGCCCTGAAGTCTCTTTTGATTGTCCTTGGACTTCTCTTTGTTATTTCATCACTGCCAGTTTGAACAACCAACAGCAGATAATAATCAGAAGGTCTTACTAGACTGGAGAGTTTTCCAGTGGTGTCCCTTATCTGAGCCCCTGGGAGACAGCAGACTTCCTGCGAGTTGTGTCTGGTCTGCATATTGGACCATCCATTCCCCTTAAAAAGGAGTCTTCTATTACAATTACTCTTTTTTTCCTCCTAACAGAGGAGGTCTTGATGCAGGGTAGAGGTGGTGTTGTTTTAAGATGTCCCGCTATCCCAGAAGGACCTTTACCCACCTCATCAGTTGTCTGGCCTTCTAGTTCCAGAGCCTCATACCTGTTGAGCCATGGAGAAATAGTGATGTGTTACTGTTCAAGACAGGTCTTATGAGCTCTCAGAGAAACCCATCACACCCAAGATAGCTCAGCTACCCCAAACAGCATAAAATTAGCAGGATGGCTTCTTAGGTAGTGTTGGAAACAGAAAAAGGTTTAACAAAAGGCAAAACAACAAAGCTCTTACAGAGAAAAACCAAGCCGGGGCAAGAGGTTCTTGTTCCTGCTAAAACACCCCACAAAAGCAGTTATTTCCTTTGTTCTCTTCCTTTTCTAGTGAATTACCTAGGTGGGACCTCTTGGCCTCTGTCCAATCAGACAGCCCCAGGTCTGAGATGAAGTCACAAAGGTCCTATGAGGTGTCTTTTGTACCAAATTGAGAGAGAAACTTCTGGGCTTTTTGCCTTTTTAAGCAGACAAGGAATAATTTAGTCACTCCATCAACAGGGGGCACATTCCTACAAAATAGGAAGGAGAAGAGAATCATAAAGCCTGTATATCTTCTATAGAGCCATTGTCCTGAAGAAAGAGAGGTTTTAAAAATAGATTCTAGTGGGATGTCTGTTTCACCTCCATGTGCAAACCTCCTCTTTTGACCATTTGCAGTCACATCATTGACTCAGCATCATTTACTGCCGCTGTCCTAGAGAAGCTTTTCAGTTATCATTCTCTTCCTCACACCCTTGCCCAGTATCCCCAGCTACTCACCCTTATCCAGCACAGCTAATGCTGTGGACTTTTCAAATTAAGTTTTTTAATTTTGTTTTCCTCTTGTGCATGTCTGGAGGTTTTCAGTAGTTTAGGTTTTAAGGAGGACAGGAAAACTGTCTGTTGTCCTTAGATGTAGGAATATTACAGAAATTAGACTATTTTTTTTCTCACATGAAACCTCTAAATATGACCACCTAGGATTATTATAAATATTACTGGAAATGTAGATGTACAGCAAAAAATATCCGGTCCCTGGAAACCAATAAGCTTCAGCTCCTGTTTTTTTTAACCTTTTTATAATTAGTGGGAAATAATTTCTTGCCCCTTTTTATTTTGCTTTCTCAGACCCCCTCTGTTCTTGACATCTCTCCT
This sequence comes from Passer domesticus, assembly GCF_036417665.1. Classification (NCBI taxonomy): domain Eukaryota; kingdom Metazoa; phylum Chordata; class Aves; order Passeriformes; family Passeridae; genus Passer; species Passer domesticus. Next base: position 41,280,699 of record NC_087511.1, read on the forward strand.
GAAGGGATGGAGAACTCATCAGTGGCATCAGCCTCCTCAGAGGCAGGGAGCAGCCACTCTCAAGAGATTGAGGAGCTGGAGCGTTTCATTGACAGCTATGTCCTGGAGTACCAGGTCCAGGGGCTGCTGATGGATAAAATGGAAGGGGATGGTGAGAGCGAGAAGACACAGTCCCACATCTCACAGGTAGGTGGACAAAGGGCACATTGTGGGGTAGGAGAGGGGCTGGGGAATGCTGGTGGCTTACAGCCTGGATTGGGGATGCACATCCAGCTTAAGCAGGATATAGTATTGGAAGTGTTCAAGGTCAGGTTGGATGGGGCTTTGAACAACCTGGTCTAGTTGAAGGTGTCCCTGCCCATGGCAAGGGGGTTGGAACTAGATGAGCTTTGAAGGTTCCTTCCAACCCAGGCCATTCTAGGATTCCATGATTCTGTGAATACATGAAGTCTTTCAGGACATAAGTACTTGACTGATTGACTGATCCAAGTTAAACCCAATCTTCACACAACAAGACCATCCTACAGACTCAATTGTCCTCAACATGCTTCATGCAGCCATGAAGTCTCTGCAGTCACTACAGTTTACTGTCTTAAAGGATGCATTAAGAAGGAATTTTCTCATCTCCCAAAGATATTTTTTTCCACCTCATATCCAAAATTTGGATAAGAAATAATCAGGAATTTTAATTTCTGTTTTTCTCTTCCTGATCACTTCTTAGCAAAGCAAGGAATAAACACTCATATATCCTGAAGCTTGCTGGAGTAACCCTGGTGGAAGCCAGCCTGATTGAAAGTGGCATGTTCCCTCTTAATGAGAGCCAGAGGAAAAAGAATGGGTTTAGGGGGAAGGCACTGGACTGAGACCAAGAAAATTGTTTTTAACTGTGAGTTTCTGCTGTCAACTTAATCTTTAATGTTAGGCAAGTTGCTTAATCTCTCTGCAGTTCTTTTCCTTGTGGCTGTAAAATTGTTTTTCCTGCCTGAGAGAGGATAAATCCACTTACCCATGTGTGTGAGATGCTCAGATGGTACCACATCCCCCAATAACTTCTCTCTGTGTTGGGGGAAGGAATGGAAGGCACACTGTATGCTGCTTCATCCTCCATACCACTCACAGCAGGGCTGAATCCATCACCAGTCTAGAAAATTCCAAGGTGTGGATGTTCCTATGGTGGGGATGTCTCCAACCTTGCTCCTACCAGGAAAGAGAGGAAAGTCAGAGGGAAAATGTAATTTTCTTTTGGCTGCAGACATAATAATAGTTGAGCTGTACCTTGGGAAACCTTTCCTGGCACGTGGTTGCACTCAAAATTGTTAAAGGAGATAGGGATAGGTCTAGTAGAAGATTCTCAAGCATGATAGTATCATGAGCTTCTCCAGGTAGGTCAGCACAGGTGGCAGGAGAGTGATGAGCAGCTCTTTAATGAGAGGTGGTTGAGGTCCTCTATCTGTGAGCTAGAACCAATAAGGGCAGAGCTGTGTAGGGATCATGGGCAGTTCTATTGGTGGCTCTTCCTCTTATTTTGTGGCCGCATCCATACCTGTCAAAGAGCTCTCAGGTGGTTGCTGCTTGTATGGGATTGACTTTTCATTTTCTCTACTCATCAGCCTTGGTGATGGCATCCAAGCAGTGAGTCTCTCTGGAGCAGCCAAACACTTCCAGGATGAAAGACCTCAGAAATGGGGCTGGTCACTGAGGTTCAGTCTCAGCTTTGTTGGTAGGGGTGACAAAATGACTTTAGGATTAAGCAGCATCCTTTATATTTGTTTAATGAAAAATGCTTTTTTAAAATATTATGCTTTCCTCAGTATGATGCAGCCCTTCCTTTCTTCGAGGGAAAAAACCCAACAAAACAAATTACCCCAAACTGAATTATTTTTGTGGAGGCACCTTGGGGGAAGCTGACCTAAGCAACTCATGGTCCCTTATGGCCAGGAAGTCCCCTGATGTCCACATGCTTCACCATGGGGCAAAGCCGGTGTGAGAGTAGTGCTGTCATCCAGTGTCACGTCACAGTTGCCACATTTTCTGTTTTGTTTAAAATAAAACCACAGTTTTTCTAGAAGCTCAGGGCTCATATCTGTCCCTGAAGCGAATGGAGTTGGGAAAAGCAGAAATCTCCCAACTTTCCATGGAAGACTCCATAGAAAAGAGTTATCAAGTCAAGTCACCTTGGTACATACCACATGCCTGAGATACCAAACACTGATGGAGTCTGCCAGGAAATACTGGGGATGGATTTTATTGCAAAGCATCATTTCAAGTGCCTTCCTGTAATTGTTCCTGCATCTTCCCTGTGCTTGCCATCAGCAGATGGAGTGTTTCCTAGCCAAAGCCTTTGGGATCATCCTCTAAAATGAGGGAGGTCTGCACATGTACTGTGATGCCTGCGGTCAGATGGTGTTTGCTGTGTGCTGTGGACTGACACAGCAGTTTTCTCCTGGCTATTATTTTACACAATGCCTTTTTTTATCCCTATTACAGTGGACAGCGGATTGTCGTGAGCAGCTTGATGGCAGCTGTTCCCTATCCCAAGGGAAGGGCTCATCGTCTTATGAACACAGTCAGGTAGGGGTTGTGTTTAGCTCTTCCTCACAAAACCTTTGCTTTTGTTCTTGTACTGTCTCATCCATCAGCATGAAGCCTGCCCATGGCAGGGGAGATGTGTCCCTCTGTTTGGCATCTGAAAGCTCATTCCCACCCAAACTATGGAAGATGAGCAACATCCCAATGTGAGGATGGATTTTTTGACCAGGAGCTTATTGCTCTGTGATAAAAGGGAAAAAATATGGAGTGTCTCATTTATTGCTGAAGAGCTTCTTGTGGCCACCTGTGCAACCTATTTGGAGCATCAAAGCTGACTTGAAAGTATGAGATGTAGTTGGGATGAGGGATCTTTGTCTGGCTGAGCTTCTTGGTTATATGTCACAACACAAGGACGATGTTGTAGGGAAGAGGATTAAATAGTAAATTGGGAGAAGCAATACTGCATGTGCCAAGAACCTGTTTGGTGTGCAATGGCAGAAGCCAGGCGTAAGTTGGTTTAGGTGGTTGTACATGGTGTGAACATCAGTGAGCGGTATTTACCAAGTGCTGCTGGAGGTGGCTGTCCCTCCTCTGCATGAGCACTAGCATGGGAGAGGGTTGGGCAGGGTAGAGGAATGGCTCTGACCATTGTCATCTGGTTAAGGAGCTACTGTGCTACCATGAGGCCATCAACTCTGTAAGAACAGTGTTTGCCTGAGGAGATTTGAGACTGAGGCAGTAGCTGTGGCTGATGCATGTGCCACCTGGAGAAGGGGCTTCAAGCTGGTGATTTTGGTGCTCTTGCCTTGCTTGATGTCCTCCAGGCTTCAGTCCCATGAGTGGGATTCATGAGAAGAAACCTGGGAGACTCTTGCAAGGTGTACAAGAGGCTGTGTCATTCGGAGCAGTGCCTATTGCAACTTTAATTTTGGGTACAATTTCTTCCTGCACAGAGACGTGATGGAAACTGCTTGGCTGTGGGATGGGGGCTCATGCATGCCCTCCCTGCCATGGGTCTGGATGCAAGGATGCTGGGAATATCTATACCAACACCTGTATCTGACAAAGACAAGATCTTGTTGTGTAGGAAGGTGTATGCTGTATGGAAATGCTGCTTCAGATGAACCTCTGAAGGTGCCAAAAGAAATTGTGGACCTAATTTATTATTGTTTTGATCTGCTCAGAAATATTCACCATCAAAACCTCATTCATGTTCCAGCTGGCTGCTTGATATTCAGCTGTGAAGCTAGCCATTTCCATCGAGCTTCCTTGGGTTGCTAAGGGTGATAAGAAGATCAGATGTTTACCCTGGGGTAGAAGGTCCCTTGCTCTTCACCCAAAGGCTCAGCTAATATGCTGAACTGTTGGGTACTACAGGAGGATGCAGGAGTCATACATAAGTGATGCTTACCTGACTCAAATCAACACAGCCCTGACATCTTCCATCTGCCTGATGTTGTACACTCTTTTGTTCCAACATATGGGGAGGAGTGGTGTTTTATGGGTTTTTTTCCTTTGAATTAAACCTATTTGATCTCCTCAAACAGGGAGCTTGCTTTCTACATACAAATACCATTCACCAATGCCCAAGCTGTTTACCCTGTGTTTGGGCTTTCTCCCAGCCTGCAGCAGAGCTACTAATTATCTCTCTCCATGTTTGGTTTCCTTTAACAGTGAGTAACAAATTTTCCTTGGCACCAAAGAGGAGCTGCAAGCTATCGTTCTTCTGTTCAGGCAAGCATTTCTCTTGCTGTTGCTGATATATGAGTGAAATGCTGCTGGTGAGGACTAGGTGCAGTTTATTATCATTTCTGGGTGTTGATTTTTCACTGCTTGGTGAAACATCTGCTATTAGCAGCTGTGGGAGATTGGCACTTGTGCATCTCATACAAAGTAGTGGCTTACAAATGGAGAAAATTCCTTCTAGAAGCCTTTTAATCTGGTCTTTCCAGTTCTCTGGGCAGGTCACTGCAAGACGATGGTCTGCTGATGGGGGATCTCATGAGATACATTTTGTGAACTCCTGGTGTGCTGAGAAAATTCTGGCCTCACAACTACATTCAGCTCATCTATAATTCTTGTTTCCTACTGTGAACACTTGTTTGCTGTATGGCATGGCTGTGCTCTGCTAAGCTCTGCTGTGTTTGAGTGATACTCACCAGGTGTGCTAGCACCGTGTGAGCCTCTGGGGTGAAGACTACTCCACTGAGGTATGCAAGATAATATCTGAGCACGGCATTACCTCTATAAAGGAGGAAAGTTTAGATAATGGAATAATTTAGAATTTTTTTATGTTTGGATTTTTTTTCCCAAAAAGACCTAATGGGAAGATTTTATATAATACTTTATTTGCATTCCCCTTGTGAGGCTGTTGTAAGTAGGAAGCTCTTTGATATAATTTGGAGACCAATTCATTAAGTAAAAGACTTCTGGTATGGTACAGTATGTGTTTAGACAGCCAGCAGAGCTCTTAGTACATGACAGGCCTGGCATCAGCTCTATCTCAGGCTCCCCTTCTGTAAAGGGCGTGAACAAAACCCAGCAACTCTGTGGGTTTGTCCCATTTCTCCAGGTGATGGGAGAGGGAGAGCTAAAAATCCTACTTCCTGGCCAAGTCCATCCCTTCCCCTATGGTGGCTGGCTTTCACTTATCATCACCAAACAAAAGCTTGTGTTGTTGGCAGTAAATAGGACTGCCTTTATTTTATTGCTTATTTGCATGTGTGTCCATGTCCCACCAGGTGCAACAGGGACTTGATGCATGATTGGGGACACCAGAGGTTTCTCCAGTTGATGGTCATTTTGACTATCTACTGAGCAGTGAAGGAGGGTGTGTGGATCACATCTGGATTATCCTACATCCTGCTCGTAGCATCCTTCTCTCCTCCCTGAGGAGCTGGTGGTGGAGGAGATGGCTTGCCTTCCCATTAAGCCAGTAGAAACAGCAGCATGCCTGTGGCAGGCAGAGGTTGTGGGCTATCAAGTTAACAGCATAAGACTTTATAAAAAGGTATGTAGTGACAGGACAAGGGAGAATGGCTTCAAACTGACAGAGAGCAAGTTTAGATTAGATATTCTGAAGACACTCTTTCCTGTGAGGGTGATAAGGCATTGGCATAGGTTGCCCAGAGAAGCTGTGGCTGCCCCATACCTAGCAGTGTTCAAGGCCAGGTTAGATGGGGCTCTGAGCAACCTGGTCTACCAGAAGGTGTCCTTCACGATGGCAGGGGGTTGGAACTAGATGATCTTTAAGGTCCCTTCCAACCCAAATTATTGTGTGATTATAAACTGTTGAGTGTCCCATGCTGTTTGGTAGTGTGGAGATGTAGAGGGCTTTGCAGGTATTGTGTACCACTGTTACTGAATCTGGCACGTTCTGCCAAAGGATGTCTGAACTGAAACCCAAGCCTTACTGATAAGGAAAGCATATGAAATTCACACAAAATCAAATGTATCACAATAAACTATCACAAATATCTCAGTGACTCAAAGAAGTGCAATGCTGTGCTAGTACCAAAACATTTAAAGGCCGAACATGCTTTATATCATGTGAGGACATCTGACCTGCCTGCATCTGAGAAGGTATCTTTGACTGCTGTGTGTGGGGTGAGAGCAGAGCAGATCCACTTAAATCTTTCAGGTCTTTCTTCCATGTGTCTTGCCTGAACCTCAAAACCCCCTTTGATGATGAGCACTTGGCTTCCAACTATATCACAGAATCACAACATATTCTGAGTTGGAAGGGTCCCACAAGGATCATTGAGTCCAACTCTTAAGTGAATGACCCATGCAGGGATTAAACACATGACCTTGGATGTTATTAACACCATGCTCTAACCTCAGGGTCAAACAACTTCCTTTCATGAAGTTTTTGATAGAATCTTAGAATGGCTTTGGTTGAAAGCGACCTTAAGACCATCTCGTTCCAACCCCGTCATGGGCAGGGACACCTTCAGCTAGACCAGGTTGTTCAAAGCCCCATCCAACATGGCCTTGAACACTTCCAGGGATGGGGCATTTATGACCTCTCTGGACAACCTGTTCCAGTGCCTCACCATCCTCACAATGAAGAATTTCTTCCTAATATCTAATCTAAACCTGCCCTCTTTCAGTGAGAAGCTATTCCCCCTTGTCCTACATGTACGTGCCCTTGGCACGTAGTCATGGCTAGAAAAGCTGCTACATTGCCAAAGCAAAGGCAGTAGTAGGGATGGGGTGACATGTGAACATTGTCTCTTGGGAAACAGCAGATTTCAATTCAGAGTAGAACTTAATTTTATAGCAAGTAGAAAAGCCAAAGTATCAGTGCAGATTTCTCTTGAAATTCCAGACATTTTTTTTGCAGGCATCAGTGCTTCTTGGGATCAAACACCAGGAGATCCACCTCTATGGATGCTGCAGAGGCAGGTGGCAAGTGATCATGGTCTTGGATAGGGGCCACATCACTAGGTCCACAGTGCTCCTGTGACCAGCACTGCTGTCATATAAACTTCTCAAGTCAGCAGTGAAGTTGTCTTCTTGCTGTCTTAAATCTGCTGACAACAGAAGGAAGCATGTAGTGCCCCAAATCCTTGACTAACCAGATCAGCTCTGCAGAGCAAGGCAGTACTGCTTGGGAAGAGGCTGGCAGGATCTCTTGACAAAAGATGTAATTCATTTCCCCATGCTGGTAGACAGCCTGTGTCTGGCTTTAGTTGCCCATCCTTGGGTTCAGACCTGAAGCAAAATGTGAGGGATGATCCTGGGGGCAGTTTGAGGTTCTCCATCTCATTGACCTGCTTGTGTCATAGTCCAAATCCAGTTTGTACACTGAATTTCATTGAGATTGGCCAGAATGCTGAAGACCTGTTGGGACAAGTGGGTGCTGGCAGATGCTGCAATTGCTGTTGTTTCCAAAAGAAAAAGAAAAGGATGGGGAGTTACTCTGAGGCTTTGCCAGTCAATATAGGTTGGTGTAGCCCTGCCTGACAGAGGAAGAAATTAAATCTTTAGGTGGGGTGACCTGCCCATGATCAAAGAGCAGCTCTAAGAAAATCAGTCACTTAATGGTTTTCTGCCTGTAATTGCTGGGTGACACCCTCTCCGTGTAGTGAATGCAGTCCTGTTCAGTTACAGTTATAGAGGACTGCTGAAAAAGAAATCAAGTCCTTTAGCTAATGTATAGATTTAACTTTGGGACTTCTGTTTGGGATACATCTCATGAAGTAGCACCTCGCCTCATGAAGCAGCTACCTGCATGAGTGTCTGAAGATCTGGGAGTGAAATGCTTCACTGCTTTGCTGCCTGATTTAGGAAAATTGTTGCTGCTTACCGAGGATGGAAGAAGGTATCTTCTAGGCCTGCTGTAACTAGTGATTCACATGAGATGACATCTTGTCACTGTCAGTTTTCATTTATGTACAGTGGACAGGGTGATGCTGGTCTTCCTGATTAAGGGAGAGTTTCTGACACTATTTTTTGTGAAAATTGCAGTAGTTGAGTTCCCTTTGAGGTCTCCATTCTTCTTCCAGTCTTGGTTGACTACGTCAACAAGTGTCAAAGCTTTTGGAAGGGAAGGGATGACATGAGCCATTTCCTCTGAGGCTTGGGCAGGGGCTTGCTGCTGTGTTTCCATAGCATGTCTGAAGTTCTCAGCACCATTCTGAGTGCTTTCAATGCTCCTCATCTTCATTCTTGTGCATAAATTAGCTATCTAGCACATCCTTGGCTAATGTCTCTCGATGTTGTCTGGAAGGAACACAAACACACAGGTTTGGCCCTTTCTGGAGAGTCCAGAAAGGTGTTGTAGGTTATCCTGGGTAACCTAAAAATGCAGATGTTGAGTGGTGGGTGCTGCTGCCTATTATTTGTTCCCAACAAACCTCTCCTGTAGAAAAGCAGGTTGGGTTAACATTCAGGCAGTGCAGTCAGATCCCCACACAACACTCACCACAGCTGGCTCAGAGAGAGAAGCAAGAAAAGCTCCTTTTAGCAAGGTTTTATTCCAGCAAAGTATATTACATATGGCTGAAGGGAACCCGACGAGAAAGAGGGCAACCACATGGTGCAGGCAGCGTAAGAAGGGGAAGGGGTGGGAGGTGGAGCTAAGGGCAGGGCAAAGGGGCTTGGTCTCTAGGGGAGGGGGGGCAGCCACCAGTGGTACCAAGCCAGTGAGGGGACAGGGAAAGGGGAAACCAGGGCAAGTCCATGTGGGAGTCTGTCTTTTCCCCCCAGGAGGACTACTCTATGGTAGGTAGTCACTGCCATTGCCAGGGCAGAGAACTTTGGAATTGACTGAGAGGAGAGAGTTCATGGGATGCTACAACTCCCCCTTTTTTTTTCTTTCTAAAAAGACCTCCCCAGTGGACTTCTACATACACTTAACTAGACAGGGAAGCATGACTAAGACAATAAAAACAATTATTACAATCCAAAAAATTCCTTTGACAAAAGATGCAACCCATCCTGTGAAACCCCACTGTCTGAAAATTCATTGATCCAATCTGGGTATTTTTCCACCTTTAAGTCCTTTATTTGCTCCCTCAGCTTCTGGATGCTTGTGTGGATAGATTCTGGATGTGAAGAGATGTTGAGGCAGCACATCCCTTCAAAGTCTTAGCAGCCATGTCCATGGGGAAGTAGTAGAAAGTCTATGGTGGCTCTGTTTTGCAATGTTGCGTGCCTGGTAACCTCAGTGTCACTAAGCAGGTCGCTGAGTGCAGTGGAGGTAGCGTTTGCCTGCTTACTAAGCCAACACTCCAGGTGAGAAAGTGTCACCATTGAGCAAGAAATGACACAAATTCACCAGAAGGCTGGTTTGCGGAACAACAACTTCAATACGAAAATCCTCTTCTTTTATAGATAGGTTTGACACATTCTACTTGATTGGCTAATTAATAAAAACATCTTTCTCACCAACAGTCCTTGAGAAGAACAGAAAAACAGAGTAGGAAAACACCACCTGCAGGTTGTTTATACTAACAAGTTATCATTGTTTCTCTATAAGTCGCTAAAAAGTCTTACAAGTCCATTGTGAGAAAACGAATCCCGTTTTCTCACTCTCTGACCAGGCTGTCACATCCACAAGAAAGCTCACAGAGACCCTTAGCTGCAGCCACCCAAGGTAATAAAAGTGAGACCGTGGCTCTCTTTGCTTTGTTCCAATTATAAACTTGGCTATCACAGTTTTCATAGAATTCAGAATAGGGTCTCTTTTGGCGTGCCAATTCGCTTTTTTGTTTTCAATTATGTAATAATGTAATGTTTGGAGTGAGGGTAGAAAGCCTGCCAAGGCTACAGGGACCCCCCCGGAGGCGTGAAGGGATCCCAGCCCGCACTCGGTCACCACAGATAAAAAACATTCCCTGGGGCAACACTTTGGGGTGGAGTGAGGACACAGAGAGTATGTGACTGGTGTAATTGCACCAATTTAGGTTATTATAGGCTTTGTTAATTGGTGATATGTCTTTTCTGTATGTGTTTTTTGCCGAGTCAATTTTGGGCCAATGTTGACTCGGTCATCTAAAGTAAAATTTGACATAGTAAGTTGCTTTGGTGGACCCCAGCAAGTCCAATTCTTGGGGTTCCTCTATAGCATCTGGCAGAATCTTTGTCCACTCATTCCAAGTGTCTACCGGATTGGGCCTCTTGCCTGTGGTGCAGAGGAGGTCTGAGTTAGTGATAGGCCAGTCATCTGCTACCAAGGGAATCCCTACCAGACACGTGGACAATGGGTTGCCCACACTGCCCATGGACAGGCAGAGATTGTCTTGCTGTAAAGTCTTGGCTAGTGTGACCCAGATGTTCTGACTGGGCTGAGGGACAATCCACACACAAACTGATGGGAAGGTGAGGAACATCCAAAATCCTATCTGGAACAGTTGGAGGTTCCCTGCCGCCAGAGACATAACAGGATGCTTGGGGGTGATGAGTTGATCTGTGAGTTTGAGAAAATTGATTTCTTTTTTTAGATTTGTGTAATTTTAACAGCCCCTCCTACCTTCCCCTCTTATCCCCTCAGTTTTTACTGAGTAGAAAAGGGGTGGGAAAACAGGGGGGATAACAGTGTAGCAAACTAAAGAGAGGTAAAACCAACAAAAAACGGAGGGTAACAGTGCAAACAATGAGTGAATAAAATTCAACAGAGTCTTTTGTCTTCAGGAGCAGCAGAGGGTCATCTTCTTCTGTGAGCGACCTTTGTGTTTACAGTCTTTTTCCTTTTCCTCCTCCATGCTGCCTGAGTGTGGTCTCTTTACTACTTCTTAGGTTCCAGGGAAGTGTCTCTGGGAGCTGCACTTGGAGATTCGATGAATGGCTTGACATTCTTGCTGGGGATCCAGCTGGGGCCAGATTCTGTGAGCATGGAAGCATAGCCTCTGCCCCAAGTAACTAATGGAAATGGACCCATTATTTGCTTGGATTCTGGGTCTTTGATCAGCACAGGGGGTTTCTCAGTGAGTTGAGCTCTGCTAGTGTTGGAGAAGTGCCTGATAATGGGGGGGGTTTGGCTCTGTGAATGAATTATTAAGAAAGTTTATAACATAAAGAGCTTTACATAATCTTTCTATATTTGGTAGTGTTTCTACTCCCCCACGCTGCTGGTCAAGGACTGTCTTGAGTGTGCGGTGAGCCCTCTCTACAATGGATTGCCCTGTTGGTGAGTGGGGAATGCCAGTGGTGTGTTTCACTCCCCATTGATCTAGGAACTGTTTGAAATTTTTGGAGGTGTAAGCAGGACCATTATTTGTTTTGAAGGCTTGGGGGATGCCTAGTGTGGAAAACACTAGAAGAAAGTGTTTGGCAACATCTTTGGCTTTTTCTCCTGAGTGGGCAGATGTGAATACAGCCCCGGAGAATGTGTCTATAGACACATGAAAATATTTTTGTCTCCCAAAAGGTGCATAGTGTGTGACATCTGTTTCGAGGCCTTGGGGGTTAACCTTGGCCCCCATAGAGGGCAACACAAACTCCTGGCAACTGGGGCAGAAGCCTACGATTGCTCTTGCAATTTTAAACATCCGGACAAGGGCTGGCACATTTTGGTGGAAAAACTGATGGCTCACTTTGGCCTGACTGACAATGTCTGGTAGGGTGATCCTGTGCCAGCCCTTGTCCATATGTTTAAAATGGCAAGGGAACAGGCAAGAGAAATTGTGGGCTCCTGCCCCAATTGCCAGTTTGCGTTACCCTCCATGGGGACCGGGGTTAATTCCTGGGGCCTCGAGAGCCTATAATTGTGGCAAACAGACGTTACCCATTATGGTCTCTTCGGGAGACTTGAATACATCCATGTGTCTATAGATACATTCTCTGGAGCTGTATTCGCATTGGCCCATACAGGAGAAAAGACCAAAGATGTTATCAAGCATTTTCTCCTGGTGTTCTCCACCTTAGGCATTCCCCAAGCTATCAAAACAAACAATGGTCCTGATTACACCTCCCAAAAATTCAAACAGTTCTTAAACCAGTGGGGAGTGAAACACACCCCACTCCGCAGCAGGACAATCTATTATAGAGAGGGCTCACCGCTCCCTCAAGGGAATCCTTGATCAGCAGTGTGGGGGGTTGAAACACTATCAAGTATAGAAAAGTTATGCAAGGCCCCTTTATGTAATCAATTTTCTTAATAATTCATGTATGGAGCCCAATCCCCCCATAGTCAGGCACCTCTCAAACACTAGCAGAGCTCAGCTCACAGAGAATCTGCCTGTGCTGATCAAGGACCCCGAGTCCAAGCAAATAATGGGCCCCTTTCCATTAATAACTCGGGGTAGAAGCTATGCTTGCGTGTCTACAGGATCTGTCCCAACGTGGATTCCAGGCAAGAATATCAAGCCATACATCGAATCGCCAAATGCAGCACCCAGAGACACTTCCCCAGAACCTCAAAGAGAGCAAAGACACCAGGCTTGGGTGGCGTGGAGGAGAAGCAAGAAAAGTAAACACAGATATTCATCAAAAAGGAGGATGACCCTCCACTGCTCCACCTACTGAAATTATGAGACTCTCCATCAGGTTTTATTGACAGATTGTGTTGCACTGTTACCCCTTTTTAAATTGTTATGCTGCTACCTCTTTTAAGTTTGTTATACTATTATTCCCTCTTTCTTCCCACACCCCCTTCTACTCAGTATAAACTGAAATAATGAATTGAGAAGATATGAGAGGCTGTTAAAGTTATACAAGTCTAAAAACTCTTTTTTTCAAACTCACAGATCAACTCATCATCCCTAAGTCTCCTGCCATGTCTTCAGCAGCAGGGAACCTCCAACTGCTCTATATAAGGTTTTGGATGCTACTCACCTTTCCATCAGCTGGTGCATGGATCACCCCTCAGTCCAATCAGAACATCTGGGTCACACTGGCCAAGACTTTACAACAAGACAATCTATGCCTGTCCATGGGCAGCCTAGACAACCCACTGTCGACATGCCTGGTAGGGATTCCTTTAGCAGCAAATGAATACCTGTATATCGGTAAGAAATCAAATCTGGAAGACACCTGGGATGAGTGGACCAAAATTCTGCCACAAGCACCAGAGGAACCCCAGGAATTAGATTTGTTGGGGTTCTCCAAAGCTGTATATTGCATACAATTTTATTATAGACATCCTAGCCAACACTTGACCCGCCTTGACCTTATTAGGTCCACCCATAGAAAAGATGCAATGCCAATTAACAAGATTTATAATTCTCCAAATTGATGCAATTATACCAGTCATACACTTTCTTCATCCTCACTCCATCTCAAGGTGTTACCCCAGGGAGTGCTTCTTATCTGTGGAGACCAGGTATGGGCCGGGATCCCCTCATGCCTCCAAGGGGGTTCTTGTAGCCTTGGCCAGCTTACTACCCTCACCCCAAACATAACTCTGCTTCAAAATTCGAATCAAAAAAGAAAATTGTCACGCCAAAAGAGATCATATACTGAATTTGATTAAAATTGTGACAGCCAAGTTACTAATTGGAATAAAGGAAAGACAGTCAGGACCTCACTATTTTTACCTTGGATGGCCACAGCTAAGGCTCTCGGTGAGCTTTCTCACCTGGAGTGTTGGCTTAGTAAGCAGGCCAATGCCACCTCCGCTGCACTCAGTGACCTACTTAGTGACACTGAAACTACCAGGCAAAACCAAGTGGCAATAGACTTTTTACTGCTTGCCCATGGACATGGCTGCCAAGACTTTGAAGGGATGTGTTGCTTCAACTTGTATTTGCACTCAGGATCTATCCACACAAACATCGAGAAGCTGAAGGAGCAAGTGAAGGACTTAAAGGTGGAAATGAATCCAGACTGCATCAACAAGCTTTTTGGACAATGGGGGTTAACAGGATGGGTTTCATCTTTTGTTTAAAGGGATTTTGTGGGTTGTAATAATCGTTTTTATTGTTTTATTTATGTTTTTGTGTTTAGTTAAGCATTTACAGAAATCCATTGGAGAAGTTTTTTTCATAAAACAAAACTGGGGAGTTGTGGAGGCCTTTAAGCCTATTAGGGGAACTTCTAGGTTAGTGCCCTGGAAGAATTTACCACAGGTTTCGAAAAAAGCCTCATGCTTAGGGTGAGAAGAAAGGAGCTTCTCCCATGGTGCTCTGCAGCACTATGTTAATCTACCCTTTCCCTATAGGTCATTGGCCTTTGCTCTGCGCTTGTACTGCCCCTGTGCAGACCATTGGCCCCTGACCCCATACTTAACCCGGGGCCCTACACTGTTTGCTTGTCTTTTCCTCTCTGGACTCCTTCAGCATGAGTCTCCAGTAAACTTTGCTGGAAATCTAAACAAGAGACCCTTTCCGTCTTTCTTTGCTGACCTATCTGTGGTGTGAGTGTGGATTGAGTGACTCTCTGTGCTTGCCTGAGCAGCTTTCTCAGAAGACGCTTTTGGGAAGGTAACAGCAAAACACAGTATCCAATTTACCACGCTGCTACATGGTTCAGTCCATGGCAAATGGTGGGACTGTGCTTTCACCCCTGGGATAGTCAGTTCCAGGTGTACTGCACACTCCTCCAGGTGAAAGCAAACTGTGGCTTGCACTCTACTGCTAAAGGAATGGAGAAAAACACATTAGCAATCTTGATGGTGGCACCATTTTGCTGCCTTGGACTCCAGTTCGTACTGAAGTTCCAGCATGTCTGGCATGGCAGCACTCAGTGATGGTGTGATTTTATTCAGGCCACAATAGTCCACTCTCAGTCTCCACTCTCCATTAGACTTACACACTGGCCATATAAGGCTATTGAAGGGTGAATGAGTCTTGCTGACCATTCCCTGGCTCTCCAGTTCATGGATCATCTAATGGATGATAATCACAGAGTCTCAGTTTGTGTGGTATTGCCAACAATGTAGTGTTGTGGTGGTAATTGGTGATTATTGTTCTTCAACTGTCAGCAGTCCCACTGAAGGACGGTCCTCTGAAAGACCAGGCAAGTGTTGCATACAGGTAAAGATATTATAAAAGAAAGGCCTTATAAAATATGGTTTAGGCCCTGCTACTCTAGCTAAGTGCAGCTAGCTAACTTCCCATGTGAAAAATCATAAGAATGAAAGCAGTTAGCACAACAAGCTATTCTGGTAAGAAAACTGTTTTCACCTGTAATAAACAAGAAATCTATCCCATGGGAATCAGAGGACAAAATATGTAAACTAACCAAAAATAGAGAGATTTGCCAGACATACACACTAGCCATTTACCGACCAATAAACTGTCAGTGTATTGTTAGTCAGTTAGGTCTAACACAGTGACTTCTGATATTTCTTTTCAATATGAGCTTTGTGAATAAAGATTTGGCTTTTCTGCATGAAGAAACTGAGTCCTATCTGCTTTATTACTGCAACAGGCAAGGTGTTTATTTGTCTAATACATTCTATCTCCATAGCAGCTATCCCAAAAGCCCACCAATGTCTTTTTGGGTTTTTGAAGTCCTGAGATAATCTATACTGAGAATACAAGGGGCCTCTGGACCAGTCACAATAGGGCATTTCTTCCACTCCTCCCTGGTCAAGCTCACTTCAGTTTCCAACAGAGTCAACTGCTGAGACCCCCCCTGTCACCCCAGCAATGGAAACAGGTTCTACCCCACATGTCCCAATGGTATTAGAGTACATTGTGTGCCAGTGTCAAACAAAGCCTTGTATTTTTGTGGTTCTGATGTGCCAGGCCATTGGATCCATATAGTCCAAGAGACCAGATTTTCACTGGCCTCTACCTGGCTAGGGGCAGGGCCCCTCTATTTCTGGCTATTGTTTCCTCCCTGTGCATACATTGTGGAGGTCCCTTCAATGGGATCAGACATGTCATCCTCCCTTCTGTTATGTCTGGGAGCTCAGTCATGGGAAACTGGTACTACATTCTTGTAGAACTCCCTCTGTTAGTAGTTTCTTCTTTTAGCTTACCCACCCATGCTGCCAGGACAGAAGTGGATTTTTCATCACATCTTCTCATGTCTTCCCCATGCTTACACAGGAAGAACCACAGGTAAGCTCGTGGGGTGCACCCATGCCAGGGGATGTCTGCTTCTGATAGCAGGGGCTCTGGTCTGTACTGAAGAAACTTGTAAAAGGCTCTCTTTAACCTCCTTTCTGAGATTTAGATGAGTTTCTTAAATTCTCCCAGTTTCCGCATACACTTGGTCAAGTCTTTTTACAGCCAAGACTTGGGCTTGTGTAGGGGCATTGACAGTATCTTCATATGTCCAGAGCCTTCTTGTCATAGCGCCCGCCCTCTCATTTTCTTCATTCCACTGATGTGACACTAGGAATTGGGCACATGCTTGGGTCCTGAGTCGTGCCAGTTTGAGCCACATCAGTGTTGTACATTTCACCAGGTGTCTAGACTCTTAGTGGTTTGGTCATCATTTGAGAAAAGGATCTGTATCACAGCCAGTTCTCACAAGTGTTGGATTCCTTGCTCCATGGTCTTTTAAGAGCCTTGCTGCAGCTGGAGATCTTCTGGGCAAAAGTATCTCTCATTCACACTTGCTAAAAGTGGCATCCAGAGGCTGAGACATTCAGGCCTCCTTGCAATCTCCTGGTCGATACACACATCACTCAACAAAGATCCCAAGTGCCTCGCTTCAGTACTGTCCAAAATTATAGCATCACCTGCAGCATCCCAGACTCGTATCAACCAGCTCAATATAGATCCATCGGCTTGTCAGGTGAGGCCTTTTCTCTGATTGCAGAAGCTTTGGAAGCACAAAGACTCAGTGATTATTTCTGGTTCTGATTCTTCTGCTGGCTATAAGGGTCCTGCCTCCCCATCGTCATCCGCTGGGTGAATGGATTTGGTCTTATATTTCCTACTCTGGACAGGGGCGACTACTACTGGCTTAGGCTGTCCTTCTGGTTTAACTGCAGCTGAGTGATCATGGTGTCTGTAGATTTGTTCTCCCTCCCCGCTGTCTGTAGCTGTTGCTGTAAAGTAACAAGCAGTGTGCAATAAGCATTAGCCGGGATCCAGTACAATGCAATGAGCTGCTTCTCTTTGGAGCTGCCACTCCAATTTATTTTCAGATATTTTCCTACCTTAGCTGGGTTCTCAGTTTGTTTAGGGGGAAAATTCCAAACTATTGGGGCGTAGTATTTCTTCAGGACCTGGTCTATGTCCTCCCACATCCCATGCCACTCAGGATTTTCCACCACTGGGGCAGATCTCTGGGCAACCTCCCTGGGAATCTCATCCCTAATTCTAAATGTGTTGGTTTTGGTAGCAGGGGGGCCACAGAGGTGGCTTCTGTGAGAAGCTGTTAGAAGCTTCCACCATGTCTGGCAGACCAAGTCCCTGATGGCTCTGAAGATGGACATGCCACTGGCCAAAGCTGGGCCAATTAGAGAGGTTGGTAACACCTCTGTGATGACATATTTAAAAAGAAATCAAAACAAAGCATGTGGCACAGTTTTAATTCCAGCGAGAGAAGAGCAGGGTGAGAATATGTGAAAGAAACAACTATGCAGACACCAAAGTCAATGAAGAAGGAAGGGGAAGAGGTGCTCCAGGTGCCAGAGTCTTGAGATCCCTCTGCAGCCTGTGGTGAAGACCATGGTGAAACACATTGTTCCCCTGCAGCCTATGGGTTCATGGGGATGGAGACACTCACCTGCAACCATGGACAAGACCCATGCTGGAGCAGGTTGATGCCTAGAGGAGGCTGTGTTCCTGTGGAAGGCCCATGGAGAGAGGGGCCCTGCTCCCAGGCTGGAGCAGCCTGTCCTTGGAAGGCTGCACCTAGTGGAAGCTGCAGCAGAGGAGTGAGTGAGCAGCTTTGGTGGGTGCCTGACATTAGACCAGTGTCAAGCCACAACAACCATACAGAGGAGACATAGCAGAATTAGCAACAAAAATATGGTGCCTTTAACATTCGTAGGGAAATGAACATTCTCAAAAGGTGATGTGTCAGACCTGAAGGAGGAAAAGGAAGTGAAAGGCTGGGAAAATTCATTCCCTACTGTTCCCCAACTGCCTGTGTGTGATTATTAATAAATCCCCAGAAACAGCAGCTGAGATCAGAACAGGCAAACAGCAATGAATACACATCCCAAATAATCCTCATTACCTCTGATGTTATCTTTACATAAGCTGATATTGCAGAATGTAGCAACAAAGCAATCTTGGTTTGTGTCCCTGTGACAAAGAGCCAGATCTTGGGCAAATTGTACCATTTATACGGACAAGTATACAAACCTAGGTGTCAAAGTCCCATGATTAGACTGAACAGCATTGTGATGAGTGAGTTCTGTACCCAATACCAAATGTTTTGGACAAAATTGTTATTTTTTCACCTTCTCTCTTGTTCCATTTAAGTTACATGCTAAAATTGTCTTGGTTTAAGACAATTGAAGAGGTAGGCACTCTGGAATGAGTTGCCTCTCCTTATAGTATTAACCAATCCCTTTCTACCAATAAGGAGAAATGAAATATGCATCGATCTTAGCAGAAAAAAACAGTTTATTGACAAGCAAAACTGCAACAGGCAAAAAATAACAGTAAATAATCACTAGATACAAAATTGTCAAGTCTCATGAACTCCATGGGAACAAAGAGAAACCCAAATTGGTGAAATCTCCCTCCCTTCCAAGATAGTGGCCTTTGCAGGCCACCACACAGTCTAGGAGACAAAGGGAAAAGATGGCGGACCAAAAGAAACCCTCCCAGGAAGATAAGAGCTTACAAAGTGGTTCTAGTGGCAGATGAGAATTGCTGGTGCATGTCGGATCAGCACTGCTTCCTCCTGCTGCCTGCTGGACTCCACCAGTGTTAGTGCTGCTGTACTCCGAGCTGCAGGTGTGTTGGGGGTTGGGCCCTGAGACTGGCTCAAGCTTCATGACACTGACAAGGTTTGCAAAATTAGCTCTGAAAGAGTTTCTGATTGCGAAATGCAGTTTTTCTGAGTTGCTGCTGTCGCAAACTCAGAAAAAACCAACTAAGACAACCTCCAATGAAGCAGGGCCCCAAACAAAAGCCACCAGGCAAAAGAGGACTCAGCTTGGGTGTGCCAACTTTTTAAGGGACTGGCGCCTTCCAACCTCATGATTCCATTTCCAGCTGAGCTGCTGGGACTTGAAGAGATAGTAACAATTTTTTAGAACAGATAGATATGGAATACAACAGCATTTTGGGTTAGTGTAGCATCCCATGAACTCTCTCCTCTCAGTCAATTCCAAAGTTCTCTGCCCTGGCAATGGCAGTGACTACCTACCATAGAGTAGTCCTCCTGGGGGGAAAAGACAGACTCCCACATGGACTTGCCCTGGTTTCCCCTTTCCCTGTCCCCTCACTGGCTTGGTACCACTGGTGGCTGCCCCCCCTCCCCTAGAGACCAAGCCCCTTTGCCCTGCCCTTAGCTCCACCTCCCACCCCTTCCCCTTCTTACGCTGCCTGCACCATGTGGTTGCCCTCTTTCTCGTCGGGTTCCCTTCAGCCATATGTAATATACTTTGCTGGAATAAAACCTTGCTAAAAGGAGCTTTTCTTGCTTCTCTCTCTGAGCCAGCTGTGGTGAGTGTTGTGTGGGGATCTGACTGCACTGCCTGAATGTTAACCCAACCTGCTTTTCTACAGGAGAGGTTTGTTGGGAACAAATAATAGGCAGCAGCACCCACCACTCAACACTCGCATTTTTTAATTGGCGCCCAACGTGCGGCTCAAACCCATGAGCTTGGGCATAAGAGTCTCATGCTCTACCAACTGAGCTAGCTGGGCTTATCTCACTGTAGAGAACCTGAGCAAGGAAGGAGACTATGAAAATCCACAAACGCAAGCCTGAAATTTCTCCAAAGCTGTTTTAGAGGATATTAAAAATGCTGCCTGGAATGCTTTATTCCAAACACCTGATGGTACTACCCCACAACTAATTTTTGCTGACATTCGTCAAAGCACTGACGAAACATATATTAAATTCATTTACAGATTAAAAGATACTATTGATAAACAGGTTGATTGCCCAAGGGCTAAAGAAGAGCTGCTCAAGAAACTAGAAGTATCCAATGCAAATGAAAATTGCAAAAAAATTATAAGGGCACTCCCTCCAGACCCTGAACCCATCATTCAGCAAATGGAGGAAGCCTGTTCCCGCCTCACAACCACTGAACATATAGTAGCCTTGGCAGCCAGCAAAA
The DNA here is from genome assembly GCF_036417665.1 of Passer domesticus. Classification (NCBI taxonomy): domain Eukaryota; kingdom Metazoa; phylum Chordata; class Aves; order Passeriformes; family Passeridae; genus Passer; species Passer domesticus. The sequence goes on from NC_087511.1 coordinate 41,300,821, forward strand.
GAGTAACTGAAGCCTTTGTAGCACAAAACAAACAAAATATGCAATGCTATAAGTGTAATGAACTTGGTCACCTCAAGGTGGAATGTGATAAGGACTTTGTGCAGAGACACCCCTCTACTGGTTGTCCCTCCACAGCATGCTAAGACTGTAAAGAACATTTTAAACACTGTCCCCAGTTTCAGTATCACCAGCAGATCCAGCATCAGCCCTCCCAACAGCAGCACCAGGGAAACTTTCTGAGAAGCGCAGGGCGGCACTGCGCGATGACACCAAATGCCAAGCCGTTCCAAACCCCTTTCCCCACCATCCTGGAGTGCCCAAGCACCGAGATACCATCTGTGACGATGAGGAAGAGCTCCAACTCTCCGAGGTCTACCAATACGTTCAGGCAGGGACATGACACGCTGGTAAGCGCCACTTCCATCCAGCTTGAGGATAAGGAGATATACAAAATTCTATCTGGTAAATTTGGACCCTCTAATGGACCAAGGGACATTTTAATCATAGGTGACTCTAGTATTGGACCAGACCATTTTCAAGTACTAACAGAAGTCTGAACTGTGAGACCAGGGGATGAAATTACTGTGACTGTCTCATGTATACACCCACCTTGGTATTTGTCTAAGCATATATCCATTGCCCAAGCTTTCGTCTTGCCCACCTGGACTGACATTTTGCCAGAAAACCCTACAGTCTTGTGGGCAGAGAATGTGGGCTCGGACAGACCTATTATAGAGTGTGGTTTGTTTAACAAAGGGGACAAAGTTTATCTTCCAGGTGTGGCAGATACCGGAGCGGACGTGACCATAATTTCTCGCTCTGAGTGGCCACAGGGCTGGGAACTAGTGCCAGCCAATAGAGTTATCTCTGGGATTGGAGGAGCTGCCACCTCTATGTGAAGTAAACGGACAATCCTTATTCAAGGACCTGAGGGTCAGGTAGCCACAGTAAGACCTTTTGTGGTAAGGGCACTCATCATCTTACAGGGTGGAGACCTATTCTCCCAATGGGGATCAAGGCTAGAAATCTCACCACCGCAGGATTTTTAGTTGGGGCCACTGTAGATGTAGAGCACCCCACCACACTGCTCACCTGGAAAACTGATGAAGCAGTGTGCGTTGATCGGTGGCCCCTCTCAAATGAAAAGCTAAAGGCGCTCGAATCCCTAGTGGAGGAGCAGCTGTCCAAGGGCCACATAGGTCAGTGTGTGACCTCACATGCATAATGTGATATGGTTGCTCTCCATGGGAGAGGAGGTATATTAACTTCAAAAGCAATCTGTATAGATCTGGATTTGGGACTTCCTTTAACAAAGAATGTTCTGCTCTTTCAGCTAGCCCAGCAACATAGGCCAAATCAGTAACCAGATTCAAGGGTTGTTTGAACTTCTCAAAGGCTCTGACAACAGCTGCTAATTCTGCAATTTGTGGGGATCTCTGAACAATCGGAACATCAGACTCCCCCTCTTGAGTGTCAGGATTTTTCCATGTCATAACTGACTTGTGGGATCTTCCGGACCCATCAGTAAAAACAGTCAGTGCCTTTAAAGGAGTTTGACTCTTTAGTGATTTGGGGACTAAATTAAAACACTCATCAAATAGTTTATGTTTCTGCAAATGGATAGAGATTTGGCTTGGGTAGCTGTCAAGAGCGAACTGGAAGTGTTCATTGGTCTGGAGTAAAGCTTCCAATTACCTGATGTCAATGGAAGGTAAATGCATGTGAACTCACACCCGGCTAGGGTCCTGAGGCGTGATCTGGCTTTTATAACGCGCTGAACCATCAGCTCTTGGGGCATGGTAATAGTTTTTTGTGGTTGGTGTGATTGGAACACCCAATGATTAAAAGCTGGTCCCTCAGAGTGTGATCCCACTGGAAAATGAGCCCATGAAACTTGAGTGACTTACCCAAGATGACAAATTGGAAAGGCAGGGTAGGATCAGTGTGGTGGGCTTGTCTCATGAACAGTGCCTCCGATACCTTTTGGATCGCTACCTGGGCCTCCCATCTAATACTTTGTGGTGAATCGAGGTCATGGCAGCCACACAGGAGGTTGAAAAGGGGTGCAAGGTCCTCGGTCATGATCCCTAGCAGTGGACAAAACCAGTTTATACTCCCACATAGCTGATGTAGGGTCCCTCAGGGTTCTCGGGTTGTCCTTGATGGTGAGCTGCTGCGGTATGATGGTCTTTTTGCTTATCCAGAGTCCAAGCTAGGTCCATGAGCAGGTGCACTGAATCTTTTCTGTAGCAATTTCAAATCCTGCTCCTCCAATGTCTTGAATAGTCTTTTTGAGAACAATCTCCAAATAATAGTCAGTCTCGGTGCATGTTAAAATATCATCCATATAGTGAAAAATTGTAACATCAGGCAGGTTTTTTCAGATGGGCAAGAGAATGCAGGCAACAAACATTTTGCAGATAGATGGGGAATTTTTCATTCTTTGGGGAAGAACTTCCCATTGATACCTTTTTAGAGGGGCTTGTCTATTAACTGATGGGACGGAAAATACAAATCTTGGGGCATCTCTGGGTGACGGAGAGGGATGTTAAAAAAGCAATCTCTGATAGCAATGAATGCCAGTTTCAAATCTCTCAGGAGCATTGAGGGTGAGGGTAGGCTGGGCTGCAGAAGGCCTGTGTCCCCAATGACCTCATTGATCTTCCTGAGGTCTTACAGAAGCCTCCACCTGTCTTTGCCTGGATTATGGGTGACAATAACAGGGGTGTTCCAAGGGCTAGTGGATGGTATTATGTGGCCCTTGGACAACTGCTCCTGCACTAGAGATTCGAGCGCCTTTACTTCTGAGAGGGGCTACTGATCAATCCACACTGGTTCATCAGTTTTCCAGGTGTGCGGTATGGTAGGGCACTCTACAGCAGACCCGGCTAGAAATCCCATGGTGGTGAGGGGATTTCTAGCCTTGCTTCCCATTGAGACAATAGGTCCCTGCCCATAAGGTGATAGGTGCCCTTACCACAAAAGGTCTTACTGTGGCTACCTGACCTTCAGGTCCTTCAATAAGGATGGTTCATTTGCTCTGCATAGAGGTGGCAGCTCCTCCAATCCCAGAGAATATTCCATTGGCTGGCACTAGTTCCCAGCCCTGTGGCCACTCAGAGCAGGCAATGATGGTCAGATCTGCTCCGGTATCTGCCACACCTGGAAGATAAACTTTGTCCCCTTTGTTAAACAAGCCACACTCTATAAGAGGTCTGTCTTGGCCCGCAATCTCTGCCCAAAACCCCATATGGTTTTCCATCAAAATGTCAGTCCAGCTGGGTATGAGAAAAGCTTGGGCGATGGGCATGCACTTAGACAAATACCAAGGTGGGTCTACACATGAGACAGTCACAGTAATCTCATCCCCTGGTCCCATAGTTCAGACTTTCAGTAGTACTTGTAGACTGTCCAGTCCGTTAATAGAGTCCTCTATGATTAAAATGTCCCTTGGTCCACCAGAAGGTCCAAATTTCCCAGTGGGAACTTGGTAGCTCGCCTCATCCTCAAACTGGATGGAAGTGGCACTTACCAGCATGCATTGTGTCCCTGCCTGAACCTGTTGGTACGCCTCAGAGAGTCAGCACTCTTTCTCATAGTAGGTGTCACCATAGATGATCTCTTGGTGCCTCAACTCTCCGAGATGGTGGAGAAAGAGGGGCGGAATGTCTTGGCATTTGGTGTCGTAACACAGGGCCACCCTGTGCTTTGCAGAAAGTTTCCCTGGTGCTGCTGTTGAGAGGGCTGATGCTGGATCTGCTGGGGATATTGAAACTGGGAACAGTGTTTAAAATGTTCCTTATAGTCTTGGCATGCAGTGGAGGGACAACCAGTAGAGGGGTGTTTCTGCAAAAAGTCTTTATCACATTCCACCTTGAGGCGGCCCAGTTCACCACACTTAAGGCATCTCATATTTTGTTTATTCTGTGCCACAAAGTTTTCAGCCACTCCTTTGCTGACTGCCAGGGCTACCATATGTTCTGTAGTTGTGAGATGGTTACAGGCTTCCTTCATTTGCCGAATGGTGGGTTCAGGGTCTGGAGGGAGTGCTCTTATAATTTTGTTGCGTTCTGCATTTGTGTTGGACACTGCTAGCTTGCTGAGCAGCTCCTCTCTAGCCCTTGGGCAATCAATTTGCTTATCAATAGTGTATTTTAGTCTATCTATGAATTTAATAAATGTCTCATCAATGCTCTGGTGAATGTCAGAGAAACTTTGTTGGGTGGTGCCTCTGGTGTTTGGAATAAAGCATTCTGGGCAGAATTTTTTATATCCTCTAAAACGGTCCTGGGGATAAATTGTGCCTGCTCTTGTGGGTTTTGAAATCCCCATCTCCACTTAATTTCACTAAAGTCAAATGGGCCCATCCATCCTCACCTTTGTAATAATTTAATAATGATTTCAGTTGTTTTTTCCGAATTGATTCCCACAGAAGAATCTCTTTGGGTGAGAGGAGGAGGGATATAACATGCTGAAGCTCATGTGGCATGAGGACATGGCCCGACAAAGTCACTTGTAAAAGGTTTTTAAAATAGGGTGATTTCCTCCCATAATCTTCACATAATTCCTTAAGTTCCCCACATGGAATTGACTCCCACTTAGGGTTCCTCCCTCTTTTAAATATAACTGGGGCTGCTAGGATTTGCAGCTTTCTAGCTATATCCCAATCACCCTCCTGAGCTGTTTGCTTTCGTACCTCTGCCCAGTGATCTCCAGAATCACTATCCAAATCTGAGGAATCACTGCCCTTCTCTGAGGAGGGAGATGTGCTGTCATGGGCACGAGAGCCCTGACTGACTGGCAAGCCCTGGTGCTCGGGGTCTTTGGTATCCAAAATGGCTACCTTCCGGTCAGCTTCACTTCCGGTTCCCACAGTGGAAGCATGGGAACTGGAAGTGGCCAGGTTGGAGGGGGCAGGAGCTGCACAAGGGAGGGACTTCCCGATGGAAGCAGAAGGGTTCCAAGGTGAGGGCAAAGCCCGACACAGGGGTGGATCCTGACACGGGGGCAGGAGAGGAGAAGGGAGGAGGACGATCACAGGCGCTATTTTGTGTGTCTAAAGTGGGAAAATTTTGCACCAAATCATTCAAAATGGAGTCTCCACCCACGAGTCTGGCGCCATTTTGAGCCATAGAACTGAATGGGGGAATTGGGCACATGGGCATAGGAAAGAGGGTTAGGTTGGAGCCCAGGGTGGCATGGCCAGTGTCATCCTGAGAAAGGTACAGGAGAGGACTAGAGATGGCAGAAGGCAGGTAGCACTCCCGTGCCTTTAGGCGGTTTCCATCTCCAGACCTGTCCTGAGGGGGCAAGGGAACAGGGACATGGAGAGAGGGACACGACAGCTGGGATAATAACTGGGGTACTGAACGCTTAACATTCCCTGAACTCCCCCCCAAACCCTCAATCACTTCATAAACAGAACAAAAAATCAGATAAAACTTCTCAACCCAAAATTTCTCCTTAGATTGCAAGATATATAACTTATTTCCAACTTTGTCCCAGACTGCACTGGAAAAGGGTGAGGCTCCAGAATGCTTGCAGTACATCGATGACATCATCGTGTGGGGCAAAACAGCAGAGGAAGTTTTTGAGAAAGGGGAGAAAATAATCCAGATTTTCCTGAAAGGTAGTTTTGCCATCAAAAAAAGTAAAGGGACCCGATCAGGAAATTAAGTTCCTAGGAGTTAGGTGGCAAGACAGACGCCGACAAATTCCAACCAAGGTTATCAGTAAGATAGATGCTATGTCCCCCTGACCATTAAGAAAGAAACACAAGCTTTACTAGGCATCATGGGTTTTTGGAGGATGCACATCCCCAAGTACAGCCAGATTGTAAGTCCTCTCTACCTTGTGACATGAAAAAAAAAAGACTTCAAGTTGGGCCCTGAGAAACAGCAAGCCTTAGAACAGATCAAGCAGGAAATTGGCCATGTGGTAGGCTGTCCCGGGTGCACTGTTTGTACTTCTGGAACAACAAATATTTCCTTTGGGCTGTGGAGAGTATCACCTATAATTAGGATGTTAGAAGGACCACCTTTTGGCCCACGTTTACCTGTGGGAACACGATAAACATTCTCATTTTTAAAGTCAATGGACAGTGCACTTACCAGTTGGCGACAGGTTCCCCTCGGTATCGCTCCGTGTGTTGGGTCCTCCTCATGTGGTCTGGAATCTCCTGGGATGGTGCGTGACTAGGTCTGGGTGGCCTTTGATTTGGTGTCTTTGCGTGGGGCCCCACCACGCTCCGATGGAAGTTTCCCAGACGCTGCTGATTGTACTGCTGATTCTGGGGCCTTTGGTAGAAATTGCGAGGGTACCTGGTAGGTGACCTCTCTGGACAGTCCTTTATAAAATGTCCAAAGTCTCCGCAGTGGTAGCAGCGGATCTGGTCTTTAGAAGCTATTACTGCATATGCACTAGAAACTCCTTCTGCAATACCCTTAGTAACTGCTTGTGCCACTGTATCTTCATTAGACAAGTGGCGTGTACAGCTTTCCAGCATTTGCTCTATGGTAGGTTCTGTGTCTAAGGGTGAGGATCTCAGAATTGCTTTACATTTTTCATTTGAATTACTCATGGCAAGCTTGCACAACAGTTCTTTTCTTGCCTCTGTGCTCTCTATCTGTTTTTCCAGAGCATCCTTAATTCTATCCACAAATTTGATAAAGCTTTCATCTATTCCTTGTTTAATAGTAGAAAAGTATTGGGTAGGAATAGAGTCATCAGGGGTAAGAAGTAAGGAGGTTTTTGCTCCTATAGCCACGTCTTGTAGTGTTGCCTTAGGTAAGGTAACAGCTTGGTCAGAGGGTTTCTGCAAATCCCCTTCGCCAGCCAGCTGTTCGAGTGTAAAGTTTGACTTATCAGCATCTGCAGCATAGTTGTCTGATAATGTTTTTAATTGCTTTTTCCAATGCCTTTCCCAAAGCATGTACTCGGCGGGAGAAAGGAGGCACTGGGCAATATTTTTAATATTGTGGGGTACCAGAACATGTGCTGAGAATGTAGCCTCTAGGAAATTTCTAAAAATATGTGAACTTCTACCATGTTCTTTGGCAGTATTTCTTAATTGTACAAGTTCTTTATTTGTAATAGGTTCCCACGTCTTTCTAGTAGTAGCGCCCCCTCTTTCCCTTTTTATAATCTACTGGAAAGGCAGTAATTCTCTGAGCCAATTGCCAGTCCCCTGCCTGTGTCGCTTCCATTTTTATTTTAGCCCATGGATCAATATATTCTATATCCGAATCAGAATCGCTGTCACTGCTTTCATCAGAAGACGAGGAGTGAGAGCTAGCAGGCAGTGCATTATGCTTTTTATGGTGTGTTGGAGCAACATTTGGCAGAGGTGCATGTGGCTGGTCAGTGTAAGGCAGCACATGGCAGAACGTGGCTAGACAAAGGCAGCAGGGCTGGAGTGGCTGTGCAATGTGCAGCACAGCACACACAGGACCGGGGTGCGTGGGGAAGTGGGGTGGTACCATGGGGGGTCTGGGAGGTTCCGTCTGGGGGTCCCTGAGGGTGGGTATGTGGCTGCAAAGCCTGGGGGTGGGGGCGAGGGAGAAGCGGCAGAGAGGAGGCGGTGAGGCTGGAAGAGGGTGTCATGGATACAGCGTGGTTTGTTGGATCTGGTGCAGGTACGCAGGCGGGCACATTCCCTGCTACAGCAGGGATGATACCGGGAGCAGGAGAAGATGCGAGGGTGGGGGGGAGGCAGAAGGGATGGTGGGTGGGACTGGGGAAGCAAGGGCGGGAGGGGCGGAAGAGGGAGTGGGAGGGGCCCCGGCAGGGGCGGGGGGAGCAGCAGGAAGGGTGGGGGTTGGCTCCGACCTGAGGGGAACTGACACAGTTGCTCTCGGAGATAACGCAGAGCAAGGTCGCGCGCAGGATGTAGCTCTCGGGGGGGGGGGGGGGGGGCGATTAGCATTTGAAGGAGAGGCTTCTGTTAAGACAGATAAGATATTCACGCTTTGTTCAATAGAAGTTTGCACTGAAGTTACAGTCTTTTTGTTAGTTTTTTCTACTGCTTTAGTTATAATGTGGAATATAGGGATAAACCGAGTTACAGAAAAATCTTGGTTAGTTTGAAACTTATATATCATGGTCCCAATTGTATCCCAAAAGGAGTCTAAGGTAATAGTCTGTGTATTAGTATCTGGAAAGTGGGAGAGAATCCACTTTATAAATTTTTTCAGGTTAGTTTTTGAAAGGTTACCTTTAGAAAAAGAAAAGTTGTTAGAAGATAGGATTTCTAGGATTAGTAAATATAAATCTCTCTCGTTCTGGGATCGTTTCAATTTACTAAGCTTTGATCCCATGTTCCCATTCCCTGCCAGCAGAAAAAAGAGAAAAAAAAAGAAAAAAACCCCCAAAAAAAAAGGACCCAAGGAAAAAGTTTTTTGCACGCAAGAAAGGCTGTTTTAAAACTTACACTTCTTCAGCCAGATGTGGGTCAAAGTTCTGCTACAGGTGGTCTGCTGTGTCAGTCTCCTCGAGCACTTTGTGTGCTCAGATTTCAGCAGTGAGGGTCGACTGACCGCCTTTCAGAAGAGTCCTGCTAAAACGGCGGGGTTCTCTTTCCAGGGTTTCTGGTGAGCAAAGGCAGTGACAATTTCAAGAAGAAATGCTGCTCCTCTGAAATGCCAGGTCCAGCATTTCAGTTCCGTGGCCAGGATATCGTGGCGGTTCGGGTGCCAGTTATATTCCCGGCTGCTACCCTACCGGGCTGATGCCCAGCAGGGGTGCCGGGGCCGGGATAGCTCAGCGGGAGCTCAGGCAACCTAGGCAAGCTATAGTGATTTTCAGCTCTTAGTGATAATCAGCTCTTAGTGATTTCCAGCTCTTTAGCTTGCTAGGTGCAGCAGCAGCAGACGCAGGGAGAGAGAGGAGAAGGCCGTGTGAGGTTCCGCAGGGTTCTTTTATTCGGGTGTTCCACGAAGGTTCCCAGTGACAGCTCTTCCTCCGAACCCGGCATAATCAGGGGTTTTTATACCCTACAGGGGTTTTGAAAACTGTCCAATAGTAAGGGTCAGGGGAAAGTGACCTATGGGCTTACAGAGAGATAAGCAGGGTCCGAAGGAGGAAGAGAGGGGCTGCTAGGGTCCAGTCATGCTGACTTGGCATTTCCTAGCTCAGGCTTCTGACCGCCAAGGAGGCCATGCAGGCCCTAGGCCTGCTACAGTAGGCCTTGGCCCAGTCAGGACAGGAGAGGATGTGAAGAACATGCTCTACACTGCAGCCGGGGATAATGGTCCTTGGAGCCTCAGCCAGAAGGTACCTTGAGAGACTCGAGGATGACCTCCCAGGTTCTGGAGTTGGGGATACAGAGGATCTGAGGCCAGCTACACCCCAACTGGAAAAGAAATCTTGGCAGCTTATGAAGGGGTTCAAGCTGCCTCAGAAGTGATTGACACCAAAGCACAGCTGCTTCTGGCACCCTGACTACCAGTGCTGAGCTGGATGTGTAAAGGAAAAGTCTCTGCAACACATCATGCCCCTGATGCAACATAGAGTAAGTGGGTTGCTCTCATCACACAGTGAGCTCAAATAGGAAATCCAAATTGCCCTGGGATATTGGAGCTCATCACAAACTGGCCCAAAGGTGAGAGTTTTGGATTGTCATCTGAAGAGGAAGATGAGCAGGTGACACATGCTGAGGAGGCCCCACCGCATAACCAGCTACCAGAAAGTGAGAGGCAATACACACTTTTCACTGATGGATCCTGCCATATTGTCAGGACCAATCAAAAATGGAAAGCAGCTGTATGGAGCCCTATGTGGTGAATCGTAGAAGCTACTAAGGGACAAGGTGGATCAAGTCCAATTACAGAGCTGAAAGCCATCCACCTGGATTTGGAAATCACCAAGCGAGAAAAATGGCCAACACCCTACCTCTACACTGACTCATGGATGGTAGCAAATGCTTTGTGAGGGTGGCTGGAAAGGTAGAAAAAGGCCAATTGGCAGCACAGAGGAAAACGCAAAAAGAGTGGCAAGACATCGTTACCTAGGTAGACAAGCTGATAGTTAAAGTCTGCCATGTAGATGCACATGTGCCTAAGAGTTGGGCTAATGAGGAGCACCACAATAACAGACAAGTGGATTGGGCAGCCAAGAACCAAGTGTCACAAGTAGATCTAGACTAGTAACATAAGGGAGAGTTATTTCTGGCTCAGTGGGCCCATGACACCTCATGTTATCAGGGAAAAGATGCAACATACCAATGGGCTCATGACTTAGGAGCGGACTTAACCGTGGACACTATACCCCAGGTTATCCATAAGTGTGAAAAGTGTGCTGCAATCAAGCAGGCCAAGTGGGTAACGACCTTGTGGTATGGGGGTAAGTGATCTGAGTATAAGTATGGGGATTCCTGCCAGATCAATTACATCACATCACTGCAAACCTGGCAAGGCAGGCATTACATGCTTACAATGGTAGAAGCAACCACTGGATGGCTAGAGATGTACCCTGTGCCTCACACCACTGCCCGGAACACCATCCTGGGCCTTGAAAAGCAAGTCCTTTGGTGACACGGCACCCCTGAAATAATTGAGTTGAACAGTGGGACTCATTTCAAAAGTAGCCTCATAGACACCTGGCCTAGAGGACATGCTATTGAGTGTGTGTATCGTATTCACTATCATGCACCAGTGTCTAGGAAAGTCAAATGGTGCAATGGACTGTTAAAAACCATGCTGAAGTCAATGGGAGGTGGAACCTTCAAACAGTGGGACCTGCATTTAACAAAGGCTATATGGTTGGTTAACTTCAGAAGCTCCACTAACTGAACTGGCCCTGCTCAATCCAAACCCCTGCATACAGCTGATGGAGATAAAGTCCCTGTGGAGCATATAAGAGGTATGTTAGGAAGGATGGTGTGGATTAATCCCACTTTGAGCAAAGGCAAACCTGTCTATGGGATTGTTTTTGCTCAAGGAGCTGGTTACACTTGGTGTATAATGCAGAGGGACAAGGAAACATGTTGTGTACCTCAGGGGCATTTGACTTTGGGTGAGAACAGCCTGTAATGTTGGAATGCATATGTAACACTGGTTGCTGAATGGCACTGCCACTGCATGTTTTAACTATGGACAATGGGAATGGACTGCTCCAGATACATCAGTCATGGACCAAAAGAACTCCATCCATGTCCTGGGGGATGGTCAGTGGCTACTGAAATAATTGTATTTGTATGCAGTTATATGTATATCTATAGATATGTATACATCTGTGTCTCGGTTTGAAAAGACAGGAGTCTGTGAAGGAAGGCAAAAGCCTCCTGTGAAATGGAAAAGGTAAACCCCCTCCTTCCGAATTATCACAATTTCAGAATTAAAAGGGCTCTCAGGCAAAGATATGGGAATGGGAATAACAGTTTTTTACTAGGAAGAAAAAAAACTAAATAACAATGTAATTTAGCACAAGCAAAAAAACCACTGGCAGAGTGAGAAAAACCTGACACCCTGAGAAGTCAGGGTGTTGATAGTAGTCCAGCCAGATGGTGGCTGCTCCTCCTGGAGCAGCGATCTGCAGAAGGGTGTAGATCCTTTCTGAAAATGCGGCGAAGGAGCAGCTGGGCCTTGGTTCCTGATTCCTCTGGGAAATCCAGCGAAGAAGGCTGTCTGTGGTCTCAGAAATGCTTGTTTTATGGTGGCAGGGATGCTTGGCTCCTCCCTCTGGGTGGAGCATCTCCCAATGGGATGATGTAACAAATCTTACCAGCCACAGTGAGTAATTCAACAGCCCATTAGCAGGAGATTATCTTCCTGGCAGTGTCATTGTTCTTGAAAGAGATAAGAAAAACTGCCCAACCCCCAACAGATGGCAAAAATAGAATACATGCTTATTTTACAAGCCAGGACAATCTGAAAGGTATTAATTTGGGCATGAGGTAAATGATATGGAGTAAGGGGTGGATAATGTCCTTGGTATCCCAAGATGTTGATGTACTCCATATCTATCTGATCCAAAAATGTGTTGCTGTCTCTTTAAGTCCTGGCAGCCAGAAACGGAATCACAAAATCTGGAGGTTCTGGTCACTTTAAAAAGTCAGGGCACCCAAGCCAAGTCCTTTTCTGCCTGGTGGCTTTTGCTTGGGGCAGAAGCTCCACTTCGTTAAAGGTTGTCTCAGGTGGGTTTTTCTGGATTTGCAACAGCAGCAACTCAGAAAAACTGCATTTCGCAATCAGAAACTCTTTTGGAGCAAATTTTGTAAACCCTGTCAGTGGCACGAAGCTTGAACCGGTCTCATGGCTGGGCCACGTTGTGTTGGTGTGGAGAGACTGTTTTTTTCCCACCCCCTCCCTGCCCTTCACCAGCCAGCAGCTCAGAAGACAGCAGCACCAAAACTGGTGGAGTCCAGCTGGTGGTAGGAGCAAGTGGTGGAAGCTGCAGAATGGCTGGTGAGCAGTGCCACATCTCACTACCATGGAGCTTCATCTTTCTGCTAACATCCAGCTACCTGTATGGGTTTGGGATGAGGTTCTTATGGGTTTTGTGATGATGCTGGTGAAGGACTTTTGTTGTTTTGTTGGTTTTTTTTAAGGATTGATCATTACTTGTATACTCTTGCCTGGTCCTGGAGCATCACCCATGAAGTTTGTGTGAGCTTCCTGGCTTCCACAGAAAGGAGGTCTGTAAGGAGTCTTCATTTTAGCACAAAAGGCTTTATTAGAGGAGACAAAGCCACCAGAAATGTCTGGGAGAATTTCTGATGTACGTATTTTTGTTCTGGAGTTTTGAACCCCCGCTGGTAAGGTAGCATTAAAAAGTTGTTCATCTTTGTCAATTAGTCAGAAGTTTGGGGGAAATATTACGTTTGGTTGTTGCTGGCGAGTTTGAACACGAGTATATTTAAGCCATACTTGAATGGACTATTTCAGCTTCAACAGAAGTTTCAACAATTTTTAGTTTAACCTTTTTTCTTTTAAAAATATTTTGATTACATATATATAGGGTGTGATAAAGATGAGGAACGTGAATGGGGAAAAGACCCCAGGCCATGAGTTAGAGCTAGGAGAGAAGCTGATTTAGTGAACAGGTACATGTGATTTTTATCTAACTGGTTTGTGCTGTACCTGCTGGCTTGTCTTGGTGAGTTTGCACATTGATAGGTGGTGCTACCAACCTCCCCATTTCTCAGAAGTGTTTTATTGTGGTCAGTCATGTTTCTGGAATTTGAAGGTTGCCTGTAGAAAACCACAACCAGAAGTTGGGTCCACTGACTATAAGTGAATGGTGATGTTTATATTTAGTGTGTGTTTTAAAGTGAAGGGTGTGGATGCTGATGTGGTCCCATGGTAGCATTTGGCACAGAAATTTTTCATACATGGATGAACAAAATGTTCCACGTGTAGGATACAATAAACTGGTAATTAATTAATCCTTAGAAATTCTAGGTGGTGAAGGTTCATTTCTCCAAACCACCTTTTCAGCTACTGAACATTTTTCTCACATCAAATGAGATATTTCTCACTTCTCAGGATGCCAGCAAGGCTGGATCTTCCCCAAAGCTTCCTAAAGTGGCCACCTGCATGTGTCTCACAAGTGGCATTGATCAAGTTTGTTTTCCCTCTGTGTCAATTTAACAGCTCTCTGAACTTTGTGCCACTCAGTATTTCTCAGCCATTGGAGACTGAGATCAGGGTGTGATGAGGAAAGAAAGAAGGTGCTTTCTACTGTTATTGTAACATGGTGGGAAAAACCACAACCTCTCAAATTTCATCTATATACAACTTGAAAACCAGTTGACCTCCTCTTTTCAAGTCAGTACTGATTTTAGGTTATAGCAACCACAATATATTTGAGCTTGCTTGAGACTTGGTCAGTTTGAGGATGGAGAACGTGCAGCTGGAGCAATACAGAAACCAGCACTGATGTGTTTTGCTTCCAGCCCCTTGTGTTGGGTAAATACTTACATGTTTCTTGTGTGCGAAGGTCAGTTCTGGACCACTGGGTAGCATGACCTTAGGTAGTTTAGGGTCTGCTGTGGAACTGTCTCCCTGACCTATCCAATCCAGGTGGCAGTAGTGGAGCTGAGACCTGGTCTGTGCCCTCAGATTAGTGACCTGGACTTGGCTGTTGTGTGCAAAGAGGAGTTTGAGTATTGAGTCCTTTTGGTTCTTGAAGGCCAAGGTTGCTGTGCCCTTGACTTAGCCCATGGCAGTGTCTGCAGGATCTCATGTAGTCCTGCAAGGATGTCTGAGACAAGAGAAGTCTTCTTTAAGTGTCAGATCTCACACCAGTCCTAAAATTAATGCTCCCCTTTGTATCTCTCAGGTTTTTAGAGTGCTTGAAACAGTTGAATATTCTGCACTCTGGGATTTCGTGTCTTTTTTTAGTTCACTTCAAAAGTCTTTCCCAAGTGTCTTGGGGTGACTTTATGATGATGCTTTATTCTCTGTCTGCTTTATGCCCAGAAAACAAGTGCTGTAGCTTTAAGATGGACCTGGAGGTTGGGTCAGGGAGCCTTGGGCTCCTGTGTGGGCTTGGTTCAATTTCTCCCTCTCCGGCGGTCAGCAGCTACACGGATTGTTACTTCTTTGCCTTTTTTTTTTTTTTTTTTTTTTTTTTTTTTTTTTTTTGTGGATTAATTTTCGCCAATTTAGGCATGAAGCTTCTGTGTTTGGGGTTTTTTTTTATTTTTCCTTGTCCTGGCCTGGAAGCTTTTCACTGGAAAATATTTTCGGGGGTTTTTTGTTGTTTTTTTTTTCCTCTCTGACCCGGGGAGCCTGCGGGGTGGCTCCAGTCAGTCCAAACCCCAGAAAGACTGAGTCAGTGAAAGAAGGGACATTAAACTCCACCAACTTTGCCAGCTACGAGGAGAAGACCCACACCAGAAATCCAACAGGTTCCCGGCCGTTTTGTGAACTGTTCTCCTCCCCTCACAGGGACAAAGATGGGCAGTCTCTGTCTTTGCCTCTCGGCCACTCAATGAGGTGGGGGTGGGGTGTAAGGTTCAATTTTCTTTTTTTTTCTTTCTCTGTGTCTTGCGGGCACCCTTTTTTTTTTTGTTTGTTTTTGTTAATAAACAGGGTTTTTTCCACTTTCACCTGCTGGTATCAATTTCTCTCATGGGCAGAAGAAAAGGGAGTTATTGAAGTCCTTTCCCTTTTAGAATGTTTTCCCAGGGTGTTTTCTCCTGAAATTTGTCTCCAAAACCAAGACACCAAGCCTCTGAGCAAACCTTTTGGAACAATTACCCTGACAATATACACCCAAGCACCTTGGGGATATTTGGGTAGATGGGTCTGGTCTGGTGAGTTATTCTGGTTTTCAGATGACTCATCTTGCTCTTAGGGCTTCCAGCTGAACAAGAAAACCTGCAGGTTGCTTGACAGCAGAATAAGTGTAGGAGATAAAAGAGAACATTGGACACAGCTCCTGAAGAGGCAAAAATAGTTATTTGTGCAATGATGAATCCTGCTGAACTCCAAGTGTTTTCAGGTATGTTAATAGCTGGACTCCCAGCAGTGGGCTAAGCAGAAGGAAAAACTGACTGAGAAGTTGATTTGGTCTTGGGAGAGGAATTAAGGAGGTAGGATAGGACAGGATAGAACAGAACAGAATGTTTTGGTTGGAAGGGACCTATGGTGATCATCTAGTCCAATTGCCTGACCAATTCGGGGCTAACCAAAAGTTAGTGTTGTTAAGGGTGTTATGCAAATGCCCTTAAGCAGTTTCTAGAGGATGTGGGCTTGCTGAATATGCACAATTAATTCTCATGAAGACAGAGGAGGTGAGTATTATTTTCCCCATGCATCAACTAGAGCACTAGAGCCAAATCTTATCTTTATTGAAGCCTCACAAAATGTCATCCCTTTGAAAAGTGTAAATATGTGAGAAACGACTGCTCACTTTAAAAAATTTTAAAAGGTTTATTAAACCTTAACAAAAATACAACAAAAGGATTAAATAAAGAAAAATAGCAGCACTGGGAACTGCCATCATGGCTGCCTACCACATGGCCAGTTCATCTTCAAGATGGATGCTCAGTCTTTAATACTCTTGGGAGTTGCAGCAGCCAACCCTGGCCCCTCCCAAAGTCTGTCAGCCAACTCTTCTTATTGGTGGAGAATGCTTTCTTGTAACTTGATTGGAGGGTCAGGTGTTGTCATGCCACGCCACCCTAGCAACAAGCTTTTCTGTTCCCAACTGCCCCATGTAAGGGGCATATGTGCACACCTTCTTTCTACCTGTCCTAGGCAACCAAGGCTGTCTGATGGCAACAATACGGGGGGGGGGGGGGGGGGGGGGGAAGGGGACTATGGGGAGAACAGAAGACATCTAAGCTACAATAAGGTAACTATACATCACTAAAGCTTCTCTTAATATTCACACAATATTCATCCCTTAAGGGCGAGAGCCAATCATCTCATTATCCATCTATAAGAAATATAACATGTTAAAGGACTCTGGAGAAAATCCCAAAATCAGGGCATTAGGCATGGACGTGTTTTTGTAAGTGCTTGCACTTGTGATCTGGGAGCTGGAGCTCTTCTGGCTCACCAGGTTGGTGGTTTTTGTTGGTGTGGGACATTGTTGCCCTTGACTAAAGTGAACTGTTAGTTGTTTCCAGGAAGAGTGGGATTGTTGCATCAGACCTTGCATTTGAGATACAAATGAGCCGAGACACACACTCTTATTTATCAGTGTGAAAAAGGTCCCAGTTTATTCTTCTTCACAACTCAGCCATCCTGACTCTAACTACTCACTGACTGACTACAGCAAACTCCCACTGTAGGCTTCCCTTGCAGACCCAGACTGACCACTCAGCAGATCCCTCATAGCAGCAATTCTCTCTCCCATTTGGCCCATCCTCCAGTCCTTCTGAATCATTTCTTCAGTTCCTCCTTCCTCAAAATGCTCCCCTGACAAGCCAACCCACCCTTTTATCACAGTGATCTTTATTGGCTATAGCTGTGACTCATCAGGGGTGAGGTTGTTTTGGGTAATTAACACATCTGTGACTCATCAGGGGCATGGTTGCCTGTAATCCCTTCTCCTACATGGGATCACAGTTGCAGTGGGAGCTCAGGCTCCAGGCATGGGCTTGGATCCAGGTCTGGCAGCCATGAGAGAAGAAGCCAGTTCAGGCAATCAAGCAAGGTATACCTGGTACCAACTTGCTGAAGTGGTGTTCTTTGCTGTTTACTGGAGGTATCCTCCTAACAGCTTGTTTTGTGTGTGTGTCACACATAGGGTGCAAGTACATGTCAAATATGAAGGACACCTTAAAGACCTACTTAATTGCTCCATAATGCATAACCTGGCTGCTGAGGGCTGTTGCTGTCCTTCAACCTCAAGAAATCTGATGAGATGTCCTGAGCACCTTAATAATGGGAAAGTCCCTAGTCAGCTGATTTAGTGCAAAGGAAATTTTTTTTTTTCTTTATTTGAAGTCTTGGAATAATTTAATTTTGAGAAATTAAGATATGTCTGTAATTATTTTTTGTTAAGTCTTCATTAGAAGTTGATATATCGAGTGGACACCACATAGATGGAGTTAAATGGTGACAAGATATTCTCCAGAGGTTGTTATATATATATGTAATTCATGCTGTTTAGAATATAAAATAAATACAGGTTATAATGTTTACAAGAAATATATAAGGATGATTTAAACTTACATGCAGATTCCGATAAATCCTACAGGATAGATGACATACCATTACAAAACTGCAGCCTTCAGCAGGAAGGGAACTAATTTACAATCGAAAAGGCCTAGCCGGGGTGGGGACTATCTGCACCTACTTGAGATCAAGATAGTGGGAGCCATTGAAAGAATTGCATTCAAATGACGGGTCTGGTAACATGATCACCGGCCATCATTGCCTGCCCGGAACTGTATTGTCAAACACTACCCGGAAGAAGGGGACAACATGAATATGTCTGACCAGCGTTCATCGCTGGACAGGAACTGCATCTGCTGGTCCAGCTCAAAGAAAAGAGGCAGCATGAATATGCCCAACCAGCGTTCATAGTTCACCAGGAACTGTATTCTTCAGTTCAGCTCGAAGAAAGGAAGCAACATGAATATGGTTAACTATGAAAAGAACAAGAAGTGACCCTGCCTCAGGCCAGAAAAAGAGTATAAAAACAGACTGTACCAGACCACAGTTGTGAACACAGGGGGATCTGATATGCTTGAGATTGGACCGCAGTTCACCCAGCATTGAATTCCAGGGTCGATGCTGTTCCTTTTTTTGTGGCTTTCAAAATTGCATATCGGTTGCGCAATAAATTCTATTTTTTTTTTTATACATTGGCCTAATTGATTTTTATTTATAACAATCTCAAAACAACAAAAAACTTCACTGACAACTTGAGAAAATCAGAGAACTTTGGCAAAAGTTTGGAGCAGCATTCAATCAACATAAAACATTTCACAAAACATTAGCTCTAGCCCATTCAACTTACAAAACACCAAGCCCATCTGATTTCAGAGTTACTCAAAACTCCAAGAAAAGGGAATTAGAAGGAGAAAGAGAGGAAGATAAAAAAGAGATAGAAAAGAACAGATACAGCTACCACTCCTGGTAGTGGTGTTCACCTGATATAAAGTCCAAGATAAATAGGGTCATGACATGCTTGCCTCATGTTCTGGATTAAGTACACTTTGGCTTTCCTGGGCCATTCCCCCAGGTGAGATTTCCAGTCATCTGGCCACTCTGGGGCTAGATTGGGGCTGTAGGGGTGGGGTGTGCCAGTGATTGGTGGCTACTGCGGGGGCTGGGCTCTAGCTGGGTGGGGGATGGTGTGCATGTGTGCAAAGCAGGGCATTGCCTCACCAGGGCAAGAATCAACCTTCCCCTTTCCCCACACACATGCCCAAAATGTTTCAAGCCAACAATTCTTCTAGTCTCTCACAGCAACTGAGGAGGAAAGGTGGGTGAAGCTCCTTAAACTTGGAACTGAAAAATGCTTGAGGTAACACATGACACAGGATAATTCCTGCATTTATACCATAGATTGAGCTGAGCACTTGGTATTTTTCTATGTTGATGCCAAGCACAGAGATGAACTAACAAGGTTGTAGTCATGCAACAGAGTATGATTTTGTATTTGTAATGCTTTGCTGGAGGATGATAATAAGAAATGTCAACGTGGGGGATGCTGAGCTAGGCTTTGAAAAGTTGCTGCATGCAAATTCGGACTTTTGCAGGCAATTTTCTGTTTCATGCATGGGTAAACAGTCAGAGTCCATGTAGTTGGTAGTGTGGTTCATCCCTCCTCAGCTACAGGGGTTGGGCAGTGGTGGATGGAGGTGATGTGTGCTCACAGGGGCTGAAAGACAGATGTTATGAATGTGCACTTAAACCATACTATGTGTAGGATCTGTTTTACCTCTGACCTCTCTGAGTATTGATGTTATTCTTGTTAGTGTGCATCTCAATCATCATTCCCAGTGACTTAATTAATTTTCAGTTTTACTAGCTCCTTTGCAAAGAAAATTATTATCTAAAGCTGAGGCTTGGGTCATTGGGAGCTTCATGTTAAAACTGCTTATGGTTATAATTCCAGTCCTGGGGAGATCGACAGCAAGTCACTGTTTCCTAAAAACTTGCAGTTTGTTGGGAAATTTTTTGTCATTGAACTTGAGAATTGGCTTTTTTAGACTCTTGCTATTAAGTCTTGGTATAATGCTGTGAGCATTTTAGTAAACACCCTGCAGTGCAGGGCAGCAGACACACTCCCTGCCTTGTGAGTTCAGAGAGAAACCAGTTATAAAGACAGGTCAACAAAGACCAAAAGGATATCTTGAAATTACCATAGTGACATATGACTTAATTACAAGGTGTCTTATTTTTTGGCTCTGGTGCCATCTTTATGGAGTCTGGCTGATTGTTGGAGTGTCTCCAGAAGTCATAGGGACATTGTCTACAAGGAGCAGGTTTAGGTGAGAGCATCAAACTGCTGCCTAGAAGCTTGCATCCATCTGACCTCCTGCACCACCTGAACTATAGGCGCCATTTCCCCTAAATGCTGGGTGTATTGGATTTGTGTGGAAAGGTTTTAGTAGCGAGAGGGCTACAGGTGTGGCTTCTTTGAAAAGCCACTAGAAGCTTCCCCTATGTCTGACAGAGCCAATTCCAGACAGCTCTCTTGTTTAGACTGCAACCCCTCGGACGAGGACATGAGGCTTGACTCCATTTTCATCAGAAGGCTGATTTATTATGTTATATATCATACTAAAATACTACATTACAACTATACTAAAAAGAACAGAGAGAAAAGGATCAGAAGGCTACAAAGACAAGAATAGAACAGGAATGAATAACAAAAATCCTGTGACTGCTCACAGCCTTGGCACAGGTGGCTGTGATTGGTCACTGATTGAAAACAATCCACATGAACCAATGGAAGATGCACCTGTGGCCTTCCACAGCAGCAGATAGTTATTGTTTACATTTCTTTCCTGAGGTCCTCAGCTCCTCAGGACAGGAAAAATCCTAGCAGAGGCTTTTTCCCTAAATTATCATGGCAACACAGCTCCAAGATGGACACGCTGCTGACCAAGGCCAAGCCAATCAGTGATGGTAGTAACACCTCTGTGACAACATATTTAAGAAGGGAAAAAAAATTATTGTGCAGAAGTAATTGTGGCCAGAGAAGAGAGGGGTGAAAATATGTGAGAGGAACAACTCTGCAGACACCAAAGTCAGTGAAGAAGGAGGGGGAGGAGGTGCTCCAAGCACTGGAGCTGACATTCCCCTACAGCCATGGTGAAGACCATGGTAAAGCAGCTGTCCCCCAGCAGCTCATGGAGGTACACAGAGAATCAGAGATCTACCTGCAGTCCATGGAGTAGCCCCACACCGGAGCAGGTAGATGCCCAAAAGAAGGCTCTGACCCCATGGGAAGCCCATGGTGGAGCAGGTTCCTGGCAGGACCTGTGGATCCATGGAGAGAAGACCCCACGCTAGAGCAGGTGTGGTGGTAGAACTTGTGACCCTGTGGGGGACCCATAGTGGAGCAGCCTGTTCCTGAAAACTGGACCCCGTGAAACAGGACCCACGCTGAAGAAGTTTGGGAAGAACTGTAGCCTGTGGGAAGGACTCACATTGCAGAAGTTCATGGAGGACTGTCTTCCATGGGAGGGACCCCAAGCTGGAGCAGGGGAAGGACTCTTCTCCCTGAAGAAGCAGCTGCATGAACTGACCATAACCCCTTGTCTTGGTTTAAGACAATTTAAAGGAGAACCCTCTGAGTTATCTCCTTTAGGGTTCCAATAATCCCTTTCCACCAATAAGAAATTAATACTAATAGATGAAAGTGAAAAAACAATGGTTTATTAACAAACAGGATGGCAACAGGCAGGAAAAAAAGGTAAATAATGGCTAGATATCAAACTGCTAGACCTCACCACCCCACTGGAACAGAGAGACCCGAAATGGGGGAGGATTCCCATTTTTGATACGGCCCCAAGCTGGATGAGAGAGAGCCTGGGCAGTCAGATTTTAAAAAATGCACATGCCAAAGCAAAATCCCCCTCCATCCCCTCACACGCACACACAAAGTTCCCAGCTGTGGGGTCTTAAAGATACAGCAAAAATTTTTGGGCTCAGATAATTTTTGGGGTACATTATCATTATGAATCACCCCAAGACACCCCTATTTCCCACCTCTCTGTGTCACTGGGTGGGAGAAGGTAGAGAATCAGGAACAAAGTTAAGCCTGGGAAGGAGGGACAGTAGGGGGAAGGTGTTTTTAAGATTTGTTTACTTCTCATTATTCTACTCTGATTTTGATTGGTAATAAATTAAATTAATTTCCCCCAGCTGGGTCTGTTTTGCCTCTGACAGTAATTGGTGAGTGATCTCTCTGTCCTTATCCCAATCCATTAGTCTTTCATTATATGTTCTTTCCCTTGCCCAGTTGAGGAAGGGAGTGACAGAGCAGCCTTGGTGGGCACCTGGCATCTGGCCAAGGTCAAACCACCATACTGGGATTAGTGCTAGATCTGACCTGCCTGTGCTCACCAGTAGAGCACTGATGAGCTGATGCACGAAGAAGATGTGGGGAACTGGGTAGGACAGCTTGTGCTACATCTACTTACGCCACAGATAATAAGGTATCGGTGCCAAGGGTCTCCATCCACATCCAAATAGATCTCAAGACGAGCATCAGAAGGTAACTGCTAGATGCTTAACTTCAGGGCTGTGATGGTTTAAAACCCAGCTGGAAAAACTAAACTCACTCAAATTGCTCTCTTTTCCTCACCCCTTCCGATAATGGAGGAACACTAGGACAAATTATCAGTTGGAATAAAAATTTACTGAAAATTGCGATAAGCATAATAATATTAAAAACAAAGAGTGTACAAAACAGAGAAATTTGTACCTCCAAAAGGGTATTCACCACCAAACAAACAGAAACACTTCCAAAAGACAGCGCCTGTCATAGTTTTGATTTGTGGAAACAAACTCCACAACTTTGCAAAAGTTGTAAAGCCGGTATGTTTATTACAGCGCTGGATGCATGTGGGAATTGTTCCCCCAAAATGACATGCATACCTCTGGGAACTCCAGATCTTTTTTTATCTCCCTCTCAAATACATATGCATGCAATTTCACAATAGGGTCATACATATTCATTTTACCGATTTTGCGTGACATTTGCCGCTAATTCTTCTTTATCAGAAAGAACTCCTGGGTCATGTTGCCCTGCTCCCTCTCTGTCTGCGCCCGCCCCCCCCCCCCGCCCCCCGTCTGCCCCCCTTATCTCTTGTCCTTTGGCTGCAATTTCTCCGAGCATAGGTTTCTGCAAGAACAGGCAGTCAGACTAAACAGCTATGTTTTGCAAGCTACTCAAAGCTTAACTCAAAGATGTACATTTCACCTAAATCAAAATGGATTTCTACTGTCTCATTTCCCCCCCTTTCCTAGAAAACAAGTAAATTATTTTACTTAATGTAAATCCCTACGACAATAAGTGTCTCTTTATGCTTTACCATGTACATTTGATAAGGAAGTTAACACAGATACTCACTCTAGTATTCTCCAATTCCAAATTAGCAATATAAAGGATAACCCTAAACTTACTCCAACTAATATGAACAAAACATATGGGATGACACAACTACAGTGGGATGACACAACTTATTAAAGATCCCATTTGAAGTTGGTGACCACCCAAAGATTACATCCCACCAGTGATGATCTGCATTTTGTTTTATTCTTTGTAGAATTCTGGTTATTTCTTTTGCATCATGTTGGACAGTAATCAGGGTTTTCTCTCCGCTTTCTTGGATTTTCTTCAAGATCTCCAGTAGGTCTTGGTGTTTAATTAATTGTTTTACCAATGTGAGGTTGTCGTAGGTTCAGAAGGAAGTGAGTTTTTTGGGAGGTTGTGGTCAAACCAATCAGTGCTTGGATTTGAATATTGGCACCTGGTTTGGCCACTGGAGGTATGGACCGCCTCTGAGAACACAGGAGGTTAAAAGCAAGAACTCCCAGGAGAGCTCTCTCTTCGTTCCGGTCCAGTCTGTGAAGGAGGTCAGACCTCCCTTGCCCAGCCAGGGTTGGCTGGGGGAGGGGACGCCATGCAGCCAGGTGAGGTAGGCCAGAGCCTCGGGCAGAGGACAGGGGTGAAGGCCTTGCAAGATGGAAGGGTGGAGGAGCCCTGAGAAGCATTGCCCCCCCCCCCCCCCCCCCCCCCCCCCCCCCCGGAGAGAGACAGTGCCTGTGCTGCCTTGAAATTCGATATCATGGACTAGCAGCATGGCCAGCCAGAAGTGGGGGATGCAGCGAGAGAAGGTGCCCGGCAGCTGTGGGAGTTCTAGGCAGTCAGAGGCGAAGATTTTAACCCCTTTGTAGAATAATGGAAACCTTACAAATACTGATCCTCCTGAATCAGAATGAGGAGAGAGAGATAAAGCATGATGAAGAGAGATAAAGCATGATGAAATAGGCAAGTGTGAGGAAAGTTGGTGCATGTGAGAGATGTCAGAAGCGGTGAGAAGAATCCTAGGTGGGAAGAGATGATGGAGTGGCCTTGAGTTGGACTCTTTCTTGTATGGCCATGGACAGACCCATGTTTTTCCTGTGACCTGGAGACTGTATTTAGGGGGAGGCAATGCCTTGGAGTCAAGAGTGAAGCAGTGGCGTGAACAGAGACGGCTGAGGAGGATGTGGGATGCCCTCTGTCTCTGTGGAGAGGAAGATCTCTGTTCACGAGGCCACGAGGCCCCAGGGGGTAAATTTGGAGGGGACTGGTGTCCCGAAGTTGAGAGACTGCTGCTTTTGGAACTGGGTGGAGCATCCTTAAACAAGGAACCCTAAAAGCAGTCCTGGCCCATGTGCAGTGGTGAGAGCACTGGACATGGAGAGAAGAAGTCACAAGGGCAGATGTTCTCTGGGCAGTGCCACGAGTGACACGGAAACACAAGAGGTTTCAATTGTGTTTCTGGGGGAAGCCTATGGTGCAAGGGGGGACTCCTCTCTCCCTGATGGATTTGAGGGTTGATTATTTGAGGGTTGATGATGGACTGAAAGTTGATTATCTGAGAGATGGTGACGGGGTGAAAATCTATGGTGTTATTTCATTCTGTGGAGAAAATGGAGAGGAGGAGGAGGAATGTATTTGGAGGGTTTTCATTCTTAATTCTGTGTCCCTTTTTTAGAGGTTGTAGTTAATAAAGTTTGTTTCCTTTATTCCTAAGTTGGAGCCTGCTTTGCTCTGTTCCTGATCACATCTCACAGCAGCCACTAGAAAAAGTGTATTTTCATGGAGGCACTGGCACTGTGCCAGAGTCTAACCATGACAGAGGTCCATTCCAATAGGAGTAGGTGATAGTCTGTGATACATTGTGTAATTGGTCTTAATCAACTGGTGGGATGTCACTGGGGCCAAGTACAAAAAATCACACTCGATAATCTTAACAAAATTGCAAATACAAAAGTTAGAATGATTTCTACTACACAAAATAACATCGTTGTTATCGATTTTTATAATAGTACAAGCAGTTCTCAAGCATACAAAACCTTTACCAGTATATACGAGCACAGTTTTTTGATCAGTGACTGGACGAATCTCGAAGTGGCAAATACTTTGTTCAGTGTCTAGACACACATCTCAAGCATTAATAGTACTGCTTTCACAAATGAATCCTAGTTGTTCCCTAGTAACACAAGATTCTAAGTTTACTGTTTGCCACTTTTCATTCACCTTTTGTACCCACACCCTATGGTCTGAAGGGTAGAGCACCATTTTTTCATGATTTAATCCTAGTGCAATAATGGGGTGGATAACGTAAACAGTGGCATTACGTATGGTAAGCACAAAGGCAGTGGACACATTAGAAGCAGGATCAGAGGTGAAATTTACCATAGTTCACCAGGATTGAAACTTCCTTTCAAAATCAATCACATTATCCCAGACAACCTTCCAAATTTCACCTGGAAAATCACCTTCACCCCCTTCCTGTATGATCAAAGCTGCTGTTGCCTGCATCCATAACTGTGCTTGTATACAACTGAAAGCTAAAGACACATTCTCTTGAACCATACTAAGCGCTTCTACTATTAGCTTGTGGTCCTGGTCCCCGGCCTTTTCCCACTTTGGCAGTACTTTTGAAATTTGCCACTGGCTAGTTCCTAATGCCGATAGAGATGACTGTAAAGGCTGCTTCAATTTTGCTAGGCCACATGCTGTAGTGGCCAGCTTATTCATCAGTATTTCTGAATCAATTCCATTTAAAACTCCCAATCCCGTCCCTAATATCCCAGTTAGATCCCTTCTTATTCTGCTCCTGAGGTGTATTTGTCTTTGTAACTACGTTGTCCAGCCCTTAAAGGATGTCCTTAGGAAAGAGGGGCAGGCTGGTTGTATTTTTGAGATGTTAATTTGCATTAGGAATTCAACATGTTTGTGAGACCATTCTGGATTGAACAACAGTTGTTCACCCACATTCCTCACTACGTATGGGCCTATTTCATACACTTCAGGTTCAAGTTTGGGTTGGGTCTAAACTGCTTGAGTACTGGTGTGAGTTATATAAGGTCCTGCCCTTGTAAAAAGTGTAGTATCTATTTTAAATTTAAATGAGAGCCCAATAGCATCACGAGCCCAAAGGCAAGTCACTTCTACAGGCTTTATTAATGGGAAATCACACTAACAGTCTCATTCACTTGGGTTATCACAAACATCCTGGTGTTTGTATACAGGAGAGGTTGAGACACTAATTGCATCTGGTCTCTCATGAGCTGTCCCATTGACCATCCGGCACCCTACCTTGCTTTCTTCTCCTCTCATCCCTTGAAGTGTCCACAGTTCCCATTCCTGCCACTCCTGCTTCTCATATACCTGATCCCCGTGGATTACCACAGCAGATAGGTTTAAATCTTTTATCTCAGAAGGTTCTCCTATAGGATCCAGTATACTGATTAAAAGCCTGGGACCAAGGCCATTCAACATTGCTTTGGATAGAGGTACTCTCTAATTTTAAGACTCAAATTATAATTATATACAAAACAATTCTCTAAATGAAATTACAAACTACCCCCGGCCGCAATATACTCATTTTGCCCGACTAAGTTTTAGTCTCAGTTCATTGTGTCCTGGTGTCACTCTCCAAGGGGCTTCTGGGGCCTTCTTCACTTGGGAGTAGTGGATGCAGGCATTCTGCTCCTTGATCTTGATTGCAGTAAAGGTGGTGAGAAGCACCTGGAATGGTCCCTCCCACTGTGGTTCCAAAGTCTTTTCTGTAAGAGACTTAACATATACATAATCCCCAGGCTGTATGTTATGTACTGGCCCATCTAGCTCCCTGCTCCGAGTTCCAGCCACATGTTTCTCAGTTTCTCTGAGCTCTTTGCTTAAAGCCACCATGTAGGTGGCCAGTGTTACCTCCCCAATGTGGGTAGATGTTCCCTTTTGTATTCCATATGGTTTTCCATAAAGAATTTCAAAGGGACTCAGCTTTTCTTTAGCCCGAGGTTAAGTTTGAATTCGCAATAGTGCCAGTGAAAGAGCTTGGGGCCAGAGCAGATTAACTTCCTGCCCCAGTCTTACAATCTGCTGCTTAATCAAATTATTCATTTTCTCCACCTGGCCACTCATCTGGGGGCAGTATGGAGTGTGAAGTTCCCAATCTATGCCCAGGTGGCTACTAATCTGTTGCACTATTTTGGAAATGAAATGTGATCCTCTATCCGAGGATATTGGGGCTGGAACTCCAAAGCGTGGAATTATTTCTTGTAATAATGCTCTGGTCACCTCTCAAGCTTTGACAGTTCTGGTGGGGAATGCTTATGGCCAGCCTGAAAATGTATCTGTCAATACTAATAAATACAGATACTCCTCTTTCCTTGGGGGTTTTGAAAAGTCAATTTGCCACTGCTGTCCAGACCCATGGCCCCTCCCAGTCTCACTAAGTTTTTGGCCTGGGGGTATTTTTGGGGTTAGTCTGGAGGCAACGATAACACTGTTGGGTCACTTGAGTAATAGTGGCATATAAATTCCTGGCAATGATTCTTTCAATCAAATAGGTGTTTAGGGCATCTATTCCCCAGTGTGCTTTCTGGTGCTCCTCCCTTACTAGTGACCACAACAAATGGGAAGGGATTACCAGCTCCCCTTCAATGGTAGCCCACCCTTCTTGGTTATATGTCCCTTTTTGATCTTCAATTAGTTTTCTATCTTTCTTATTATGTTATGGCTTACCTTCAAGGGAAATTTGTCCATCTGGAATTAGGGCTCCTTCAATAGTTACCTCACCTTTCGCTGCTTCCTTTGTCTCTCTATCCGCCAGCTCATTTCCTTCTTCCAATTCTGAGCTCACTCTCTGGTGTGCCTTAATATGCATAATTGCTACCTTTTCAGGCAGCTGAACTCCTTCCAGCAGCCGGATTATTTCTTGTGCATGTTTGATGTTCTTTCCTTGTGAGCTCAGCAGTCCCCTCTCTCTCCAGATGGCTCCATGTGCATGCACGACTCTGAATGAATACCTCAAGTCTGTATAGATGTTTATTCTCTTTCCTTTTGCCATTTCTAAGGCACAGGTCAGTGTAATTATCTTGACCTTCTGCGCAGAGGTGCCTGTTGGTAAGGGTCCAGATTCTATTACCTCTCTGCGTGTAGTCACTGCGTACCCAGCATGTCACTTTCCACTGGCAACATAGCTACTCCTGTCAGTGAACCAGGTCTCTGCATCGTCCAAAGGAGTGTCCTTTAGGTCTGGGCAGCTGGAGTAAGTAGCTTCAATGGTCTCCAGGCAATCGTGGTGGACTGCTTCTCCTTGATTTCCACTGAGAAAACAAGCTGGCTTGACAATATTAGTTACCACTATCTCTACATCATCTTGTTCTACCATGATGGCCTGGTATTTCAGGAACCTCTGTGGTGAAAGCC
Source organism: Passer domesticus (assembly GCF_036417665.1). NCBI lineage: Eukaryota > Metazoa > Chordata > Aves > Passeriformes > Passeridae > Passer > Passer domesticus. Next base: position 41,329,171 of record NC_087511.1, read on the forward strand.
AGTGGCCACCCTTTACTTCCAGTACTGCGGACACTGTGTGGGACACTAGCACAGTCATTTTCTGTCCCACAGTAAACTTGCATGCCTCTTAAATATTCAGCATGACTGCTGCTACAGCTCTGAGGCAATCTGGCCATCCTTTGGTTGTTGCATCTAGTTGCTTGGAGAAGTAAGCAACTGCTCTCCAATATGGACCCAAGTCCTGAGCTAATATTCTCAGGGCAAGTCTCTGTATTTCATGGGAAAATAGAAATAATGGTTTACTTACATCTGGAAGTCTTAAAGCTGGAGCCAACATGAGCGCACTCTTTAGCTGGTGAAAGGCCTGTGTGGCTTCCTTCGTCCACTGGAGATCTCTGTTTCCATTGGCAATAAGAGCATAGCGGGGTCTGACGAGAAGTCCATAATTATAAACCGACAGCCAGCACCACCCTGCCATGCCTAAGAAGGTTCGGAGTTCCTTTATTGTCTGGAGTTTCAAGGTTTGACATATGGCTTCCTTGCGAGCCTGCCCTAAAGTCCGTTGCCCAGCACTGACCTCGTACCCCAGGTAGATTACTTTCTGTTTCACTACCTGTGCCTTTTTCTTTGATACCCTGTATCCTTGGAGTGCTAGGAAATTCAAAAGGCTTACCGTCCAGGCCACACATGCTTCTCTCCTCTGAGTGGCTACTAGAACATCATCCACGTAGCCTTCCTTCTTCCTGTGGAGCTTCCCAGGATTCCAGATCTTTCACAAGTTGCTCCCCAAACAGAGTGGGGGAATTTTTGAATCCTTAAGGAAGCACGGACCACATGAGCTGGGTTTTGTGCCCGCTTTTAGGGCTTTCCCATTCAAATGCAAAACATTTTCTGGCTGGCTTTGTGAATACGGAGGTGAAAGAAGGCATCTTTCAGGTCTAAAATGGTAAACTAGGTTAACTCAGGTGTTAGACAAGTTAGTAAAGCATATGGATTTGCTACCACAGGATATAAATTGTCTGCTACTTTATTGATTGTAGCTATGATATTTTATGAAAAATCCTTTGCTAGGATTTTTCCTTTCTGGGAAGCTGAGGAGCCTCAGGAGAGAAATGTAAACAATAACTCTCTGCTGCTGTGGAATGCAACAGGTACATCTGTGGTTGGTCCATGTGGATTGTTTTCACTTGATGACCAATCACAGCCACCTGTGTCGAGGCTGTGAGCAGTCACAAGATTTTGTTATGCATTCTATTATTGTTCTTTCTAGCCTTCTGATGATCCTTTTATCTCTATTCTTTTAGTATAGTTTTAATGTAGTATTTTAATATAATATATATCATAGTATAATAAATGAGCCTTCTGAAACATGGAGTCGGAGCTTGCATCGCCACACATGGGGCACCAGACACAACTATTGACAGCCCTCAAATCCTGTACTATCCAATATGACCCATCAGATTTACGAACGGGTAAAATGGGAGTATTGAAATCACATTGGCATTCTTTCAATAACCCTAACCACAGAAAATTTTCAATTATTGGGCTGATTCCTTCCCTGTCTTCTTTTATTAGGGGGTACTGCTTAATTCTTACTGGTTGTGTCCCTTCCTTAATCTTAATTACTGTGGGGGAGGGGCATTTTTCACCCTCCCTGGTATATCAGAGGCCCATACCCTGGGAAATACTTGACTTAACATCTCTTCATCAATTTCCTCCTTAATTTCAATAGCTGTTAAGGTTAAACTTAATACCTCTATGTACTTTTGATCATTCACCTCCAGAATAACCTCTCCATTTTTGAATGTGATGGTTGCTTGTAACTGCTCCAATAAATCTCTCCTTAAATGTGCCTTTGGTGAATTGGGCATATACAAGAACTTATGAATACCCCATTGTTTTCCCAAGTTATACCTTAAAGGTTTGCAAAACTATGCCTTTTCAGACTGGCCAGTTGCTCCCCGCACTACAACATAATCATTCTCCACAGGTACTAAAGCTTTATTTAAAACTGAATATGTGGCCCCTGTATCAACCAAAAATTCCACCCTTTTCCCTTCTTCCCCCAGGCTCGTTGTTATAACTGGTGGATCCACTGGGGTAGAATCCCCCAGTCCTCCTCAGTTGTTTTGTACGTGTGCAGCCACTTGTCAGTCACCTCGTCTCCGTTCTGGGCATTGATTTTTCCAGTGACCAGTTCTTTTACAGATCGCACACTGGTTTCTGCCCAGCCGAGGTGGTTCTTGTCTGAGTGGTCCCTGATTGGATTTTCCTTGCCTTTCCTCCTGTACCACTGCTACCAACTTTTTCATTCCTTGTTTATATCCTTCTTCCCAGTTACTAAATACCCTCCATGCCTCTTCTAGTAAGACTTTGAGGTTTCTCCATTCCGGCCCCCAGATTTTCTGAAGTTTACATCTAATATTTCCAGCAGACTGTCCCAAAAATGAATTAACTAGCTGATTCATCCCTATCTCAGACCCCAGATCCAATGATGTATGACAACGCATAGCATCCCTTAAACGCTCTAGAAACTCCGACGGAGTCTCAGAAGGCCCCTGCCTTAGGGAATATAAGGCAGACCAATTTATGGTTTTTGGAATAGCTCTTTCTACTCCTTTTGCTATCCACTCTTGATAATCTGCTAATCTCTTTACTTCTGCTGATACACTGGGATCCCATTCTGGGTCTTGGAGGGGGAAATATTCTTTTACATCTAGCTGCTTGCTCTTGCAGTGATCGTCTGCCAAAGTTCCTGCTGTCTTTAAGATCAGCTGTTTTTCTGTTTCACTGAAAGCATCTAGTAGTAACTGGATATCAACCCAATCTGGATTGTGTTGCTTGATAACATATCGTGAACATTTGGCAGTAAGTATTGGATCAATGTGATAATTCCTAGTAATCCTTTCCCATGCATCTAAATCAAGAGTGGTAAATGGCATTTTAATCGTTAATATCCCTCCTTCTGGTCCCACTGCCTCTCGCAGAGGGGCCTGTAACACTGCTTGCCTCCTAGTTCTAGATGCAACTGCTCAGGAGGGGGATGAGTTCTAGTGGATGTGCCTTCCGAGTCTGAGTCCTCCTTTTTGGGGAAGTCCTCTTCCTCTTCATCCTCATCCTCAACCTCCCTTCTCCTAGGAAGAGCTTTTATCAAATCAAATGTATCTCATTCTTGCCCCTCAGAATGATAAACTTTGATCTCATACACCGTTGTCCTATACTGCATGCTGAACAACATTTGATTTGCTCCCTCTTTGCTTTGTTTTTCTTTTCAAGAGCAAACACCAGTGGGTCAGAGGGAGCTCTGAGCTCACAGTCGCTTTGCCATTCCAGGTGATTTCTTAAAACAAAAAACATATCAGCATACAAAACCTCATCCCATTTACCTTACTGTCTGAAAAACAACATTAACCGCAATAAGGTATTATAATCTAAAATTCCAGCAGGTGGCCACTTTGCTCCATCCTCTAACCTGTATAAAGGCCATCAGCACGTGCAATATTGAATTAGATCTTTTTTATTCTCAGAGCCCCCCCTCCTGGTGACTTCCTTCCATTGGGCCAAGATACGCCCCAAGGGGCTAGCCCGAGGAACTTATTTTCTCTGGTTAGTTTCCATTATCTCCTTCACCTTGCCCTATCTCGTTTCTACCCAAACCTCTCTTCACAGAGCTTCACAGTCATTTCCCAGTTTTCCTCCCACACACACCCCCAGGTGGCAGGTATCAGATGTGGTCTTCCACACACAAGCTTTAAGATCTCAGGTTATGAATCGGCTTGATCAGGAAACTTCAATTTACACTTGGGGCATAGGCCCTGACGTCTACTAGAACAACAATACCAGCGTCTCTCACAAACTCTGCACTGCAATAGTACCCATGCAGGGTTCCAGCTTCTCGATGCACCAAAGGCTCCCAGGAATTGCCTGCAGAGGCAGGCTATTACTTTTATCACTCCAGGGAATTCTAAATACTCTACAGCAGGTTGTTCCCAATCCAGACTTACTATAGTACCAGCTGAAGTGCGATAAAGACCCTCTAAATGAACTCGATAAAGACCCTCTAAATGAACTCGTCCGTCTCCTCTATCTATCCAGTAATTCACAGGATTCACAAACTCCCAGGGATCAAGTCCAAATCACTGGGGCAGAGGAACCCCTTGAGTTCATCTAGCCACGGTTGAAGTATGCACAATCTACACAAATCACCACCTTTAAACACAATAAATGTCCTCACCCACGCTTCTCCACTTGCTCTACTTCTCTGCCAGGCACTTCCTGCCCCCACAGCCTGCCCCCACCGGTGCCTCAGGCCTCACTCGGCCGCTTCAGTCGCGGGTAGAACCCCCCCCCCCCCCCCCCGCACTGTAGGTATATTCACTCGCTCGCTCTCTTTTGTACACCACGCACTCGCACGATTACAAATACACTAACATTAACCACACAATGCATTAACCATACAATGTCCAGACACCACAAACATGTACAGGTTCACTCGACCCACCCCCAGAGTTGCTAGCGGTCTGTCTCCGCAGGAGGCAAGCCGAGACAAGCAGAGCTCCTCTGGGAAAATCCTGGGGCGCACCTCAGGAGGTCTGTCTTCCCCTCCTCCCCTGCGAGGACAGAGACGGTCTCCTGCCTGGCTTTGCCAGAATGATTTGTGGAAACAAACAAACTCCACAACTTCGAGAAAGTTGTAAAGCTGGTATGTTTATTACAGCGCTGGACGCATGTGGGAATTGTTCCCCCAAAATGACATGCATACCTCTGGGAACTCCAGATCCTTTTTTATCTCCCTCTCAAATACATATGCATGCAATTATTACGATAGGTTCATATATATTCATTCTACCAATTTTGCGTGACATTTGCCGCTAATTCTTCTTTATCAGAAAGAATTCCTGCGTCATGTTGCCCTGCTCTCTCTCTGTCTGCCCCCCCCTCTGTCTGCCCCCCTTATCTCTTGTCCTTTGGCTGCAATTTCTCCGAGCATAGGTTTCTGCAAGAACAGGCAGTCAGACTAAACAGCTATGTTTTGCAAGCTACTCAAAGCTTAACTCAAAGATGTACATTTCACCTAAATCAAAATGGATTTCTACTCTGTCTCAGTTTCCAGACAAATGCCCTGCACTCAGGCCACATGGTATTCAGGAAAACAAAAGCAATATGGCCATGAGAACTTCATTGGTTTAACATTCCCCTCCCCCTCTCCCCCATCCAAAAAAACAATGAAGAACTAGAGCAAAGAAGCCCTTTTGGAAGCTGGATCATCCTTGTTGTGCCACACCTCAACCTTGGGCCTCTCTGCTTTTCTGGTTTGATTCCATGCAGTTGCCTCCAGCACCAGTACTGCTCTGCTAGTCTCTGCTGGGGCTTGGGCTCCACATGGCATGGCTGGGCTCTGACCTGCACCATCGCCTCTCTCTCCCTTTTCTTTTTCTCAGAGCAGCATCTCAGGCTCACAGTCCTTCAGCACCAAGCCACAAAAGCCACAGCACAGAGGAATGGGAAAGGGACCACCAGTGATGGAGTGGGACTATATCTGCCAGGCTGACCCTGATACCTTCTCCCCACAGAGAGTCATGCAAAAAATGGCACAATTTCCATTTCTGGCCCCAGCTTCTTCCAGCCGAAAACCACACCCTCAGCCATGATGTGGATGGTATTGAATAGACAGCACTAAAAACTCCACTCCCTTTTCTCTATAACCATGACAAGGGCTTTAGAAGAGGCTTTTCAGAAATTCTGTACTGAGCTAAATTTGGGCAATAATTTTAGGATGATACCTGTTGTATCAGGAACTCACTTGAATGTTTGCTCTTTAAGATCTTTGTTGCTCTTTTTGTCTCAGAGTCATAGAATGATTAGTGTTGCAAGGGACCTTAAAGATCATCTCATTCCAAATGCCCTGCCATGGGCAGGGACACCTCATACCAGACCAGGTTGCTCAAAGCCCCATCCAACATGGCTTTGAACACTTCCAGGGATGGGGCATACTACACATCTTCTCTGAGGCATCTGTGTCAGTGCCTCACCACCCTCACAATGAAGAATTTCTTCCTAATATCTAATCTAAACCTGCCCTCTGTCAGTTTGAAGCCATTTTCCCTCTTCCTGTCGCTACACGCCCTTGTCTAAAGTCCCTCTCCATCTCTCTTTTAGGTTCCCTTCAGGTACTAAAAGGCTGCAATAAGGTCACACCAGAGCCTTCTCTTTTCCGGATTGTGAAAAATGCCATTCACTTGTGTTAAAATTTTAGAAGTTTAATAGTAATGAAAATAGTAATAAAATAGTAATAAAAATTAGGACAATAAGAATTTGGACAATCAAAGTTAGGACAAGAAAAGACAATAAAAAGCAAAGAATTACAGATGTCCAGGTGCTTTGCTCTCTGCCACAAAGCACACTTTGCTAACAAAGGATTAACCCTTAAAAGCAATAGCCTATTGCATATTCATATATCTCATACAGGATTCAAACATTCCTTTCAAACTAGGGTGCTTCTGCTTAATTTCAGCTTTCCCCCCCCCCCTCTGGTAAATCAATCTTCTTAGTCCCTCGAAGTCTGGGCCTTCCCAATAAGGAGGTAATAATTCTTCTCTTGGGATTTTGGTGTTGTGCTGCTCTTATTTCTAAGTGAAGAATTTCTTTATTATCTTATCCAGTCCTTGAGATAGTTACAAAAAGTATCCTACATCACATAGTCTCTATTTCAATATTATGCCATAGCCCGAAAACTATATTTACCACACTACTTAAAAGAGATTAATACAGCATAACTTTCCAACATAACACATATAGTATTTAATTTAATATTTGTGAAGAGCCAATCATATAATATGCATTTTTCACAAGACTGAATAACCCGAACTCTTTCATCCTTTCCTCATAGGAGAGGTGTTCCATCTCTCTAATAATTTTGGTGGCCTCCTGTGTTGGTTTGTGATGGCCTGGTTTTTGGTAGTGGGGGGAGACACGATCCGTCCCAAGGACTTGATTCGTGAAGGTTCTTTTCACTGATCTCAGGGTGCAAAAACTGACACGACAAGGGGGTTTTGCAGTAAAATCAAAACAAATGAACTTTTATTGGATAGCCACAGCAAAAATGCGTTAGGGAGAAGAGGAATGAAGAGAAGGGAAAGAATAAGGAAAAGAAAAGGAGAGAGGAAAAGAAAGGAGGTGTATAGCTACCAGACATGTGGATGACAAAGTCCCTCAAAGTCCAGTCAATGAAGAGCCTGTCGTCTTCACGTCAGGGGAGATCTCAAGGGTACCAGTTAGCTCTAACCTCTTTTATAGTCCTTTTTGATTGGGGGAAGGGGACATATTTCAAAATAGTCTATTGAGAAAGGGTACAAAAAGTCCATCAGTAGTCCATCAGCAGCAGGCGTCATCAGCAGTAGGCGTCGTACAAAAAGTCCATCAGCAGTAGGCAAGAACCATTGTCTTCTCGGTCCAGTGGTCACTTGCAAAACTTGCTTTGGTTACCTGGCCTTCCCCACACACGCCTTCCCCCACTCTACATTAGGGATTTCAGTCTCAGTCTTTAAGGGAAGAAGAGGGGGCTTTTCCATGTGGGGATCGTATGTCTCAGTCCTTGAGAGAGAACCTTCTCCCATCTCAGTCCATCTGTCACGGTGGTTGATGTACGGTGAATGAAGGGTCTTTTAGTGGTGACCACCGAGAAGGTCCTTCCAGAGACAAAGTCCAGCCAAGTCAGAAGGGTGGAGAAATTCCAGCACTAGCGTTGCTAGGTGATGCAGGCGAAGGAGAGCACACTGCCCCTTCTCGGGTGCAGTGTTCCATGAGTTGAGCAAACACACCCGTAGACAATAATTTGGCTTGGTGGACCGGTCAGACCTGGATTTTCAGAACAGAATCTTTTCCTTTCCCCCATGGTCTTGGCTTTCATGATGATCGAGAGGCAAAAAATGAGGGAAATTTCAGACAGACACTCACAGGGGGGCCACAAAGATGGCTCCTGTGAGAAGCTGGTGGGAGCTTCCTACCATGTCTGGCAGAGCCAATGGCTCATGGCTCTGAAGATGGACACGCTGCTAGCCAATGCTGGGCCAATGAGAGAGGTTGGTAATGCCTCTGTGATAACATATTTAAAAAGAAAATCAAAAGAAAGTGTGGCACACAGGTTTTTTTCTAGCCAGAGAAGAGCAGAAGGTGAGAACATGTGAGGGAAATAACATGGAGACACCGAGGTCAGTGAAGAAGGAGGGGGAGGAGGTGCTCCAGGCACCAGAGTTGAGATTCCTCTGCAGGCCATGATGAAGACCATGGTGAAGCAGGTTGTCCCCTTGCAGCCCATGGGGATCCACAGGGGATGCAGAGATCCACCTGCAGCCCATGGGGGGATGCTCATGCCAGAGTGGGTGGATACCTGGAGGAGGCTGCAATTCAGTGGGAGACCTGGTGGAGAGAGGGCCCTTATTTCCAGGCTGGAGCAGCCTGTCCTTGGAGGACTGCACCCTGTGGAGAAGTGACCCATGTCACAGCAGTTTTGGGGGGGTCTGTGTGCCTGTGGGATGGACTCACATTGCAGCAGTTTTGGCAGGACTGCTGCTCATGAGATTTAGAGCCACATTGGAGAAGTTCATGGAGAACTGTCTCCTGCTGGAAGGGACCCATGGTGCAGCAGGGGAAGGACTTTTCTCCCTGAGCAGTGGAAGAAAACCTTGGGTGATGAACTGACCAAACCCCCACACCCTGTCTCCCTGCACAGTCGGTGGGAAGGAGGGAGGGGTTGGGGGGAGAAAAGGTGTGAAAAGGTGTTTATAAGGGCTTATTTTACGTCTCATTATCCTCCTCTGACTCTGTTAGTAATAAATTCATTTTGTACCTTTAAACTGAGCCTGTTTTGCCCTTGGAGTGTTTTCTCCCAGTCCTTATCTCAACTCATGAACCCTTCATTTAAATTTTTTTCTCCTCTGCCCAGCTGTGGCAGGGGAGAGCGAGTGAGTGGGTGTCATGGGTTTCGTGGGTGTCTGGTGTTTGGCCAGTGTCAAACCATGACAAGAGGCTATTCTAAGGGCTTTAGATTAATGGCCCATAAAGAAAGGAGAAGTGGAATTGAATGTATACGTAAATGGGTCACATGCCAATTGGAGCTTGTGGCAAAAACAAGGAAAGAAAAAGCTTCTCTTGGGCTTTTGAGCAATAAAGCTGCCAGAGGCAGGAAACAATTATGCCCCTTTTGAGAAACAATTGTTAGCATGTTATTGGGCATTTGTGGAGACAGAACAACTTATAATTTGATGTGAAGTGGCACTTCACCCTGAAATTCCCCTCATGCAATGGGTCAAAATTCTCTTAAAATCCATCAAATTGTGCATGCTCAGGAATCAAGCATCATAAAGTGGAAATAGTATATTAAGGATAGAGCCAAGGTGGGCGTGATGCAGAGGTTGGTTGGCAGATTAGCTGCTCTTCAACGACTAAGTGGCTACTGCCTCCATGTGGGATCAGGAAATAATTCCCAATTGTACAGTTGAACAGAACTCCCCAGTATGATGGGGAAAACCTTTAGATCAACTAATGCCCTTTGAAATGGGACACACTTGGTTTATTGATGGATCAGCTAAATATGGAGGAGGAAAGAGGTTTTGGAAAGCAGTAACTTACCATTCCCATTCAGAGAAATTTCTGGAAACAACGGGAGAAGGGAAAAGCAGCCAATATGCTGAACTATATGCTGCATATATGGCTCTAAAACAGGAAGATCTAGGAGAATGTCATTTGTATACAGATTCTTGGTCAGTAGCTAATGGGTTAGCTACTTGGCTACCAACTTAGGCAGCCAAAGATTGCAAAATACATTATAAGGAAATCTGGGGAAAGATATTTGGGAAATAGTACAAAGGACCAAGTTGACTGTGTTTCATGTTGATGTTCATAGTAAAGTGGACACTTTGACTTTATAACTCTGTCGCAGACAATCGGGCAAAGATTTCTCAAGCTGGATTGGAATTCCCTCAGAAGGAAAATCATGAAGACTTGGCAAAATGGGCACACCAAAAGTGTGGACATATTGGAGAAAAAGCCACTTACAGGGGGGCTCAAGAACATGGCATAACAATGCCACTTGATATGATCAAAACCATAATTGCCCAGTATCCCACGTGCCAACATGTCGGCGATGGAGAGAGACGGGGACATGGATTCGGTGATCAGAATCCAATTTTATTGTGGGATACAAATGCTTATATACTATTTCAGGGAGACTAGTAATGTGTACTACAATGATTAGGTTAAAATCACACACAAACTTATGCATATAACAACATCTCTTGCTTGCAGAGTTTAATGGGATTTTCTTTTTCCGCTAAACCTGTTTGATTTAATCTTCTTGCAATCTAGGTCTAATTTTCAAAGTTCCATTTGCTTTTGCCAAGGCATCCTGTTATCAAATATCTTATGTTAGCCAGGTCCAAAGTCCATCATCTGTCTTGTGTCCCCCAACATTCCAACACAAACACACTCACAAATGCCCAGTGCCAAATTTTGTGAAAGGACAGTTGGGGAGAAGAAAATTGCCAGGACAAATTTGGCCAATGGATTATATTGGACCTTTACTGCAGGACCATGGGTGTAAATATGTCTGTACCACTGTAGATACATATTCTGGATTTTGATTGCCCATCCTTGTAAGAAGGCTACACACCATAGTACCATCTGTATTATAGACCGAATAATTTTAACTATGTAATTCTATTACAGATCCAAGCCAACAATGGGTCTCATTTTTGAAACAAATTTGTTCAACAATATGCTAAGCAGCAACACATTCAGTGGGGTTTTCATATACCATACTATCCACCAGCTGCAGGATTGATTGAATGGATGAACAGGTTGTTAAAAGAACAGTTGAAAAAATTAGGAGATGGGAACCTGTCCTGATGGAGAACCTATCTCACAGATGCGCTACATATCCTTAACAATAGGCCCATTGGGGAAATGGAAACCCCTTTGACGTGCATGACTACACCCAATTTGTAAATACAACCATTAAGTGAGACTTTGATTTACTGGGAAATTGTTCCAGGTGCAATGGCCCCTTAGAGGGCCACTCCAGAGGCTGCAGGTCATGACCTTGATGCATTAGAATGAATTAGGATAAATCAGAAGCAAATAAGAGTTGTCAATACTGGAACAGGAATTCAGATTCCTCCAGGACACTTTGGGTTGATAACTGCTTGCTAGAGCTTGGCCCTGAAAAGTGTTCATGTCATGGAAGGAGTGATTATCAAGGAGAAATTAAAGTCATTCTCTTAAACAATAGTGAACAAGACTTGATTATTCAACTCCATGACAGGGTACCACAATTATTGATATTGTCAGTTTTAAAAACAATTGAGAAAAAAGGAGATCCACCGCAAGTCACTACTGTTCATGGAGATAAAGGGTTTAGATCCACCAGTGCTAATAATGGAGTCAAATGGCCCTACCAAACTAGCTGAAGTAATAGTTATGGGGAAAGACAATACTGTCCTAATCATGAAACCTGGGCAAGAAAGAGTGGAATGTGTCCCTGCAACCAAGTGTTATATGCGAGAATTAATAGATGTTATAGAATATTGTTTTACAGATCCAGTGTGACTAAATCTACCTGTTTACCACAATGGACCATTTTGAAAATGCTGTTGTCCATGTGGCTTGATATGAAGACTGATGTGCACACTGAGTGATTTAGACACCAGTGCATGAATTCCAAACAGGAAACTAGGTGTACCTCAAGGACTGAAACCTGTCACCTCTCCAACCAAAGTGAAAAGGACCTTACCAAGTACTGTTAACCACATACACTGTGGTAAAGCTGAACAGCAAAGGACCTTGGGTGTATTATTCTAGAATTAAAAAGGCATCAGTTCTGTGGACAACAGAATTATTGTCCCCAACCCAAATAAGATTGAGGAAAAATAATTAATAACCTTGTCACTAAATGATGGAGAAGGAAGACTCGCTCACCATACGATGATCGACAAGTCTCGTCTTTATTCCCGAATCACCGATTATTATACACCTTTTAATTAGCTCATGCATAGTGCAAAATCCCAGCTCACCATTGGCTAACTAGCTATCAGCTAACTACGTGCTGTTTTTGGTATAACTATCCCACTTTCCCAGGCTATTTTTCTCCACCACCTGCTTGGTGCATTACTTCATCCGTGGGCCAAGGACACACAGTTTAATTGGAATGGCAACTCCCTTCATCCCTTATCTTGGTCAAATTAATCTCACTGTGAGCTTTAGCTCGGAGCCAGCTTGTTACAAAGCTCTCAACATTTCCCCCGTTTTCTTTTTGGGCTAGAAGTGTTGTTTTCCAAGCCCTTTCCATCATCTGACTCACCATTCTTTGTATACAATTAAGCAAGCATGGTAATACAAGCATTAGCAATACTATGACACCTAATATCCCTATAGCATACATGATCATTGTTCTCAGCCAAGGGCCCAGTCCCAGGCTCTTTAACCATCCTTCTAATCCCAATCCATCATCCTCTTTCAGGGCGTGTAACCCTTTCTGGAGCTCTTTAATTTTTGCATGTATTGATACAGAATGATCCGATAAATTCATACAACACATACCCTCAAATTCCTCACAACCATGGCCTTGAGCTAATAACAAGAAATCGATTGCTGCTCTATTTTGCAATACTGCGTGATTTACACTTTGTACATCTTGAGACAGCATGTCCAATACCTGGGAGGTGGCGTTCAGTTCGTCTTTGGCCCAGCAGCCTAACTGCTTGGCCAAATTCATGGCCTTATTAGCTGCCCCTCCAGGTAAAAGTGTGGCTACTACCACCTGTTTCAGCTCGCTCCAGAATGCAGGTTGCCCTATATTCTCGCAATTAAACTCATGTAGACTTCGGCGCTGTCGTGTAGTGTTATGGCTCCACTGCATAAGGAGGGTTATATTAGGGTGGAATATTGTGAGTTTCCCTAAATAACAAGGCCCTCCTTGAGGCTTTACAGGAATTCCGTTCCAGGCCCGATCCCCACAAATCAGAAATATTCCTGGTGGTAATGCCTTAGGCACTGTAATGCCACCGCCCTTACATTGACTATACAATTGGGCATGTACCATCGACGATGGAAGGTGGGAATCCAAGTTTGCCCAGTGTTTTCTATGCCTATTAAGGCCCCCAGAATCCTCTGGTTCAAAGCTGAGCCATCCCCCCGTGTTTTTTCCCAAGCTGGCATTGGCACTGCCAAATAGATCAAGCTCCTCAGGTGGGGAAGCTAACGTCTTATTCAGAGCCAGAATAATTCGGCATTGCCAGCATCCATCTTGCTGACTGGGTGTTATCCCCGGGTTTGTACTGCAACGGCCCTTCTGTATTAGAGTCTGATTAATAAGGGTGCGATTATTAATGTAGCTCCTCAACTCTGCTACTTTCCATACCAGGAGTCCAGCTAAGCAGGTTCTGAACGGGTTACGCACCCCACCAAGACTTAAACATATGGAGCTTTGCTTGGTCTTATTGGCAATGGTCACCCAAACATTGTCACGAGGTGTGTTATACTGAGTAAACCCCAATACACACAACAACAGCCCTATGAACACAGCAGTCCTCATTTTCCTTTCCTGCCCTTTTTCCTGCCTCCTTTTAGTTTGGCAGTCCCTCTGGAGCGAAAAGAACAGGACTTAAGTTGCTTGATGCAGTCGTCTAGTGCCTCCTCAACCCCACAGTCTTTTTTAATCGGTCCAACAATGGATGTCTGTTTGAGGGGCACAAGCTTTCGACAGCGCGAAGCTATTATGTGAGTACGTACTTGCTTTTCTACTCGCTCACACAAGGTTTTAAGTTGCCAAGTAACATATGCTAAAATAATTTGCTCTGGGGCTTCATATAAGCCTAACGATCCTCCCAAATCAAGCCCGGTAAAATCCCTTAGTTCTCGCTGCCATGAGTTCTGCAAGTTCCAAGAGAATCGGCAGCTTGGGCACCAGTTCTGCTGAACGGTCGATTGCTCCAACCAAAACACCTTATTACAGCCTCCACAGTCTAGCGCGATCCATGCAGCACATTTATTGTCCCCACAGTCCAAGCATGGCTGTGATTGAGGAGCTTTTACTTCTACCGTAAGGTCCTGACACCACTCGATCCAATCGTCAGGAAGATGAACGCAGGCACGTCGCGCGTCGTTAGAGTAGGGCTGGAGGCGTTGCAAATAGGATTGCAATATCAGCGTCAGTTTGTTGTGCACCCTCTCTTTGTCCTCCGGTGACAAGGCCGCGACGGTCCTCAACATCTGGCACAGCTCGAGTCCACTTCGCGGGGATCCACAAGGGTCCTGTTGGAGAGGAAACACAAAGATATCCCCTCCCCCAGTATAGTACCCTGGCAGCTACTCCTGCTACATAAAGGGAGTCAGTCACAATATTCAAAGGACCTTTTAAATTCATCATTGCCCATACTACAGCTAAAAGTTCCAATGTCTGTAGACTGTCCCTGGCATCTGCATCTAACAAATGTTGTCGCCACTGTCCTTGCTGTTTCCATGTCATGGCTGCTCTCCTGGACTTTTTACCAGCGTCCGTAAAGGCCGTGATAGCCCCCCTTAATGGTGACAGACTCCGAATGGGCTTTGTTATCCAGTCCCATTCTGTCATCCACTGGAGGGGACTAGGATGCAGTTTCCCAGTCTCCACGACAGCTCCAGCTCCTAAATGGGCTTCCTGGAGCTCCCTAGAGTTCACTAAATACCAGTCAAGCGTGTCCTTTTTGATGGGCAATCGTATCGTGGAAGGCTCTGCTCCTGTAACTTGGATTGCCCTAAAACATCCTTTCTTTATGAGGGATGCAATCATTTCAATTTTCAGTCTCAAAGTTCTCTGTTGCTGTAGCGGTGGAGAGAGCCACTCCAATACCCTGAGCTCCCCCGTTTTCTTTTCAAGCTGAGACAGGGCACCTGTTAAAACAGAAACAAATCCCACGTCCCTGCAGGACTGAAGAATCTTCTCAAAAACCTGGAGGTGAAGAATGGGTCCTGGTTTCATTTTGCAATGTTACATAAAGAAATGTTAAGAGTAATTAGGAATTAATTTAGATAATACACACAATCAACAACACATACAAAATCAGAAAATTACCAAACACTACAACACTGAACTCTTATCCCAGAGTCTGCGACAGCTGACAAACCTTAAAATGACAGAGAATTGGAGAAATCATGTCCGGATTCATGTTTCTCCAAATCACCTCTGAAAATGGCTCAGCCGTCATAGATGGTCAAATCACCAAGTCAAAAGGACTTGAATACTTTTTGATGCAGAAAACATCTGGGTTGATTGTCAGTCACTCCATCCAAATAGAGTTAGAACTTGGCCAGAGCCCGAACTCTAATTGGTGAGTGTCACTTAACATACCTTTTAAACAGGACTTTTAAAAACAACTGTTATAAACAAAAAACCTTAGGGTTACAAACCAATCAAACCAGCAAATAATTGAATCCTTCTGAAGTTTCTGTCAAGACAGAGATTTTCCAAATACAGCAAACCTCTTGAATTCTCTGCTGGAGTATTCCTGTAATAATAATTAAAAGGACCACAAAACTGGCAATTTGGATAAAAACCTTCAGAAACATCTAAATAGTTAGGAAATAAAAAGACAGGATCTTAAAGAGACACGTGTCTTGTAGGTGATCACAAAAAAAAAAATAAATAGAAAAACACATGAAAACTGGCTGTAAATACTACAACAATACCTTAATAATAATTCTTATCACAAAAGTCTGAAAACTTCTTAACAAAAGTGCTTGAAGGGGTTAAGACAACCTTTTCAAAGTATTCAGTTAGTATTAACAACAATCACTATCTATCAGCATTACTTACAAAAACTAAAAATAACAAAGATTATAAACTTAATATCAATAATTCTTAAAACTTTGAAACTTGGATAGATATTTTAAAACAAAACTGAGAAAGATGACAGATAATTTTATACACAAATAATTTCACTTAAAATAAGGACAGTACAAAATAATTAGCACATTTACATCCATTTATCTAATGCCATCTCTTAATGAATAGAAGAGAGCAAAAACTATAAAGCCCATAGCATACAGAAATATTACAGTTTAAATCTTCTCATATGTAGTCCAAACAGAAACTAGGAAGTTTACTTAGACTCTGCCCCCCTAAAAGGATGTTCTCGCCTCAGGCAAGGGAAAGGTAATAAAGTCATCAAACTTAAAGCCATCAAACCTAAATACTCAATCACTTTTCAAAAAGCAAACACATTTACAAAAAAAAACCAACTGGTAAACAAACTGTAAAGCCTGTGGAACAGTTGGGTGAAATGCCCCGTATAACATCTGGATGAAGCACTGTGTGAATTTTCAGAAGTTTTCTATCCTGATCTTGAAGGAAATTCCTGACCTGTTTTTTCTCAGACACTTGTTTGAATTGCTGCGATGGGCTGTCTGCTGTGGTTGCTAGGCAGCTGTGACAGGGCGGTGCTTGAGGAATGTCTGCCCGCGCCCGTCTCCTGCCTGTTCCGGCAGAGCCTCAGTCTGCGCTATCCCGGGGGTGCGGAAAGGAATGCCCTCGCCCGAACCCGCGCAGCCCCGATCTCGTTTGGGCTCCGCTCTGCTTGGATTTCCGCTCGGGCTGGTTCCCCCTGGCTCTGCGCCAACACCCACAGCCAGCAGGAGCATGTCCCACACCGCTGGTGCTTTTGTGCGCTTGCAAAAAGTGAAAAAGCCCTCCTTGCTCCAGCTTTCGGGTTTCGCGTTACTGGTGCACGTCCGCCGCCGCTAGCACCGGCACTGTGCTTATTGCTGCCGCGTATTCGGCTGCCGCGTCTCGCTTTGGCCGCCTTGGCCCTGGCCGGCACCCCCCTCGCGATCTGTGCGCTTTCCCTACGGACAGCTGCCGTGCGAGTTTTTGTCACCGCGCGTGTCCCTGGACCCGTGGTGCGCGTAACCGCCGCCGGCACCGAGCACACCGCCTCCGCAGCGCTCGGTCCGCTGCGCCGCCGCACCGCTGGCACCGCCGCCACCATACGCGTTTCCCTCATGGTCCCGAACTTACGCCACTCTGTTAACTCACGTACTGTACAAGGATCTTGAGAAACTCCTTGTGCACACCGGCAAGCTAACAACTGTGGGAGCTCTTTCCACAAGTCTATGTCCTTAATCTGCTGCTTTTTTAAAAAGCAAATAAATAAATCATATGCTGCTTGCCTTTCCATTTCTAATCAGCGCTGTTGCAAGGCTTACAGACTTCGGCAGCACATAGGCTAGGACTGTCTATACAGCTCCCAGGGCCGCGACCTCGCAGTGGTCATTTGCCGTCCCCCCCCTTGCTTCAGAAGGACCCGCTCCTACTTCCCCATCCGTGGCAGCCGTGTCCGTCCGTAGTCGTCGACGTCGGGGTCAGCCATTTGATGGAGAAGGAAGACTTGCTCACCATATGATGATCGACAAGTCTCGTCTTTATTCCCGAATCACTGATTATTATACACCTTTTAATTAGCTCATGCATAGTGCAAAATCCCAGCTCACCATTGGCTAACTAGCTATCAGCTAACTACGTGCTGTTTTTGGTATAACTATCCCACTTTCCCAGGCTATTTTTCTCCACCACCTGCTCGGTGCATTACTTCATCCGTGGGCCAAAGACACACAGTTTAATTGGAATGGCAACTCCCTTCATCCCTTATCTTGGTCAAATTAATCTCACTGTGAGCTTTAGCTCGGAGCCAGCTTGTTACAAAGCTCTCAACAACTAAAGTATTACTTATGTCTCTAAGTTCTATCTTGATAGTCAACCAGAATTTTTGCTCCCCAGAGACACCTCTAGAGTTTCACCAAGGGTTCAGTCATGAAAATTCTTATGAAAATTTAAAGAGCAAAATAGCCAAAATACTAAATGTAACTAAGTGCTGTATATGTTCTCAAATAATATTGGGAGGAATGGGATTGCATTGGAGGGCCCACCCTATGGGGTGGCCAGAACTCTGTCAATGGGCTATGACTTGTAATGGAGTCAGTGACGGGATAGTTAAAGAAATCTGTACTGTGGAACAAATGAATACAATTATCAATTTTACAGCATTCAATAAGATTTCCTTTCAGGAGAAACCTAACCCTATTATAGTTAGAGGTCACAATCTGAAAGGATTCATATGCTTTAACATTACTCAAAATGTAAATAGAACTTGGAGTGCTGGAACTAGTCAATGTCAGTATTACATCACTCCCAGACACAATGCCACTATGAAACTCCATTGGCCTAATGGCACCAAAGACACAACAGAAGAACATGTAGGTGTTGGGAATTTTCTATGTGTGGAGACGCGAGGTTTGATTTTATGTTTCAGAAGGATGATTTATTATTTTATGATATATATTATATTAAAATACTACATTAAAACTATACTAAAAGAACAGAAAGAAAAAGATTATCACAAGGTTTGAAAGAACAAGAATAGAATACATAACAAAGTCTTGTGACTGCTCACAGCCTCGACACAGGTGGCTGTGATTAGTCATTAATTGAAAACAATCCACCTAGAACAATGGAAAATGCACCTGTTGCATTCCACAGCAGCAGACAGTTATTGTTTACATTTCTTTCCTGAGGCCCTCAGGAGAAAAATCCTGGCAAAAGGATTTTTCAGAAAATATCATAGCTACATGTAGGAGCCCTAGATCCATCAGTAGCACAACTGTGGGAAATAGGAAATCAGACCTTTGGTACTGGAAATAGGACCTATTGGTTATGCAGACAATGCCTATAAATGGATTCCTACAGGATGTTTTGGTTCCTGTTCCCAGGCAATATTAATGCCTCCCTTTAGGGTACTTTGGCAACAACCACAAGGAAGAGTTATTGCTAAGACAACATTTTTCACCCAAAGAGTGCCTTTGATTTCAGAAAGCAAAAGGTTATGGTTCATCCTTTGTACCATGTGTGCTGCCTCATCCTATGGAGTTTACATTAAAAAGCTAAATAGATTATTATAAGTAGCAAGTGATGCTATTAAAATATCAAATAGCACATCCTATGAGCTCCAGCAAAAAAGAATGGTGGCTCTACAGAACTGCATGGCCATAGATTATCTGCTTGATAGCCAGGGAGGAACATGTGCTATTATAGGACAAGAATGTTGCACTTTTATCAGTGATGGGTTTGAAGTCCAACAATCAGGAATCACCTTGATAGAAGGAGCAGTAGAAGAGTGGCAGAAAGACAAAAATTCTTCTTGGTGGGATTGGCTTACTTCATGGCTACCAAATTGGAGGCTGCTGCAAAATGCATTCATGGCAGTCATTTTAAGTATTGTAGTATGTGTAATTCCTCATATTATGATTGAATGTTAAAATTGTTGTAACACTGTGCTGGAAAATGGAGTATTGAGACTTGTCTAAAAGGATATATAGTCTCAAGAAAAGGGCATTTCATAAATACATAGAGAACAGCAACTAATTAAACATGTTTTAAAAGAAATGCAAATCATAGCTCTGAGTATTGAACTTGAAAAGCACTTAATTGAAGAACAAGAGGCTATGCCTTTACGCCTAATACCTAAAACTAAGATTCTATTATCAAAAGAATTGTTATGAAGGTTGTAGTTCATCTATAGGTCAAAGGACCGATTCAGGTACTAAGACCTGAACAACAGGCCCTGAGCCAAAACTGACCTGTAGATGAACCTTCCAACCAAATGTTATATGCCTCTGCTTATCAACAAAGTATTAATAGCAATACAATATATGTAACCTTTCATTGGTGAAATATGCATTTACCTTTCCAAATTTAGAAACTGGACAAGGCCACATCTGGCCTTGTTTGGGGGTGCAGGATCAAAGACAACTCCTTTAGTTCCTTCTTCAGTCCTGGCCAGGCTTTAGGAGAAACCCAGCAGGAGAATAAAACCAGATGTTCCTGCATTAGAAGTAATGGTAGGTTGTTTATGATAAAAGCTGGGCTATTCTCACAGAGAAGTCAGGCGCCTCGTTGCCTGCAAAGGTGGATGCATTGCAGGATTTCCCAGTTACCGGGAGTGGTTCTCCAGTACTTCACTGTGACAGCTTCCCCTAGCTGCTGATTGTGGATCTGGATGAAGGAGTAGTGTATTGGGGTAACTGGCTTCTTAATCACTATAGGCAATTGTCTTGGTTTGAAAAGACAGGTGTCTGCTAAGGAAGGCAGGACCCTCCTTTGAAATGGAAAATGTAAACCCCCTCCCTCTGAATTATTATAATTTTGAAATTAAGGGGCTCTCAGGCAAAGATTTGGGAAATAGGAATACCACTTCTTTACTAGGAAAATTAAAAATACAAATGCAATACTAAAAAAAACCCA
Organism: Passer domesticus; assembly: GCF_036417665.1. Classification (NCBI taxonomy): domain Eukaryota; kingdom Metazoa; phylum Chordata; class Aves; order Passeriformes; family Passeridae; genus Passer; species Passer domesticus. The sequence continues at coordinate 41,349,458 of NC_087511.1, forward strand.
AAACAATGACAGAGTCAGAATACAACCTGACACCCAGTTGGTCAGGGTGTTGGTAGTAGTTCGATTAAATGGTGGCTGCAGTCCTCCTGAAGTGACATATGTGTTTCTGTTGAAGCAGTGATCCTGTAGAAGGGTGGAGTTTTCCTCTGAAGGCGTGGGGGTGGTGTAGATGGGCCTGGTCTTTCTCTGGGAATCCAGTGGGAAAAGGATGACTGTTGTGTTCCAAATTTCAGATTATATCCAGGTAGGAATACTTGGCTCCTCCCCCTGGGCAGAGCATCTCACAATGGGATGATGTAATTTTATCAGTCATTCAGTGACACTCAGTGGCCCATTAATAGAAGGTATTTCCCAAAGGGAGGATTGGTTGTGGAAGAGATAAAGAAAACTGCCCAATTAACAGAAGATAACTGTCCCACCTCTAACAGATTGCAACAGAATACACACCCCCAGCTACATCTTGCAACCTAAGACAGCAATCTTTTGTAGCAATAATTAGGCACATTGCTTAGCTTATTCTTTTATCCTTCTTTGCTAATGATCATGTGCATTGGTGTCCTGGTTTAACACTGGCCCAATGCCAGGCACCCATGAGAATTGCTCGCTCACCCTCCCCTGCCACAGCTGGGCAGAGGAGGGAAAAAAATTAACTAACACTTCATGAGTGAGATAAGGACCGGCAGAAATATTTCAAGGGCAAAACAGGCTCAACTTAAATTGCAAAGTGAATTTTATTACTAACAGAATCAGACGTGGATAATGAAAAGTAAAACAAGCCCTTAAAAACACCTTTCCGCCCCAGCTCCTCCCTCTTTCCTACTGAGAGTGCAGGGAGACAGGGCGTAGGGGTTTTGTTCAGTTCATCACTGAGATTTTCTTCCACTGTTCTGGGAGAGGAGTCCTTTTCCTGTGAGACCATGGGGGCCCTCCCACAGGAGACAGTTCTCCATGAACTTCTCCGGTGTGGGTCCTCTCTCACAAGCAGCAGCCGTACCACACCTTCTGCAATGTGAACTCCCCTCACTGACAGACAGTCCTTCCACAACTGCTGCGATGTGGGTCTCTCTTTCCAAGGGATGCAGTCCTCCAAGGACAGGCTGCTGCAGCCTGGAAGCAGGGGCCTCCTCTCCCTACCAGGTCTTCCACTGGATCACAGCCTCTTCCAGGTATCCACCCACTTTGGCATGGGCACCTCCCCCATGGGCTGCAAGTGGATCTCTGCATCCCCTGTGGACCCATGGGCTGCAGGGGGACAGCCTGCTTCACCATGGCCTGTAGAGGAATCTCAACTCCGGTGTCTGGAGCACCTCCTCCCCCTCCTTCTTCACTGACCTTGGTGTTGCCATGTTGTTTCCCTCACATGTTCTCACCTCCTCCTATTTGACTAGAAGCAAAACCCGATGACTTTGTTTTGATTTCCTTCTTAAATATGTCATCACAGAGGCATTAACAACCTGTCTCTAACTGGCCCAGTTTTGGCCAGCGGCATGTCTGTCTTCAGAGCCATCATCCATTGGCTCTGCCAGACATGCTGGAAAGCTTCCAGCAGCTTCTTACAGGAGGCATCATTGTGGCCCCCCTGCTGCCAAAAACTAGTCCATGCCAAACCAATAAAATTGTTTACTGTATCCTTTTGTAATTCTTTGTGGGTTTGTGTTATAGTAAATTACACTATTCCTTAAGTTGATGTCTATGGTTTTGGTGTTGACCCTACCCACCAGCAAAACACCCTGTCCAGCTGTAGAGGGGAGTGATAGAGTGGCTTTGGTGTGTTCTTGGCATCCATCCAGGGTCAACTCACTATACAGTGATAAGTGGTGTCCCTCAGGGGTCCACATTGGGACCAGTGCTATTTAATGTTGCGGTGAATGCTCCAAGTGTGGGGACACGAGGCTTGACTCCATTTTTCTAAGAAGGCTGATTTATTATGTTATATATTGTATTAAAATACTACATTAAAACTATACTAAAATAACAGAAAAAGTGATCAGAAGGCTACAAAGAACAAGAATAGAATAGAATGCATAACAAAATCCTGTGACTGCTCACAGCCTTGGCACAGGTGGCTGTGATTGGTCATCAATTGAAAACAATCCACATGGACCAATGGAAGATGCACCTGTTGCATTCCACAGCAACAGATAGTTATCGTTTACATTTCTTTCCTGAGGCCTTCAGCTCTCAGGAGGGGAAAAATCCCAGGAAGGGATTTTTCATAGAATATCATAGCTACAATTTAATATCCTCATTAATGGCATAGATGAAGGGATAGAGTGTACTCTTGTCAACTTTGCAGATGACACCAAGCTGAATGGTGCAGCTTGACATACCAGAAAGATGGGATGCCATTTAAAAGGACCTGGACAAGCTTGAGAAATGGGCCCATGGGAACCTCATGAGGTTTAACAAGACCAAGTGCAAGGTCCTCCACCTCGGTTGGGGCAACCCTCAATATCAATACAAGCTGGGGGATGAATGGATCAAGAGCAGCCATGGCAAGAAAGACTTGGGGGTGCTGTTGGATGAGAGGCTGGATATGATCTGGCAATGTGCCCTTGCAGCCCAGAAAGCTAATCGTATAATGGGCTACATCAAAAGAAGATTGGCTATCAGGCCAAGGGAAGTGATTCTGTGCCTCTGCTCTGGTGAGACCCCAGCTGGAGTGATGCATCCAGCTCTGGGGTCCTGAGCACAAAAAGGACATTGACCTGTTGCAGTGCATTCAGAGGAGGTGTCATGGTTTGACACTGGCCAAACACCAGACACCCACGAAACCCATGACACCCACTCACTCGCTCTCCCCTGCCACAGCTGGGCAGAGGAGAAAAAAATTTAAATGAAGGGTTCATGAGTTGAGATAAGGACTGGGAGAAAACACTCCAAGGGCAAAACAGGCTCAGTTTAAAGGTACAAAATGAATTTATTACTAACAGAGTCAGAGGAGGATAATGAGACGTAAAATAAGCCCTTATAAACACCTTTTCACACCTTTTCTCCCCCCAACCCCTCCCTCCTTCCCACTGACTGTGCAGGGAGACAGGGTGTGGGGGTTTGGTCAGTTCATCACCCAAGGTTTTCTTCCACTGCTCAGGGAGAAAAGTCCTTCCCCTGCTGCACCATGGGTCCCTTCCAGCAGGAGACAGTTCTCCATGAACTTCTCCAATGTGGCTCTAAATCTCATGAGCAGCAGTCCTGCCAAAACTGCTGCAATGTGAGTCCATCCCACAGGCACACAGACCCCCCCCAAAACTGCCGTGACATGGGTCACTTCTCCACAGGGTGCAGTCCTCCAAGGACAGGCTGCTCCAACCTGGAAACAAGGGCCCTCCTCCCCCTCCTTCTTCACTGACCTCGGTGTCTCCGTGTTATTTCCCTCACATGTTCTCACCTTCTGCTCTTCTCTGGCTAGAAAAAAACCTGTGTGCCACACTTTCTTTTGATTTTCTTTTTAAATATGTTATCACAGAGGCATTACCAACCTCTCTCGTTGGCCCAGCATTGGCCAGCGGCATGTCCATCTTCAGAGCCAACAGGGCTTGCCTCTGCTGGACATGGTGGAAGCTTCTAGCAACTTCTCACAGAAGCCACCTCTGTGGCCCCCCACACTACCAAGAACCAGGTCATGCAAAACTGACACACAGTACAATAAATCTTTGTGCCTCATTCTTATTACAAGGTGTTGCAAAATCCAAAATGTTCTATAATATTTGGCAATATTTCCCTGTGCCTGCAATGCCACTGAGTTCCTAGAAATTTCACTGTTTGGTACAGTCCTTGGCTTTTAGTGAGATTAATTTTCCAGACTTTCGATTTCGTATTATCCACAACTGCTTCCAGCAGCTGTTGTATTTATTCCTCATTATTTCCTTGAATTAGAATGTCATCTAATGAACTACTTGCAAATGAGGAGGCAGCTGTATCTCATCCAAATTCTTAGCCACTATTTGGTGACAGATTGTAGGACTATGTAACCATCCCCAAGGCAATCGAGTGAAAGTGTACTGCCGTTCCTCCCACATAAAGGCAAATTGATCCCAGTGTTCTTCTGCAACTGGGATAGTAAAAAAGCGCATTAACCAAATCAACCACAGCATATCAATTTCCTGAATGCTTCTGAATTTTTTCAATTAAAGTGACTGTCTAGTATGGCTGCAGTGAGAGGTGGAGTGTGCTTATTTAATTCCCTACAGTCTAGTCATTCTCCATGACCCATCACTGTTTTTGACAGCCCATACCAGATTATGCCAAACTGCTAGTTGATTTTAAAACTCCGGTATCCAACAAATCTTTAATTGTCTCTGATATTTCTTTATGCTCTCTGGGAACCCTACATTGTTTTATGGTGACTAATTTGGTTGGAACAGGAATCTGCACAGGAGGCATTTTTACTTTTCCTACTAAAATTCTCCAGACATTAATATGGTTCTTTATTTGAAAATAGTACTGACCATCAGGAAGATTCAGGGTTAATCCCTTTAGACTATCTATCCCTTGTCGGGACTCATCCCCGTACAGGCCACCAATTGTTGGCATCCATGCTTAGCACCAATCTGACTGTCACTGTCAGTTTATCATCTTACTATAAAACTTTCATACCTTCTCTCTGTGAGTTCCCACGGACAACTTCTCGCAACATTGACTCCTTTTCTTTTCCTTCTGCATGGCCAGCTAACTCCTTCCTATCCCTTGCACGACCACCTAACCCTTACTGACCCTTGCATGACCAACTTATCCTTACTGCTCCTCACAGCACAGCCAACAAACTCCAACTCTCTTCTTGATCAACTAACCCACTCTTTTCTAACACCCATCTTTATTGGACATAGCTGTGGCCTATTAAGGGCGGGGCTGTTCCTACTCTTTGGTAATTAGTACAGCTGCAACTCCTCAGGGGCGAGATTGCCTTCAGCACTATTTCTATTCTCATACATTCCATCCTCCCACAATCCCTATTATATATTAAGGGACTGTCCTGGGTTGACTATATGATGCTTTTATCCCCAATCGTCTTGATCTGTTTATGCTGAATAATAAGTTTTGCAACTTTAAGACTTGCTCCAGAGAGTGAAGGGGGGAGGAAGAAGCACGCAGTTTGTTTTCAGACACTGCACTCACTCCTCCATATTCTTCTTCCTGGACTGTGTGTTGTCTGCGGATGGACAGACAGTGGGACAGAGCTCTCCTTTGTTTTAGTTAGTTTTAGCTAGCTGAAGCAAAGAAGTTCCCTGGACTGTGTTTTTTTATTCCTTTTCTTTGGACTTGTTTAAACCTGCTCTGGACAGAACACCCAGAAGAGCACCAGCATCTTGCACCTGTGGCCCACCAGGCCGGGCCTGGGCCGCAGCATTTCCAGCGCCGGAGAGACTGATAAGAGACTGAGTGAGCCAAGCTGCAAACCAGGGAGGGGACTGTTCTGAGTTTGTCATCTCTTTTGGAGCAGCAAGAGGTTTTATTGTTTAATATTGTTTAGGTTTTATTGTTTAATAAACAGGTTTTTTTCAACTTTTCTCCAAGGAGGTATTTTCTCCCGAACCAGTTGGGGGGAGGAGCCAATTGAATCTGCTTTTCTAGAGGAACCCCTTTGGGGGTTCTCTCCCAAATTTGCCCTGAACCAGGACAGGGACAATCATAACTGAGTAAGAGCATTTTTGGAGATTTCCTATTTTCATTTCTATTTGTGTTTATACAGTTTTAATTTGTTGCCCTCCCAGACCTGTACTAATTACAGATTATCCTTTAAATTTCTGGGAGCTCCCATATATTAAAGAGGCTTCATCTCCAGTGCCAATTAAAGCTCTTACTGTTTGCAAGGACTGTTTTTTCCAAAAAATTGTAAGCTCCACATGGAGCAGCTGGTCCTTCTGCGCCCATTGCACTGCAGCTTGTCCACTATCTCAGTCTTGTTTATTACTCTCAACTATTTCCTGACATGCTGGTGTTCGTATGTCTGAGACTTAACACACGACAGACTTCCCATGTTTTCATCAGCCAAACAGTCTGGTTTATTGTTTCCGACCTCCTTTTATAGACAATTCAAAAACTCCTGGTGCTATAGACATTGGTCTGGTCTCTGTGCCCCCTAGACTCTGAACCAATCAAATGCTGGCATTTTAGGAGAGCTGCCATTGGTTGGAACCTCTGTCAGTCAGCGCAGAGGCTAGTTAATGGAGCTGGGCTGGATTTCTTATTTACAACTGGATTAATGCTAACTACAGATCAGCTTGCACAGCAACAATTTCCCTAGTCTTTTTCCAAGGATACAAATCAGAATATGGTTCCCAATCTGCCTTCTCCCCTGGAATAACTGATCCACTCGCAGAGGGCCCTCTGCGAGCAGATGCAAAATCCTGTTGAGGTTCTGGCAGGGATGACATAGGCTAAGTTGTTCCTGGATTGTTTGCCACAGAATTTTGCACTTTCTTACTACATTTATTCAACCTTCTCTGTTTACAGATCGGCCATAGTTAATGAATTGGAACACCATCAAGTTTCTCCCGAGACATACCATCCTTTAATAAAGCCACAAACATTTCCTTATGAGAAATTCTGTTTTCACTCCCCTTATAGCCATCTCAAGTATCTCGGTTTCCTGCGCTTCCCCATTGGCCCCATTTGCCACGGTCACTCAACTGCTGCATTTTCTCAGTTACTTCATTTAGGGGATTCCCTGTCTCCTTAATCAAGAGAGTTATGATTACATTTTATATGCTGGTGGAGCCATCCTAATCAGTTTATTTTTGACAGTAACAGACAAAGCATTCTGCATTGTAGAATCAGCATCTCCAATAAAGATAGCTGATCTCATTCCTTCCTCCTTTATTTGTTTTATAGTCTGGCAAAGTATACCACTGATGTTCAGATCCTATTCAATAATTTTCTGTAGGGTATTGAGTATTACATCCTTGAGCAGCCAAAGCTAAGAAATCAGTATTAAGAACGTTATTCCAAAATTCATCCCGCACAAAAGAAGCTGAGCTCAAAACTAAAAATTTCTTAGAGAACCCTGAGTCCAGGGTTACCCCAATGGTCCCTAATAGTGCAAATGCACCATGCAAGAGAGAAGGGGTTCCCCCGCTCTTTGCTTAAACTGTTCAATTATATAATTTACTTCATGCTGAGTATAATCCTCTGTCACATCCCTCCTAATATGCTGACCATTAGCTTCTGTCCTGTCCTCCAATTCTATCTTTCATCTCCATGCCAGTCACACATCTACAAATTCATCTGGGGAACCAGCCTGACGCCTTAAGGAGCTGGAACAGAGGCTAGACGGAGTTAAGAGGAATAAAGTGGATATTTATTGAAGTGTCTTCAAAGGCTACACCCTGGCAATACCAGAGCCGCAGTCGTGGCTCTGCCAGGATGGCTCCAAGATGGAAGCAAAAGAGGGCTTGATCACAAGGTCTCACATTTTTATAAGTTTCAGTCCATTTGTATATAGGAGTTAACTGTCCAATTAATAGCTTCAAATTATGAAGTTTCATCCTCCTTGCTTACTTGCCTGCCCTCCTCTTTTCACGTTGTTTATGCTTTGGGCCTGAAGTTTGAAGAGATTGTCCTTGAGTCTCCAGCTAGAATAGAATTGTTTTGTCTTCACCACCCCGTGAAAAGATCCTAGTAATACAATATAAAGCTAAAAGCTGCACACCAAAATAGAACAGAAAAACTTAAAACCTAAGGTATCAAGTCTCATTGGAATCCATAGAATCCCAATTATCTACATTCCATTTATCAGGATTCCACTGTACACCTGCCTCTGCAATCACTGTATGCACTTGCTTGTGTTTCACTTGCACCCTTCTTTTCTTATACTTCTAATGAGCCACTCAAATTGCAGCCTTCATGGCTACAGTCTGGTAAGTGTCCAACTTATCAGCAAGCAGCTTATTTTGACACTGTAACATTACAATTTAATTCTGCAACTCAGACATCTGTTGCTTCATGTTAGAGCATTTCAACAACTGTTCCTTCTGTTGGTGGTTTTTTTGATGTGCTGTTAACAAAATCCATCCCCATTTTTCCAAGCCCACAAGGTCTTTTACTTTTTCAGTATGCAATTTTTGGGATACATTTCAATACATCCAGTGGTCCAGCTTCTTTTAACTGACTTCCCCATTGATCACACGGTCCTCCAACCTTAGCCCACTCAAGAGCCAGTGAACTATGGGCAAGATCTTTCCATCCAGGAATTTCAGACAGGACTGATTCCTTAAATTTAGATTTCTTACATTTAGATTTAAAAAGCGACATTTTGTTCTGATCTAGCCAACTACATCAATTTTGTTTTGCTGGTGGGTAGGGTCAACACCAAAGACACAGACACCAACTTAAGGAATAGTGTAATTTACTATGATGCAAAACTGTAAAGAATTGCAAAAGGATAAGCTAAGCTGTCCCAGACGAGTGTGCTTGAGATCGCCCAAAAATCACCAACAAGAGTATGAGCAAAAGTCAGATTCAATATTAAACTACAAAGCTCAACTTTCACTCTACTTACAAAGGACAACTAAGGCACAACAAGGGAAAGCAAGCAACAAAAAAACCAAACAAAATCCAGGTAATCAAACCAGAAATTAATTGAAAACTACCTAGGGGTGTGTGTGTGTGTAAAGATAGTATAAACAAGGATGAAAAGGAATGCAGCCTAAAGCTTAACAACTCTTAACAGTACTTTAACTTAAATCATACCTTAATTTATAGCTTGACCTTAACAATCTAACAGAGAAATAACACTTATCAGCATTTAGCCTAAATTGTAACTATAACTTAACCTAACTTCCAGATTTGCTATAGCATATGCACAAAGGGTATGCATGCAGGCAGAAATAGTCAGTGCAAGCTAAGGTACCTGTGGAAAAATCTCCCTCAGAGGTCAGTGAAAACACTTCAGATGCTTTTGCATCTCTTGATGGGCAAAGGATCAGGCCTTGAGGAATGTGTATCGGCCCAGGATGTCATGTTTCGGTGATCCTCCAGGTATAGCAAACCTGAGGATTTGCTGGCTCTGAGAGGTGTCCCACTCAGAGGGAGATTGCTGGTCACAAGCCCACTGCGGTCCAGGAGAGCTCAAAGACCTTCAACCACTGTTTATAGGGTTGCAAGAGAACAGGCTTCAGTCATAACAGTGTTTCATTCTGGCTACAGTTTGGGTTGGCACTTTCTTCGAAAGTGGGAGAATAGGAAAGTTATGCCATTCAGGCCAGAGAAATATTTTCCAAGGCTGGTCATGAGAAAAACAGAAGCTTGTTAGGAGTTCCTGACAGCAGACAGTGTTTTTTGATGAACTCAGAAAGACCTGAGCCCAGGTGGTGTTTTCAAACACAAGGAGACCTAACAAGCATTTTCTCAGATCACACTGCATCCTGGAAAGGAGTGGGGAAGGGGGGGGGGGGGGGGGGTCACTGCAGGCCCCCAGACGGGTAATAATTACCATTGACTCCATGATTGCAGAAGGCTGATCAATCTCTTTATTATACTATATTATACTATACTTATTAAGAAGCTCATAACCCTTACAGACAGTCCGATACAGCTTTGACCTAATTGGTCAATCCATCAAAACACCATCCAGTAGCCAATTAAGAAATCATCCTTTGGTAAACAAATCTCCATAACGCATTCCACATGTGCACAACAACAGGTGCAGCAAGTGCAGATAAGAATTGTTTATCATTCTTTTCTCTGATCTTCTTACAACCTTCCCCAGGAAAATCCTGGGAAAGTCGTCTGTTGTTCTCTGTGGCCAGAGAGCTGCTGCCACAGGGGAGGATGAACCACCACATAAGCAATGCACCTTAACTTTGTACAAAAGATTGCCTATAGTGATTAAGAGATACATCACTAGTGACTGTAATACTTTACTCCTTCATCCAGATCCACAATCAGCAGCTGGGGGAAGCTGTCACAGTGAAGTACTGGAGAACCACTCCTGGTAACTGGGAAATCCCGCAAGGCATCCACTTTTGCAGGCAACGAGGCGCCTGACTTCTCTGTGAGAATAGCCCAGCTTTTATCATAAACAACCTACCATTACTTCTAATGCAGGAACATCTGGTTTTATTCTCCTGTTGGGTTTCTCCTAAAGCCTGGCCAGGGCTCAAGGAGGAACCAAGGGAGTTGTCTTTGATCCTGCACCCCCAAACAAGGCCAGATGTGGCCTTGTCCAGTTTCTGAATTTGGAAAGGTAAATGCATATTTCTCCAATGAAAGGTTACATATATTGTATTGCTATTAATACTTCATTGATAAGCAGAGGCATATAACATTTGGTTGGAAGGTTCATCTAGAGGTCAACTTTGACTCAGGGCCTGTTCTCAAGTCTTAATACTTCACAGAGGAGAGAATATATAATGAAAGGCTCGTGAGTTAAGGACAGAGAGAGATCACTCACCAAATACTGTTACAGGCAAAATAGGCTGGAATGAGAGATATTAATTGAATTTATTACTAGCAAAATCAGAGCAGAACAATGAGAACTAAAATAAGACCTTAAAAACACCTTCCCCCATCCCTCCCTCCTTCTCAGCTCTACCTCTTCCTCCCCAGTGGCGCAGGGAGACAGAGAGTGAAGGGTTACAATCAGTTCATCACATGTTGTTTCTGCTGTTGCTCAGGGAGAGGAGTCCTTTCCCTGCTCCAGCGTGGGGTCCCTCTCATGGGAGACAGTTGTCCACAAACTTCTCCAATATGAGTCCATCCCATGGGTAACAGTTCCCCACAAACTGCTGCAACATGGGTCACTTCAGTGGCTGCAATCCTTCAAGTACAGGCTGTTCCAGCACAGGCCTCCCACAGGGTCACAGCCTCTTCTCAGGCATCCACCTGCTCTATCATGGGTCTCCTCCATGGGCTGCAGGTGGGTGTCTGCAACCCTGTATTCCTCCATGGGCTGCAGAGGGACAGCCCACTTCACCCTGGTCTTCACCATGGGCTGCAGAGGAATCCTAGCTCTGGTACCTGGAGCACTTTCTCCCTCTCTGTTATGTGGGGTCGTTGGTTTGAGACAGGGATGACACAAACTCTCAGAGATCCATGCGACAACAGCATCGGTTTAATATGGAGGCCTGCTTATATAAGGGGTTTGAAACTCCCAGGTTAAAACAGCTGATTGGTTGGAATCTCTCTCCGCTCAGATCTCTGGCCAGTGGTGTGCCTGCATCTAAGCTTGAACAGGGTTGGCTGAGGGTCCCCTGTATAGGTTTGAATCCAACCTATCCAGGGATTTGCTACTGTGACATCCTTCCTCCTTCATTGGTCTTGGTGTGTGCAGAGTTGTTCCTCTCACATATTCTCACCCCACTTTCCTCTGGCCACAATTACATCTGCACAATAACTTTTCTTTTTCTTCTTCTTAAATATGTTATCACAAAAGGCATTACCACCATTTCTGATTGGCCCAGACTTGGATCCAGCTGGCATCGGATCTGCTGGACATGGAAGGAAGCTTCTAGCAGCTTTTCTCAGAAGCCACCCCTGTAACCCCCCCCACTACCAAAACCTGGCCATAAAAACCCAATACACACTGATGTCCATCAGGACTGAGCCATTGACTACTACCCTCTGGATTCAATCATCCAACCCATTCCTTATCCATCGAACAGTCTCTCCAATTTAAAGGGAAGGATGTTGTGGGGGTCGGTGTCAAAGTCTTTACAGGAGTCAAGATAAATGACACCTCCAGTCCTTCCCTTGTTCACTGATGTAGTCACTTCATCACAGAAGGCCACTAGGTTGGTCAGGCAAGACTTGCCCTTGGTGAAATTGTGCTGGCAGTCTCAAATCACCTCCCTGTCCTCAACATGCCTTAGCAGAGCTTCTAGCAGTATCTGTTCCATTATCTTCCCAGGCATACCAATGAGACTGACAGGTCAGTAGTTCCCAGGGTCCTCCTTTCTACCCTTTTAAAACATGGGTACAGTGTTTCCCTATTTCCGTCACCAGGGATGTCACCTGACTGCCATGACTTTTCAAATATCACGGAGAGTGGCTTGACAGCTACATCAGTTAATTCCCTTGGGACTTCGGGATGCATCTCATCAGGTCCCATGGACTTATGTACAATCCGGTTCCTTGGGTGTTCACAAACTTGTGTTATGACCCACTCCAGAAGGCAAGAGTAACCCAGGTTCTTGTTGATAGATCCCTTGGGGTGGATTAGAGTAAAATGACACGGAATGATTGGTGTTTGTAAATATATGTATGTAAGGTTTATTTTAGAACAATTTGGTTGCAGTGGAAAGCAGGTATGTAGACATTTTGATTATCTATAGTAATATAGCAATATGAAAGCATAAAAATATCACTTAAGAAAATCTATAAGGGAAAAGAAAGAAAAAGAAAGGATAAGAGTAGAAACATATAATCACCAATGAATTTCACAATGAGACTTGATTGTTGCACTTAATATGTCTATTGGTTGAAGTGATGGTCATAGTCATGTCAAAGTGATGGTCACCATCTTGATCTGTCGGGGTGGGCAAAAAAGCCCATGAAACACAAAATACAATGGGTTAATATATGCCTATGCTAGGTGGGAACTCCCAGGTACTTTCCCTGAGGGGCTGGGAGCTTTCAGTCCTGTCTTGGGGTGACTTTATGATACTGTATCCCCTATCATCTGCTTTATGCCCAGACATGGGTACTATAACTTTCAGCTAGGTCTGGGAGATGGAGGGAAGCTGGGGGAATTCTTTCAGTGGTTTGTGTTCAAACACACATACTCCCCTGTTCTTTCTCAGTAGAGAGAGGGAGAGTTAATCACTTTGCTTTTAGCTAGCTTCTTTTTTGTTAGCTGAGGCAAGAAGTTTTCCCGGGACTTTATACAGCTTCTTTGTTGACTTCTGTAGCTTCTTCTGAAACTGTTCAGCTTTGCTCTGGTCCAAGAACAGACCATAGCCGGGAGCCAGTGGGGAGGCCCTGGGATGCCGCATCCCACCTCTGGACCTTGGGAGGAGCCAAGCCACACCTACAGAAAGAACTCTGAATCCACCAGCTTTCTCTGCAGTAAGAAGGTTTTAATATCTAACATTATCCTTTTTTTCCTGTGCCTGTGTGCACTCTGTGTGTGTTAAATAAACAGGGTTTTTTTCACTTTCCCCCAAGAAATTACTTTCATTTGGTGGGGGGAGGCAGTGCCAAAACCTGCCTTCTTTAGAGATATTCATTTCAGGATGTTTCCTCCTAACTTGTCTCAAACCAAGACAAGTCTTCTGGTGAAAGGCCACAGAAATGAGTCTGGACACACTTTGGGGGTCTTTGATGGTTTATGATGTCATCGTTGAGTTAGGGACGGCGGAATGAGCAACACAGACTCTAGGTTTCTTCAGAAGGCATTAAGCAAGCTTTATTACAAACTCCCCGTATTTAGAAGCAGTATCATTCACCCAGAACCTGGTTGGTCCTTAAAACAAAACCTTTCACACCATAGGTTGGTTAGGAACTACACCTTCTCTTTCCATAAACATCACATACTCACATTCCACATGTTCACAAACAGCAGGTGCACAGACAGAGATAAGAATTGTTTTAATTCTTTCTCATAGAGTTCTCACAGCTTTCCCCGAACAATGCCTGGGAAAGCTATCTGTTTGGCTCTCTGACCAACTTATCACATCCACATTATGACACCTTCTAAGACATGACATCTGCCTCTCACCTCTGTGCAGTTGAGCCAGTTATGCCCCATCAGAAGGGATGAATACCCTTAGGCCTATGTTTGAATGTCCCCTGTGAATGTGACCTTCCCCGGGGGCTGGGGGGGGAATTTTACAACTTAGCCAGGTTTTGTAAGGGAGGACAGTTGTCATGATAAAAAGCACCATCCTATCTCTGCAAGGTCTACCTCATCTAGTTTGTAGCTTCTATGGTAGGTGTTCCCCTTTGTTTTATGCAGACCAGAGGCTGTGCCACCACACATCCAAACACACCTCCTTCCACTAAGGGAGTGCAAACCTGGCTTTAGAAAAGCACCCTGCTGCCTCCACAAAGGGCTGATTGCTTTGAGTCATTAGCCAGCAACATTTCAGTCGCTCACAACCTGATCTTCACTTACAGTGGGAAGCACTTTCTTCCTCCAGTCCCCATTTTGTGGTCAATCCACTTGAGAGGTTTGGGAAGAGTGGCTGCAATTGAAGACTGAGGCAAAAATGTTGTTGAGTACCTCAGCCTTCTCCTCATCTGTTGTTAACGGTTTGCCAACATTGTTTATCAGGCTTTGTTTATTTCAGCCTCATCGTAACTTCAAATATTCCATGTCCATAGGAAACATTTAGGGGCATGGTTTAGTGGTGGACTTAGCAGTGCTGGGTTAATGGTTGGATTCAATGGTCTTAGAGGTCTTTTCCAACCTTAATGATTCTATGATTCTATGAAGTGGAAAGAGAAATAGATTTGTCTGCAAGATGATAGCTAAGAAGACCTGCTGTCCTAGTGTGATGCTTGTATCCCCAATCGTGTGTTTTGTTTATGCTGGATATTATGATCTGTGCCTTCAAGACTGGCTCTGAAAAGCTAAGTTTTGTTTTTGTTATCAGCCTGCTCACTCCCCCAACAGTCGGCGGGACACAGAGACGGAGCAGTACATAGGGCAGCTTTTTGCTTTTTGTTCTTGCTTTTGCTTCTGCTTGTTAAGTTTGTTTACCTAGGCAGTCTGAATTTTCCCTGGACTGTTTTTCTTTCCCTTTTTGGAACCACTTGAGCCTGCTCCGGACTGGGACTTGGGAAATATTAGGTTCTGTTTTGTCGGGCCAGGGTTTTATGAGCCCTTAAAAGGGAACCTAATACACCCAAGGATAGCTTAGCTATTACCTTTGGAGGCAAATAATGAGCAGGATGGCTTCTGCTGCAGTGTTAGAAACAAAAAGGTTTAATAAAAGGAAAAACAATAAACAGAAAATTTGAGCCAGGTACAGAGGTCTGCTCCTGGTAGAAACACCTTCACAAAAGCCTCATGGTTCTTTTGTTATCTCCTTTTCTACCTTATGGCCCTGGCGGGACCTTTTGGCTTCTATCCAATTAGGTGACCCCAAGGTTTTAGTGACGTCTCTGGGGTCCTATAAGGTGGCTTTTCACCTGATCGTTGGGAGAAACTTCTGGGCTTCTTTCCTTTTTTGGGGGACAAAGGCTAGTTTGCCCCTCTCTCATTGGGGGCATCCTTCTACACTCCTTCAACTCTTTACTATACATCTAGAGAGAAAGAGGAGAAAGGAGTATAGATTAGAATGCCAATAATTTTTAAATTTTGTTGCCAATTCTCTATCTTAACTTTGGTGAAGTGTTTCTCCAGGTAGGCTTCAAGTTTCTGGCTATATATGACTTTTACATAGAGGTAGGTTAAAAACTTTTTTATCACAACAATAACTACAGAACTTTTTCAGTGCAAAACTTTCTTGTAAACAATTTTAACTAATGCAAACTTAGAAAACAGTCTTTGCTTCTATCCGTGGCTCAGTTTTTTGTGCATTCTTCTTCTGGTGCTGTCTGCTGCTCTCGGATCGGCTGCACCTGTGGCTTGACATTCTTTGCAAGGCTCCATCGAAGACCTGTGTTTGTAGAAATGCATGCAAACCCCCGGCCCCACGTTACAAGAGGATGGGGTCCTGAAATCTGTCCTGTTTCTGGATCCTTAATGAAGACTGGTGGTCTTTCCTTGAGCTTTGCCGGACTGGTATTGCTGAAATGTCTGAAAATTGGCGGTACCTGCTCCATAAAAGAATTATTCAAGAAGTTAAAAACATATACAGCTTTATTCAGCCTCTCTATTGTAGAAAGCACTTCTGTCTCCCCTTTCTGTCTTTCCAGTATCATTTTCAATGACCTGTGTGCTCTTTCTACAATAGATTGGCCTGTGGAAGAATGTGGAATACCTGTGGTATGTTTGATACCCCAAGTTTTGAAAAACTCCTGCAATTTATTAGAAATGTAGGCTGGTCCGTTGTCAGTTTTGACTTCTTGAGGAATACCTAGGGATGCAAATGCTTGTAAGAAATGCTTAATCACATCTCTACTTTTTTCTCCTTGATGTGCAGAAGCAAAAATTGCTCCTGAGAAGGTATCTATTGATACATGTATATGTTTGAACCTTGCAAATGACTGATATTGAGTGATGTCCGTTTGCCATATCTGCAGGCTATTTAAGCCTCGAGGGTTAACTCCTGTTGCTATTGCTGGTATAGCTAATTTCTGGCAATCTGGACATGATTGAACAATTGCTTTTGCCTGATTCTGATAGATGTTAAACATTCTTACTAAAGCAGGTGCATTTTGGTGATAGAAAGCATGGCTCATTCTGGCTTGTTCAATAACATTAGGAAGTGTGTGCTGGATTGGCATGGCTAACAAATCAGCCATGGCATTGCCCTCTGCTAAGAAACCTGGAAGAGAAGAATGTGAGCGAATGTGCATTACAAAGTAAGGTTTTTGTCGAATGGAAAGAAGTAAGATTAACTGTTTGAGCAAACCATATAACTGATCATTAGCAACTTCTTTCAGCAGAGATCCTTCTGCTCTTTCCACCACACCTGCAACGTAAATTGAATCTGTTACTAAAATAAAAGGAAATGTGAATTTTGAAAAAACCCATACAACTGCTGCTAACTCTGTAATCTGTGCAGAACCATCTACTTCCTCAATATCTGATTCCCATTTTTTTGTCTCTGAATTTTGCCAAGCAATCACAGATCTTTTAGACTTCCCAGAACCGTCTGTAAAAAATGTGATTGCCTCGAGGGGTGTGGAGGATTTTGTGAACAGCTGGCTAGCTAACAAAGGTCACACTGACATAATACCGTTAATTAAGCAAGAAGGAGACGAGGATAGGAGTCAGCAGTCAGTGTCCAAACCTGGCAAGGGCACTGTGCCCTTGGTGCAACATCAGGATGGGGGAGAGGATCGTTAGTTAGAAACATGAAGAAAATATGTAAACAGCTGCAGCATAGTAGCCTCAAGAATGATAAGGTAGGCGTAGTTAGCCGATAAGTAACTAACCAATAATGAGCTCGCTTTTTGCAATATGTATTAGCCTCATTAATACCAATATAAATGTATGTGCCTATCAATAAAGTTTTGAGATTTGCTGATCACTCATATTGAGTGCTGCATTTCTTCCGCCGATTACCACAAATGGTGACCCCGGACGTTAAATCGGTAACGGCAACCACGGTGGATTGGTGAACGAGTTCGGGTCCTACAGCAGCAAGGACGGCGAATAAGCACTGCTGAAAAAGCGAAAAGTGCCGCGCCCTGGGTGACCTTATAGAAGAGCCCGGCCGATACGTGCTGCCGAGACCTTGAAGGGCTGCAAAAACGTCGACGTTCTCAAAAATGGAAATGGAAATGGAAAGGCAAGCAGCATATGATTTATTTACTTGCTTTTTAAAAAAGCGTCAGGTTAAGGACATAGACTTGCAGAAAGAGCTCCCACAGTTGTTAGCTTACGGGTATGCACAAGGAGTTTCTCAAAATCCTTATACAGTACATGAATTAACAGAGTGGCGTAAGTTCGGGACCAGGAGGGCAACAGGGGCAGCAGGAGAGCCCGGGGCAGACGCGGCGGCGAGAACGCGTGTGGCAGTGGTGGCATGCTCGGTGCCGGCGGCGGTTACGCGCACCACGGGTCCAGTGACACGCGCGGTGACAAAAACTCGCACGGCAGCTGTCCGTGGGGAAAGCGCACAGATCGCGAGGGAAGTGCCAGCCAGGGCCGGGCCAGACAAGGCGAGACGCGGGGACCAAATATGCGGCAGCGACAAGCGCAGTGCCAGTGGTAGCGGCGGCGACAAGCGCACCAGTAACGCGAAACCCGAAAGCTGGAGCTGGGAGGGCTTTTTCACTTTTTGCAAGCGCACAAAAGCACAAGCGGTGCGGGACATGCCCCCGCTGGCTGTGGGTGTTGGCGCAGAGCCAGGGGGAACCAGCCCGAGCGGAGATCCAGGCGGAGCGGAGCCCAAAGGAGATCACGGCTGCGCGGGTTCGGGCGAGGGCGTTCCTTTCCGCACCCCCGGGATAGCGCAGACTGAGGCTCTGCCGGAGCAGGCGGAGATGGGCGCGGGCAGACATTCCTCAAAACACCGCCCTGTCACAGCTGCCTAGCAACCACAGCAGACAGCCCATCGCAGCAACTCAAAGAAGTGTCTGAGAAAAAACAGGTCAGGAATTTTCTTCAAGATCAGGATGAAAAACTTCTGAAAATTCACACAGTGCTTCATCCAGATGTTATACTGGGCATTTTACCCAACTGTTCCACAGGCTTTACAGTTTGTTTACCAGTTTTTTGGGGTTTTTTTGTAAATGTGTTTGCTTTTTTAAAAGTGTTAGAGTATTTGGGTTTGATTGCTTAAAGTTTGATGACTTCATTGCCTTTCCCTTACTTGAGGCAGGAACAACCTTTTAAGGGAACAAAATCTAAATAAACTTCCTAGTTTCTTTTTGGACTACATGTGAGAAGATTTAAACTGTAATATTTCTGTATACTATGGTCTTTATAGTCTTTGCTCTCTTCTATTCATTAAGAGATGGCATTAGATAAATGGATGTAAATGTGCTAATTGTTTTTGTACTGTCCTTATTTTAAGTGAAATTATTTGTGTTTGAAATTATCTGTCATCTTTCTCAGTCTTGTTTTAAAATATCTATGCAAACTGTCCAGCCTTACCAGCCTGTTATCTTTCAGTTAATGATTGTTGTCAATCAGTAAGAAATCTCAGTATAACAAAATGCCAGCTGGATTAAAAAAAAAAAAAAAAAAAAGGGAACTGCTTCTATTGTAAAAAATTATTCCCAGGGAAACAAAATGTCGTGTAAAGATGAAAGTATTAGTAAAGATTTAATTACCCAAGGTGTCTTGGAAGACAAAGCATTTGGGAAAGGTCAATCAGACCCTGTTGTGGGGTCATCAGTCGATTCCCCAATGATTCAAAGTTTTAAGAATTATTTATATTAAGTTTATAACCTTTGTTATTTTCAGTTTTTGTAAGTAATGCTGATAGATAGTGATTGTTGTTAATACTAGATTGTCGTGGGGACAGGACATTTTCATGCTTATTATCCCAAATCGTGGTTTCTGTTCCCTGCTCCGTTTGTTGTGTCTATCGTTTTGTCCTTCCCCCCTGCCCCTGCCTTGGGGCTCGGCTTTTTGCATGCTGCTTGGCCGGCTGGCTGCTTGCTTGCTCTTCTAGCTTTGCTTCTCTTTCTTTTTTTTCTTGCTTTTTTAGCTCGCTTGCTTTTTTGCCATTTTTTTTTCCTTTCCCCGGTTTCTGTTGTTCCCTTTCTTCCCTTTTCCCCCCCACCCCCTTTCCCCCCCCGAAGATATCGGACCGGCGCCGGGCAAGGGGCTCTGTCCGGGGTCTGCAAGAGAAGCTTCGTACCCTCCGCAGCGAAGAGAGAAACGGCTCGACCCCTTGGACTGGTGAAACATCTGTTGCCATCTCGGGCTATTTCTCTTGTGCTGGGAGTGTTTTTTTGTTGTTCTTTAATAAACAAGCTTTTTCCACTTCCCCTCTGAAGAAATTCTTCCCGAACCCAGTGGTGGGGAGGGGGGAAGGTGCGGAGGGTTTTGTTTCCTATAAGGGGCTCCTTTGGAGATATTTTCCCCTAATTTGTCCTAAACCAGTTCAAATAATTTGGTGGCCCGTACGGGGAAACCGGACGAAGTGGAAAAAGCTTTACTCCAATAATATTTTTGGCTTTAACTGTTTGTGGGAATATTGGTATGTCTCCTTTTAAAGTTGTAATGTCATTTGGAGTGAAAGCCTGCCTCTATCTCTGGTCATTAGGGTTCTTTGAAGTTTTCATAGCTTTATGGTTACTGGGGTTATTTTCTTATCCAGAAATAGCTCCGGTATTGTCCCTAATACGTAGCTTTTGTAGCAGAGGGGCACTAACCAGAATATTCATCGGGCTGGGCTTGGGTGTGATACTTTGCAAGGGGCTTATAAAAATGTTGTTATTGGTTGCAGGAATGTATAATTCGTGGTTGCGGCTGTGTGTTAAATTTGTTATGGGGGAGGAGGTTATTCAGCCTTTGTTTTCCTTTTCCTCCTCCGAATTGTTTACATTTCTATTAGAAAATGTTCAGTTCTCCCTGACTGCCAAGGACACCATCTTTCTGTTATTTAATTTAACAACCTTGCTCTATACTGTCTGCAGTTTATATAAGATGAAGGCTGAAATTTCTAGAGGGGCTGGTGAGACCCCTGATTTAGGGGTACAACCAAGGGTAAAAAGTCCTGAGTGGTATGGGAAATGGGAGGATATGGGCCAAATTTTAAAGGAGTTTTCTGATCCGGTAGACTGGGACTTTCCATCTGAACAAATTCAGAACCCGGCTGAGGTGGCGAAGTACCTGAAAGGGAAATGCCAGGATAACCCTAAGGAGAAAAGGATCCTTGCAGTGAGCTGGGCCCTGGCATATGCTTATCGTACCCTGCTAGATACTGTAGGGCAGCAGACAGAGGCAGGGGGGCAGGGAGATAAATCAGCAGCTATCCCAGTTACTCAGGCTGCAGCTAACACCCCAGGCTCGAAGCCAGCAGTTAAATCAGACAGTGAGCCTCAACCAAGGGCTGTTGCTACTAGTACAAGAAGTGGAAAGTGTACAGATAAGACTGACCGACCAGTGGAGGATGATGATGATTACGATGCAGGAGAAGGACCCTCAACACCTCCTGACATAAAATCAGGAGTCAAAGCAACTGGCACAAGATCAGAGGCCACTATTGATTCCTTCTCCCTGAGGGACCTTCGAGGCCTAAGGAAGGATTATCGGCGACAGCCCGACGAATCTATAATTAGTTGGCTGGTCCGCCTTTGGGATGCGGCAGGGGAGGCTACCATTCTGGATGGCACTGAAGCGAGGCATTTGGGATCCCTGTCACATGATCCTGTCATCGACCAAGGCATGATGAGGGGGGCTAGCCCTCACAGCCTCTGGGAACGGGTCCTGGACAGCGTGGCACAGAGATATCTGTGTGCCGATGACCTCTATGTTCAGCAGACACGATGGAAGACCATAGAACAGGGGATCCAACGCCTGAGGGAGATGGCAGTGGTGGAGATCATTTTTTCAGACGATGTAACAACTAGGAATCTGGACTTTGTACCATGCACACCTGTAATGTGGAGGAAACTGGTGCGACTTGGGCCACCTGAATACGCTTCTGCTCTAGCAATAATGAAGCGGAAGGAGGTATATGAGACTGTACTCGATATGGCGAAGAAACTTCGGGCATATGCGGATGCTGTACATGGCCCGACTCATGCCAGAATTGCAGCTGTGGAAACACGACTGCAGGAACTAGAAGACAAAATAGAGGAAAGCAGCAAGAAACTCAGGGAAGAGATTAAGGAAGACCTCCTCTAAATTTCAGCTGTACAAATTAGAGGCCCTGGTACCCAACGCAGACGTTCCCTTGTTGGGGAGAGAAGGTACACCCCACGAGCTGAGTTGTGGTTCTTCTTACGTGAGTCTGGAGAAAACATGAGGAAATGGGATGGGAAGCCTACTGCTGCTCTGGCACAACGGGTGCGTGAATTGAAGGAAGGTAAGAAAAGGAAAGCAGCCCCAGTTGCCCGTAGCCGAACAGCCAGGTATGATGATGATGACATGTCTGATCCCCTTGAGGGAACCTCCAAGACATATGCCCCAGGTAAGAAGGATAAACAGGCGTAGAGGGGCCCTGCCTCTAGCCAGGTAGAGGCATGGGAAAACCGTATCTTTTGGACGGTGTGGATCCGATGGCCTGGCACATCAGAACCATAAAAATATGACGCTTTAGTGGATACTGGTGCACAGTGTACTCTAATACCATCGGGACGTGGGGGCCGAGCCTGTTTCCATTGCTGGTGTGACAGGGGGATCACAACAACTGACCCTGGTGGAAGCTGAGGTGAGCCTGACTGGGAAGGAGTAGAAGAAACATCCCATTGTGACTGGCCCAGGGGCTCCGTGTATTCTGGGCATAGACTTCCTCCGGAACGGCTATTACAAAGACCCAAAGGGACTCAGATGGGCTTTTGGCATAGCTGCTGTAGAGGCAGAGAAGGTTAAGCAATTGAACACCTTGCCTGGACTGACAGAAAACCCATCTGCAGTAGGACTCCTGAGGGTAGAAGAGCAGCTCGTGCCAATTGCGACCTCGACAGTGCATCGCCGGCAGTATAGAACGAATCGAGATGCTGTGATCCCCATCCACAAAATGATTCGTGAGCTGGAGAACCAAGGGGTGGTTAGCAAAACCCACTCACCCTTTAACAGCCCCATCTGGCCTGTGCGTAAATCTGAAGGGGAATGGAGATTGACGGTGGACTATCGTGCCTTGAATGAAGTGACACCACCACTGAGCGCTGCTGTGCCGGACATGCTGGAACTCCAGTACGAGCTGGAGTCCAAGGCAGCGAAGTGGTATGCCACTATTGATATTGCTAATGCATTTTTCTCCATTCCTCTGGCAGCAGAATGCAGGCCTCAGTTTGCTTTCACCTGGAGGGGCGTGCAGTACACCTGGAACCGACTGCCCCAGGGGTGGAAACACAGTCCCACTATCTGCCATGGACTGATCCAAACTGCATTAGAGGAGGGTGAGGCTCCAGAACATCTGCAATACATCGATGATATCATTGTGTGGGGGAAAACGGCAACAGAAGTGTTTGAGAAAGGAGAGAAAATAATCCAGATTCTCCTGAAAGCCGGCTTTGCCATCAAGAAGAGCAAAGTCAAGGGACCTGCTCGAGAGATCCAGTTCCTTGGAGTGAAGTGGCAAGATGGACGGCGTCAGATTCCCACCGATGTCATCAATAAGATCACAGCTATGTCCCCACCAACCAGCAAAAAGGAAACACAAGCTTTCCTAGGCGCCATAGGGTTTTGGAGAATGCACATTCCGGAGTATAGCCAGATTGTGAGCCCTCTCTACCTGGTCACCCGCAAGAAGAACGATTTCCACTGGGGCCCTGAACAGCAGCAAGCCTTTGCCCAGATCAAGCAGGAGATTGCTCATGCTGTAGCCCTTGGCCCAGTCAGGACAGGACCAGATGTGAAGAACGTGCTCTACTCTGCAGCCGGGAACCATGGCCTGTCCTGGAGCCTTTGGCAGAAGGTGCCTGGTGAGACTCGAGGCCGACCATTAGGATTCTGGAGTCGAAGCTATAGAGGGTCTGAAGCCAGCTACACTCCTACAGAGAAGGAAATTTTGGCAGCCTATGAAGGAGTCCAAGCCGCCTCGGAGGTGATTGGCACGGAGGCACAACTCCTCCTGGCACCCCGACTACCAGTGCTGGGGTGGATGTTCAGAGGAAAGACTCCCTCTACCCACCATGCCACCAGTGCAACATGGAGCAAGTGGATTGCTCTCATCACCCAGCGCGCCCATATTGGAAACCTGAATCGACCTGGGATTCTGGAAGTAATTACAAACTGGCCTGAAGGTGAGAATTTTGGTCTCGCTGATGAAGAAGAACAAGAAGTGACACGAGCGGAAGAAGCACCACCATACAACCAACTGCCGGCAGAAGAAACACGGTATGCTCTTTTTACTGATGGTTCTTGCCGCATTGTGGGAATGAAACGGAAGTGGAAAGCAGCTGTATGGAGCCCCACACGACAGGTCGCAGAAGCCACTGAAGGAGAGGGTGGATCAAGCCAACTCGCTGAACTTAAGGCCGTTCAGCTGGCTCTGGACATTGCTGAAAGAGAGAAGTGGCCAAAGCTCTACCTCTACACTGATTCGTGGATGGTAGCCAATGCGCTGTGGGGCTGGCTGGAGAGATGGAAAGGGGCTAACTGGCAGCGTAGAGGAAAGCCAATTTGGGCTGCTGAAGAATGGAAAGATATTGCCACCAGGTTAGAGAAACTACCTGTGAAGGTTCGCCACGTAGATGCCCATGTCCCCAGAAGCAGAGCTAATGAAGAGCAGCAAAACAATCATCAGGTAGATCAGGCTGCAAGGATAGGGGTGTCAAAGATAGACCTAGATTGGGAGCACAAGGGAGAGTTATTCCTAGCTCGATGGGCCCATGATGCCTCAGGCCATCAGGGTAGAGATGCCCCCTACAAGTGGGCACGAGACCGAGGGGTGGATTTAACCATGGACAGTGTTTCTCAGGTTATCCATGACTGTGAGACGTGTGCTGCCATCAAACAGGCCAAGCGAGTGAAGCCCCTATGGTATGGTGGGCGGTGGTCCAAATACAAGTATGGGGAGGCCTGGCAGATTGATTACATCACACTGCCTCAAACCCGCCAAGGCAAGCGCTACGTGCTCACAATGGTAGAAGCCACCACAGGATGGTTGGAAACCTACCCTGTGTCTCATGCTACCGCCCGTAACACCATCCTGGGCCTTGAAAAGCAGGTCCTTTGGAGGCATGGTACCCCTGAGAGGATTGAGTCAGACAATGGGACTCATTTTAAAAATAATCTTATTAACACCTGGGCTAGGGAACATGGCATTGAGTGGGTATACCACATCCCCTACCATGCACCAGCTGCAGGTAAAGTGGAGAGATGCAATGGATTGTTAAAGACCACCTTGAAGGCATTGGGTGGGGGGTCTCTCAAGAACTGGGAGCAGCATTTAGCCAGGGCCACCTGGTTAGTTAACACTCGAGGTTCCACCAACCGAGCAGGTCCTGCCCAGTCTGAGTCCCTCAATATAGTAGATGGAGATAAAGTCCCAGTGGCCCATGTCAGAGGTTTGTTGGGGAAGACAGTATGGATTAATCCTGCCTCGAGTACAGGCAAACCCATTCGTGGGATTGTCTTTGCTCAAGGACCAGGTTATACCTGGTGGATAATGCAGAAAGATGGGACAACCCATTGCGTACCTCAGGGAGATCTGATTGTGGGATGATATCATTGTTTGTTAAGCGTGACCACCATTGTCTGTACATTAGATCATACAGACATGAAACAGAAGGAAATATGAAAGTGTCGAAGGTCTGAGCAAGTAAGAATGAAAGAAAACGTGTAAGTGTGGAAGGTTGGAGCAAGTGAGAAGAAAGTTTACGTTGTTCAATAACATGTTCACGATATGGGATAAGGGGTGGAATGTCGTGGGGACAGGACATTTTCATGCTTATTATCCCAAATCGTGGTTTCTGTTCCCTGCTCCGTTTGTTGTGTCTATCGTTTTGTCCTTCCCCCCCGCCCCTGCCTTGGGGCTCGGCTTTTTGCATGCTGCTTGGCCGGCTGGCTGCTTGCTTGCTCTTCTAGCTTTGCTTCTCTTTCTTTTTTTTCTTGCTTTTTTAGCTCGCTTGCTTTTTTGCCATTTTTTTTTCCTTTCCCCGGTTTCTGTTGTTCCCTTTCTTCCCTTTTCCCCCCCACCCCCTTTCCCCCCCCGAAGATATCGGACCGGCGCCGGGCAAGGGGCTCTGTCCGGGGTCTGCAAGAGAAGCTTCGTACCCTCCGCAGCGAAGAGAGAAACGGCTCGATCCCTTGGACTGATGAAACATCTGTTGCCATCTCGGGCTATTTCTCTTGTGCTGGGAGTGTTTTTTTGTTGTTCTTTAATAAACAAGCTTTTTCCACTTCCCCTCTGAAGAAATTCTTCCCGAACCCAGTGGTGGGGAGGGGGGAAGGTGCGGAGGGTTTTGTTTCCTATAAGGGGCTCCTTTGGAGATATTTTCCCCTAATTTGTCCTAAACCAGTTCATAGATGAATACTTTGGGAAGGTTGTCTTAACCCCTTCAAGAACTTCTTGTTAGGGAGTTTTCAGATTTTTGTGATGAGAGTTGTTGTTGGTGTGTTGTTGTGGTGTTTGCAGCCGGCTTTCATGTGTTTTTCTATTTTTTTTGTGTGATCACCTGCAAGACACGTGTCTCTTCAGGATCCTGTCTTTTATTTCCTAACTATTTAGATGTTTTTGAGGGTTTTTATCCAAATTGCCAGTTTTGTAGTTCTTTTAATTATTATTCCAGGAATACTCCAGCAGAGAATTCAAGAAGTTTGCTGTGTTTGGAAAATCTCTGTCTTGACAGAAACTTCAGAAGGATTCAATTGTTTGATAATTTAATTGGTTTGTAACCCTAAAGTTTTTTGTTTATAAGGATTGTTTTTAAAAGTCCTGTTTAAAAAGTATGTTAAGTGACACTCACCAATTAGAGTTCGGGCTCTGGCCAAGCTCTAGCTCTATTTGGATGGAGTGATTGACAATCAACCCAGATGTTTTCTGCATCAAATAGTATTCAAGTCCTTTTGACTTGGCAATTTGACCATCTATGAAGGCTGAGCCATTTTCAGAGGTGATTTGGAGAAACATGAATCCGGACATGATTTCTCCAGTTCTCTGTCATTTTAAGGTTTATCAGCTGTCGC
Source organism: Passer domesticus (assembly GCF_036417665.1). Classification (NCBI taxonomy): domain Eukaryota; kingdom Metazoa; phylum Chordata; class Aves; order Passeriformes; family Passeridae; genus Passer; species Passer domesticus. The sequence continues at coordinate 41,375,763 of NC_087511.1, forward strand.
AGACTCTGGGATAAGAGTTCAGTGTTGTAGTGTTTGGTAATTTTCTGATTTTGTATGTGTTGTTGATTGTGTGTATTATCTGAATTTATTCCTAATTACTCTTATCTTAACATTTCTCTATGTAACATTGCAAAATGAAACCAGGACCCATTCTTCACCTCTAAGATTTTGAGAAAATTCTTCATTCCTGCGGGGACGTGGGATTTGTTTGTGTTTTAACAGGTGCAAAATCCAGATGGATTTCAATGAAGAATGTGAAACTTTATCAAGAGCAAGAGAAACGTTGACCATTAAACAAGCAAAGAAGACAGACAGATACTGGACTGTGTGACGCAGGGCAGTGTCCGGAGACGAGACCTTAACCTCCCTATACAGCTGACAGTTTGGTGTGGAACTAAATACTTACTAGGTGCACTTACTCAGCAAAACAGAAAAACGGGGGAGGTGTGGGCCTTGGAATGGATATCTCCTCCACTTCAACAGCATAAAACCCTTCTTCAAAAAATTGAAATTTTGGCTGAGTTGCTCAAAAAGGGTCGTGAACGGACACTACAGATCATGGGAAAGGAGCCTGATCAGATACGGGTACCAATGAAGAAAGATACATTGACCTGGTACCTGTTAAACAGTGTGGAATTACAAGAGGCACTGTTGGGAGCCAGAAGTGTGATTGCCACTGATGATATCCCCAATATACCGTTGAATTGGGTAGGGCAATGGGGTTGGATTCAATGCCCAAAAAGGTCACAGAAACCCCTGTCGGATGCTATAACAGCCTACACGGATGCGGGAAGAAAATCCAAAATTGCTGCAGTGACCTGGCAGGAAAAGGGACAATGGCACCATCAGATTCTCCAGGCCTCCGAGTTGGATACTTTACAAACGATGGAGTTACTGGCTGTTGTTTGGGCCATGATGCATTTTTCTGGGCCCCTCAATATTGTGACAAATTCTTTATATGTCGCTGGAGTATGCGAGCGAATAGAAGATGCCTCTATAAAAGAAGTTCAGAACAGGAGGTTACGTGAGCTGTTTATACAGTTACAGAGGGCAATTAAACTGAGGAAGTATCCTTTCTCTGTCATTCATATCAGAAGTCATAAGTGGGATATTGGTCTGGGAGAGGGTAATGCACGAGCAGATAAGCTAGTCTCAATCACACATGTGACTCCAATTCCCAGGCAGACTTTGGCCAGAGAGGCACACTCCATGTTTCACCAAAATGCAAAAGGCCTCCATAGAGAATTTCAAATATCTCTGGAAGAGGCACAGGAAATAGTCAAAGCCTGTCCCATATGTAGTCATCATAATGGGGGTTGCGGGTTAGGTCTAGGAGTTAACCCCAGAGGGCTGAATACAAATGAGACCTGGCAAATGGATGTCACACATGTTGCTGAGTTTGGAAGGATAAAGTATGTGCATGTTACTATAGACACCTACAGTCATTTTATATGGGCCACAGCACAAACTGGTGAGAAAGCAGGGCACGTGGAGAGGCATCTCAGTAGCTGCTTTGCTGTAATGGGAGTGCCACGACATATTAAGACAGACAATGGACCTGCCTACTGCAGCAAAAGAATAAAACAGTTCATGCAAATGTGGGGGATTGAACACGTGACAGGCATCCCTAACTCCCCGACAGGACAAGCGATTGTAGAAAGAGCTAATGGTACCTTGAAGAAATATCTAGGTAAATACAAAGATATTAGAGAGCCGCAAGAGAGGTTGCTAAAATGTCTATTTATCTTAAATCACCTGTGTGTTTTTGGGGAAAGCAAAGTTCCTGCTGTAATTCGTCATTATGTAATAGAGAAAGATAGTGTGAAGCAGGACGTATGGGTAAAATATAGAGATCCCAAGACAGGACAATGGCAAGGTCCTGCTAAGGTATTATACTGGGGCTGCGGGTATCTTTGTGTTTCTACCCCTACAGGATCCTTGTGGGTACCTGCTAAATGGACCCGAGCAGCTGTGTTAGATGGAACCAGACCCCAGACAACTGAGCGAGGAGGACCGTCGGCGAGTGGAGGCGAAGCTGCTGATCACCATTTGACCAATACTTCTCAAACTGAAACGACAGTGTAGCTTTGCCATTGACCGAGCGATTGATCGGTGTCAATCCCTGGACAGTATACTAAGCCTGATTCCAGCACTTCATACATTTTATCATAGAGGGCCTAAGAGATTAGCTTGTATTAAGTGTCAAAATACTCAGTGTGCTGCATGGATATTGTTCTTTTGCGGGGGGTGTCAGCAAACTAAGTGGGTGCATCAGTCCCAGTTACTTGAGCTGTGGTGCAGAAGCTGTGCATTTTATTGGCAGCGGGATTCCTGGCAAGCAGAACTCCAGGCCTTTACAGGGTTACCTGGCCGCCAAGGGTTACAGTTGTATGAGTCTTTGCCAGACGCGCTTTAGGGCAATCTCAGTCGTGTATCTTACAGTCTAAGTGTGGTCGGGACATTCCCCTCTCCCAGCTAGATGTAGTAGGTCCGATTCTGAGGTATCAAGATCCTAACCAAGCGTGGGACGATTGTTTAAGGGCTCTAAAAAGATTAAGTCTGGGCGGCTCAAGAAAGAAAAGGGGGAGAGGAAGGAAGAGACATTCTTAACGGTTTGTGGGCAACCTGTTAATTCCCCAAATGTCTGGATGGTTCAAAACAGCGCCCAGGAAAATCAGGGTGATGTGGCAGACTTATGCTGCTGTTTTACTCGTATTTGCTCTCTTAATAGACAGCCCAGACATTGCTAAAGGAGTGGGAACCCATCAAGCATGGGCCCCACCTCAGCCCAAGACTAATATCTGGATCACCATGGCAAATTTAACTAACCAGGAGGCTATTTGCTTGTCGTTATCTTCTCCCGGTAATCCATTTACAACCTGTTTGGTTGGACTACCGGCAGATCCCTGGCCATGCCCATCGAAAATACCCACCTGCAAAACCAATGACGCCAGGGTCAGTGTAGATAACCGGGACCAATGGATTTCTCATTTTCCTATAGCACCACAGGAACCCCAAGAGTTGGAACTGTTAGGCTCAGTGATGGCGGATGCATGCCTTAGGTTTAAGCATAAAAGTCAGCTGCCAGCCAAAAACTATTCTACTATTGTAACCTCCAGCATGGCCATTTACCGTAATGCAACAACCTGGTGCAATTATACCACAAAGAGGGTGTCGATCTCATCAAATGACCCTATTCAATTACCAGCAGGTTACTTTTTAATATGTGGGGATCGTGCTTGGCCCGGTGTCCCATCGCTGCTGAGCGGGGGGCCATGTACAACTGGTCGCTTGTCTCTACTCACACCCAATACGTCAATGATCCTTAATATGAGCCGCCGCTATCACAGAATTAAAAGAATGGCCCATGCGTTTGCTGCTGACTGCAAAGATGATGTAAAATTTTGGTCCCCAGGGGCCATAGTGGCAGCATCCTTTTTAGCTCCAGGGGTATCAGCAGCAGGTGCCCATGCCATTTTAAACAAGCTAGGATGCTGGCTTGCTAAACAAACTAATGCCACCTCTTTAGCACGTTCTAGCCTTTTGCTTGATGTTGATTCTATTCGCCATGCAACGCTTCAGAATAGAGCTGCAATTGATTTCCTTTTACTGGCACAAGGCCATGGTTGTGAAGAATTTGAGGGCATGTGTTGCATGAACCTCTCTGATCATTCCCAGTCCATTCATTCCCAGCTCTCTGAGCTGCGAAGGTTAACTGGAAATTTACAGGTAGAATCGGGCTCTGGTATTGATGAGTGGCTCAAATCATTAGGCTTGGGATCATGGTTGCGCTCTATTGTTAGAATTATTATTATAGTAGGCATTATAGCTTTATTAGTAGTGTTAGTTTTGCCTTGTTTTTGCATGTGCTTACAGAACATAGTTCAAAGAATGATATTTGCTGCATCTAATCAGACTATGCTTGTGCAACAGAAAAACAGGGGAAGTGTGGAGGATTTTGTGAACAGCTGGCTAGCTAACAAAGGTCACACTGACATAATACCGTTAATTAAGCAAGAAGGAGACGAGGATAGGAGTCAGCAGTCAGTGTCCAAACCTGGCAAGGGCACTGTGCCCTTGGTGCAACATCAGGATGGGGGAGAGGATCGTTAGTTAGAAACATGAAGAAAATATGTAAACAGCTGCAGCATAGTAGCCTCAAGAATGATAAGGTAGGCGTAGTTAGCCGATAAGTAACTAACCAATAATGAGCTCGCTTTTTGCAATATGTATTAGCCTCATTAATACCAATATAAATGTATGTGCCTATCAATAAAGTTTTGAGATTTGCTGATCACTCATATTGAGTGCTGCATTTCTTCCGCCGATTACCACAGAGGGGTACATTACTTCTTAAAGGCTTATGAATTAATTTTAAAGATTAACTTAATAGCTCATGTTTGGGACAATTGACTGAAATTTTTCCTGCAAAATTTTCCAAAGCAAATTGCATAACTTGTGAATTTTGAATTAACCATTCTAAGTAGATGGTTGTGACAGGCAGAAAGATTTCTGCAAAATCTCTTCCTGCAGGGGAAAGCATTCGAGATCTAGCCTTGATAATCAATTGCGAAATAATTTCAGGGCAAGTTGCTATAGTTTTACCCAATTGACGCGATAGGAAAACCCACTCTAAGATTATCAGATGGTCCTTCTTCTCTAGATCCCACTGGAATATCAAACCATGAAGCTGTGGACTCTCCCCTAAAACTGCAAACAAAAAAGACAGGTTAGGATTATACTGATGAGCTTGACGTGACTGGATGGCTCTCATCACTTTATCTAAAGCATTTTGAGCTTCTTTGTTGAATTCTTGCGGTGAGTTTAAGGCTGTGTCTCCTCTTAACAAATCTGCCAGAGGAGCCAAGTCCTGATTTGATATGCCTAGTAGTGGACGAAGCCAGTTCAGAGTCCCTACAAGCTGCTGCACTTCATTCAAGGTCTTTGGATTTGTCCTTAGCTGGAGTGGCTGCAGAGTTACCGTTTGTTCTGTGATCCGCTATCCTAAATATTTCCCGGGAGGAAGTGTCTGTATTTTTTCTTTTGCTACAGTGAGTCCTGCTTTCTCCACTGCTGAGATGACCTGATCTGTTGTCTCCTGCATTGATGCTTGGTCCTTTGCTGCTACTAAAATATCATCCATGTAATGTAATATGAGAGAATTTGGATATTGTGCACAAACTGAGGAAAGTATTTTTGCAACATACCACTGACATATACTTGGCAAGTTACGCATGCCTTATGGAAGAAAGTCAATGATATCTTTTCAAGGGTGCTTGCTGATTTATGGATGGGATGGAAAATGCAAATCTTGGTGCACCATCTGGATGCAAGGGAATATTGAAAAAACAGTCTTTTAAATCAATAACAGTTAACTTCCAATTTTTTGGAATCATAACAGGAGAAGGTAAACCTGGTTGTAAAGAACCCATTTCTTGAATTACTTCGTTAATTTTTCTGAGATCCTGCAACAACCTCCATTTCCCACTGTTTGGCTTTTTGATTACAAAAACTGGAGTGTTCCAGGGACTAGTAGTTGGAGTTAAGTGACCTTTGTTTAACTGTTCCTGTACTAACTGCTCTAAAGCAGCAAGTTTCTCTTCAGGTAAGGGCCACTGGCTGACCCAAATGGGTGTGTTAGATGTCCATGTCAGTTTTAAAGTGTTATGTTCATCAACAGCTTTTGTTAAAATCCAGTTTCTAACCTGAGATGCCATTGTGATAAAATGTCCTGTCCCCAAAGAACAATATCAGCTCCTACAATGAATGGTCTTGTGGTGGCAACACAACCTTCAGGCCCCTCAAATGTGACTGAGTGCAAGCTTCGAAAGCTCTCACAGTGACCACCAATACCTGCCAGCTGATCCAGTGTAGGCACGATGGTCCAGTCCTGTGGCCATTTCGATTTCGATATCAGAGTGATGTCTGCTCCGGTATCTATCAGGCCAGTGAGGGTGATGGCTTGTCCGAGGTGCTTCAGGACACAGGTGAGTTGAGGCCACCCGCGGCTGATGTGCCTGGTCCAAGCGATGACAGCTGTGCTGTTCTGTGACTCTGGTAGGAGGAAAGCTTGCGCTATAGTTAATCCTTTGGGTAAAAAGCATGGAGGGTCTGGACACAAAGCTAACACTGTAATTTCCTGTGAACAGGTGACCGATAACACAGTTGGAATGACATAAAAACCTTCTGCATGGGATCTGTTCACTCCCACTATTAAGAACTGACGTGGTTGTGGTTCAGGTCCCAGCTGTCCTGTGGACACTGTGTGAGCAACGGCATTGGTTAGCATCACTGGCTGGGCTGTAGACAGCTCCAGTCTGGTACCTGGGGACATTGTGGTCGGAAGTCCTGCAAAGATGTGCTGCAGTTCTGAACTTGGTGGCCTGTGGTGGTCTCTGGCCTCTGGTACAGTCGTTCTTGTGTCATGGCATGCCACTGCCCCGTGCTGGGCTGCACGTTTCCCGGCAGATGGCACGAACAACCCTGTGTTGGGTAAAAGCTGTTAGTATTGTGACAGAAACCTCTGTATCCACTGTTTCTTGGCAGTGGCCTTCTGCGGGTCCTAGGACATCCCCTTTTAAAATGACCTCTCTGACCACACGAATAGCACGTGTCCCTTGGAATTTGTTGGTTTTCAATTGCACCTTTGAATGCTATTAAAGCTTCTGCTAGGGTTTGTGTTTGCATTTCTACTGCTTTTTCCTGCTGCTTTAGGGTGTTTTCTTGAGCTGTTGTGATGGCACTGGCCAGTACTTTTGCCTGCATGGCTGTTGCATGCTCAGGGGTGCCCAGGCGGTTGCAAGCATCCACTAGCTGTGTCAGGGTGGGCTCAGGATCCTGTGGTAATGTACATAATGCCTTTTTGCAGGTTGGGTTTGCATTAGAAATTGCAAGCCGTTTTCATAACTCTTGTCTGGCTCGGTCTATTGGAATCTGCTTTTCTAATGCCATTTTCAAATGGTCCAAAAACTTAATATACGGCTCATCTATTCCCTGTTTTATTTCTGTGAAATCTAATTCTGGTTTGTTGCCATCAGGAACCTGTAACAAAGCTGTTTTTGCTGCTTCTTTGATATCCTGTAATACTTGTTTACCGAGAGTTCGGGCTTGTGTTTGAGGATCTGTATTAGCTCCTTCACCTGAGAGCTGATCTATAGTCAAATTTGCAGTGGCTGGAGTTCCTGCATAACCTCTTAAAAGGTCGTTTAACAAATGTTTCCATGCTAGTTCCCACAGAGAAAATTTTGTTGGGGACAGCAGAGATGTGCAAAGCTGTTTTAGATCATGTGGGGTGAATATATTTGCTGTGAAGGTAGCCTGTAAAAGACTTCTGAAATAGGCAGAATCTCTACCATACAAACGAGAGGCTTTGCAAATTTTTTTTAACTCAGCAAAATTAATCTGCTGCCAGGTCCCTCTCGGTGCAGGACCTGCTGTGTATCTCACAGGAAAAACCTTCAATTTCGATGCAATTTCCCACTCTCCTTCCTGAACTGCATCCTTTCTTATCCTCTGCCAGGTATCTGTGACTCCTTGTGTGTTAAACTCTTCCTTAGATTGTTTGAAATTACATTGTGGAGCATAGGAATAATTTGTTTATTGTTCTGGCAAGCCCTCGGAGCTGGGCACCGCCATTTTGGACAGGGTCAGTTCTGGGGCATCACATCCAGTTCCCACGCTCGGCAGGGAGGGGGCGTGCCGTCCCGGGCTGTGGGCGGGTAGCAGGGGCAGGGACACCACCCGGGCTCGGCCCACAAAAGGGGCGTGTCCCTGCTCTGATGGGCAGGAGCTCAGGGACGAGCCACCCAGGGACTTCTGGGAGCCCGAGGAGGATGGTGAGCCACGCCCACGAAGGGCGGAGCTGGGCTCCGGGCTATGATGGAGTCTGCCACGTGCTCTGTTGTTCTCGGAATGGATACAATCGGCTCGGCTTTTTTCGATTTTACTGTCAAAATTCATGGATTTCGAACGCCAAAGCGCGGTTTTGAGAGGAGATAGAGAGGATTTTGCTATGGTAGGGTTTCTGGAAGACGGGTTTTGCAGACAAGCCTGGCCAGGGCTCGCCTGCTCCCCCCTGTCTCAGGATGGGGAAGGCGGGGTGGGCGGGGGGGCAGCTGGCCTGGCTACCTCCCGGCCCCTCCACCGGGGTTTCTCGGCTGGGATAAAGGAAGGTTTTGGGATTCCCTCAGAACGTCACTTTCTCCTGTCTTCTCTGTCCTGCTGCCTGCATTCTGCCCTGTCCCTGATCTTTGCTTGCTTTTGTGCATTCTTTGCTTGCTTTGCACTTTCCATTGTTACAAATTTTAACACCGTCCTGAATATTGGACGCAGGTTTAAGTTGGACTTCTTATTCTTTTCCATGTTATATAATTTCAGTCCAACTGAATCCCAGAAGTCTGGATCGAGTTTCTGAGACATATCTGAGTTTGGGAACTCTGTTAAGACCCATTTTACAAGCTTTTTAAGCTGTTTTTTGTCAAACTGAATATCTTGGATTTCTAACTTATAATTAAAATACGAAAAAAATTCCTGCTCAGCTACTGACAACCGATTCCCCATGGTGAAACTCACCGAGTCTTCTGGCTATCCTTCTTGGTATAAACTTTTCCCCGGGTCCTGGCTGCAACAAAGTTTCAGCTTGGCCAATCCGCAGAGTCCTCTGAGGTTGCGTGCTGCATGCTCCAGTCCCGTCTGAATTACAGCCTCTTCTTCACCGGTATGAGGCTTTGATTTGAGATTCCCTCTCAATCTCAAATCTCTTCTTCTGAGTTTTCTTTTTTAATGCGACAAAAACTCAGGTGCAGGCCTGCTTCTCCAAAAACGCAAATACCAAGGAAAATTGTCCTATTTTGATTGAGGTAATCAAAAAGTCCCTAGACCATCTTCCTCAATATGAGAAATTCTGTCTAAGGTGCCACGTATTAGGTTCTGTTTTGTCGGGCCAGGGTTTTATGAGCCCTTAAAAGGGAACCTAATACACCCAAGGATAGCTTAGCTATTACCTTTGGAGGCAAATAATGAGCAGGATGGCTTCTGCTGCAGTGTTAGAAACAAAAAGGTTTAATAAAAGGAAAAACAATAAACAGAAAATTTGAGCCAGGTACAGAGGTCTGCTCCTGGTAGAAACACCTTCACAAAAGCCTCATGGTTCTTTTGTTATCTCCTTTTCTACCTTATGGCCCTGGCAGGACCTTTTGGCTTCTATCCAATTAGGTGACCCCAAGGTTTTAGTGACGTCTCTGGGGTCCTATAAGGTGGCTTTTCACCTGATCGTTGGGAGAAACTTCTGGGCTTCCTTCCTTTTTTGGGGGACAAAGGCTAGTTTGCCCCTCTCTCATTGGGGGCATCCTCCTACACTCCTTCAGGGAAACACTGAGAGCTTGCACTTTGTGATCTGTAACAGCTATTCCCAGTGCTGGAGGGACTGATAACAGGGCTACTGCTCCCAGGAGAGACTATCTGAATTTGTAATCTTTTTCAGAGTGGTGAAAGAGTGTTGTCATCTGGTATTGTTCATTTTGTGTGGTGGGGGGTGCTTTGCCTGTTAAATAAACAGGTTCTTTCCACTTCTCTCTGAGGAATCCTTCCCGAACCAGTTGGGGAGAGGGGCCATGTGGGTTTACTTTCTGGAGGGGCCCCCTTTGGAGCTTTTCTCCCAAATTTGCCCTAAACCAGGACATCTGCCCATGTGTATTTTCATTATACTGCATGAGGATGCTTCTATGGATTTAGAAAAATAACTTATCTCCATGGTGGGAGAAAATCATACTTACATTTGCCTAAAATAAAAAGATCGCTTTCCATCATTGATCATGAGAACTTCATATATTTCTGGTGTTTTGTTTCTTTATGAAGACATGTTAACCTGCAGATCCCTGGAGGTTAAAGTCATACTCCATAAACCTCTTTGAGGAGACCAAAAAAAGGGGAGCAATATGGCTTTGTTTGGAGTATCTGGTGTTTAAATTGATTGTACTGGGAATGGCTGTGAAGTGAAACCATCTGTGATGTGCACTGAGTATGTTCATCCTGCTCATTGGGAAAAGATACCTCACTTTATAGGCAGATTGAGGTCTGGGACTTCATTAAGAAACTGTCGCATTTTTGAGTTTTTAGTGTCTTGCTTATTATTAATAATATTTTAAAATTATAGAAATTATACAATGGGGAGTATATGGAAGCCACCTTCTCCAGCATGTTTCACCAAAGTGGGACTATTTGTGCTGAAATACTTCAATAATCTGAATATGTTCAAGATTATGAATAATCTGAAAATGCGTAAGAAATGGGAGGGGGGGAACTGGAAATATGGGATTCCCTATTTGTGATGCATTTATGTTTCTATCCTATGTAACTCTGAGTTGTTTGATTTCTTGAATGGTCTTGAATTGTAAAATCCGATCTGCTTTACTTCTTCTCTGTAAAGGGTAGAAAGGGCAGCCCTCTTTCTGCAGGGACGATATGTGAGGGCTGATGACTGTAAAAAGGCCTTGAAGGATGAGTGCAAGGTCTTCACCTTAGTGTTGGTAGAATGTGTACCAGAATAACCATGTGAACCCATTTGCTGGTGTGCATGTCAGAGGTGGCACAGTGCATGGTTCCAATGTTCCCTGCCTGTTTTTAGAGCAAGGAGAAGTCATGACACCATGACGCCTTGAAGAAACAAGATGACTTTCCCCATCCTTACTGGTGACAACAGGCTCTGATAGCTACTGGGAAAGAGTATCTCCATCATTCTCGGGATCTCCTCTGGTCTGGTCTGGTTGGGAAGATCCCGAGGTGTGTCTCTGTTAAAAGTCTCTTTTCCCCAACCCAGCAGCCAAAGAAGGAGACGAGAAGTCTTTGGTTCATGTTCTCAAGGTTGTTTATTATTTCTTTCTCTCAAATATTTTCTGTCTGGCCTGCCAAGGTCTGTTCTGCAGGTCGGTCTGAGGCACACACTCCGCCTCTCGGGCTGGTGCTATCTTTTATACTAAAAACTACGTATACTATGCTTACAACTATGTTCCAATACCTATTACCTATGTTAGACAGTGACTTTCTACTCTAAACCAATCTGTGAATGCCAACATCATCCTGAACATGGATGCAGGGAGAAGAAAGAAGGACAGGGCACGCCCAAATCCCTTCATCTTGGAATCCCTGACCCCCATGTACAGAATCCCAAACCCCCCTGTACAAGGTTCAAAACCCCCCTGTACAGTGCTCCAAAATTTTTCCCTTCACCCTGTGATTGCTACTACTATGCTACTTGAACTTTTGTGACCTGTAATTCTTCATATAAGGTTGGCAATTTGCTCCATGAATTAAGATAGAATTTCCAAGTGTCTTTGGCTTCCTGCCAGGGTCTCTGAGCCCCTGCCAGGGCTTTGAGACACCCAGGACATCCAGAGAGATGTCCTGGGTTCAGACACATCATTAGAGATATTCAAAAGCCATCTGGATGTGGTCTTAGGCACCTGATTTGACTAGGTGACCTTTAAAGGTCCCTTCCAACCCAAACTATTCTATATTAGGTGACCCTGCTTGAACAGGAGGGCTGGACAAGATGAGCTTCAGAGGTTCCTTCCCACCTCAATGGGTCAGTGACTCTGAAGCTGAGTGTCTTTATGACTGGAATGGCATTGCACCCACTGGACCTTAGTGGGTCTTGAAGGTTATAGACAGTGGGGCAGGAGTCAGGGCTGAGCCTATAAATTATCTGCTCCATGTTGTCCACAGCTTTGTGTCCTCAAGGCTGTAACTCTCACTTCTTGCCTTCATTGGTGCACTTTTGCAGTGGGCAAGGGGACTCCGCATTGCAGTGAGCATGGATTCACATAGGAGTGGAGGAGCCCACATGCAGAGCTGGAACACTTCAGCAGCTGGCAGTGGGAGAGGCTGTGCCAGGCAGTGTTGTGGTTTGGATAGCACTTTGTACCTTCTGGCAAGTAACTGCCTTTTCCTCCCTCCTAGAATGGCAACAAGGAGAGCTCCCTTGACATGCTGGGCACGGACATCTGGGCTGCCAACACGTTTGACACCTTCAGGTAAGTCAGTTTTAAAATGCTTTAAGAGAGAGATGGACTGTAGCCTCTCAGCCTTTGCCTGCATATCCATCCTGCCTGTATCCAAGCACCAGTGAGTACCCTGCCAGTACTCACATCACTGCTCCTCCTCTCCATCCCAATTTAACCTGAAGCACTAAGCACAGTCAATCTACTTAAAGTGTCCTATGTGCTTTGGAGAAGCTTCTGAATGGATTTGCAGTCCAAACATCTGAAACTGATACTGATTCAATTACTTGTAATCATCCAAGAGCTGCACAGGCAAGACTTGAGGCAGTTTTGAGCTACTGCTCCAGGTTTTTACTCTTCTTCTATTAAATGGAGGTGTGATTATGTGTTGGCTTTGCAGCTACTGGAAAGAGCTCTTCAACTCCTGCTTCAACATGGAGAAAGCAGTGAGATATGCTTTCTGTCCAGTTTTATGCATCTCTCTTTCTGTGCCTGGAGCACTGCAAGAGTCTGTGGGGGCCGAGTTCCCACCTGGCACATACTCCAGGCCATTGGAGCAGGTTTTGCAGGACCAGAGAGAACATCTCCATTGCATGGACCAGACCACTACCTGTTGCAATACCCCCTTTATACAAAGAGCAAGTATATGCATTCTGCAGCAGGGAGTGGTGCTTTGAAAAATACCAGCTTTCCTTGCTTGTAGGCTCCTATGTGCCCTCTGCTCTTCAGCTCAGCGGTGTTTAGTTAGTAGTGGACTTTCTTTGTTTTTTCCCATTTTTCTTTCCTAGTGGTGTGACATGGGACTTGCAGACTGAAAAACTAAATTTCACCCAATTTCACAAGAAGCTGCAAAACACCTCCAAACACCTGTTGCCTCAAAAAGACAGAGAAGGGTGAGTGCTGTGCGTGCAACATCGTGCTGAGAGGGACTGATTTGATTTTTGTTATAGATGAGTAATGAGATGGTTGGCTCTCACAACAAAGGGGTGAACATTATATGCATGTTAAGAGAAGTTTTGTAGATGTATAGGTATGTTACTGTAATACGTCCCCCCCTGTCCCCCCCCCCACATTGTTATCATGGGATGGCCTTGGTAGTCGGGGTGATGCAGCTTCCACTGGGGTATGCCCAGTGGGGTGCAACGGTCCGGATAGCGCAGTCCTGTTCAGCACAGCGTGTCCGAGTTCCCAAGCAGCTCCTCAGCCGCAGGCAACTGTAGCAAGCTCAACTCTCAGTGGTTTCAGCTCTTTAGCGATTATCAGCTCTTTGTGAATTCAGCTTTTTTAGCTTGCTAAGTGCCAGGCAGATGCAGGGAGAGGAGAAGCGCTGTGTGAGGTTCTGCAGGAAAGTCTTTATTGGGGTCCTCTACAAAGGTTCTCAGGGACAGTTCTTCTGCCGAACTGGGCAGAAGTAGGGGTTTATATACGTTACAGGGGTTTTGGAAATTGTCCAATAGCAAGGGTCAAGGGAAAGTGACCTATAGTCTTACAGAGAGATAAGCAAGGGTCCAAAAGGCAGAAGAAGGGGCTTCTAAGGTCTAGTCATCATGACTAGGCATTTCCTATCTTTGGCTGCTGACTGCCAGGGTGGCCTTGCAGGCCCTGGGCCTTCTACAACTCCACTTTCTGTATTTAGAAAAAAGGCATTCCCTATAGTTCTTTTAAAACAATGGAAAAGGCATGACAACATAGCTAATACAATGACAATTACAAGGAAAATCCACAACATTCCCTTAACCAAAGATGCAACCTATCCTCTTAATCCCCGTTGACCGAAAAGGTCATTGACCCATTCTGGGTTGTTTTCTATTTTTAAGTCCTTCATTGTGGTGTTGCATTTAAATTTAATGGTATGCTCTGTCTTACCCCTCAAAAATGTATGGTTTATTCCAAGCCTGTGTTCGTCCCCTGAAGTATAATGTATCTGTAATCCCATTGGCTCAAGTCCTATTCCACGCCCACTTTGAATCTCCCTGTTAATCTGTGCAAGGGAGACCTGACCCTCTCTTGGCCCCTTCTCTCCCTAGGCTCTCCCTCTCTCCCCGTCCCTCCCCCTTCCCCCCCCCCCCCCCTTTTTCCCTCAGAAACCATGTTGCTCCCGGGGGTGGGAACCCCAATAAACCCTCATCTAATTAGCACCCTCAGAAGCCGTATGCAGTCTCCTTGCCTGCCTGCTGCTACCAGCGAACACACAGCTTAGGTGGCCTTCTGGGAACTCCCCTGGGAGCCCCCTCAAACAAACCACAACACTTCACAAGTTCCTTCAGTTTCTGGATGTTTGTGTGGATGGATTCCGAGTGTGAAGAGAGATTGAAGCAACACATCCCTTTGAAGTCTTGGCAGCTGTGTCCATGGGCAAGCATCAGGAAGTCAATCGCTGTTTGATTTTGGAGAGATGCATGTCTTGTGGTTTCTTCTTCCTTTAAAAGATCGCTCAGGGCAGAAGATGTAGCGTTGGCTTGCTTACTGAGCCAGCACCCAAGGTGATTCATTTCACCAAGGGCTTTAGCTGCAGCTACCCATGGCAGGAATAGGGAGACAGCAATCTTTTTTGGTTTGTTCCTATCGCATAATTTGGGATCGCAATTTTCAACAAATTCCGTGTAGCATCTTTTGTGGTGTTTTAATTCACTTTCTTTTTTCCAATTGTGTAATAAGGTTATATTTGATGTGAGGGTAGAAAGTTTTCCAAGGGTACAGGGACCTCCCAGGAGTTGTGAGGGGATCCCAGCCCATACTTGGTCACCACAGATGAGAAACGTTCCCTTAGGTAATACTTTGGGGTGAAGAGAGGACATAGAGATCACACGAGCAGTGTAATTACACCAATAGGGAGGGTTATAGACTTTGTTAATTGGTGATATGTCTTTTTGGTATGTGTTTTTGGTCTGGTCAATTTCTGGCCAATTATTTTTTGGACGTTGTCGTGGTTTGACCACGAAGTGAGTTTCTGGGAAAGTTGTGGTCAAACCAATCAGTAGCCAGATTTGAAATTAGCACCTGATGTGGCCACTGGGGACCTGGATACGCCTCTGAGAACACACAGGGTTTAAAAGCAGAAGATTCTCAGAAGGACTTTCTCTTTTGAGTCCAGCGCTGAGTCGATCTGACCTCCTCCCCTGCCCAGCTGCGTCTAGTGGGGGAGGGGGAGGCCATGCGGCCTGTGAGGAAGGGAGGCCAAAGCCCTTCAAGGTGCAGGGGTAGAGGAGACCTGGGATATTTTGGTCAGCCCCCCCCCCCCGGGAGAGAATGATAGAGAGTCTGTGCTAGCTTGAAATTTGATATCTTGTGTGGACACCATGGCCAAGAGAAGAAGGGGGGGCAAAGTGCCCAGCCATGGGCAGACCACGGCTGAGGTTTTAACCCCGTTAGTACTGAAACAATAGAAGCTGTAAAAAACACTGATCCTCCCCAGCTGAGAATTGAGAGGGGACAGAAGATGGGCAAATGAAAAAAAAACTTGAGTAAGTAATGTCAGCAGATGAGAAGTGCCCTGAATAGAAGAGATAATGGAGTAGCCTTTTAGGCTAGACTTTTCTCTTACATGGCCACGGGACGGAACCAATTTCTTCCTGTAATGTAAAGACTGCACCTTGAGAGAGGCGGTTGGCCAGAAGCCAAGAGTGACAAAGCCGTTGTGAAATGTAGAGAGAACAGAGACTGATGGGGAAGGTGTTGTGGAGCCCTCTGCCTTCAGCAAAGGATCTCTGTTCTTGAGACCTCCAGGCCCCAGGGGAGTAAATATGGGGGGGACAGGTGTCCCAAATGGTGAGAGGCAGCCACTTCTTAAAACTAAGCAAAGCATTCTTAAAAGGACCTAAAAAGCAGTATGAATCCATAAACAGTAGTGAAAGCACTAGACATGAAAAAAAAAATAATCACCACAGCAGATTCTCTTTGGGTGGCTGCCACGTGTTGTTGAGAGCTTTGTAACAAGCTGGCTCCGAGCTAAAGGTCACAGTGAGATTAATTTGACCGAGATAGAGAATGAGGGGAGTTGCCATTCCAATTAAACTGTGTGTCCTTGTCCCACGGGATGAAGTAATGCACAAAAACAGGTGGTAAAGCCAAACAGCTTGGGAAAGTAGTAAGTAGTTGCACCAAAACAGCACGTAGATAGCTGATAACTAATTAGCCAATGGTGAGCTGGGATTTTGCACTATGCAGGAGCTAATTAAAAGGTGTATAATAATTGGCGATTCGGGAATAAAGACGAGACTTGTAGATCATCATCTGGTGAACGAGTCTTCCTTCTCCATCAACATGTGACATAAAAGCACAAGAAGTTCCAACTGTGTTTCCTGGGGAGGCCCATGGTGCAAAAAAAATACTCCTCTCTCCCAATAAACTGGAAGGAAGTTGTGTGAAGGATGGTATTAGACAAAAAATTAAGTGTTAAAGAAGATTGAGTGTTAAAGGAGTGGAGGGAGGAGGAGTGTTTTAGAAGTGTTCCATTGTGTATTGTTGTGTGTTTCTTTCCTTTTTTCCCTTTTGTCTCTATGTTGTAAATTAATAAAGTGTTAGTTTTTTTCCCTCCATTCCCAAGTTAGAGCCTGCTTTGCTCTGTTTCTGAGTCACATCTCACAGTAACCATTTAAAAAATATACCTTTCATAAGAACACTGGCATTGTGCCAAAGTCAAACCATGACAGACATCTAAAGTAAAATTTGACAGCATGTCACCTTGGAGGACCCCAACAGGTCCATTTCTTGGGGTTCCTCTAGAGCATTGGGCAACATTTTTGTCCACTTGTCCCAAGTATCTACCAGGTTGAGTCTCTTACCTGTAGTGCGGAGGAGCTCTAAGTTATAGACTGGCCAGTCATCGGCTACAAAGGGAATTCCTACCAGACATGTGGAAAGTGGGTTATCAATGCTTCCCATGGATAAGCACATGTTATCCTGTTTTAATGTCCTTGCTAAGGTTACCCAAATATTATGGCTAGGCTGTGGGCTAATCCAGCCGATGGCACACAGTATGGTGAGGAACATCCAGGCAGCAGTGAGGACAGCACCAACAGAGATATTTTTCATCTTTGGACAGGAATGGGGCTTCTGATAGGGAGTATAAGCAAAATGTGTTATCTTTATGGTGGGGGGGGAGGGTTAGGGTTTCCTCCCTTGTTCCATTCCTCTGTTCCTTCTCCCCCCCTCCCCCCCATTTTGTTTTTTTTTTCCTATAAGCTAAGGATGGGAGAGTGGATATAAGGTTAGGGGTTTTGGTAAGAATTGAGAAAGGGGAATAATAGGGTTTTTTAGGGGAAAAAAGGGTAATAACATATAATTTAGAGAACAATTTTGTGTTCAGGCTGTGTCTGGCTTACGGTGTGATGCCACAGAATGTTGTTCAGCTTTCTGTTTTGTCTGCTGTCGCGTGATGGGACGGACTTTTCCTCTACATCTTGACATTCGGCCATTTCTTCGTCTCCAGGCAGAACTGGTTTGGTTTTGAGGAGGTCTTGTGTTTGACTCAGGGGAATTCTTGTCATTGCTTGTGGGAGTGCTATTTGCAGTGCTTAGGTATGGTTTTATTTTTTTTCCTGGGTACCATCTTGGTTCAATGGTAGTCAAACACACACATACCCTCTTCCCCAGGTAATCAATTGGAAAGGTCCAGAAATTTGGTATGTTTCTGGGTCCTTCACTAGCACAGGTGGTTTCTCAGTGAGCTTTGCTTGGGTGGTATTTGCAAAGTGGCAAAGTATTGGGGGGTCAGGCTCTGATGTTGTACAGTTCAGGAAGTTCATGACATAGAGAGCCTTGCAAAGTCTTTCAACTGGAGATATGATTTTTGTTTCTCTTCGCTGCTGATTGAGGACTCTTTTGAGGATTTGATGTGTCCTTTCTACGATGGATTGTCCTATGGGGTTTGCAGGTATGCCTGTCTTGTGTTCTATTCCCCACTCACTGAAGAAGTCTTTTAACTTACAAGAGGTATAGGCAGGTCCATTGTCTGTTTTGATCTCCTTTGGTACTCCCAGGGTAGCAAAGGCAAAGAGAAAATGTTTTATGGTGTGCTGTGTACTTTGTCCTGGATGAGCACTGCTCCTGAAAACGTACTGACCAACACATGCATGTATTTTGACCTTCCAAAAGGTGGGAAGTGGGTCACATCTGTCTGCCACAGCTGGTAGCTTTTCAAACCTCGGGGATTGACTCCTGTCCCCATAGATGGTATCTGGTAGTTTTGACAGTTCAGGCATGTGGCAACAATAGCTTTTGCTTGATCTTTTGAATGCTTGAACATTCTGATAAGGGCAGGCACATTTTGATGAAAAAATGAATGTGACAAGTTTGCCTGGGCAAAGATATTAAGGACATTGGCAGTTTCTATTGCCATGGCTAATGCGTCCACTTTCCTGTTCCCTTCTGTGATGATACCTGGGAGTTCAGTGTGGGACCTCACATGCATGATATGGTAAGGTCGCTTTCTGTGGGAGATTAAGCCTGTTAATGTAGAAACCAATTAGTATAACTTTGGATTGGAAACCTCTTTGAGAAGAACATGTGTCCTGGCTTGTAAAGTAGGCATGTATTCTATTTTGCCATCTGTTGGGGGTTGGGCAGTTTTTCTTATCTCTTTCAAGAACAATGACACTGCCAGGAAGATAATCTCCTGCTAATGGGCTATATGGTGTCCTGGCCTGTAAAATAGGCATGTATTCTATTTTGCCATCTGTTGGGGGTTGGGCAGTTTTTCTTATCTCTTTCAAGAACAATGACACTGCCAGGAAGATAATCTCCTGCTGATGGGCTATTGAATTACTCACTGTGGCTGGTAAGATTAGTTACATCATCCCATTGAGAGATGCTCCACCCAGAGGGAGGAGCCAAGCATCCCTGCCACCATAAAACAAGCATTTCTGAGACCACAGACAGCCTTCTTCGCTGGATTTCCCAGAGGAATCAGGAACCAAGGCCCAGCTGCTCCTTCGCCGCATTTTCAGAAAGGATCTACACCCTTCTGCAGATCGCTGCTCCAGGAGGAGCAGCCACCATCTGGCTGGACTACTATCAACACCCTGACTTCTCAGGGTGTCAGGTTTTTCTCACTCTGCTAGTGGTTTTTTGCTTGTACTAAATTACATTGTTATTTAGGTTTTTTTTCTTCCTAGTAAAGAACTGTTATTCCCGTTCCCATATCTTTGCCTGAGAGCCCTTTTAATTCTGAAATTGTGATAATTCGGAAGGAGGGGGTTTACCTTTTCCATTTCACAGGAGGCTTTTGCCTTCCTTCACAGACTCCTGTCTTTTCAAACCAAGACAGATTTTTGGCGCCCAACGTGAGGCACGAGGGCATTGAGAAAAAAAGGGATTAACAGTTCTTAGGTAGTTTAATTTTTAAGTACCGCCATGTGGTCTAGTTTTCCCTGGTTTGGGTGGCATGTGGTCGCAAGTGTATACTTCCCATTTACAGGCCCTTATCTAAATATGGGTCCTATAACTAAGGCCACTGTGTTTGTTATCAAGTTTGTCCTGTGGGTGAAGGATTCATGGATCTTTAATTTCCTCTGGATGGCAGGTACATGGATTCAGAGCTATCACACACTAACTGCATGTTTTTGGAGTTACTTTAATAATGGTACCTACTGTGAGGAAATGACACGGGGGAAACTTTCTCCCAACCTTTTAACCATCTTTTTGGGTCTGCTCCACCAGTTTTCGAAGGGTTAAGATCCACTCTAAGTGCTAATGATATCATACAATGGGTGGTGTTGCTGATATGCCTGTAATGTTTAGCACTCAGAGATAAGAGAAGATTAACCTGGATAACTACCCTGACACCTACACCAGAGACTAGGGATGCTGCCACAGAGCCTGACACTACCCCAGAGACTGGAGATGCTACTGCTCCAGAGCCTGACCGTGCCCCACAGCCTGCCTCAGAAACGAACCACCCAGATTGGGTGAGGGTGCTGGTTAAGGAGATGCAGGAGATGCAAGAGATGCTGAAGGGGTGCATTTCACCAGCTGCTGAGAAACCCGCCCTTTGCCTTGAAGAGGGACAGTCTAATAGTACAGCTGTGGAACCCACAAATGTTACAACTGTCCAGGTTCCAGCTGAACCACAAAGGCAGTCACAGCCAGCAGCAGTTGCCCCGGTAGAAACAAGGAGGTCTAAGATGAAAGCAGAGCACCCAGATAGAGATAGGAATGGAGGAACCTCACAACCCACAGGGGAGCCAGAAGTTGCGATCATCACCGAGTCCCTGACGTACGAAAGTCTCCGTAATCTGCACAAAGACATTGTGCGACGAGGGCGTGAGGCTTATACTACCTGGCTACTCCGGGTCTGGGACCTTATGGGTACAGGCGTGCAGCTGGACAGTGGTGAGGCAAGGAACTTGGGACCCTTAACCCAGGACTCAGGTATGAATCAGATTTTTGTAAGGGAGCCAGGATCCCTTTCTCTCTGGGAGCGGCTTTTAATGAGTGTCAGAGAGAGGTTTGTCCACAGGGAGAGAATGCAGGAGCACCACCATAGAATGCGTTGGAAGACCCTGGAGGAAGGGATCCAACAGTTAAGGGAAGTGGCAGTATTAGAGGTACTCTTTGGGAGGGATGGACAACATAATAATGACCCCGACAAGGTCAGGTGCACAGGGCAAATGCTGTGGAGTCTGGCAAATCTGGGGCCATCTCAGTACACCACTTTCATTGCAACAATTGATGCTGACACTAACCGAGAGACAGTGGGCTCTGTTGCCAACAAACTTAGGAATTATGAGAGTATGATTAATGGCCCAATGCAGGCTCATATCTCAGCTGTGATTAAGGAGTTCAAAGAAGAGATGAGGGAGGAAATGAGGAAGGTTAATGCAGCACCCGTACGAGTCACAGGCCCCAAAGTCAGAGCCCAACATTCCCCAGCTAGAGAGAGAGGGTACACCCCAAGGGCTAATCTGTGGTTCTTCCTGCGTGACCACGGGGAAGACATGGGGAGGTGGGATGGGAAACCCACTTCTGTCCTGGCAGCACGGGTCCGTCAACTCAAGGAGGGAAACTCTAACCGGGGGAGTTCCACCAAGGTGAAGGTAGCCTCAACCTCCCATGACCAAGCTTTTGGGTACGATCTGTCAGATCCCCTTGAAGGGACCTCTAGTATGTATATCCAAGAGAGGAATAATAACCAGTGTTAGAGGGGCCCTGCCTCTAGCCAGGGAGAGGCACGGGAAAACCGGATCTTCTGGACGGTGTGGATCCGATGGCCTGGCACATCAGAGCCACAAAAATACGATGCCCTAGTTGATACTGGTGCGCAGTGTACCCTGATACCATCGGGACATGTGGGGGCAGAGCCTGTTTCTATTGCTGGTGTGACAGGGGGATCACAGTAATTGACCCTGGTGGAAGCCGAGGTGAGCCTGACTGGGAAGGAGTGGCAGAAACATCCTATAGTGACTGGCCCAGAGGCCCCGTGTATTCTGGGCATAGACTTCCTCCGGAACGGCTATTACAAAGACCCAAAGGGACTCAGGTGGGCTTTTGGCATAGCTGCTGTAGAGGCAGGGGACATTAAGCAATTGAACACCTTGCCTGGACTGTCAGAAAACCCATCTGCAGTAGGACTCCTGAGGGTGGAAGAGCAACTCGTGCCAATTGCGACCTCGACAGTGCACCGCCGGCAGTATCGGACGGATCGAGATGCCGTGATCCCCATCCACAGAATGATTCGTGAGCTGGAGAGCCAAGGGGTGGTCAGCAAAACCCACTCACCCTTCAACAGCGCCATCTGGCCTGTGCGCAAATCTGATGGAGAATGGAGATTGACGGTGGACTATCGTGCCTTGAATGAAGTGACTCCACCGCTGAGCGCCGCTGTACCGGATATGCTGGAACTCCAGTACGAGCTGGAGTCCAAGGCAGCGAAGTGGTATGCCACTATTGATATTGCTAATGCGTTTTTCTCCATTTCTCTGGCAGCAGAATGCAGGCCTCAGTTTGCTTTCACCTGGAGGGGCGTGCAGTACACCTGGAACCGACTGCCCCAGGGGTGGAAACACAGTTCCACTATCTGCCATGGACTGATCCAGACTGCACTAGAAAAGGGTGAGGCTCCAGAACACCTGCAGTACATCGATGACATCATTGTGTGGGGGAACACAGCGGCAGAAGTGTTTGAGAAAGGTAAGAGGATCATCCAGATACTGCTAGAATCTGGCTTCGCCATCAAGAAGAGCAAAGTCAAGGGACCTGCCCGAGAAATCCAGTTCCTGGGAGTGAAATGGCAAGACGGACGGTGCCAGATTCCCACTGAGGTCATCAACAAGATCACCGCTATGTCCCCACCAACTAGCAAGAAGGAAACACAAGCTTTCCTAGGTGCCATAAGTTTTTGGAGGATGCACATTCCCGAGTATAGCCAGATTGTGAGCCCTCTTTACCTGGTTACCCGCAAAAAGAACGATTTCCACTGGGGCCCTGAGCAGCAACAAGCCTTCACCCAGATCAAGCAGGAGATCGCTCATGCTGTAGCCCTTGGCCCAGTCAGAACGGGACCAGAAGTCAAAAATGTGCTCTACTCTGCAGCCGGGAACAATGGTTTGTCCTGGAGCCTTTGGCAGAAGGTGCCTGGTGAGACTCGAGGTCGACCATTGGGATTCTGGAGCCGAAGTTTCAAAGGGTCCGAAGCCAACTACACCCCAACAGAGAAGGAAATCTTGGCTGCCTATGAAGGAGTTCAAGCCGCCTCGGAGGTGATTGGCACGGAAGCACAACTCCTCCTGGCACCCCGACTACCAGTGCTGGGGTGGATGTTCAAAGGAAAGGTTCCTACTACCCACCACGCCACCGACGCCACATGGAGCAAATGGATCGCCCTCATCACCCAGCGCGCCCATATTGGAAACCTGAATCGCCCTGGGATTTTAGAGATAATTACGAACTGGCCAGAAGGTGAAAACTTTAGTCTCACTGACGATGAGGAGCAGGTACAAGCGACAAGAGCTGAAGAAGCTCCACCCTATAACCAACTACCAGCAGAGGAAACACGTTACGCTCTTTTCACTGACAGTTCTTGTCGCATCGTAGGGATGAACCGGAAGTGGAAAGCAGCCGTATGGAGCCCCACACGACAGGTTGCACAAGCTACCGAAGGAGAAGGTGGATCGAGCCAACTTGCTGAACTCAAGGCCGTTCAGCTGGCCCTGGACATTGCTGAAAGGGAGAAGTGGCCAAAGCTCTACCTTTATACTGATTCATGGATGGTAGCCAATGCTCTATGGGGCTGGCTGGGAAGGTGGAGAAAAGCCAACTGGCAACGTAAAGGAAAACCAATCTGGGCTGCTGATATATGGAAAGACATTGCCTCTCGGGTGGAGAAACTAACGGTGAAAGTCCGTCATGTAGATGCCCATGTCCCCAAAAGTCGGGCTAATGAGGAACACCGAAACAACAAGCAGGTAGATCAGGCAGTGAGAATAGAAGTGTCAAAGACAGACTTAGATTGGCACCATAAGGGGGAGTTGTTCCTGGCTCGATGGGCTCACGATGCCTCGGGTCATCAGGGCAGAGATGCCACCTACAAGTGGGCACGAGACCGAGGGGTGGATCTAACCATGGACAGTATTTCTCAGGTTATCCACGACTGTGAGACATGTGCTGCCATCAAACAAGCCAAGCAGGTAAAGCCCCTGTGGTATGGGGGGCTGTGGTCCAAGTACAAGTATGGGGAGGCCTGGCAGATTGACTACATCACACTGCCCCAGACACGCCAAGGCAAGCGCTAGGTGCTGACCATGGTGGAAGCCACCACTGGATGGCTAGAGACCTACCCTGTACCTCATGCCACTGCCCGGAACACCATCTTAGGCCTGGAAAAGCAAGTCCTATGGAGACATGGCACACCTGAAAGGATTGAGTCAGACAACGGCACCCATTTCAAGAACGGCC